>NC_063436.1:5481893-6219858 GCF_020379485.1 Brassica napus | reverse complement strand
ACATTTCCTTTACTCGTTAGGATCATACGTCTCTGGAACAATTATTTTCTTCCGAATGTACAAAATTCGACATATCGCATTGTACGATTATAGCACAAATGCATTATTTCCTGACTTTAATATATTTTAAAAGTACATAATTTTTTACCACGTCAATTATAGCACAAATTCGACATATCGCATTGTAGGATTATAGCACCAATCTTTATGTATGTGTAGTGTAAAACATTGACCAAACTAGCTGGTCCCACTCAGACAGTTTGGATTTACCCGGTTCGGGTCGGGACAAAACTAGCTGGTCCCACTCAGACACTCCCAAGAGGTATTGTCTCTCTTACATGACAAATTTGAACTTATAATACCTGAATGGGAACATCACATACAACATTTTAAGTAATTTTATTTGTCAAAACAATGTTAAGTGCATTTTGGAATTTCACCGGAAAAGTGATAAGCTAATAAAGAGTATATAAAGGAGTATCATGTAACTCCTCCTGGCTCCTCCTCAACTTTTCTTTCATCTTTTACTCTAGTTTCTGGTTTCAATGTTTGTACCAACCTGTGTCTCCGGATGGTTTCCATCAGCTCACCGGCTTATGGCTCCAGAAAGGTCTGATCACCTTTGCTGGCTTTGTGTACTCTCTTGTTCAAGTTAATATAAATCTACCAGATGACAAAAAAAAACTTATTAATTTCTTTATACTATTAGATTTCCGTGGAGAAATTTAAGACGGACAGAAAGTAATATTTCTACCTAGCGGCGGAAAAGTGAGTAACGCATAAGAACATGTCCTTGGGAGAGGAACAATAGCTGGTTGCTCTCCACTTAATTGTTACAAAATCCTAAATTTGGATCAATAATAATATTGAAATGGTTACATTTGGCAAACTCTTTATGATATCAATATATTTGATTTGTCGAAAAACCGACGTCGTTTTTCAGGCACCGTTTTCATCAAACCATAAACTGCTAGGCGTTTTTTGCCTTCAACGTGTCCATTTCCCATTTCTCATAAAGAAACCCTAAACTCATACTGGTCACACGAAAGAATCCTATCTTTTACCCTTATCCCTCATCCCTCATATATATATGTTACACAAATCATCTGCTACAGATAAGAAAGCATGACCGTGAAGGCGGCCGATGAGGTTTGATCTTCAGTGCTAATCAAGACTCCATTCAGGTACGTTCTTCTTCTTTTACTGTTCCTTGATTTTATCGTCGACCCTCTATCTATCTCTTTAGGGTATCATTTAGACTTAGGTTGGTTGCAATTCATATGAGACCGTAACTTTTACGCATCCTTATTTCGTGTTTGATTGGAAACTAGATTGTTGTGTCTGTAAATTTCAGTTTACATTTGTCTAAAACTTGATGATGCAGACTAGTTGTGTGACGGAAAAAAAATGGTGGGTCGAAAGAGAAAAACAAAAACATGTGACAAAGGGTCGAAAAGAAGCTGGATATGCCAACTACCTGATGTCTTGATAAGTGGCATACTTGCTCGTGTTCCTACAAAGATTGCTGTAAGAACAGGCGTTTTGTCCAAAACATGGATTAATCACTGGAAGAATGTTCGTGGATTGGACTTAGAGTCCTTTGAATTCTCTGATATGGATACCTTTGTGAGTTTTGTTCGAAGTTTTTTTGATTCACACAGGGAATCAACGATAGACAAAATAAGGTTAAGTGTTCACTATTCTGATTGTCACTCCCTTCTCACCCAATGGACTGATATTGCGATTAGGCGTAGGATTCAGCATCTCGATGTTTGTTATTATGGCACTTGTTGCGATGTTACGATGCCCGTCAGTCTATATACATGCAAGACGCTGGTGCACTTACGCCTTTGTTGGGTTGTCTTGGCTAACCTGGAGGTTGTTTCCTTGCCATGCCTAAAGACCATGCATTTAGAATGCATTAGAGATCTCACTGAGCCAACTGTGGAGAAACTTATCTCAGGCTCTCCAGTTCTGGAAGATTTAATCATTATCAGACGAACTAGTGGTGAAAGGTTTATACAAGTGCGCTCTAATACGCTAAAGAGAATCCACATAGATACCTATACAGAAGTTGAGATTGATGCTCCTCTACTCGAGTGTTTGAGGACTACGGTTTATTTAGAAAAGAACTTCATGATCATCAATTTGGGTTGCTCTACCACACTAGATATTGATATGGTCTTTCCTGATGTGACTTGCACCAAACTTTTAATTTGTGATACTCTCACCGATATTCCGAGGTTCAGAGGCCTTGTTACAAGTAGTTACATTTTGAAGGTAGTCATGTTAATTAATATTAATTTGAGCATTTCAATATTCTTCCTCAAAAAGTTTCTAACCAACATTTTGTTTTTGTTTTATTCTTTTACAGAACATCTTTCTACACTCCGAACCAGGACCATTGCTTCAGTTCCGTGACCTATCCCGTTTGCATGTTAAGTTCTCTAAATCCGATCTTGAAATGTTGCCAGCCATTCTTGAAAGCTGCCCAAAACTACAATCTCTCATATTGGTAATGATGCTTTATAACCCTTCGAGTTATGCAAATTGTATGTGAAAAGCTTTAATCTACCACTTTATTCTTAATTTTTTTTTATCTTATGTATTTGCAGGAGTTGATCAAGGACCCGAGTTATAAGAAGAACAGAGAACCAAAGCTGATGTTTTCAACAGTGCCTCCGTGTTTGGTATCATCTCTCAAGGTCGTGGAACTGAAACGTTTGATCCCAAGGTATGAAGGAGAAGTAGAGCTAGTAAGATACTTCCTCAAGAACTCACCAATCCTGGAGAAACTAAGGCTTGATACTTACTATACCAAAAAGGGCATGCGTGATTTCCTTAAAGAAGTCGTTGCATTGCCCAGATGTTCCAGCGCTTGTGAAGTCATTGTTCTCTAAAAAAGACATTTTCATTTGAGGTAAATTTGGATGTTAAAAAATGGTTGGTTTGAGGAACATTTCTCATGTATTAATGACCGATTAGCAACTTTATTTTGAATTTTATAAACATTTCAGCATATTGTTACAGCGTTACTTGGATATTTATATCAGTATGTTCTTTTTCTTGCTCTTTGCGTGTTTAAGTTTGTCAAGTTCCAGGAAGCTGTTGCGGTAGACATTAAAAAAATAGTTATGTTACGTAGTAGAGGGATCTTATAAATAAAACCGATCTCTCATTAGGGTTTGTGATTTTGAGGGTAGTGACAGTCACAGTGTGATCATGCGTAAGCATTTCATTACAAAAGGTTACCGATTGATTGGTTTGGCTTCGGGTTTAATAACTTTGGTGATCTTTTTTTTTTCTTTTTTCGTGGTTTTGGAATTTACATTGGCTTCTCATAAGCTTTATGTTACTTCAGTCAACAGTTTTTTTTTTTTTTTTTAATCAACAGTTTCGAATCTAGTAGCTTTAAAGATGACATCTCTGAGGAGATTCTAAGATTCCTAATTTCTGGATACCACATTCAAAGTCTTCCTACTTTGATTGGTATTTGATGCAGAGTAAGTTGCATCCTTCCATTTCATTTGGCATGCCTATAACATCATTTGGACTTGAGCTTGGGAAAATTTTCAGAACAATATATTTTTGAGCATACGGATACTATTAAAATCCAAAATCAAATGTATAGTTTAGCATCCATGATTGGTGACTTCATACACCAGTTAAACAAAATAGATAAAAATAAGATAGGAGAATTTCATGCCTTGCTCTTTCACTATCATGAATAACTGCAAGACAAACACAAGTTATAACATGTTTTTTTCGAAGACATTAAATGGTTTGGGAATTGAGATGAGACAGACCTCGAGATCGTAGTAACAAAATCTTCCCGCTTCCCAAACTTCTTCCTGTAATCATGCCAGTGCAGAGGCGCTAGCATTTTCCCAAACGATTCCGAAGCCGTAAATGAAGACATATTAAAACAGCAGATGTTATAAGAAAGACCACTTCCACATTCAATTTCACTTTCATCGTGATTACAATCCGTGGTTCCGTTCATGTTCTTGAGCCATCCTCTGTTTGTGAGTCTCCTGAAAGAAGCTGTAGAAGAGTACGGATTCAAACACGCAGGTCGGATTACGATTTTCTTGCCGTGCCGGTGAGTTTAAGCGTGTTCAGGACATAATTGACGAGGAGTCTTATAGCCGTAGCGCGCCACAGTCACGGTAACGGACACAACCACCATCACCACCACCACAACAACCATCTGCAGTGTTTATGAAGATCTGTAATTGGATTTGTTGGTGGTTTGATATGTCATATGTGATTGGAATTTCTTTGACTTCTTTTTTGAGATTTGTTTAGTTGGCTTAATTTTCGTTTTTAGTTAGTGATGATGATGAAAAAACATAGAGCAATTGAATGTAATGAATAATGATTCTCATCTCTTACGTATGTAACCGTTAGTAATATGGAATTACAATTTGTGACGGGAATGCCATATTATTTGAATTTTATTTTTATTAAAAGGAATGTGTATACTTCTTATTATTTAATTGATTTTAACGCGTTTGGCCGTCGATCATGTTACTTTTTGTTGTTCATTTCCTTTCCTAGAATCTAACGTCTCTCAAATATATTCAGTTATTTTCTTCCGAATGTAAAAAAATTCAACATATTGTAGGATTAAGCAAACAATTAGTTCACGACTTTGATTGAAGGTGTCACAAAAATATCTATTATATTAATTATTATTTACTGAAACAGTTTGGATTTCAATATAATTGCGTATCTAAACTGATTCTAAAACAATATCTGATACTTTTTAGTTTCCAGTTTTGAATTATTTGAGTTTGAGGGCTAAACAATGGAGGTGATTGGTTGGGTTTATCCTTTTACTTTAGCTTTATTTACTTTTAAATTACTAAATTTTACCAATCAAGTTGTAGCTTTATTTTTAATAGTTAAAACCTAAATCAAATTTCTATAAATTTTTACCAATCATGCTTTACCTTTATTTTTTAAGTTACAACAAAAAAAACTAAAGCAAAACTTTTTTTAAATGTATTTTTGGGAAAAAACTTAAAGCTTTTTTATAGACTGTAGAATCTGTGAAATAAAAAAACTATCTATAATATCAAATAAATTAGATAATCATAATTAAAAACAACTATAAATATTTAATTCAATTTTGAGTGTTGTAAAAATCATTGAAATATTTTAAATAAAATAAATATTATTTATATATCACATTTTAAATAACAATAAACTTTGAGAATTTACAAAAAGTATTAATATAAATTATTTAATTGATAAAAACATAAATTAGTTTATATATACATCACATATTTCACATATTTATTTTAAAATATCTACAATCTATAATTTACAGCTACAACAAATTTAACTACATTAAAAGTCTCTGGACAAAAAAATCTACCATAACAACTTTACAGCTTCAACCAATTTAACTACAACTAAATTTTTGTAGACACAGTCCAACCAATCACTTCCAATGTTTAAATTTAAAGGACGGTTTAATTTTGCTAAAAAAATAAATCTAAAATCCACAATGTTACTATTGTGATGGAAGTTTTCTCACCTTTGATTTAAAATTTAAGAAACTAAACATATGTTCACAATCATATTTAATTCAAGAATATGATTATAAAAAGAAAGACGCGCTAAAGATATATCGTACATTGAAAATTCCGGAATATCAGGACAGGTGTTTTATCTACCACATGGAGAAAGTCTACGGCTTTGTGTTCTTTGTTTGGAGTTGAATCCCATAAATTCACTACATATAGAGCTTCTTGTATAGAGCGTCGGTGTTTGAAATCATCGCTCAAGTTTGTCAAGTTATGAAATAGAAATGGAGCTAGTAAGAAACTTATGGTCTTTATGTATATATGTGTACGTAGTGTAAAACATTTACGAAAAAATAAATGTCTAAAACAATCAACGATCTTGTTGTATATCTTCAGGATTTACTCGGGGTCGGGACAAAACTAGTTGGACCCATTCAGAGTTTCAAACACTCAGAAGAGGTATTGTCTCTTCTTACATGCAAATTTGAACTTATAATACCTAAACGGGAACATAACTAACAACATTTAAAGTAATTTTACTTGTCAAAACAATGTTAAGTGCATTTTGGAGTTTGGTCGGAAAAGTGATAAGCTAATAAAGAGTATATGAAGGAGAGACATAACATGTTTCTTTCTTTATCTTATTAGATTTCCGTATAGAAAATTAAGTCAGACGAAGTGGTGTTTCTAGTGGCGGACGAGTGAGTAACGAGTAAAAACCTGCCTTTGGAAGGGGAGCAACACCTTGTTGCTCTCCTCTCTTTCATCGTAATTGTTACAAATTCCTAAATTTGGATCAGTAGTAATATTGAAATGGTTACATTTGGCAAACTCTTTATGATATCAATATATTTGATTTGTCGAAGAACCGACGTCGTTTCTAGGATCACTAACCCGACGCACCGTTTTCATCAAACCATAAACTGCTAGGCGTTTTTGCATTCAACGTGTCCATTTCCTATTTCTCATTAAGAAACCCTAAACTCATACTGGTCACACGAAAGAATCCTATCTTTTACCCTTATCCCTCATCCCTCATATATATACGTTACACAAATCATCTGCTACAGATAAGAAAGCATGACCGTACGTGAAGGCGGCCGATGAGGTTTGATCTTCAGTGCTAATCAAAACTCCATTCAGGTGCGTTCTTCTTCTTTTACTGTTTCTTGAAGGCGGCCTTCTTCTTCTTCAGTGCTAACATCGACCCTCTATCTATCTCTTTAGGGTATCATTTAGACTAGGCTGGTTGAAATTCATATATGACCGTAACTTCTACGCATCGTTATTTCGTGTTTGATTGGAAACTAGATTATTGTGTCTGTAAATTTCAGTTTACATTTGTCTTAAACTTGATGATGCAGACTAGTTGTGTGACGAAAAAAAAGATGGTGGGTCGAAAGAGAAAAGCAAAAACATGTGACAAAGGGTCACAAAGAAGCTGGATATGCCAACTACCCGATGATTTGATAAGCGACATACTTCTTCGTGTTCCTACAAAGCATGCTGTAAGAACAGGCGTTTTGTCCAAAACATGGATTAATCACTGGAAGAGTGTTCGTGGATTGGACTTAGAGTCCTTTGAATTCTTGGATATGGATACCTTTGTGAGTTTTGTTCGAAGTTTTTTTGATTCACACAGGGAATCAATGATAGACAAAATAAGGTTAAGTGTTCATTATTCTGATTGTAAGTCCCTCCTCACCAAATGGACTGATATTTCGATTAGGCGTAGTGTTCAGCATCTCGATGTTTGTTATTACGGCCCTTATTCTTGCGATGTTACGATGCCCGTCAGTCTATATACATGCAAGACACTGGTGCACTTACGCCTTTGTTGGGTTGTCTTGGCTAACCTGGAGGTTGTTTCCTTACCATGCCTTAAGATCATGCATTTAGAATACATTACAGATCTCACTGAGGCAACTGTGGAGAAACTTATCTCAGGCTCTCCAGTTCTGGAAGATTTAACCATTGTCAGAGAAACTCATGGTGAAAGGTTTATAGAGTTGCGCTCTAATACCCTCAAGAGAATCCACATAGATTCGTATACAGAAGTTGTGATTAATGCTCCTCTACTCGAGTGTTTGAAGACTAGGGGTTACGTATCAAAGAACTTCAAAATCATCAATTTGGGTTGCTCTACCACACTAGAGATTTATGCGGTCTTCCCTCGTCTGACTTGCACCAAAAGATTCATTTGTGATACCCTCACCGATATTCCGAGGTTCAGAGGCATTGTTTTAAGTAGTTACATTTTGAAGGTAGTCATGTTATTTAATTTTGAGACCCTTTAATTTTTGAGCATTCCTTTTAATATTCTTCCTCAAAAAGTTTCTAACCAACATTTTGTTTTTGTTTTACTCTTTTACAGAACATCTTTCTACACTCCGAACCGGGACCATTGCTTCAGTTCCGTGACCTATCCCGTTTGCATGTTAAGTTCTCTAAATCCGACCTTGAAATGTTGCCATCCATTCTTGAAAGCTGCCCCATATTGGTAATGAATTGCTTTATAACCCTTCGAGTTATGCAAATTGTATGTGAAAAGCTTTTAATTTACCACTTTATTCTCAATTTTTTTTTATCTTATGTATTTGCAGGAGTTGATCAAGGACCCGAGTTATAAGAAGAACAGAGAACCGAAGTTGATGTTTTCAACAGTGCCTCCGTGTTTGGTGTCATCACTCAAGGTCGTCGAATTGATACGTTTGATCCCAAAGTATGAAGGAGAAGTAGAGCTAGTAAGATACTTCCTCAAGAATTCACCAATCCTGGAGAAACTAAGGCTTGATACTTACTATACCAAAAAAGGCATGCGTGATTTCCTTAAAGAAGTCGTTGCATTGCCTAGATGTTCTAGCGCTTGTGGAGTCATTGTTCTCTGAAAAAAAAAAGACATTTCATTTGAGGTAAATTTGGATGTTAAAAAACTGGTTGATTTGAGGAATATTTCTCATGAATTAATAACCGTTTTAAAACTTTATTTTGAATTTTATAAACATTTCCGCAAATTATTCAAGCGTTACTTGGGATATTTATATCAATATGTTATTTTTCTTGTTTTTGGCTTGTTAAGTGTTTGTCAAGTTTAAGCCTCAGTTCAAAAAAAAAAAGTGTTTGTCAAGTCCCACGAAGCTGTTGCGGTAGACATGAACAAAATTAGTTATGTTATGTAGTAGAGGGAACTTATAGTGAGGTCCTATTTTAAATTTGTTTTTTAACAACTATTTTATTTAAATAAAATGTAAAGTTACAATAAAAATATAGAAAATAACAGAAATACAATCAATTGCAAAGATAAGATTAAAAAACAATACAAGTGTACAACACAAAGATTAAAATCTGTTGAACTTTTCTTCTAATCCATCTTGTTTTTTCTTGTGCAACACCATTTGGTTATTTTCTTTTTGAAGATATTTCAAATTCTTTTTTCAAAAATTTCTTTGTTGTATAACATTGACCAGATTCCAAATAATATTTATAAATCTTCTTTGAGAAAAAGTCAAATCTATTAATTTTCTCAAAAAAAATATTATTTAATGACAATATTTAATGACATACAACAAAGAAATAGTGGCTGTTATTTAATGATATTTCTACGTAAATCACTCTATGTTTTATATACAATATTTTCTTTTTAAGAGATACAAATTTTGTTTAGCCGTGCATGAAAATATTAGATGAATAGTAGACCATTAATTGATACTGTATCTGTAATATTTAGTTTTTAACAGATAATAGATCACATTTTAGTAGTTTCTTGAACCGTTATATTCTAACATTAAGTAACAAAGATAATAGAAACAAAATATATAACAAATCAATTGCCCAAAACAAAAGATAAATAAAATGTGAACATAAAATAAAAACAAAGACATTCAAAAGTCTAAGAAAAATCACAATACAGAAAATAAAATACTTAAACTAAGAAGTCCAAAACAATATTTTTTAACCACTTAACTATATCTAATCTATTAATTTAGGTCCTATTTTTATTAACCATTAACAATTCATAGTAAGACCACTTAAAAATTAGTTAATATGATATATTAGATTATTTATATTAATAAGAAACCAACAATAAATTTGATTTTTTTATACTATAAGAAAATCTGATGAGAAAAAATCTAAGAAAATCTTACTTAAGAATTTAAATATTTTTATAAAATAACATATTAATTAATTTCGTAATTAGTAATAGAATATTATTATAAATCAATGCTAACTTAATTTTTATCATAAAACAAGAATTTAAAATTATCTACTATTTTTTTATAAATTCTATAATTATATTATGTATTATATAAAAATAGAAGTGCTATATGAATTAAATATGACAAAACTATATTAAATAGGTAAATTAACAAATTTTAGTTTTCTAAATTGTTTTATTTAAATAAATTATCACTCATCGTTAAAATGAGTTATATTTGTAAACTATATAATATTTTTATAAAAAATAAATTTATTGACATAGGTTACCTTATTATCTACAACTATATATTATCTTTCTTTTTTTGAAACTCTCAACAATATATTATTTAAAATAATTATATACACTATATAATAATAGGTAAATAACCTTTAGTTCATATACTATTTAAAAAAAATATGTTATTAGAAAAATATGAATTTTTAATAATTCATTTAAAATATTAATGATAAAAAGAATTTCAATTATAATTTTTGTAATTATAAAAAAAATCTGTAAAGAAAATTTAAAAAATATTACTAATTCAAATATTTCAATAAGTATTAATGTAGTAACAAAAACAATTCAAAATTCATGTCATCTTCCAAACTCAAAAATAATAGTGCAATTTTTCAAAGTTTTCTTGACAAAATATAAAATTTTGAAAATAAATATTCAACCTCAAAATGATTATATTTTAAATTTTACAAAATATTAAATTATAGATAATAAAGAATAAATTTTGAAATACACTACGAAAAAATAAACTATATATGTTGTAAAAAATTAAGGGAAAATTACTTGTTTACCACTTTCATGCTACCACTTTTCATTTTTACCACCACTACAAGAACATTTTCCAAAATACATTTTTCATTAAAAGGCAAAATACTATTATATCCTTGCTATTTATATATATAATAAATTATTATTTAAATAAAAATAGTAAAAATAAAATAAATAAAAATTAAAATAAAAAAATAATTTTTTTTTTTATGTTTTCGTATTATACTTTTTCAAATTCGAACTTTTATAAATTCTTTTTTTCTCGATTTTTTTTTATTTTTTTCAAAAAAAATTTTGAAAATCGAAAATTATATTTGAAACTATTTTTAAAAAAATTTTATATATTTTTTAAATATTTATTTATATATTTCTTAGAATTCTAAATTCCACATTCTAAAAACCTTACCGCATCCCTTAACTATAAACCCTAAGTTTAGATTAGTTAATCCTAAGGGTATAAAAGTGATTAGTGTAAACATGAAAAATGATAATATGAAAATGCTATTTATGGCAATTTCCCTACTTAATTTGAAAATTAATAAATAATAAAAATTAATAACAAAGTATAATATATTAAATAAATCAGTATATATTAATAATATCGAATAAAAATATAAACTATAATATTATAGAATTACACGATATATTTAGAACCAATCATTTAGCTTTGATTTATGTTATGAATAAGAATGGTTTAAATATAAATTGTTGGACCAATGAACTAACTATAATAAATCTAGTTAAAAAAGGATAATTATAAAAGCTTTCTGAGGATGCATGAGAGAGTAAAGCATGATAGCAGCAATGTAAATAAAATACTAAATTAAAATTACTCTCCCAAATTGATTCTCTTTTAATAAGTAAGGCATTAAACAAAATAGATAAAAATAAGATAGAAGAATGTCACGCCTTGCTCTTACATGCTGCATTCACTTCAGAGCTTCCTCTGTTGCGGCGCCATGTAATCAGAGCTCTGTCTTCCTCTTTGGACATTCTTCTTTAACCCCTGAGATTGAGCCATAGGAGTCATAGCCACATACATGGAGCTTGGAGATGATGAAACTGCGACTTTGCCTGCTGCTGCTGAAGCTGAACCTGCTACCATTTTCTGCGCACCTTCCCTCACTTGAATGTAGTCGTCCTCTATCATGAATAACTGCAAGCCAAACACAAGTTTAACAGTTTTTTCTTTTAAAATGGTTTGGGGGAATTGGGATGAGACAGACCTCGAGATGGCTAGCAACAAAATCTTCCAGCTTCCCGTACTTCTTCCTGTAATCATGCCAGTGTAGAGGAGCTAGCATTTTGCCCAAACGATTGGGAAGCTGCAAATGACGACGTATTAAACAGTAGATGTTACGAGCAAGACCATTTCCATATTCAATTGTTCACTCTCATTGTGGTTAAGATTCTCACCGTTGAACTGATTCTGATTCTTCCACCAGCTGGTATAGTGCGAACGATGCAAGCCAAAAGCGACCTTTCATCTAGAAGAGCACTCTCCAAGTTCCTCTCAGTTTTACCAAATGAGACTAGAGTTTCACGCGCAACACCATTTGGCTCACCAGGAGAAACCTGACCATTAATCTCCTAGGGAAAGAGATCAGAATATTTTCGCTATAGCCAGAAGAAGCAAAAAAAAATTTCTAGATGATACGAGCATACCTCAGGTTTCTGATTGATGGCAACGGAATCTAGCCTTAGCGCATCACGGAACTGCGAAGAAATATCCTGAAAGTTATTCTCTGACGCATTGGATCCATTTCCAGATTCCACCACCTGTTAAGAGGTAACTCTCTTATGATATAGTATCGTTTTGAACAAGTATATTACAGCATGTAGTAACAAAAGCATCCCCTACCTGTTCATTCACAGAGGATGATGGTGTGGTTGGTCCGAATTGTGCTCCGTGGCTAGTTTGAACATCGAGATACCCTTGATCAAGGGACTGTCCATTGGTAGGCACTTGGTGTTCACTCTTCTCATCAGAACTTACTAAGCCATGTACAACTTGAGATGGATGCACATAATTCTGCCTAGGCATCTCTGCACTAGCTGGTACAGCCTGAGAAGAAACCATGAAAGACTATATACAGTTACTAACTGTTGATTATAGTGAAAAAAAAAGATGCATTCATTAATCTCACACCTTTTGCTGCAGTAACACTGATTCTGGAACATGAGGTGGAGGTCCCCGAGGTTGAAGAAGCTCTTGTTGATGCATGGCAAACGAATGCAGAGGGTTCACCTGACCCGCTTGAATGTTCTACAAATACTCCCAAGAGAAAAGACAGTCACGGTTACGATACAATCTACTTCAAGTGCTTTAGCATGGTCCATGGATCGTTTCATTACCTTGATTTGGTTCCCACTGTTTTGGATAATCTGGGAGGCACCGTTGGGGTTTGTTTTAGAGCCACCTCCTTTTACATTGGCAAGCTCATGCTGAAGCTGTTGCACTGTATGCAAATGCAATCTCTCCATCTCCGCAAACTGAACTCAGTGAGATGGAACAATATAAGATAAAGACTAGAATTATCACGAGAAGAGAGAGAAAAAAACTGGAATTTAATCAGATAAGCAACCTGTCTTTGGCAACCAAGCCAGAGCTGGTTATACTGCTCAGTACGTTCTCTCAACTCAGCCTGCAAGGAGTGATTTGTAGATGATTGTAAAGCATCCATCTCTTGAGCACGCGCAATCCAGCCTTGCGCTTCTCTCAGTTGCTCATCCTTGTACATGATTGTTTCTTGAGCAATCCTATTCTACAAGCCATTATAAATAAAGACTATGTTGTTAGTGTACTCAAAAACTTCAAACATGACAATGAAACATAACTGCAAGTTGAATAACTTGATCGTGTAACAAAAACACAGGAAAAGTAACCTGTTCCTGCAATTCAGCGAACTGTCTCTCCTTCTCTTGAACATGCTCCTGAAGTTCAGATATTTTGTGTAAACTTTGGGACATCTCAGCTTCAGAGTGATCACGCTCCCTTCTGCATATTTCGAAACCACAGTCCAACAAAACATTTTATCTAACTGCAACGTAAAAGACCTTAACGAAGAGAATAAAGACAGCACCTGAGCGTAGCAAGTTCTTTGTTTTGTTCTCTTAGTAGCCCCTCTTTCTCCCATGCCTGTTAGAAGAATTACAAGCAAACTTAGCCTCAAAACCATTCAGATCAATTCATATTTAAACAACATACCGCTTCATTATCAAGCTTAACAGCATGAAGCTCCCTTTCTTTCTCCTCTAGCTTCCTCTCCATCTCCCGAATAGACCTATCATTCTCACGAAGTTGCTCCTACAAAGAACATTCCTTTACATCTTCCACGCAAACATCAAACCCCTCAATCAAAAAGTAAAAGATCCAAACCTGCATCCTAGCAGCAGCATTCTCATACTCAGCAGAACGAGACTCAAAGCTCCTCTGGATCTCCATAGCCAACACACGAGCTCGGAGCTCAACCTCCTGCTGCTGAAGCTCCCCTTGTTGTCTAGAAAGGGCACGAATCTGCTCCAAGACTTCACCATCATCCACCGTGATTGAGTAGTAATCCAAATCACCACCAGCAGCCTCTCTTCCATTCTGCAAATAAACCAAAAAGAATAAAAAAAAATCCAAACTTTCCCTCAGATATTCAATCACACGAGCTGTAAATTAACTTCTGGGTAACAGATAAAACAGTATCACACGAGCAGAGAGAGAGAGGGGGGGGGGCATTACCACGTAATCAGTGGCGTTTCCGAAGTTGTGAGAATCGGAAACGGCGCGCCACTCTTTCCTAGAGGACGAAGAGTTCTGAAGAGACCCGCTACGAGTCTCGTTCTCCATTACAAAAGAAGCCCCCACTTAAGATCCAAAGAGGAAAAAACTAGGGTTTTATCGGAAATGGTGGGTAAACCCTAGAGAGATTCAAGCTAAGAGACGCAGAGGTGGAGGATGGATAGGGATTACGATTGAGGAAGAGAGTAGCTGAGGAGAGGTTTTAAAGGAACGAAGATGATTGACGCGGAAGAGACGATCGAGAGAGACGACTCGGAAACTGTGTGAAGAAACTCTACAGTCGCATCAAATGATTCCTCTATTTTTCTACTCCTCTGGAGTGAAGAAGATCGTGTTTCTGTTTCTTTTGGGCCTTCTCTTGGGCCTTGTTATCTTCAGCCCATTATCCAGGTTCGTTTAAGAATAACTAAACCGGTTATCTCGGTTAAGGCAAAGTGAACCTAATTTAGCCGGTTCGATTTGAGAGAAACGACGTCGCTTTTAGATTCGGGGCGGGTCTCATAAGCAAATTCGATTTGGGAGCGATTTGAGAGATTAGGAGGAGGAAGAAGAAGAAGATGGGGTACGTGTTGAGGGTGAGAATGGCATCTTTCTTCGCCGGAGCTGCGACTGCGTCTTTCATAGGCCTCTCTGTTCTCTATAAGGATTACAAAGTCGCTCACGAATCCATTTCTCAGCAGGTTTGCAATCGATTTCTCTTTATTCTCGTATCGGATCCATTTCTTTCGATTCTCTCTTCGGTGGAGGTTAGGTTTTGTTTGCCAAAAAGCCTGAATCGATACACTTCGTTAGCGTAATAAGGAGATTTTATGGAAACTCTATCGTATCTCTATGACTCTATCGATTCAGCTTCGTATGCAACCTATGACTCTTTGTTAGATTTGGTCATTTACAAGGTACACGCTTGAGTTTCATACCCGTTAATGCTTTAGAACAGCCTCCTAGTTCTATGTAAATCTTGAGAATCAGAAAACCTTCAAGCATTTGATAATAATGAATACTGCTAGAGTTGAAACACACAATGCTCATCATTGTGTGTATCCTGAGAAATGTGAGTGTTGATCGAGTTGAGGCAGGGCCGTTATCATTCTTAAAATTAGCAGCATTTAATTAAGCTGTAGCTTTAACTATATATTAGAATACCGGCATGGTTACTGACTGTAGATACGATCTCTGTTTTCTTCAGGCAAAGGCTTTTCATGACTCTCTGGATAGAAGGATCTCTGCTCTTGAAAGCTTGAGACAAACTGAAGCTCCTCAGCTTCCCGAGACAACAACTGATTAGTTTCTGTCTCATACATTCATACTCTCTGCTTGCTGATGACGGTGTTGAGTTGAGATGCTTTTTTTTTTTTTGCGTTTATGAATAACTTGGAAGTTCTTGTATGACTACTGTTTATCAAACAATGAAGTTAAGGTGGTCTACAATGGATTTAAACTTGCTGTAACACTTGCAATGAAAAATTATGTTTTGATCTATTGGTTTGGGTCTTTAAGACAGCAGAATCCTGCTCTTCAGGCAGATCAAGTTTATACATGATTCATGTGTTTTCCTCACTAAAACTCTAGTGTACTCGGTGGAAATACACAACACCAAATTTAGGTAACAGAAGGACAGTATGTTGAAGTTAATTCAGTATAAAAGATGAAGAAAACCAAAAACTATAATTAGAAACATAACGTATTACGTTTAGATTTGACATGTTCAGATTTGTTTTTCTCATGGGGTTTATATTTAAAATATAAAAGTACTGTATGCTACAAAATATTTAAGTACAGGGTTTTCTATTGTAAGATAAAAGATGGTTACAGAGTTGAGTCAACTTATTTATTACAAAAAAATAGCTAACACATATTTATTTGAAATAATTCGTAAAAACGTATATGCAATTTGAGCGAGTCGGTTTGTAAAGTGTAACACCTCCATGTTTTCAATTCAAAGATTAATTGTCATAACAGTCACAGACGAATGTAACTCTCCTGGTGAATTTACCTACCAACTACGTTCAAGTTGAGATAGCCTATAAATTGTTAGTTTCTTGTCCCACCAAAATCATCTAATCAAGCAATTCACTATATATCCCTAAATATTAAACAAAAATATAAGGAAACAACAGGTGCAATGGAAGGTAAGATTGAAATTATCTTTTCCATGGTTCTAGTCATTGCCACTATTCTTATGAGGCCGGGGATAGCCGAGATCCAAACCGTACCTCAATTTCCTTTAATTCCTGGTTCTCCCATCGATATCACAAAGTGTTGGTCATCACTTACCAGCATTCAAGGTTGTGTAACCGAAATCTACAAATCTGTCGTAACGGGTAAGTTTGAAAACGTTGGACCAGCTTGCTGCAAGGCTTTTACGGATGTAGATGCAAAATGTTGGCCAACAATGTTTCCTCTGAATCCATTGTTCCCTCCTCTTATCAAGGATGGTTGTTCACGCATCAGCGGAGCTACACCATCACACACAACACTCCAGTTCCCTGTGATTCCTGGTTCTCCGGTCGACCTCACAAAATGTTTGTCATCACTCGTCAGCGTTCAAGGTTGCGTAACTGAAATCCACAAATCGCTTCTCACAGGGAAGTTTGATAATGTTGGAGCTATGTGTTGCAAGGCGTTTTTGGTTATAGATGCCAAATGTTGGCCACAAATGTTTCCGCTAAATCCGTTCTTCCCTCCTCTTCTCAAAGATGGATGTTCTCGTATTGCAGTCGCTCCCACACACAAATGAAGTTAACTATATGGAACCACAATTCAAGATGCTTATTATATAGATTATACTTAATTCGATTATTCAAGAGTTCCATTTATCATGGCTGCTCTAGGTTTTATCTACACTAATATTAAATTTTAAGTTTCTGTCAAAATCTTACAGCTTTCATCTATTTTGAAACCATTTATTATTAAGAGAATCATTATTTCAGTAAGAGATGTTTTCTGGTTTAAAAGTAGTAGAGCTTTTGATCCCAACAAATATATAAATATAAATAATCTGACTCGCATTGGCTGCTATCTATTGCAATTGATCATTTTCTTTTCAACAGCATAGTTGCCCAAACCCCAATTTAGAGGTGGCTAATAGACTTTAAACTATTCTTAATTTTAGCTATTAGTTCCATAAACTCAATGTAAATTTGGAGAGTATAAAATGTTAATAGATAAATTATTGGATGTTATGTGTGGTATAATAGTAATGCATAGATGTTATGTGTTATTATTGGATCTAGCAAATATTACAACGTGTAGCATACCATATTGAATAACAATTTGTTAACCAAATGTGCATGAAGCATTAGAGATTAAACCATTTGAGTCCTCAATTCAATAAAACTATTGAATAGTATTTCTTTGTATGTGGCACTTGTTCCACCTAGGTCCGTCTGGAATTGACCATATTAGTTTTTTTTCGAAACATGACATAAAATTTTGTAAATTTGTAATGGTAGAATCTATTGTTGTTAAGAGATCGATGTTTTTTTTTATCAAAAATAAAAAATAAGTGATTGATGTTCTTACATTAATCTTGAATTAAGTATCCAATTTATTATGCAGATTAGTTATGGTTAGTGCAATTTTTTATTGAAGGAATTCTAATATATAAATATTTTTTTTTCATTGGCTACAAATCAAAACACTAATGTTCTTTATCAGCATTTTTGACATATATTATATCAAATTCTAAACATTATAGTAAAACATAAAAAATAATCTACCTGTCATGAGCACAACACAGCAAACAAAAAAGGTTAAAAAATCTATCTGTACACAACCATAAATCAAGCAGCCTTTAAGGGCATCAACATCGCTGTCCTTAACCAAAGTCCTTCCAAATTAAAACATTGAAAATAAATCAAAATAACATAAAACCGAAGCAAACGTATGTTAAATAAGAAGTTTTTATTTCGCGTCCTTAAGGCCACGTGTCATCGGGGGAGGGGAAGCACGGATTAGGGTTGTGTTCAAAAAAAATCCGATACGAAGTCATTCTCATCCTCTCTCTTCTCTCTCTCTCGACGGCGATTTTCAACCCAATCAAACACCTCTCGGCGTAGCTGTCTCCGTCGGTGTCTCCCTCGATATCTCCGAGGATCTCTCCGTCGCTGTCTCCCTCGATCTCTCCCTGGATCTCCCGTTCATCTCGCCGTCTATTCTCACCCTCGATCTCTCCGTGTATCTCTCCGTCCATCTCTCGGCGTAGCTGTCTCCGTCCATCTCTCCGTGTATCTCTCCGTCCAGGTATCGCTGAATCCTCTGTTCGTCGCTTTCGGATTTAGTGTATCAACTTGTGGATCTATCCCGTGTGTATCTGAAGTGGAGTTTGGCTTCCCCAAGGAGTGCTACTGTGGTGGAGAGCCACTTGTAGCCACTTCTTACACAAGAACTGACCCGGGGAGAAGGTTCTACACCTGCAAGAACAAACAGGACGGAGACTGCCATGTCTACAAGTGGTGGGACGTCGCGGCTACAGAGGAGATCAAAGCACTTGGTGCACAAGTGACCCTCCTCACTGATAAGGTAGATTCGCTTTCATTCGTCGGTTACGAGGACACCGAGGTGCGGGAGTTAAAGGAAGTTCAATTTGATATGGAGCAGAAATTGGTTAGGTTGGAGAGCATTGTATGTGACTTAGGTAGAAAGAAATCTAGATTTGGTTATGGGTTTGAACTAGTTGTAGGTGTTCTGGTGGTTGTGTTAGTCATAATAGCCATCGGAGTAGCTGCTCGTATGTAGGTTTATATGTCTTGTGTTTCTCGAAAATGTATGATTATCCTTGTGTTTTGTTAAACCTTGTTCAACTCGGATTACGTAACCCTATCAAACTCTGATTAAATCTTGTTTCAAAGTCTTGATTGATTTTTTTTATCAAAACTCTTGCTAAAATTAGTTTTTGTTTTTGCATGTACCAACTAAAAGAAAAACGTGTTTGATCATGTAAAGAAAAACTACTCTCCCAACTACAAAGTAGTTGTAATATTGAGAAAACGTGTTTTTACATACACTCTATTCAAATAACTAAAATTAGTTATAACTTTATAGCTATAAATATAACATATCTTTCAATTACAGAGTCACAACTTTTCTTTGTCGATTCACTTCTAAAACAATCACAACCACTTCTCAATAATTTTTAATGGCTTCTTCATCCCATTATCATTATCATAGAGATGATGATGATGAGATCGATCTTGATACTCCTTATGAAGAATTTTATAACAATTGTGCTCTCGTACAAGAACCAGAAGAGAGACAACGCCGTAATGTTCATGAAAGACACCGGGAAGAAGGCCACACCTTACTTTGGAATGATTATTTTGCCGACAATCCAACTTACTCTCCCGCTCTTTTCCGCCGACGGTTTAGAATGAACAAAAGTTTGTTCCTGCGTATTGTGAATCGTTTCTCAACAGAGATTCCGTATTTTCGACTATCAGAAGATTGTACCGGACGGACAAGTCTCACACCTCTACAAAAATGTACTGCAGCAATTCGACAATTGGCATACGGTGCTGCGGCGGACTCGGTGGACGAATATATCCGTCTAGGCGAATCAACAGCTCGAAAATGTTTGCACAAATTTACCGCCGGAATAATAACCTTGTTTGGTGAAGAATATCTACGACGTCCAACACAGGACGATCTGCAAAGACTATTACATATCGGAGAACAACGTGGATTTCCGGGGATGCTTGGAAGCATCGACTGTATGCATTGGGAGTGGAAGAATTGCCCCACGGCTTGGAAAGGAATGTACTCACGAGGAACCGGAAAACCGACAATTGTGTTGGAGGCGGTAGCTTCGTATGACCTATGGATATGGCACGCGTTTTTTGGAGCACCAGGTACTATGAACGATTTAAATATTCTTGATCGATCACCTGTTTTTGACGATATTATTAATGGCATCGCGCCAGAAGTGAACTTCTATGTTAATGATAATCAGTACCATTTCGGATATTATCTCACTGATGGTATTTATCCGAAATGGGCGGCTTTTATTCAATCTATCCGACTACCACAAAATCAGAAGCATTCATTATTTGCTCAAACCCAAGAATCAGTTCGAAAAGATGTCGAGCGTGCCTTCGGAGTCCTTCAGGCTAGATTTGCCGTTGTCAAAAATCCGTCAAAGTTATGGGATAAAGAGAAAATAGGAAATGTTATGAGAGCATGTATCATACTCCATAATATGATTGTCGAAGATGAACGGTCATCATTCACCCAGTATAACAAATTTGAGTTTCAACCAAGAGAAGTTCCGGATACGTTTACCGTCAACATGCCTTCGAATATCAGTGAAAATGTCGGCACAACAATGGATCGTCGAACAAGGCTTCGGAATAGACAAATCCATGAAAACTTAAAACACGATTTGATTGAAAATATATGGGCTAAATTTGGACATCTTCCGAATAATATGTAATTTTAAGTTTTTATGAATAAATTGTCAGTGTTTTAATTTCTGAACTTTGTATTTTTTTACACTAACAAAATGTTTGTAGTTTTAAAAACTAGTTTAAAAAAAAATTTTAAACCTAAGGACCTACCAAATGTCCCACCCATAATCAACATTTTAACAAAAGTCCTTAACCAAAGTCCTAAACTACATAAACTAATTAAATACTCTAAGGACCATTCTAAAAGTCCTATTGATGCACTTGCTCAAATGTACTTTTACACCGTACCCATCTCTTCTTCTCCTTCTTTATAAAGACACACTCTCTCCTCTCTCCCCTCGTTCTTCTTCACATTCTCCTCCCCAAACCAAAATTTTAAATTCTTTCTTTATATGGCACTAACCCTTTTGTCCCACGAGGTATCCGATCTCTGCATCGGCAAACCGCCGCTAAGGTGCCTCTCCGCCGTGACAGCCACCGTCGCTGACGCCATCGCCGCCCTCAAATCCTCCGACGAGCCTTTCCTCAGCGTATGGAGCTGTAACCACGACGAAACCAACGATGATAACAACAAGTGCGAGTGCGAGTGCGAATGCGAGTGTGTGGGTAAGATCTGTATGGCGGATGTGATCTGTTACCTAACTAAACACGACAGCAAGGCTTTGTCTCTTTCCTCTGTTTTCGAAGCTTCGGTCTCTGTTCTTCTCCCCAAATCTCGTTCCATCGTCGTTCATGTCCAATCTTCTTGCAAGTACGTCACCAAATCTCAGTTTTTTTTTTCTGTTCGTGAGATTAATGATTTGATCTTATAGGTTAATTGAAGCAATTGATCTGATAACCGGAGGAGCACAGGATCTGATCGTTCCGATTCAGACAAAACCAATCACAAAGAGAAGACAACCCCGAAACGCCGTCGTTTCGCTAACAACCGCCACCACAACGACAACAACACACAAGAACAACCGCCAGTTCTGTTGGATCACACAAGAAGACATCATCAGATTCCTTCTCGACTCCATCAGCGTCTTCTCTCCTTTACCGTCGCTCTCTATCTCCGACCTCGGCGTGATCAACAGCACGCACGCTATCCTCTCCGTCGACTACTACTCCTCCGCGTCCTCCGCCGTCACCGCCATTTCTAGCGCCATCGCGGATAACATCTCCGTCGCTGTGGTCGACGGCGAATGCGGTGGAGAAGATCCACGTGCGGTTTTAATCGGGGAGATATCGCCGATGACGCTCGCTTGCTGCGACGAGTCGGCTGCAGCAGCGGTTGCTACGCTCTCGGCCGGTGATTTAATGACGTACATTGACGGTAGCGGTCCGCCGGAGAGTCTTGTGAGAGTCGTTAGGAATCGTCTTGAAGAGAAAGGTTTGGTGGGTTTGATCTCGCTGGTCGATTCTTTGTCGGGTTCGTCGGGGTCTTCTTCGTCGGATGAAGAGGCTCCGGCGGGGAGAGCGAAGTCGTATGGGAGGTCGGTGAGTAGTGCGGCGAGGATGGCAAGGAAGTCGGTGGCGATAGTGTGTAATCGGAGAAGCTCGTTGATGGCTGTGATGATACAAGCCATTGCTCATAGGGTGAGGTATGTGTGGGTGGTTGATGAAGATGGTTGTTTGGTTGGTATGGTCACTTTTGTTGATATATTGAAGCTTTTCAGGGGATTTTTGGATGATCAAAACTAAGAATCATCAGTCTGATTACTTTTTTTGGTTAGAGTTTACATAAACATACAACCAAATCAAACGTTGAATTAGTTTCTTTTGGTGAAGGATGCAATAAGATTAGAGTTCTTTTATATAACATAAGACCAAAATTCTTGAGGAATATTTCGGTTCTTGTGTTCTTAAATCTTGATTTTTTTTTTTGGATCTCAATGACAGTCTTGAATCTTTATTTTCAGTTTATAATCTCTCTTGCTACATGGATTTATTCAAAGATTATGTGTTTTGATTAGGTACACATTATGCTAATGAACTTTAATCAGTGATAATGTTTGTAGACCACGTAAATCAGCTGCAATTTAGGTCTCACGTCTTATTCTAAGCTTAGAGAAAGCATAATGTTGATGAGTCTATCGTGCCTAAAGCTTTCGAAGGACATTATAGAATTTAAATGAACGATAGAAACAGAACAAGCCATCAAGAGTACGTGAATCGTGATGTTGATTGAATAAAATGAAAGATCGACTCTCTTTAGTTAACTAGTACACACTTGACTTCACTTTCGTTTTTTTTTATAAACAGACACTTGACTAGTACACATTTGAAATCCGGATACAAATGTCCAAAGATTTTGTTTTAAAGTTGTACAGCTAGCTGCTTAAGTGCTAACGCGGTTTGTTAAATGCCACGTGATATTAAAATTGTCTATTGGATTTGGTACATGTTTTAATATGTCGTCTCGTGCGTCTTTGTTCGTTTTGGTTGTGAAAGTTGACTGTTTTTTTTTAAGAAAAAAGAGGGGAAAGTTAGCTGAATAATTAAACGTTGAAATAATTTTGGATCATCAAAACTAATCATCAATCATCATCAGTTTTTTTTGTAAGGGTTTACATAAACATACAACCAAATCAGACGTTGAATTAGTTTCTTTTGGTGAAGGATGCAATAAGATTAGAGTTCTTTTATATTAACATAAGACCAAAATTCTTGAGGAGTATATTGGTTCTCGTTTTCTTAAATCTTGATTTTTTTTGGATCTCAGTGACAGTTTTGAATCTTTATTTTCAGTTTATAATCTCTCTTACATGGACCAACGTTTGATAAGATAACTCTAGACCGAAGATTCACTTTCTCCTCCAAAAGAGTTATTGCTAACCATAATCTTTGTATTCGTGTTTTAGTGCATACAATACAAAATGATACTATTAAAACTATTATAGTTTATTAGATCTGTTCAAGAATGAGCACGAAAAAAAAAAAGAGCACGAATGAGTAATAACGTTTGTACACCACGTATATCAGCTGCAATTTGAGTCTCACGTCTAGTTATAAACCTAAAATGAAAAAGTTGATGAGTCTTGTACTCTTGTGCCTAAAATCTTTGTAAGGATGACAATATTGAATCTAGATGAAAAAATAGAAACAGAAAAAGACATTAAGAGTAGGTGTACGTGATGTTGATTGAAGAATATGCAAGATTGATTATCTTTAGTTAATTAGTACACACTTGACTTCGCTTTTGTTTATTAATGAACACACACGTAACTAGTATAAATTTCCAAAGATTTGGTTTTGGATTTATACAGCTAGTTGCTTATTGCTAACACGGTTTGTTAAATGCCACATGATATTTAAATCGTCCATTGTGTCTGGTGCATGTTTTAATATGTGGTCTCGTGCATCTTTGTCTCGTCTTGATTGTGAAAGTTGACTGTTTAAAAAAAAGACCTGAATGTTAGTTGAATAATTTTTTTTTTTTTTTGATCAAAATAGTACTTGATTAATTAAAGGAGAGTTACTCTGTAACAAGAACAGAGGAGTGCAGAGAATACAGAGCAGTTTTAGCAATAGAATCAGCAACAGAGTTCGCTAAACGCGGAACAAAACAAAAGGAGATAGATTCAAAAGAACGCGCCAAGATTTTGATATCATGGAGTACGCCTTTCAAGCTAACATCTTGTCCCTGAGACTTCAAGAGCAGGATGAGAGACTTTGAGTCCGAGTAGACACGAAGACTACTAACATGTGATGAGAGAGCTGCCGTTACTGCAGCTTTAACCGCCAGAGCCTCAGCCACAAGAGCCGAGGGCACAAAACGTCGGTGAGAGGAAGATGTTTCTGCGCACACATCCAAGGAATCTCGGAGTTGCCAGCCCATGCCACAGTTACCTGTTGAAGAGTCCCAAGCTGCATCTGAGAAAACAGACCATGTATAAGAATTATCAGTAGGTAGAGGACCATATGGGACCACAGCGGGTGGTAAAGAAGGCTTTTCGACATAAGTCTGAGCAGCCTTCCAAGCTCTAGCGTCTTGAATCGCTTTCAGCACTGAGTTCTCTTCCGAGAACTTCTTATCCTCAAACAGAAGTTTATTCCGATTGGTCCAAAGAACCCACAATACCCAAGGATACAGTGGGGTGCCTCCTAAACCTGTTGGAGGGAGTGATATCATTCTTCTACAGTGTAGAAGGAGTTGGCCAATCGAATCGATGTTGATATGTGATGGTTTGTGGAGGCCTGGAACCAACTCCCAGACCTTTACAGCGAAAGGGCATTGGAGTAAGACATGTAACTCAGTTTCCTGAGCACCACAACGTCGACAGACTGGAGAAACCGAGAGTCCACGAGCTTCCAGCAGGGAACCAACCGGTAGCGCCTTGCAATTTGATTTCCAGAGGAAGTGCTTAATTTTCGGAGTGGTCTCAACCTGCCAAACACACTTTTTCCAATCAAACTCCCTATCCATCTCATTGCCATTGAAGAGCTTTGCAATCGCATATCCTGATTTTGTTGAGTAGCTCCCATTTGCGTTTGGTAACCAAACTCTTTCATCTTCCAGCTGGAAGGAGCTAGGAATGAGCTTACGGATATCCTCCTCATACTGAGGTAGGTTTTCTTTAATAACAGCTACATTCCAGTCTTTAGAGATAGGGTCTATTAGTTCCGACACCTTCCAAAGATGATTCACACGAGTAGGAGGCCCTATTGGGGATACAGGTTCAGAAGTAGATAACCACGGCTCAGTCCACATGCTGACACCCCTGTGAGTCTAACAGCAATATATGTGGCCTTCTATATGTATCTTACGGTCAGACCAAACTAATGTGGATGAATTGTATGGCACATTTGATTTTCTTATAAAAATTCCACTATTGTACAATTTTTGGCATACTATAACTTTTTAAAACAGCTTAGGTATTTAGTTTAGTTATATATATATATATATATATATATGATCAAGTTGCCAAGTAATATTGGGTTCAGATTTAAGCTTATTACAGCCATGCTAATCTAACATGTAAGCGTGACAATAATAGTTAAGTACATATATAATATTAGAGAACATGCTAGCTGTTGAATGAAATAAGTTTGCAACAATTGCTTACAATATATGGAATGATATACTATCACTGTGGGATCTCAACACTGATATATGCAAAAATGTGTTCTAACTCTCTCTATCCTTCCTCTCTTCAAAGCTGTTTTGTGTATGAAATAATTTATGATGTGGGTTGAGCATTCAACGGGAACAAAACATTCAAGTGTCACAACAGAGTTACAGGGTGCTGCTAAGCGAAGTGGTTCATTAGCTCTATCCTTCCTCTCTTTCAAAACTCAGAGGGGTCCACTCTGAGTTTCTCTGAGCTGGTCTGCAAAAGCTTATTTGAGATCCCAAGAACTTGACAGCCACGACACAGTCTTCATCCTCAGGGGAAGAGGAGGACATTGCCACGTTGGTGAGTCTTTTCAGGCGCTGGAGAAACAGAGGATTGTGGTGGCTGAGATGTTGATGGAGGGGTAGCCGGAGAGATGTGTGAAACAGGGGAAGGAGATTTAGGAGGTTGGGCCGTTGACGGAGCCTTCGCCGGAGAAATTGGAGAAACAGGGGAATGAGCTTTTGGAGGTTGAGCAGTCGTCGGAGCTTTCGCCGGAGAAACGTTAGGATGATTTCTCATGGCCAGGACAGAGACGATCAACTTCTGTCCCTTCGTACAATGATCTTGATCACCACTTACGAAATAAAAAGCACCAGTTCGATTCAGAGTGACCTCAGCCTCTCCGTTGTCAAACTTCTCAAGCGGATTCTTAATGTTGCAGCCCTCGAAATCCGCTTTAGTCACTAGTTGCACCGAGTCTGATCCCTTGGCATACTTAAAGTCTACAAAAGATTTAAAATTTTTATTTACTGTTCAATGTCATTATACAAACTCTGAGATTCAGACATTGAAGGGAGCTTACAGAGTGTGTCATTGACTTGGAAACGGTTTCTTGCACTCCAAGTATTGTAACTCTCGTGTGGATTAATGGCCCAATCACCGTTACCTCCTCCGACGTAAAACCTTCGTGCGTCAGCTACAGAGAAGAGAGTTGTAAAAGAAGCGACGATGATGAAAGAAAAACAGAGACTTTTCATGAGCTCCATCATGGTTTTGGAGAAGCGGCCAGATCTGAGTAAAAGGTTATGTGTGTTTGTGATTAGTGGGGGAATTTGTGTAGTGATATATATAGAAGTTTAGAAGAATTGAAGAAAATCTGTGAATCTTGCAATAATGGAAACGAAAATTAGTGACAGGTTACTTCTTGCTTTCTTTCTTTCGTTAATACTCGAGGGAAATTTATGTTTAGACGTGTGAGAGTTGACCCACGGTTAACTCATTTACCATAACAGCTGACTGGATTCTGTATTGTTACCGCCTTTATTATTTACTTCTGATTAAAGATTTATATTAGTGACCATATTCTGTGCATATGGTTTCTTTTCCCTCTGTACAGTATTTTGTTTGATTTCTTATCGCTGCTCATTTTAAACTAAACTAAAGATTATATAAATTAAGTTTAATGTGATTACTAATTAGCAGTGATGAGACTACTGTAATTTACTAACTAGTTCAGGATTTAACTATGCGATTCTATTAGAGTTCTAAGTCTGTTGTTTATGACTAAACTCGACATTTGAATCCAAACCGATTTCTAATGCAACATATATTGGGTAATACACGTACCAACCAGAATCCAATTTGATATTCAAATTTTTTTTTAAACTAACTTACCCATTATCTAATTTTAGATAAGTTTGGATATTTTGTAGAATTGAGAGTTTAGATAATTTTATACCATATTTTCTGTTTAAGTCAGATATTTTGGTCAGTTTGATAGTTTTCAATTAGTTTTTCGATTTCATTATATACATCCAAATATTTTTTGAATAATTTTCATAGATAAATTATTAGATGATTTTGGACATCAGATAAAATTCGATCGAATAAAAAAAAACCCCTCGAATCAAACCCACAAAAACTTGAAAATTAAATATACAAATGAGACATATTAACCTGATATAAAAAATCTCAAAATCTGAAATACATGATCCGGAACTGATCTGGTCTTAATGAATATCTGAACATTCATCCCACAATGTTTCCATGGGTTTTTGAAATATATGTTCAAACTGAATCATCTGGAAGTGGGTCTTGCCTTTACAAATTGATTTTTCACAGTTAAGAGAATCTAAATTGGACTCTACTTTGAAAACATTAATATATATTTGATTATCTTGGAAACATGAGTCGTCTTTTTAATATGCTACGAAAAAGGTTAGAATTTTTGCTATATGAAATGCAATGAATCCTTGGAAGGCCAAGTTGAGTTTGACATAAAAGGCCCAACAGTTATAAGAATAATTAGGAGAAACATCCATGGAATAAACAGAATTATAATTAACTATATGATCATGTATTTGACATGGATAATGTCTCATATATATTTAAATCACACACATAAGATGTGATTCTAACATCTTACTCTGTTTATTTTCGTATGTTCATCAAATAAGCCATTCTTTTAATATAGTCTGACTTAACAGAGTTTATTACATCTTCAAAACAAAACAATATTTTAATTAAAACTGAAAAATAAAACTCAAATATTGTTCTTCGGGTATGGGAGGACAATATAAAAAATTTTCACACACAATGTTAACATGTAAACGCTACTTAATTCTAATATTTATGCAAACACAATAAAAAATACCGAGTAATTGAATGAGAGATATGAGACAAACTCTAAGAATATGATATTATTACATTACATGACACCAAAGTTGGGATGTGAACATCATTGAGACCCAAAGGGATATGGTTAGAAAGAACGTATTGGTGATACAAAAAAAACAAATATTGTGCATAGAAAAACCATTATTTTCGGTGATAAGGTAATTGATAATACTAAAAAGGTATAAAACTGGAATCTTCTGTATTTGAATACATGTATCGCTTTCTAACACCACAATAGTTATGAATCTTCTGGAAAACTATTTTGTTTTTGAGATTTGATATGTTATGTGACTGGGTTTTGGTTTTTTTGGCAGTGACTTGGATGATAATTTGCAGAAGGCTTTCCACAGATTTTTGGAGGTCAGAGGGATCAAGCCAACCTTTACTGAATTTGTGGTTGATTATATGGCCAACAAAGAAGGCAGAGAGCGTGTTCAGTGGCTCAAGGATGTCAAGTCTTTTGTTGACATGTGAAACTTTTAGGTGAGATTTTATCTTGCAAGGAGTTGCTACTTGTTTTGATAATATTTGTTTCAACTCTTCCCATGTCTACGTCTAACTATTATTATGTACTTATGTTATCCTTTGGGACGTTTAATCATGTTTATGTTTATGTTTATGTTTATGTTTATGTTTCTGGCCTACACTTCTCCAATTGCTTATCGAGCTATAGGTCATGGTTAACATCGCAATTGCAATGTTTGTGAGCTTAGTTTGTTGTTACTTAGCAGCGTAATCCAATTCTGTGTCCGATCATCGTGATTGTCTTTGAGTGGGTTTTATCTGTGTGCTATAGATCATTGTGATTTTGTCTTTTAAGTCATGGCATGTTGCAACTATTTTTTTTTTTTTGAACAAAAGCATGTTGCAACTTTTATAATAAATTTAGAACAATCGATGCGACTATATCATGATTGAAAATTAATCAAATTGTATAGAAAACATGATTAAAATTAAATATTAATTACATACAAATTTAGTTTAAAACTATAAAGATTTAACTAAAAACTCACAAAACTAAAAAAATAAAGATAGGGTTTTTCGCGGGTTACCCTAATGATACCGGGCTTTTTCAGATTAGTAAGTTTAGGGTATCTTTTGGGCGGGTTTTTCCGGGTTTGGGCCGGGTCGGGTAATTTTGCCCATGACAACATCCCTACTTGCTTTAGACGTGGCACCCAGTCTTGACATATCTTCATGATGGGGTAAAGCTAAATTATATATGCTCAAACAATTCATTAACCATTCTAAGAAACAAGCTTGAAGTGCTATGTTATATTCAACATTACTCTGTTTGTATGTTAAGTTTTCCCATTTCAGCTTAAGCATTGGAAACAGAAAAAATACAAACACACAAGGGCAAAACTGGAGAAGTCACTAAGATCTTTACCCACAACAGTACCATTGTTATCAAAGATGTTAGCCTCACGACCAAACACATGAAAAGCCGAGAAGAGGGAGAGCCTGGCCAAATTCTTAAGGTTAGTTCACGAGACATATCTCTCACTTCTGTGTTTGCCGAAGTTCGAGTGATGATGGTTGAAGATTTGTGAAAAAATGTATTCTGTTTGTTCCAGATCGAAGCACTGATCCACAGCTCAAATGCGATGCTGTATTCGAAAGAAAAGGAGGTGGTAAGCCGAGTGGGTCACAAGGGTCCTTGAAGATGGAGAGAAGGTAATATATCTCATCAAAACTGGTGAACTTATCAACACTGTTAAGAAGTGGAAACAACTTAAGTTTGAGTTGCTTCCGCAACTTAGCATCTTCCCTCTTGATGTATTAAATCTCCTGTTTACTACACACACCTTTTAGCTTCCTCAAAGTCAGCTTTGAATGATCCGTATACATGTGCTGGGCACAATCTTTATTACAAAACGTGTGCATTATTTGTACAAAGCTACCGATTATGCTTATAACAATCAACTAGATTTCCACCCGCACAACCGTGCGGGTATATATTTTCACATTTCTATATATGATATTTGTTTTACATAATTATTATATATTTTTAATGTTACTCACATATTTAAATGTTTGTATAATTATGCTAAATATAATAATTTTATAGTTTTCATGCTGTAAATTAAAATCATCACATATATATGTTGGTTATTATATATTTGTCTTATTGAATTTGCGTTTGATTACTAAACTAAATTTTTTAATGCATAAAACAACATATATGAAAACAGTTTTGTATTTAATTTATTATAATCATGATCCGTAATATAAATCGCTAATTTTTTTTAATAATTTTTTTAATATTTATTAATTTTATATAATAAATAACTGTATATTAAAAGTTTAAGATAAGTTAAATTTTTATACATGTATTATATAGTTTACTAATATTAATCCATTGTTGGCCAACAATGTTTCCTCTGAACCCATTGTTCCCTCCTCTTATCAAGGATGGTTGTTCACGCATCAGCGGAGATACACCATCACACACAACACTCCAGTTCCCTATGATTCCTGGTTCTCCGGTGCTGAGCCACCTGAGGATTGGTCGTCTACTCCACCACCCCCTCCTCCTCCTTTGAACGCTTCTCCTCCAAACAACATCGCTCCAGCTTCTAACGGCGCTGTTAAAATGGATTTTTCTCCGTTGCCGGATGCAGCTAAAAATGGATACTTCCTGCTTACAAGTCTTGTTCGGAGTATGGATCAATGAAACGTGTGTGGTGAGATATTTCACAATAGTATGGACCATAACGTGTTTGATATTTCACAAGTATGGACCATGGAATTTGTATGTGTGTGATATTTCACAATAGTATGGACTATGGCAAGATTGTTGCTCCAAAATAAGTTGTTGTGATGTGTTGTTGTTTTTTTTTTTAAATCAAAGAGTTGTAGATATTTGCTAGTTATGTAACTTCATCTGTTTATTTTGTGCAAACTTCTCTTTTAGGGGTTATAGTTATATGTTCCTTTTATAACGGATCTAAATAAATAGATATTTCTTATGAAATTAAAATAATATAATATTTCATTTTATTCTATACGATATAGAAGATTGAATGGAAATATAAGATTCTCTATCTATAACACATTTTTATTTCTTTTGTTATTTTCATACTCACCATCTAGATATGACTTGTGAGAAAAGGTCCATTGAGGCGGATCTAGCAAATGTTACAACGTGTAGCATACCATATATTGAATAACTTTTTTTTTTGGATCTCAGTGACAGTCTTGAATCTTTATTTTCAGTTTATAATCTCTCTTGCTACATGGACCAATGTTTGGTAAGAGAACTCTAGACCAAAGATTCACTTTCTCCTCCAAAAGATTTATTGCTAACCAAAACCAAGGGATCTTTAAATGCTTATTTTCGGAGTGCATATCACACAAACTATTATAATTAATTAATTGGATTTATTCAAGATTATGTGTACTGATTAGGTACACATTATGCTGATGAACTTTAATCCGTGATAATGTTTGTAGACCACGTAAATCAGCTGCAATTTGGGTCTCACGTCTAATTCTAAGCTTAGAGAAAGCATAACGTTGATGAGTCTATCGTGCCTAGACCTTTCTAAGGACATTATAGAACTTAAATGAACGATAGAAACAGAACAAGCCATCAAGAGTACGTGAATCGTGATGTTGATTGAATAAAATGAAAGATTGACTCTCTTTAGTTAACTAGTACACACTTGACTTTACTTTCGTTTTTTTTATAAACACACTGACTTGACTAGTACACATTTGAAATCCGGATACATATGTCCAAAGATTTTGTTTTAAAGTTGTACAGCTAGCTGCTAAAGTGCTAAAGCGGTTTGTTAAATGCCACGTGATATTAAAATTGTCTATTGCATTTGGTACATGTTTTAATATGTGGTCTCGTGCGTCTTTGTTCGTTTTGATTGTGAAAGTTGACTGTTTTTTTTTTTAGAAAAAAGAGGGGAAAGGTAGCTGAATAATTAAACGTTGAAATAATTTTGGATCATCAAAACTAATCATCAATCATCATCAGTTTTTTTGTTAGAGTTACATAAACATACAACCAAATCAGACGTTGAATTAGTTTCTTTTGGTGAAGGATGCAATAAGATTAGAGTTTCTTGAGGAATATATTGGTTCTCGTTTTCTTAAATCTTGATTTTTTTTGGATCTCAGTGACAGTTTTGAATCTTTATTTTCAGTTTATAATCTCTCTTACATGGACCAACGTTTGATAAGATAACTCTAGACCAAAGATTCACTTTCTCCTCCAAAAGAGTTATTGCTAACCATAATCTTTGTATTCGTGTTTTAGTACATACAATACAAAATGATACTATTTAAACTATTATACTTTATTGGATCTGTTCAAGAATGAGCACGAATGAGTAATAACGTTTGTACACCACGTATATCAGCTGCAATTTGGGTCTCACGTCTAGTTATAAACCTAAAATGAAAAAGTTGATGAGTCTTGTGCCTAAAATCTTTGTAAGGATGACAATATTGAATCTAAATGAAAAAATAGAAACAGAAAAAGACATTAAGAGTAGGTGTACGTGATGTTGATTGAAGAATATGCAAGATTGATTCTCTTTAGTTAATTAGTACACACTTGACTTCGCTTTTGTTTTTTAATGAACACACACGTAACTAGTAAAAATTTCCAAAGATTTGGTTTTGGATTTATACAGCTAGTTGCTAAGTGCTAACACGGTTTGTTAATGCCACATGATATTTAAATCGTCCATTGTGTCTGGTGCATGTTTTAATATGTGGTCTCGTGCATCTTTGTCTCGTCTTGATTGTGAAAGTTGACTGTTTAAAAAAAAAGAGCTGAACGTTAGTTGAATAATTAAACACTGATTGTTTATAGATAATCACATATGTGAGTCTAACATCAATATATGTGGCCTTCTATATGTATCTTACGGTCAGACCAAACTAATGTGGATGAATTGTATGGCATATTTGATTTTTCTTATAAAAATTCCACTATTGTACAATTTTTGGCATACTATAACTTTTTAAAACAGCTTAGGTATTTAGTTTAGTTATATATAATATATATATGATCAAGTTGCCAAGTAATATTGGGTTCAGATTTAAGCTTATTACAGCCATGCTAATCTAACATGTAAGCGTGACTATAATATTTAAGTACATATATAATATTAGAGAATATGCTAGCTGTTGAATGATATAGGTTTGCAACAATTGCTTACAATATATGGAATGATATACTATCACTGTGGGATCTCAACACTGATATATGCAAAAATGTGTTCTAACTCTTTTTATCCTTCCTCTCTTCAAAGCTGTTTTGTGTATGAAATAATAATTTATGATGTGGGTTGAGCATTCAACGGGAACAAAACATTCAAATGTCACAACAGAGTTACAGGGTGCTGCTAAGCGAAGTGGTTCATTAGAGCATGTTTATTGGTGCAATCCCTTAGTGGGTGCTTAGTGAATTTTTAAATATTAAAATTGTGATGGGGTCAAAAAGAAAAGAACCAAACTATGAGGACTGGATGTGCAAAATAGCCAAAAGTAGCCATTGATGTCTCACGAGTCTTTCGAATGCGACGGCGAACTTGATTCCAACGATGAGCAGCACGACGGAGCTGAACTGACGATGTCGAAACTGAGGTGGAGGAGAGCTGACGACGCCGATGGGTCTGTGCAGTGGAGGAGAGCTGAGACGTTGGGGATTGATGATTGGAGCATCGGAGAGGGGAGAAACAACCAACCATGGTCTCCAATCTCGAGATGCAGAGCGGCTTCATGGCGTCGAGGAGTCGTCGAGGTGTCAAGGACTCCCTGTTTCGCCACCGAGAGAAGAAAAAGAAAAAAGACGAAAGACGACACTGCTCCTCCAGCCAACCTGATTGTGCCACGTATCCGCTAAGCAACGTGCCTTCGAGACCCAAATTAGGCGACGTCCTTTGTTTAATTGTCTATTTTCCTTTTATTAGCTCTATATGATGGTGCAGGTGCCTGTTAAGGTTCGTGTACCAATTATCAAGTTTGTCAAGAAGAAAAGCAGTATTTCATTTGATATGAGGTAATTATTTTTTTGTTTACATACTAGCTTTCCTTTCAGAACCGGTCTGCTTTGAACATTTGATGCTTTTTTCCCTTCTGTCTGCTATCTCTCACTCTTCTTTGCCATGATCGAACCCATAAAGTGGAGCATTGCCCACAAGTCAAATGAGCAACACGATCAGGCGATTGTGTTTGATGTTTAGGATGCTTTTTCTTCAAGCCTACACTGATGCCCATAAACTATGTTGAGGAAAACATAGGAAAGCAGAGATTCGACTATTGTTGTAATTATTATAATTGAAAAAGCGAAGATTGAACTATCTGAGGGTGTGGAAAAGGAAATGATAAGACTAAAGTCTCTGAATCAATTACATTATGTACATCGAAAATACACAATAGTTAATTGGGTTCAATCCAACTAAAACTCTATAAGCTTTGCTTTAGATAATCTCATTGCCGGATTTGAAATTTTTTTAATTCTTATGATATTTATTCTTAATTAGGTTTTCGAATGGTCACTACATATATTTCACATATACTAACAGTTTTGACCACTCAAATGGCAACAAAATACTTGTTAACAAAAGTCAACAATGTCAAGAGCGACCTATACTAGACATCAAGGACACACACACACACACACAAAAAAACAGCAAGAGAATACAAAAGAAACTGCTAGCATTTTAAATTTCATGATAAGTACTCAAGACTATGGAGATTTCTGTTAATTATTCTTTACTTTCTTAAATAATTTATATTTTTGGTCTGTATAATTTGATGATACACAATCCTTCAGAGACTTGGATCAGTTGTTTGGTGTTGCAACTTGGAAGGTGGAGCCTACAAAAACTTTCTCTACAGCTTCTGTAAACATGGATAGATTTCTTTTGGCTGAGACAGAGAGAGAGGAGAGAGAGATTCTGGTTCAGGATCTTGTTCATGTTCATCATCTGAGGAAACAAACAACAAGAATATATATATTTTACGCTGTAATAAACTGCTCGTCTTTGTATAAACTAAAGTTTTCATGTCGATGAGAAACTTCACAATGATTTCAAAGTTCGAATATGCAATCAAATTAGGAGAAATCTTCACAAATATATGACAAACTTGTGAGGTCTATAAAGAACATTATTGAAGTGCATGTCTCACGTGAAAAATGCAAGATTTGATGTTTGAATGATTTTGAAAAGGGAAGTTTACTAAAATGACACACATTAATTGTGTTATTACTAGAAACTCATATTTATTGAAAATTATTAGAATGTTTTTTGGTCGAAATTGTCCTTGTCCATAGTTATAACTTATAACAAAAAAAATATTATTACCAAAGTACCCTTAACATTTGATCGACAGCAGATTTATTTTCAAAAGGATATATCTGTCGAATAATAAGTATGTTTATAAAATCTGTATAGAAAAAAGATCTACCGTTAAAGTGGTGTCAGACTTTCTTAGAAACGTTAGATTTTTTTTCACGACAGAGTTAATTGTCCGATTTGAATAGAAAACATATTTAAAGAAAAAATGTCTATCGAATGAGGTAGCAGATTTGTTATAAATGATAAATTTTTATGGTCAGGTTATTTTCTTATGTACAAATTTATTTTCTTATGTACAATATATTTTCTTACGACAGAGTTATATATCCGACTTAAAATTGTTGGTAGACTTTTTAAATTTATGTTATTAGCAGATTTATCAAGGGAAATCTGGATTTATATAAACCAAACTTAATTTAGTGTTCAGTTTCGACCCGGTTTACGTTAATAAATATCTCTTTATACACAGCGAACAGAAGATATCGACTTGGTAAATATTTAACAAACCTGAATCGTTTTGTTGTTGCTAGTCGAAGTTTTTCAAATAACAACTTGGAGAAACCAATGAATAAGAGGAAGATGAGTTTGTGTTTTTCTTGAATAAGAGGAAGAAGATATGTTGTTAAAAAAAATAAGAAGAAGAAGATAATGTGATACGTTGATGATCGATGAACATAATTAGGTTAAGTTGTATTTTTTTTCTCTTTACTTTCATAATAGATAATTACTCTTTATTAATTAATTACCGAGTAAAAATATATGATTCCCTTATTTACAGACAAGCATGAAAGAAATATTCCTTAAACAAATAAACTTTCAAAAATAACCAGAAAAATTTTTATTTGCATAAGTGGAGTATTGAACCCGGGTGTGTAATAACAATCAGGGAAGCGTCTCAACCACTGCACCACTGATTCTTAACGTAATATAAGGCCGAACAAATATTGATAAATCGTAGGACCGGACGTCAATGCTTCTGCCGCTTCCCTTCAGAGCCGCTACTGGCTGCCGAAACCACAATTTAGACGGTTCAGCTTATATATATAATTTCTGAAAAACCCATTGAAACTGATGGAATTGTATAGCTACATCGGGAACAAGCCAGCAAAGTACACCAGTCTAATCACTACTAATCAGTAATCACAGTTTTATTCAAATTATATAATATCTTTAAGTTTAAAAATGAGCAGCTTAAAGAATTCAAACTAAAAGCGGTGTAGAATTAAAGTGCAGGACGGTGCAATTGCGGTTCATGCGGAATTAAAATACGGTACGGGACAACTGCGGTTTTTAGTAAAAAGCGGTGTGAAATATTGTTTGATTGGTGACAATACATATTTGTGAATAGTTATTTAATAAATAAAATAATAATGGTATAGAGTATAAAATATATTAAACTAATATAAATAATAATAAATATATTTTAAAATAAAAATGTCTTAAATTGAAATGTGTTTGATAAGTGTGGTTTTGATAAAATAAACGATACAGAATAATGTCTGATTGATGAAAAAATATTTTTCAGTTTTGCTAGATAAATATTAATAATATGAAGAAAAAAATTTGGTTTCGATTCTTGGGTTCTAGAAATATAAGATTTGTTCGGGTAACTGGTATAAATTTTTTGATTCAGTTTAGTTCTCCGATTCCGGACAAATATACACATGACTATATGTTCATATATTTAATAAAAAAATTTGGGTATTTTTTTTTTATTATTTACCTTTTAATTATTTTGAATAACTATATAACTGAAATATTATCATGTATGATTTTATCAAAAGTTTAAGTATTTTTATTTAATAACGGTAATTAATAGTTGATTATTTGTAAAATTTAAACACACAAAAAATTGAATTAAAAACTCAAATATATATATATATATATATGATAGAATTTTGTTTATATTCTGCATATAGATTTAAAACACATATACTAGAATACATAATATTTATATATATTTAACATATGTGTCACGCACACTTAGCAAACATATAGGTAAATATATTAATTAAAAAAGTTATCTAATTATTTAATGTGCAAAGGCGTTTTTTCATTGAACCGCATGGTTTTGTCTGATAAACCCAAGTTGAAGTACGTTTTTCATGCTGAAAAAAAAGTACGTTTTTCATTTTTCTGTGTATTTTGGATGATTCGAAATCTGTGTGTGGATTTGTATTTTTTTAAGAAAAAAAAAACGTTTTGATGCACATAAATTGTGATGGGATTGGTAAATGCATAGTGTTTTTTTTTGTAATTCCTCTTTGAAATCAGCGTTTTTAAGTCACCAATCACTGCATAAATATGAGGGAAAAGAACCCATAGTCTTTGCTCAAAAAAAAAAAAAAAAAAAAAAAAGAACCCATAGTCAAGGATAGTCAAAGGATTTGGTCACTATAATATAAATCTTTGTTCAGAAGTAAATAACTCATCCACACGTCCTATCCAAAATATCAATGTCTTTAATTTTTGTTACCAAAACTAGTCTCTTTTGTTAAAGAATGAAAGCAAGAAGTAGCCTGTCGCCAATTTTCGTTTTCCATTTTTGCAAAACTCATATACTTTAGTGTATTTACATTTTTTTCCTCTATTTACATTTATCTAAAGAAGATTCCTTTTGTCAACATTCACATTTATCTAAAACACTCTGAAGTAGCTAAATCATTAGTATTTGTTATTTTATTTGGATGAGACACGACAACAAATAATATAATATAAGACTGACATAATTTAATATAAGACAGACACTGTATATATATATGTGAGACAACTCACAAGATTAAGGAAGAATACCCGGCCTTGCCAGCCAGTCTATCCAGCAATCTACTGAATTGTCCATCTTTGGTAGGTTCTGGGGCAGGCCGCCATGATATACGAACTCGATCCAAAAATCATTTAGCTAGAATCGCTCCGACACACTGGGACGTTAAAATGAATCACCACTTACTTTGCAGGTCTGTATCACAGTGTCAGACACAATTAATGCGATCACTCCAAAATGGTCTTTCGTGTTTGATTCACATTTCTTTATTCTGTTGTCTTTCTTTTTCATTCAAGTCGCTACTTTTTATCGGTTTATTATTTTGTTCAGAGTATCGTCGTTTTGCATTATTCAACTATTAGTTACTTTCTTTTGTGTTTGATTCACATTTATTTATTCTGTTGCTGATCGTTTTCATTCTAATCGCTATTCTTAATAATTTGTTCATCTGATCAGTGTCGTTGTCTGCATTCTTGTACTATTATTTTTTTGTTATTATGTCATTCAACTCTTTGCATGATTTATTTATATGAGTTCAGTTGAAGTTTATTATCATGGATAGGGTTTATCAACATTCAGATTTTTTATTTCATATAATGGAAATATGTTTTGCAATAACATAAGCTTTATATTAAAAAATACAATCGCATAAATTTTAAATTAAAATCGCACATTTAAAAAATGTATTCTAAGCATATGAACATAGTAAGATACTAGTTGAAAAGGTGAAACAGAAACGACTGTTTCAAAAAAAAACAGGAAAAACAGAAACTACTTTTTCAAATTCAAAATCAAACTTAGAGCTTAGAAAAACATGAATCCAAAAAAATAAAGATATAAGAAATAGGTAAATAAACAAAATTCAGAATACACAATCAAGAATCTAGTTTATTTAATATGTTTAGTATATTATAGATAGGGTTTATCTTTCTTTCTTTTTGAACAACACGATAGGGTTTATCTACATTCGGATTTTGACCCGTTGGAGCTCCATTATTGAATAAAAAATCGACCTTTGATTTTTGTATATAAAAATCTGATCCGACTTTTATTTGTTAGTCAAGTGAAAACTCATATATCATGCATTGAAGAAACCAATATTAAGCGTATTTAAGAATCAGTTTAGAATGTATATATTTTTAGCGTATTTACATTTTTTTTAAACATTATTTGATACCAAGAACAAACTATATAGTATCAATTCTAATTTGCAAAAGCTGATCCCAAGAATAACTTCCTCACTGATTCCCACGAGTTTTTTTGGACAGCACAAGACACCAAGCAACTCTCTGGCCTGCTCAGTCTGAGGGAACAATTAATTTAATCACTCCAAATCCATACTCATAACAAAAAAAGTTAGTATGCGTTTATAGATTATATATGTACTAAATTATTTGTCCAGATAATTATAAATTATGGATTATTAAAAACCAACCAGTACCCATAAACTGAGATAAGTAAACACCAATTAGTACGCAATCTTTTCAAACAAATTATCCTTATTCATACACATTATAGCGAACTATTATTGATCTTCCTTTTTGGGGCAAGAAAACAAGTGGGTGGAAATCATATATAGAACTACAAGATAATCAAAGATGAATAGGCATAAGAGCTAAAAAGAATAGATATAATAAATTATTTTGAAGTATATAGAACAAAAGTCAAGTTTTGAAATTATATTGCATTTAAAAGGTTTTAGATCAAGTTACCAATAGAAAATGCAGTGTGCATATTCTCTAACAAGATTTAAACACACAAATTATTAATGAGGTGTCACATTCTTTCAAACACACAAATCATTAGTGTCTTCTAGAACCGAAATGGCCAAAGACGCTTTCTTATTGTATACACAAAAATGCAAAGCAATCATTATTGATCTTAATATATAGAAAATTAAGGAAAGCAAAACTTTTTAAACATAAACATACTTACGAAAGCCTATTATCGGTAGATAAATATCACAATGATCGAAATACACCGTATGATATCTTACTCGAGGACACTAACTACATGTATACACACATGTACAAGTGTAGTCTTTATAGAACAACAAAACAAAGTCAAACAATGAACGATAAATCAAAAAGGTTTCTTCTGTATTACCACATTTAAATATTTTTAGTTTTATGTCACGAATACAAACCAACCTATCTCGTCATGGTAAAGAAAAAGAAAATAAATTTAGTTGCAGTCCTTATTTATAAAAGTAAAGTAAAATATTTTCATGTATTTCAGTATGTTTGTTACATATAAAAATAACTGCACTGCTACAGATTAATCAAGAACCAGCCAACAACCCTTAGATAGCCCTTTTAAAAAAAACAATGGTTATATCGATATTGAAGACTCTTAAAATAAAAATTTGCATAAATGGCTTCGATCGTAACACATAATCATAGGGTTAAGATAGATAAATCTATCTAATCATTAGCTTGGTAGGAACAAAAAAAAAAATTATTTGGAAACGTGATTGACCCGGTCCATCTTCTGCTTCAGCTGCTGCCACCCTGTGTTAGAATCTTCATAAATACATAATGTTTCACAAAAGAAAAGTATTTATTTAATGGAGTAGTTCACAAAGGAAAGTATATTTATTTAATAGAACAAAGAAAAGAAAAGGGACCTTTTGAAGAGATTCCTTAGTGTTTTTTTTTTTGAACTGAGATTCCTTAGTGTTATTTCTGTGTTATTCCAACACATCACTTGTTTATCAGTTTCTTTATTTCTCAAGGTTTATTCTATGAAGCTTAGAAAAGTCATAATGTCAGCAATTTATATCGTCAGAACTTTTTTTTTTTTTTTGAGAAAGGGTTTTATATCGTTAGAACTTGGAACTGCTTGGATTTGGAATATTGTTTTTCCAACAATAAAGTATTGATAAAACGTCGGAGAAGTATAATTTACTAAGTTAGTTAATTCTGTTTTTTGGCAGAAAACTTATAATTTGATTTTTTTTTATGAAGTTTTTGTTTTTTTTTTTTGATCAAATATGAAGCGTTAGTTAATTCTGTTTTTATGAAGCTTTTGTATGGTGTGATTTGTGGAGTGTGAGGAAAGAACACAACGCGTAGATGTTTATATATTTGAGGGGACCCATCCTGTTATCTCCACTTGGATGCTGTGATTGGATGTGTCTGTTAGTGTTAGACACGTGGCGTTTCAGGATCCTCCTGTCGGATAGGAAGACTTTGACCTTGAACAAGAAAACCTTTTTATCTATACTAGTATTAAAAGAAAAAAAGAACAAGAAAACCTTTTTATCTATACTAGTATTAAAAGAAAAAAAGTTTTAAAAAACCTACTTAAACAAGATTTTTTTTGTAAAAAAACTTACTTAAACAAGACTGTTGGACTTATTCCTTTTTAATCTAATTTGTTATAACTAACCAAATATATAAATATCCTTTATTATAGGCTATAGAAACATAATTTGTGGGACCCTAAAATTAAATCGATTACTACTTTTTTTTATTTCTTAATTGATCATTATTCTTAACGCTAATAGTTATGTTAGAGGTCCGACTAGATACACGTATGAACCAGAAGAAGCAAAATACATATGTTAACCTTATTACGAATCAACTTTGCAAAAATCTTCTTTTTTCATAGAAATATTGTATATTACTAAAACTGGTAAGCCAACATTCATTTACACCTTCGGTTATAGAACTTAAACCGGCCATAACATAACAAAAGAATGCCTAACCCAAATTTACCACAAAAAACAGTCGAACTCTGAAACCTGACCAAACATATCGGACAAGACTAAACAACATTTATTTAATTAATGGAATATATATATATATATATAAATTACATTAATTAAATAAATATATAATTAAATATATATATATGAAAGAAATAACTCATAACAAACAAACCTTCTTCTTGATGCGTAATTCAAAAATTAACAAATTTACTTTATATGACAAAATCAAATAAGTTATTCAATTTTATGTACTATTACAAAGTATTGGAGAAGTTTAATTAATTTTTCAAAAATATTATAAAATTTTTTCGGTTTTTTTTTCGGATCAACCGGTGTCGGTTCACGGGTTAATAGCAGATTTTTGAGTTTTATCAAATTTTTAATTAATAGGTTTTCACTAAATCTGAATTTTGTGGAAATTATATCATTTGGTAGAAATATAATTATACATGAAGAATATAAGCCAATTCTGATTTTATATGGCCAGTGAACTTACCGGTTTGACTGTAGGTTCAGATCGGATACAAAAACATTTCTTATATCTTGATTAGTTAATATTTGTTACAATCCGATCATAATAATTAATGACCGGATATAAAAACATTACTTAGTTAATATTTGTAAGAATTTAATTTGCATTTTAAAATTTTAGGTATCCATTTAGTTTCGTTTGGTTTCAAATATTCGGTTCAAGAGATATATGATATTTTTGGTTATTTATGAAATTCATTTCAATTATAGTTTCTTTTTTATTTAAGTTTGGTACGGTGAATCCGAATAAATGTGTCAGAAGCTATATATTATTTTATATAGAAGTGTATTAAAAGTTATTTAATTTCATAAACAAATCCGCGTTTAGAAAGCGCGGATCAAAATCTAGTTTTTTAGAGGAGAAGAATTTTAAAATAACCATGCACTCAATAGATAGTACTATTATTATACGGACCATGTACTCATGATAATATACGAATAACTAATTTGATTTTTTTTGACTTATAAGCTTTCGTATGTTGTGATTTGAGAGGAAAGAAAATTACGCGTAGATGTTTATATATTCTAAGGCCCCACTCCACTTGGATGCTGTGATTGGGTGTGTCTGTGTACACGTGGCGTTTCCGGATTAGTCTTTCTGTTGGATAGGAAGACTTTGGCCATGAACAAGGAAATCATTTTTATTTTTCTAAAAGGAGAAGAATATTTTAAAATAACTATAACTCATTAAGTAAATTAGTACCAACTATACTTTAATAAACTTTTGTTTCTGTGTAAATTATAATACTTCCATAGACTATAATAAAGTGGTAGCAATGATCTAATAACATAATACATAATCTAAAAACATAATTAAAAACTAAAAAAAAAAGTAAAAGTTATTTATTGATTCAACCGATATCGGGTTCCGAGTTTTACTGGGTTTTTGCGGGTTTCTAAATACTGAGTTCTTAACAAAATTCGAACCAAATTTTTTCTGAGTCATCGGATTTATCGGTTCAAACGCGGATCCAGATCGGATTTCAAAAACATTGCTTGTGAGGAAGGAGCAACGTGTAGACGGTTTATATACCGACGTTTATATACCGGTGGAGACCCACGCTGTTACTTCAACGTGGATGATGTGACACATGGCGTCTTAACCCTCCTGCGGATAGGGAGGCTTTGAAGATGTGACACAACCGGGAAACCGTTGTATGTACTACTACGTATTCCATTCCTATTGGAAAAAAATATAAAATTTGGAATTCTAGGGGAAATAATAAGAAAATATTACAGAACACGGTTTATCAAAAGTAAACGTTTGATTAGAAAAAAAAAGATTTTCTTATTATAATATATGACAACTAAAGTTTCATGTATTTTGCAATGAAAAAAAAAGGGAATTTCTACATGTATTTTGTAAAGTCCACGTGGATGCTGTAATATTGCTTTGCACCATTTATTAATTCAAAATTTTAGAAACGATTTTACTTTGTGTATAATGAATCCAAATGTCTTCACATAAGCCAATAAATGAGGAAATATTATGTTAATTGTCACACAACTTTAAATACAAGTTCTATATGCAAAATGAGATTGATAATAATAATCTTATTATAATATACAAACATGTGTATTATTATAATACAAAAAAAAAATACAAACATGAATATTATTATAATAAAATTTTGGAATTTCAGTTAGTACAAATGTCTCCTTCCCATTAATTAACTAAGATCTCTGTTTCATCTTCTCCAAGTTTTCTTTCCAGAGAAAAAGAGCTAAAAAGAATAGATATATAATAAATTACTTAAAAGTGTATAGAACAAAAGTCAAGTTTTTTAAAGGGCAAATCTTCAAAATAGCACCTTTCTAAGTTTATATCACAAAAATAGTACTCAAAAATTAAAATGACCAAAATAGCATTTTATCTTTTGAAAAATTTAAATTTTTTTATTTTTCAAAATTTGAAATCTTATCCCCAAAACCTCATTTCTCAACTCTAAACCCTAAAACCTAAACTCTAAACCCTAAACCCTAAATTCTAAACCCTAAACCCACCCCTTGAATGCTATTTTTGTGACTTTTGGCATTGAGTGCTAGTTTGGGAACAAAAACTTGATTTAGTGCTATTTTGGTCTTTTTCTCTTTTTTAAATTATATTGCATTTAAAAGGTTTTAGATCAAGTTACCAATAGAAAATGCAGTACACATATTCTCTAACAAGATTTAAAACACAAATCATTAATAAGAGAATATGTGTACATTAGTATCGGTAGATAAATGTCACAATGATCGAAATACACCGGATGATATCTTACTCCATTAAAAATTAAAAATTAAACAAATTAAACTAATTCCCCTATACTGACACGGAGAGATAGGACAAAAAAGAGAGAACATTTGCGTTTGCGTTTTGAATGAACATCTTCTCTCCTATTTATTAATCTTCTTTTGTCTTGCTCCGGAAGAAGAGAAAAGCTCCTCTCTTCTTAATTTTCCAGGAAAATGGATACATCGATTCAACTGTTCCATGTTTACTTTCCCTCTTCTTCTTTCATCTCCAGAAAAACCCCAGCAAAAGCGTGTGCTTTTTTCCCGGGAAAAAGAACCAACCCACTGATTCAACCGTTGAAAGTGTCATTTCCTCCTTCTTCTTCAGCTCATTTCCTCTCCATCAAAAACAAGCCTCAACAAAGGAAAGTGATATGTATGAGCGATGATAGGGAGGCGAAGAGAGTGAAAGATGAGCTGAAGACTCTACAGAAAAAAGTTCACAAGGAGATGCGAAAGAGAAACGTTGACGTGGCGGTGAAGTTAATCAAAGACAAAATGGCTGGCTTCGGCGTTACTCTCACTGACGCTGAGGCCAAAAGGATGGCGGGACTGAGTAGCGGAACTTTTGTCGTGGAGGCGTATAATAGATACGTTGAGGCAAAGGAAAAGGCTACGCCCAAGACCCCGCCCAAACTTCTTGTTGGGAAATCGAAGAAGGGTGACAAGAAACAGAAGATTCCGCCTGTGACGACCAAGAAGAAGGAGACCGCCGCCGTTGGAGGGTGGTGGGGGAGACGCCGTTGGATGAACATCGGTGGAGGAGGGTGGTGGAGTAGACGCAGTTGGATGAACGCCGGTGGAGGAGGCAGAGGCGAGCGTGGAGGCGTGAAGAAGTTGACGCCGGTGAGCGTTAAGAAGAATGTGATGAGCGTTAATAAGAAGGCTGGAAGCGGTGGAGATGCCGGTGAGGGTGGAGAAGACGTGAGAGTGGAGAAGGAGGTGAGGCCGGCGACGGAGACGCCGTCGGAGGACAAGCCTTTGAAGGAGGCAGAGAAGAATGTGGTGAGCCTTAAGACGGCTGGAAGCGGTGGAGATGCCGGTGAGGGAGTGGAGAAGGAGGTGAGAGTGGAGAAGGAGGTGAGGCCGCCGGAGGAGGCAGAGGAGAATGTGGTGAGCGTTAATAAGAAGGCTGGAAGCGGTGGAGATGCCGGCGAGGGTGGAGAAGGCAAGGCGTGAGAGTGGAGGCGGCTGCCAGCGTGAAGAAAACGGTTTGTTAAAGTGATTTTTGATGGAGAAAGTCACAAATCTAGAAGTTTAAGTTTCATAGTTTAAGTATTCGAATAAGTTGTTAAATAGGTTATCTCTGTGTTTCTTGAACAGTTAGTAAATTATCTAGTAATTTCAATTTCTCTTTGTGTTTTTGTGTTCTTGAACACTTTGAAAACGTTTCTTGCGTCCCAAGTAATGTAACTCTCGTTTGGAAATGCATTTCGTTTGAGTTATAGATGTTCCCAGAGTTCCGCATGAAACAAAAAGCATTAACTTGCCTCTCAGACAAATATAAGTAATTACTCTTCTCTTATACTGTATATCGACTCTTGTTTTCTCGTGTATTCTAGTAGTTAACCGCAATCGGTTGGTTACTCATGCGTTACCGGTTATCAAACCCCTCTTCATATATTTTATTAGCAGTTTCAGAGAAACATTTTGGCAAACTAAACCACTCCGGAGCAGTTTATATATACAGAGAAGTATAAAAGCCAAGATTAAATTCAATACAACAACAATTCTAACAAAAAAAACAAAGATATCTTCAGGCGTTTTGCTATTATAGAAATTTTCCGGTTAATTACTTCCAAATTATATAAAACTACTAAAAACAATAATAATATTAAAAACAATGATTGATAATACATAATCAGCATGAAAAAAAAAACCTAGTCCCCATAATATTAACTAAAAACTTACAAGTAGCAAACGCAACACAAAATGAGATGTTACAAAACTTGGCCAACTTTAGATAAATAAAATATATAACTAGACCTCAGTTATTTCACTTTAAGGGCTTCAAGCAACTCACTCTATCGAATACAAGCCGCAACCCGCTCTTCCCTTCGGTTTCGTCTCAAGTACTGATCCACAGCCCATTATCTTTCTTTCTCTTCGTTTGTTTTAGATGCATTAATATAAATGTAATTCTTGCTCCGTTTAATATTTAATGCACCAACGCTTAGCCAAAAAAAGAAAAAAAAACTTCCTTCAGATAAAGAAAAACATATTGAACTTGGCCTGTTGGCCTACTTGTTTCATGACGTACGACTTCTTAAGGTTTACAAAACAAAATTCGTGTTTTTAAAAAATGTCAAGTTCAAACGACATGACATGACAAAGGTTAAGAGGAGCTACCCTTTTGGTTAGCTTTTCTTTTTTTTATGAAAAAAAAATCTTATTGCTATTTATTTATAATCTCCGTTGAATTTATTTATTTAGTTTATTAACCTGGTAACAATCATGTTTTTACTCTCCGACAATATGAAAATGAAAGTTCGTGAACCACAACACAACAAACGACATCGAAATTAACCCCGAGATATTCGTTATCCTAAAGTTCAAATACAGGAGCATTTAATTTTCTTCCCCGTAGGCAGGAAGGAGTAACGTCATTTCCGATAAAACAAACAATACTTTCCTAAAAGCAAAAAAATACTGATACTCTCTCTCTCTCTCTCTCTCTCTCTCGGCGTCATCAAAAGCTCCAGATCTTTTCACTATCCTCTCTACTGTTCGTTTTCTATTCGTTTGTTGGTTTCTCCAAAAACGAAAATTCCGAGAAAATTCATAACCATTTTACCAAGAAACCTTTTTACTTTCCGAAGCTCAATTTCGCCAAAGAAAGTGGGGGGGGGGGGGGGGGGGGGGGGGGAGGGAGAGATCTGAGCTCTGATCTTCTTCAAACCTCATTAAATATTATCTGATTCACCTGGTTGGCTTGATGGGTTTTACCAAGAGGACCAGTTTTTCTTTGTTTAATGTTTTGTCTCTGAGTTACACACACATATATAATATATATATATATATATATTTATTATCTTGAAATGTATATAATATATATACATGGTATCTGTAGTTATATATATATATATATATATATATATATTATCTTGAAATGTGCTTAGTGATTTTCTGTGACAATTCAAATCCTAAAGAATAAGTCTAATAAGAGACATGAAAAAGTCGTTGAGAAGTATTATTAGGAACAGTTGAAATATCTTATTGCTCAATCTATAAGACTGGCTATTTGTCTTAACATGGTATCTGTAGTTCTTATTATTATTATTATCTTCTTTTGTTTATTCCTAAGCTCGATCCTTATTTTTATATCAGGTTATATTTTGGGAAGGTTGCATCACCGTAAACCTAGTGAACTTGGTCCGCATAGTAAGGCCAACACATGTCTACAATGAGTAAAAGGAAGCTTGGCTTCTCACTTGTACAACAGTAAGCAACTTCTCTAGATCATATATTTAATTTGTTTTGTTCAGTAAACGAATGCAATGTCGAACTATTGATTAATGGCCACTAACCTCTATTATTGTCTTCACTCTTCAATGTTTATTTTTTGAAACTCAAGAATTTGATGAGCTTTCATACGAATAATTTAGATGTGCATCCTTGATACACAGGTGAAAACCACATGAACCGTTAGCTGGGATTTGAGAGGAGTTTATGGATTCGGGGCTTTGCTTTTTCAGCTTATAGCTGCCAGAAACCCTCAACAAGGTCTAATGGAATACGTTTGATCCTCTATATCCACATTGTTTCTATGAATAAATTACATATAGGGACAACGTTTTGTTTTGATGGAACATAGGCGGCCATGAATGCAGAGGAGAAGGTTGTGGACTCAAGATTAAATGGGAGATTTGATTTACAAGAGGTGATTGAAGTTACAGCTTTTGCTTATAGATGCATCTCTCGTGCACCCAGGAAACGTCCGAACATGAGGGATGTTGTGGAGGTGTTTTAACACGAGTCTTTAATGTGAGATATTCAAGAAAACGTCAGAATAAGAAGTCTGCCTCCCCTTCTCCACTTCCTCCGACGGTGGAGTCCAGTGGTGAGCAGACTGGAAATAAATTATCAGTTCGGTCGGAAAATCATAGGAGAGATAACTCCATGGACAGTACACTTGAAGAACCGAAATGTGTGTTTAAGATTATAATTATGATAATATTTATTTAGTTATTTTTGGGTGGGTTTTAGGATATACCCTGATGTTATGTAACTGGAATTTGGTTAACAGAACCTTGTCTATATATTTAAGAATAGGAGATAAATATTTTCCTCAACTAAAAGTATATAAGAAATTGACCCGCTTTATTTATTAAGGAAGATTTTTTTATATTAAAGTTAAAAAAAGCATTTTTTTAATATTAAAACAAACATTTAAATCTGTGCGAGACATTAGTTGTTTTCCAAATTATGATTGGATAATAAAATAATGTTTGGCTCAGTCTTTTTCTATATCAGTTTAATAGCTTCCGGAGTGAATGAAGCCACAAGCTGACAAGAGACACCTGTTGATCAGAAGAGCACGGGTATTTCAAAATAGTGGCTAAGCTTGTGTACATAAACAACGATGGCTCAGTTGGTTTAAGTCCTTTTTACTTCGACCAGGCTTTCTAATTTTTATGCCATTTTAGTTCGGGCCTAATGTTCATAATTTTTTCTTGACTTTCTTCACTTAGTTTTGATCAAGCACATTAACAATAATAGTTTAATTTTTTTTCTTTTTTGCCTTTTTAATTATCAAAACTTCTAAAATCTAAATTTAAGTTGACTTTTATTTAAAAAATCTGACAGTTTACATTATTGATATACTTTAATATATTATATTTATTTCTTAAAATTAAAATACGCTAAATCTAAAATTTTAGATTTTAATATATTAAAAAAAAACTTTAAATTTAAATATTAATTTAACTAAGATGAGGATGCACATCACGATATGTTAATATAGTTTTTGAAATAGGTTCAAAGGTTAGTTTACATTTCTTTTTATGTTTAAATTTAAATTTATGTATTTTTGAACATAGTCGATCTTAAATTTTACAAGGCTAAAAACAAAAAAAGATGACGATTTTTTTCTTGAAAAAAATGAAAAATGTATTTTACTAGTTTTGTACTGGGATTCACCCAAACTAAAACCTTTTTTCTTGAATTGATACCACTAGACTAAGGTAGTATTTAACACATTTATAGCCGAAATATGTTCATAAATAAATTAGCTGGAAGCACAAGTTTCTTTGGTTTGATCAAATGACAGCTTTGAATTTTTTCAATATATTGAAATTGTTTTTTCTCGTATTTTCCTTTTAAATGGTTTTGGAGGAATTGTGTTTTTTCTTTTTTTTTTTGATAAAATGAATTGTGTTTTCTACCTGTTTTATTTCCAAGTGTACGCCGTTTTTCCTCCAACATTATTAACCCATCCAAGTTTATGTTCTCACATAAATTCTGGATGATCACAAGAGTATAGAGAGTATACAGAAAGCATGTGATAGACCGCGATGCAGGTAATCATAACCCCTGAAATTCATCCCGGGAAACAAAAAGTCCACTGCGACGGAGAATAATAAACGATCCCAAAAGATAAATGCATCCAATCATGATAAGCCCAAGACAGAAACATAAATTTCATGTTTCGATCATTATATTGATTTTATATTATCATATACGCTTTCTTTTATTGCAGAGATATTTTTTGACTAAACTTTATTGCACAGAGATATTTTCATCAACATTTTTACACATTTCATTTCACAATGTGATTGTCAAATGTGAATGTCAATAGCGAAAAATTGACAGAAATGATTATGTTTTTACATATTATGAAATAATAAATATATATTAAAAAATCAAAAATAAGTAACTTTAAATATATAATTAAATGGTGCAAACATATAAATCAATTTTATTAATCCAAACAATATTTTTTTCTATTTGATAGGATGTATAATTAAATTAAAATAATATTTACATACATGATATATTTTTAATATCAACGTCTATTAAAAAATATTTTCTACTCATATAGTTTTTTTTTTTATCATTTCTTTCTTTTATAGTGATAACAAAATTCTCATTATGGGATTAATAGTTTTAGTAATTTATAATTAAAAAAAATTAAATTGTCAATATTTGTTCAAAGCTTTTATCAAAAACATTTGTTCAAAGTAAATTTTGATATTAAAATATTTTTGTATTATAAAAATAAATAAATATATATATATATATCTTTTAATCTCAATAATTAATTAAATTGGATTTTTTACTTATATGATTTTGTAATCATTTTTATTTTGTCAAAAAAATATTTAAATCGTGGATCAAATTTGAATGTGAGACTTTTAATAATTTTAGTAATTTATAGTTATTTTTAAAAATTTAAAATATAGCATATACCGAAAAATCTAAATTTTTATCATATGGTTAATGTGGTTGTTTAATTTATTTTAATAGTTTAATATTAAACAAATATAATAGAAGATGTACTAATTTTTATCAAATCTTTATTATTCAAAATTATTAATTGTCATATATACTTTAGCCATATTAGGCAATTCCGTAATTTTTATTTAAGGAAATAATAAAAACCATTAATAATTAATTTATAGTTAGTTTAATAAAAAACTTATCATATAATTAGATAAACCAACCTATTTCTCTAATGATTATAAAAATCATTTTAGTGATGACACGTGGCTACAAAAAAAGTTGTAATATTTGTCAATTAATATATAGGGGATTTGACGCTTTATTATTTCTTAAGCAAAACGAAACATTTTACACCACTAATTCAAAAAAATAACTTTCCTCAAATCTTTATTATACATACAGTCAATGGTTATCATAGTTTAGTTTGATTGTTGTCAAAAAAAAAACAGTCAATGGTCATCGCACCAAAATAAATGTCTGATATGAATGTATCCATTATTCAATCCGTATCATACTTCCTTTTGTGAAAAGATGATTAAAGATATGATACCAAAATTACTAAAGTCTATCTTATTATCTTTATTATGCACCCAAAAGAAAATACTACAACTCAGTCAAGATCTCAAATCAAACACAACCTGAGGAAGAATCTTCTTTATGTGAGTATCTATCTTTATTAGTTGATCCTTTGTGTATATGATATTAACATGAAGGTGAGCGTATACGTAATTGCATATTTAAAAAGAGAATCTCAAGAACGGTTACATAAACACACGGTCCACACAAACTTATAACATTACGTTTATCTTATTTTTTTCCATAGCAGAGAGACAAATCATTGTGTTTTTGAAGACCAATGAGAGACATGACAGAGATAAGATCGGAACTTGAGTCGGAATCTGATTCTTACGCCAACGATGAAATAAGTATAGTTCCGCAAGTGGAGTTAACCGTACCTAAAACCGATGATCCAGATGCACCGACGGTTACATTCAGGATGTGGGTTTTGGGCATAGCCGCATGTGTCCTCTTGTCATTTGTCAACCAGTTCTTTTGGTACAGAACCAATCCTTTGACCATCTCATCTGTGTCCGCTCAGATTGCTGTTGTTCCCATTGGTCATCTCATGGCTAAGGTTCTTCCGACAAGGAGATTTTTCCAAGGGACGAGGTGGTCTTTCACGATGAATCCTGGTCCGTTTAGTACCAAAGAACATGTTCTTATAACTGTGTTCCCAAAGTCATGCTCTGGAGCTGTTTACGCTAGTCATATTCTTAGTGCTGTCAAGCTTTTTTACAAGAGAAGGCTTGATTTCTTACCTGCTTTACTTATTATGATCACAACTCAGGTAAAATATTGATAGTTTTTATTATAATTAAATTTCTAGGTTTAATGATTTGTGAAAAGAAAAAAAACTCAAAGTTGTTATTCTGTACTTACCATGCAAGGTGTTGGGATTTGGCTGGGCTGGTTTGTATAGAAAACATTTAGTTGAGCCTGGTGAGATATGGTGGCCAAGCAATCTCGTTCAAGTATCTCTCTTCAGGTAACCATACCGGTTACTTCTAAATGTTTTCATGTCTTATATATTACAGGGTCTTGTTATAGGCACAGTCGGATGAAACATTCACCTTAAGTTAACCGAAAATTTAAAGAGTTTTCATGAAAAGGAATTACAAAGAAGTTCCTCTATGGGGGGCTTTCTTGGCTTGTTTAATAGCTATCTTCTTCACTCCTCTCGTTGGCGTGATCAAGGCCACTACTAACTAGGTTTGAAGAGAGAAACACATACATATTAAACCGGTTGTGATGATTAAACCGGGTTTTGTTTTGTTGTAGGCTCCGGGTTTGAATATTATCACGGAATACATCATTGGGTATGCTTATCCAGACAGACCTGTTGCTAACATATGCTTCAAGACTTACGGATACATAAGCATGTCTCAATCTTTGACTTTCCGTGCTGATTTAAAGCTTGGAGCTTACATAAAGATCGAATCTAGAATTTTTTTTGTAGGGGGTGCATACCTTAAAAAATATAAATAAAATGAAAAATTTACAATTAAATGTGAGACATCAATGGGTGCACATAGCTGAATCTTTATGAATTTACATACTAAATTTAAGAAATTTGATACTTCTATGGGTGCACGTGCCCCCTTAGCTATGGCCTTGCCTTCGCCCCATGTTTATGGCAGAGGTTAGTCTTATGTATCTTGTATTCTTACTAGAACTGTAGCCATAAACCAATCCAATCCCACCTTATTTATCTTGGCCTTGGCCCTGAGTCCATCCACCTACAATGGACTGAGTCAAACCCTAAACCCTCTCCTTTAGACTTTTTATACCGGATCAATAAATTGACTCGTGGAAATTTTGGAGACTATATATAGACAATTCAGTAAGAGTTCTAATTTAAAAAAATAAACAAATTGTTAACATGTGTATATATATCTATTTACCTTTTAAACTTTGATGTCTAAGGCTGTTTCACTTGACTATGCGACTGGCTCGTTATTTACAAACCGGGCCATGCACTTTATTCTTCTTACTAGCGAGTAGCTTAAATCTCTCAAAAACATAACGTTTTGACTAATTTATTGCTGTCGTTTTCACAGGTTGTGGGAACATTAGTAGCAGTTTTAGTTTACGCATCGACAGCTTGGTGGCTAATGGCCGAGATCCCAAACCTCTGCGACACATCTCTCCTTCCACCAGGAAGTCAATGGACATGCCCAACCGATCGAGTCTTCTTTGACGCATCAGTAATTTTGGGGACTTGTAGGACCAAGAAGAATGTTTGGTGATCTTGGAAACATAAACTGGTTCTTCCTTGGAGGTGCAGTAGCTCCAGCTTTGGTCTACTTAGCCACAAGAATCTTTCCAAAGAAGAAATGGATCTCAAACATTCACATGCCAGTTCTGATTGGAGCCACGGCTATAATGCCACCAGCTACTGCGGTTAACTTCACGAGCTGGCTTGTTATGGTGTTTGTGTCTGGACATTTCGTGTTCAAGTACAAAAGAGAATGGTGGCAGAGATACAACTATGTTCTGTCTGGAGGAATGGATGCAGGAACTGGGTTTATGTCTGTGCTTTTGTTTCTTGCGTTGCAACGTAGTGATGATATTATGCTTGGTTGGTGGGAAAACTCCGGTGAAGGTTTTCGTGCTGCTAAATGTCCAACTGCTAGAGGTGTGATAGTTCATGGTTGTCCTGTTTTCTAGACCATATATGTTTGTTCTTAAGAGCAGTTCAAATTAATAGTCTTTTTCTTTCTAACATATAAAAACTTTTACTAGTTAAAATGTTGAGATGAAAATGTTTTTAAATCTTTATAGATAGACAAAATGTACTTTCACATAAATATATTTATATAAATTTAATTATAAAATATTTGAAACATGAATAAATAAATTTCATGTTTATATGTTCCTTAAAGTATTTTAGATCAACACAATATACATAAATTTACATCACATGTTTCAAAATAACTGTTGTATTAAAATAATTTTCAGATGTTTAAAACTGATTAAAGTCACTGTGAGTTTTCGATTTTTCTCTTGTACTATTGTAGAAACTAGAAACCATTGCTTCTAGTATAGAGCCTGGATGTTTGAAATCATTGCTCAAGTTGGACATCAGGCTAGGAAATAGAAATAAAGTAAGATACTTATGGTCGTTGGTGGTTTCTTCTCATGCAATCACAAATTACCAACAAATATATTTTGACTTTTGATGGATAGTTCGCCAAGGTGTTCACCACTAGCTGGGTCTTTATTTATGTATGTGTAGTGTAAAAAATTGACCAAAAAATAAATGTCTAAAGCAATCAACAATCTTGTTGTATATAATCAGGAGAATGTCACGCCTTGCTCTTACATGCTGCATTCACTTCAGAGCTTCCTCTGTTGCGGCGCCATGTAATCAGAGCTCTGTCTTCCTCTTTGGACATTCTTCTTTAACCCCTGAGATTGAGCCATAGGAGTCATAGCCACATACATGGAGCTTGGAGATGATGAAACTGCGACTTTGCCTGCTGCTGCTGAAGCTGAACCTGCTACCATTTTCTGCGCACCTTCCCTCACTTGAATGTAGTCGTCCTCTATCATGAATAACTGCAAGCCAAACACAAGTTTAACAGTTTTTTCTTTTAAAATGGTTTGGGGGAATTGGGATGAGACAGACCTCGAGATGGCTAGCAACAAAATCTTCCAGCTTCCCGTACTTCTTCCTGTAATCATGCCAGTGTAGAGGAGCTAGCATTTTGCCCAAACGATTGGGAAGCTGCAAATGACGACGTATTAAACAGTAGATGTTACGAGCAAGACCATTTCCATATTCAATTGTTCACTCTAATTGTGGTTAAGATTCTCACCGTTGAACTGATTCTGATTCTTCCACCAGCTGGTATAGTGCGAACGATGCAAGCCAAAAGCGACCTTTCATCTAGAAGAGCACTCTCCAAGTTCCTCTCAGTTTTACCAGATGAGACTAGAGTAATGGATCCAATACCATTTGGTTCACCAGGTGAAACCTGACCATTAACCTCCTAGGGAAAGAGATCAAACCGAAAACAGATTCAGAACATTTGTTTTTCCTTATACCCACAAGCAAATAATTTTTTTCTAGACAATAGGAGCGTACCTCACTCAGGTCTCTGATTTAGGGCAATGGAATCTAGCCTTAACGCATCACGGAACTGTGAAGAATTGTCTTGAAAGTTATTCTCTGACGTATTGGATCCATTGCCAGATTCCACCACCTGTTAAGAGGTAACTCTCTTATGATATAGTATCGTTTTGAACAATACCAAGAGCATCCCCTACCTGTTCATTCACAGAGGATGATGGTGTTGTTGATCCGAATTGACTAGTTTGAACATCCAGATACCCTTGTCCATTGGCAGGCGCACTTGGTGTTCACTCTTCGCATCAGAACTTACCAAGCTATACACACCTTGAGATAGATGCACATGATTCTGCTTAGGCATCTCTGAACTAGCTGGTACAGCCTGCGAAGAAACCATGAAAGTGTATGCTGTAACTAACTGTTAATTAAGCTGAAACTAAAATATGCCTTCTTTAATCTCACACCCTTTGCTGGAGGGAGTAACACTGATTGTGAAACTTGAGGTGAAAGGCCCCGAGGCTGAAGAATCATAGAAAAAAGACGAGTACAGTTATGATACGATCCATTTCAAGTGCTTTAGCATGGATTGTTTTAAATTGTCAAAAACACAAGCCATCAGACGGAAATATGATGTGGGGCATGAAAGATTTAGCATTCTTCACAATGAAATTAAGTGAGGAATATACAAGTGAAGCAATTGAATATTCAACTATTCCACTTTTGCTTAACAATTTTGGCATCTAACGCCCAAAAATGTACCTTGATTTGGTTGTTTGTTGATAATCTGGGAGGCACCGTTCCACCTCCTTGTTTTACATTGCCAAGCTCATGCTGAAGCTGTCTTTGGCAACCAAGCCAGAGCTGGTTATAGTGCTCAGTACGTTCTCGCAGCTCAGCCTGCAAGGAGTGATTTGTAGATGATTGTAAAGCATCCATCTCTTGGACACACATAGTTTGCTAGTATTTTTAATTGTTAGTTTTTTTAACATTTTAAAATACAAAAGGCGACAAAATTTAGTAATCAAACTATTCTCTAACCAAAATACTCCTTAGAATTGGTATAAACATATGTATATGATATAACACCATAGCTTTGATTTGTGAATCCAATAAAATTAAGGCATGTGATGGTACTGCTACACGATCGATGGGAAGAAGATTCGGACAGCGAACCAGCTTTGGTTCTACGTTCACTTAATCACTTTAATGAAGAGCAGAAGAGGCTGCTTCCGATGTGATTATCTCTTCTTCTTTTTTTTTTTTTTTTTGAACTGAGATTATCTCTTCTTCTTACGCAATTTAAACGGGATCAGTGAAAACTACGACAAGAGAAGATAATAAAAAAACTATAATTTGGTGCTTGCGTAAACTCATAAGATGATTCAACTAAAATAGTAATAAAAAGCCATAGGACAGTCGTTTCATACTTTCCTTCAAACAATATGGGATTAAGGTTCTTGAGATGCCATAGCACGTATTCTAATTAATGGAGAGTTTTCATCCACATGAAACTCTCAGCTTGTATATATATAAATATAATTATAATGGATATTTCAAATTCATAAGAATCTCACACTAAAATATCTCAAATGAGATATTACTAAATATTTTGGTATAAATTTCTTTACAGTTTTAACATATTTAACATAGTAATTTATAACATTTAATATTTTATCATGTTTAAAAAATTTATGCTGGAAACCCTCAATAAAACTCTTAGATGCTGTATTTTGATTATATTTAGTTGTTGTGACTAGGGTTTCGTGTATTTGAATAAACCGAATGGATGCAGTCTAAAAGCTCGACTTGTTTTTAAAATATGCTACAAAAGATATAGAAAAAGTTGAATCTGTAGGATTAACAAAAAAATTGTTTAATATTTTGTATACCTATAGAAAGGAAAAGTCGAAAATATTTGAACTTAACCTGTATAGAAGGCACTCGTACTTGTCAGACTAACGGTAGTACTACTCTAGTACGTTTTGTCAATCAAACGTTCAGCCAAAAATATTTCCAAAGTTTTTTTTTGCACTGAATGTTGTGAATGAATAGTGATATTAGTTGTTCAGTTCTATACTATTTTTTTGTCGGCAAGTTCTATACTTATCGTTGTTCCGTATAAGCTGAGGATAAAACAGCCAGCCAGCGGTCACACACACAAAGCCCACGGTAAGCAACCGTGACACAATTGGTCTCACTCTCAGCCGCCCCACAAAAGTCTTCTTTTTAACCAACACTTCAACCACCGTGCAAACTACATGTAACACAAAGAACCATGCGACCTCTCCCGTAGGAGTTTCCCGGGTTAAGTAGACGTAGAGTACCTCATGCGACACACCAGAGGCTATGGACGTCGCCAAACTCCCATGATCGTAGCCCACTCGGAATTTACAAAGTATTGACATATTTTCCTCACCGGACTATAAACGCTACGGAGGAGATCTGAGATAATAAGATTCCATCGACGACCCAAAAAGTCTTGAAGAGAGGTGGCTAGGTACGGTTCGTTGAACTGTGGTTGGAGGTCCAGAGACCAAGAATGACGGTGACAATATATTTGAGGAGGGGTTAATATCTTCTCATGCATTAAGTATAAATTGAGAGGATAGAAACCTAGTAGTAGAATCAAAGGGAGATATTGTTTGTAATGATGATAAATATGTAACACCACAATATAGATTACCACTTTAATGATGAAAAACCATTTGGGAAATGAGGTAGGGTTTTAGGGTTTTGTTGATGTTTAATGGGTAAGCAAGTGAAGGCAATGAATTGGGCGAGATTTGGGGGAAGTGAGAAAAGAGGGCCTTGATCGAAGGAGAAGAGAATGAGTTTGAAATTTGCAACGGATAGAAAAAAAAAGCTGTGTACAAGCAGAAAGTTGAAGATGAGATAAATAGAGGAAGAACAAAGAACATAGCACAAACGGGAAGAACAGAGTGTAATCGGAAAACGCCGGCTTTGATTCTAGTTGATAAGAAGTAGCAGTAAGCTACTGAGCTTATTGCTGAAACCCATACTTTGATTAAGTTCTTGAATTCTTCCTCCATGTCTCTGATTTATTTTGTTTTTCCAGTTGCCGAGTTTTTAAAGTTGTTGTTACTTCGATAACAAGCAACTGGAACTAAACTAAGGCATGTGATTTTCCAGGTAGAAAATGAAAAAAAAGGATAACAGGCCAGTTTTTGCTTCTATATTAATCCAAGACACGTTTAGACTTGTAACGCACATTTATGTTTGACATCTACTAAAGTACGTAGCTTCAGTATAAAATTAAAAATTGTGTTATAGACTTATAGTCTAATTCTTTAAAAGTTATTTAGAGATAAGCTCTCTCTTAGGATATGGATTGGCTTAGAGAAAGCCTGATTTGATAAGAATCAGGCTTACAACTTTGCGTATAAATATTTTGTTATGTGAATTAATAAACAACTCATTTCCATTATCAACGAAATGATCTATCTAATTTACATTTGAATAATTTCTTATACTTGTTCATGGTATTAACCAAATCTTTTGCTGATACAAATTTGTATATTCAGTTATTTTTTTTTTCTTCTCCTTTTTGCAAACCCCCTTTATGATGATGCTTAGTCATAGCTGCACCAATCCCAGAGTCGTTTTAAAGCGTGAAATTTTCTTATTTCGTTCTAAATGAATTGATTGTGTTATCTAGTAACAATCACATAAAATAAGTACTACTAACAATAGAGTTTGTCCTTCAAGAACAGAGTTGATGGCTAAGTTTTTTTTGGATAAATCGTAATAAAAAGTGACAAGTTTTCATTGGGGAAGAGTTGAAACAAATATTGTCAAAACAAGTAGCATCTCCTTGCAATATAATGGTGATAACAAGTTGATCCAAGATAAAACTCAAAAAATATCACCTAAAAGTTTCACATCAACAACGATGATGAGTTTTCACATGTCAACAAAAGTCTTGACATCCTTGAGCAACTGAAGTTGCTCTCTCCTGTCTTTGTTGGCCAAATAATCAGTCACAAACTCAGTGATGTTGGGCTTGATCCCTCTGATCTCCAAAAACCTGTGAAAGGCTTTCTGCAAATTCTCATCCAAGTCCCTGCCAAAAACACCAAAAACCCAGTCACACATCCAATCTCATAAATATATATATATATATATATAGAGAGAGCACTGTGAACACTTACACAAAATCAGGTCCTTCGTAGGGATACCAAAATTTTTTTATTTTTTTTGCTAAAAAGGGATACGAAAGTTCTTGGGGTTGTCTGACGTATATAGCATGAATCACAATCTCGTCAATGTAAGCATTGGCTAGAAACTCAAGACAGGGAGCATAATCATGTTTGGACACATTGATGACCATAGAGATACCAATTAGTACTTCAGCTTGAGGATCGTTTGGTTCTTCTTTTTTTCCTTCGTCAAACGGCGCACTAGGGTCAATTTCGACAAGAATGGTTTCATTCTCAAACTTCCTAGTCAGAAAGAAAACCCGTTCCCCTGGGGTATCAATGATGCGGAAAGGAAACCCTTCTGGCAACTGTTAAATTCATATTCATAATGAAAGAGGATAGCAACCATTTGTTACTCTTAGATACGTTAGAATATTGTGTATAGTATATTCTTTAAAGTCTAGCATAATATCCCTGATATCGAATGCTTCATCATAATACGTGAATAATATACTGAACATTTCAAGGGAAAATCATTTGCTATCACATAAAACCATTCAAACACATGAGACAGAGGTAATGTATATCGAACTCACCTTGTCTTCCTCTTCCCCATCGTCAGGAGTCTCTTCGTTAACAACGGCGCTTTCGATTTGAGATTCGAGGACGCTAACCAGATTCTCTTGGGCGGTGATAGCACTTAGCTTCGAACCCCTCGAGAGTGAAATCAGCGATGATGCGCGGCTGAACTGAGGGCTACCACCACCAAGAGTCACTCTCTGGGCACCAGTTTGGAGACTCAACGGAGGTCTAACCGCACGGAAGGGAAGAGTGGCCACTGTAGACGAAGCTCCACAAAATAACGACATTGCTCTTCTAGGGTTTGTGTGATGAAATGAGGGCTGCGCTACTGGAAGATGGAAGGGGTTTTATTTAGAAAAATAAGTTCAATGATATATTTCGCAAAATAATAGTATACATGATAAATGGATAGCAAGCACAATTAGCAATAAGTTGGCTTAAAGCGGCCCATTAAGTAGTTGGGGGCAGTCATTAATATCTTTATTTCCCTCTCTGAGTTTCAAAACCCCTTCGATCTTCCTCTAGCGAGCGCAGCCCTCATTTCTTGGCACAAACCCTAGAAGAATCCTCCGGCGGCAATGTCTTTATTTTGTGGAGCTTCGTCTACAGTGGCCACTCTTCCCTTCCGTGCGGTTAGATCTCGGGTGACTCTCCAAACTGGTGCCCAGAGAGTGACTCTTGGTGGTGGTAGCCCTCAGTTCAGCCGCGCATCATCGCTGATTTCACTCTCGAGGGGTTCGAAGCTAAGTGCTATCACCGCCGACGAGAATCTGGTTAGCGTCCTCGAATCTCAAATCGAAAGCGCCGTTGTTAAGGAGGCTCCTGAGGAAGACGAGGTAACTTCTATATACATTCCCTATCTCTCTCTCTCATGTGTTTGTATGGTTCTGTGAATATGAAGTTTTGAATTTGTCAATGTAACAGTTCCCAGAATGGTTTCCTTTCTACATCGTTGATGCCGACAAGGATCGAGTTGTGTATCTGGTGAGGAAGTTTGAGAATGAAACCATTTATGTCCGGATTGAACTTTCTCGTTCGTTAGGGGACGACAAAGAAAAAGAAGAGCCAAAGGATCCTCAACCTGAAGTACTAACTGGTATCCCTATCTTCATCAGTGTGATCAAAGATGACGATGGTCCCTCTCTTGAGTTTATAGCCAACGCTTACGTCCATGAGATTGTGATTGATGCTGTATACGTTGAATCACCCCTTGAACTTACGTGGCGCTACAAAGGACCTGACTTTGCGTATGTTTTGATTTACTGCTCTCTTTATACATATATATATGTCTATGAGATTTGATATGGTTATGTGACTGGTTTTTTTTTTTTTTTTTTTTGCAGTGACTTGGATGAGAATTTACAGAAGGCTTACCACAGGTTTTTGGAGATCAGAGGGATCAAGCCAAACATCACTGAGTTTATGGCTGATTATATGGCCGACAAAGCCGGCAGAGAGCGTCTACATTGGCTCAATGATGTCAAGTCCTTTCTTGACATGTGAAACTTTTAGGTTTTGTTTCAACTCTTCCAATGAAAACTTGTCACTTTTCATTAGGATTTATCCAGAAAAAACCTAGCCATTAATTTTGTTCTTGAAAGACAAATTCTATTATTAGTAATACTTATATTTTTATATGTGATTGTTTTTAGTTAACACAATCAATTCATTTAAAACGAAATAAGAAACTTTTGACGCTTTAAAACGACTCTGGGATTGGAGAGAGAAGAAGTAACGCCTCTCAAGTCTCAAAGGCATATTGTGTCTAAAAAAAACAGTTGAGGCATGAAGAGAATTGAGAAAACAGGGGACTGCTACTCTTTTGTTTCTTCCGTCACAAGTCAAGACATGAAGTGAATGGAGGAGTCAGAGGACTTCCCCATTTCCGACCCTTTTGATTCTTTGACTTTAAAAAGCGCCTCTCAGTCTCCAGTGATGGCGATGGCAGTAAGCCAATAACGCCAGGTTTCAGTTTAGGGTTTAGTTATATTGTTTATATCAATATTTTTTTCTAGTTGTAGTTTTGAAAATTTGGTGGAATCTCTTGAACTGGTTGCTTGTAGAGAATACCCACATCCAAGACACCTTTGCTTGAATTCTCCCTTTCGATCAATTCCTAATGCAACTCATTGTCATCTGGTAATTAATTGTCTCTTTATCTTTAAAGGATTTATGGAAAAAGAGTATTAAATGAGTTAACTTGGTGCTCAAGTCTCCTATACAACTGTCTAAACTTCCCTTTAGATACGGCAAGTAGTGTACTATGTAGTATGTAGATCAGCATGAATGTATGCAGTGCTGCTGTTGCGTTGGCGATAAGCCTGCTCCTTGTGCACAATGGATATCTTCGCATTGCAAGGCGTCATCAGTAGACTCTATGGAGCCAAAGTCACCGACCCTTGAGAATGAGAGCTTTTTCTGTTCTGATTACGATCATCTTTTTGTTGACAGTTCTCCTTTGCCTCACATCTTTGAATGATCAACATAGCTTTGGAAGACTATATGGATTGACATTTTAATATGTTGTGATTAATTTGTTTGAGTAGGGGGCACTTATATATATATATTTATAGCATTTGTTAAAGAAAATTTTAAAATTAGTTGGGGGCACGTGCCCCGTACGTCATACACTCCGTCCGTATACTTCGGTAAAAAGGGTTATATATGTTCGGTGAACACGAGTCTACTTCAAAGTTTGTAAAATGGGTAAAGATAGAACAATCTTATATGCCTAAAGGCTTAAGCATTTTTGCCACATATCAGTCTCAAATAACATATATATTAATGGAGGACTGTTTTCTAGTTTACATAGCTTTGTTCCAAACAAATAAATACACAAAAACACAATATGTTGATGACAAGCACTTAGGCAGATGATTGGCAGCAACCATGATTAAACGTCCCGAACGATAACATACAACGATAACATACGTACACAATAATAGTTAGACCTAGACATGGGAGCATGTTTATTTATAAATATCATCATGAAGGGAGTTTTGTTTTGCAGATCTTGCGCAGCTCAATAAGGTAAAAAACACCAAAGGCCATGGAAACAACTTTGATGCAGGCTTTCAAGCCCTGGTGTTTATGTAATTTGTATGTTTGGTTCTATCGATTCATCCTTTTGAATCATATTGGTTTTTTATCAATTCATAACTGAAATTTAGTATGTTATATCTCGAAAATAAATTAAAAAAAACTTAAATTCTATTTTTTAATAAGATCAACTCTGAATTAAGAAAAAAAACACTTGATGTAATCAATAATTAAAGATAATATACCTTTAAGCACTGACATGATGGTAACGCTATAAATGTTTTTTTGAACATAACGGTGTAAAAAAGAACATAACGCTATAAATATTTCTCAAGAAAAAAAAATCATAAAGCTAGAAATGTATTTAACTTGCGGCTTATAATTTTGTTTAATTTTTAATGTACTTTCAAAGTCAACTCTTTTTGTTACGGAAATTTGTTTAATGTTCTTATAAAAGTAATGGAAAAAGCATACCACAAATGAGTAAATAAATTTTATAAAAACCAAAAATGAGCAAAGACAACCGCTCCGTTGCATGGTTTAAGAATATTATTGCATTATTTGAAACAACTGCTACGTACTTCTTCTCAAGCTAAAGTAACTCATTGAAGTTTTGTACCTTGAGTAGGTTCTCCAAAGTCTCAACAAATTTATCAGTGTAACCGGTTAATAATCCAGGACTAACCACAAGCTCTTTCAACTTGGAGTGGTTCTTCCTCACCTGACTCCCAATCTCACTATCTTTGTCCATCACAGAGTTGACCGCAACACTCAAATTCTCCTTGGAGAACCATCCTGTTTCTTCTCTTTGCACTTCAACCGCAACCTCGAGTTCATCAGTCAACAATCTCGTGTTGAGAACTTGATCAGCCAAATATGGAATCAAGACTATCTGGCAATCACTCATTAGAGACTCCCACATCGAACCGAATCCACAATGGCTCACAAAGCAGCCTACTGATGGATGAGCCAATATCAACGGTTGCTGCACCCATTCTCCCCAAACTACTCCACGACCTTTTACCCTCTCCTCGAATCCTTCTGGTAAGGCTTCTTGAATAGTCTTTGCACCTCTTGGTGGCGTTAGCGCTACAAAAAACGGCAAACCAGTGAGCTCCATTCCTAAGCATAGCTCTTGGAATTGGTCGTTCTCCAGAGTGATTTGGCTGCCAAGTGCACAATACACTACAGATCCTGGTCCAAACCAGCTCAACCAATGATTCCATTTGTCTTCAAGTGGTTGACTTCTGTCTAGCTCAGGAAGCATTGGACCCGTCAAGAGAACATTCTTCTTGTACTGACTCCCTATATAGTCGCAAAACATACCTTCAATTTCTTCACACGTCCTAACCGAAATGAAATCACAATTCGTAAGACTTGTGGTAAACCGATCGTAAAACCTCTTGTAGTAAACAGAGAATGACGACATGGCGTGAGCATCATGTGCGCGGAACAACAACTTATATGAAGGATAGCCAGGTGGAGGAACTCCGAATCCACCACCAGGGACAAGGTCATGAGCTATACATGTTGCTGATATCACGTTGTACATCATACTCTTTACTCCATGCTCCTTTGCCACTTCTGGAACCCAGTAAGCATAATCGAACAAGATCAGGTCCGGTCTCGAAGCACGAACCGCGACTTCGACTTGATCGCGTGTACGATCTATGGCTACGATCAAGAACTTCCACAACGTGATGGGGATGTCCGAGGGAGTCTCGGCGCCAGCAGGAAGACCATCAACATGAGGAATGGTAATAGGATGTAAGACGATGCTGTCTGGGAACAGGTTAAGAGGTTCTAATTGTTTTTTAGCTTTCGTAGGCAGCAAGAAAGTAACCCTGTGACCTTTCTCAGCTAACTTGTTGGCTAGATGCAAGTATGGAGTAAAGTGACCAAAAGCGAACCATGGGAACATAAGAGCGTGGAGCTTTTGTCCCATTTTTCTTCACTTATTGAAACAAGCAAAACACAAAAAAATTTAAACTCTTCAAAGAGAGCCAAAATTAAGAAGAAAAATGTGTTTCATACCTCTTGAAATAGGATCTACATGATTTCATACCTCTTAAGATTATTGGACTATGGATTTTGAGGAGTTGTGGAGTGTTTTAATTTTAGTGGGATTTATTGAAGTTTTGAAGTTATTTGAGTGATTTTAGTTAAAGTTTAAAAATTAAAATAAAATCTATAGATGATTTGGTAAACTATTTTCTAAAAAATTTGGAGTTATTAGGTGATTTGCTACTAGTCTTTCTATCAATGGATTTATTTTTGCCACCCATATCCTCTAATCAACCTCGTTACTCATAAATATTACATGAATTATATTACAAGATTTTAATTACGTGTAGCTTAAAATCCGAAACAAGAAACTTCTCTTCTTCCACAACGCAGACACCAAGCGCTAACTTAGGTGATGCAGCTCCCACAACTGATTCATCTCATACCAAAACTCCTTCTCCCCAAGCTAACACTCTTAAGTGCTTCACCGCGAGTGCTGAGCCATCAGGGAGAACCGCCTTATATGTTGTTCCTGTTCTAGTTGCAACGATAATGTTCTCAGAGCTGAAACCATTAGTTGCAGCCATAACCCATCAAGTCCCCAAGCTTAACCTTAACCAAAGGCTTCTGAATCGAAGAGACTTGCGCTAGCAAATGGCTACAAAGTCTCTGCGCTAAGCTACTAACTCCTTTGTTTAAACTACTTCTCTTTCTCGTATAGTAATACCACCAAACACACCAGCTGCAATAACCGATTCTCAGACAGAACCAAAGGGTTCACGAACCTACACTCACCTAAACTACGAGTAATCTCACCGTTCAGTTCATTATTCGACAGATCAAGAGACATCAAGAACGGTTACCAAGTGGCAAGTACATAGCTTTGGAGGGATGTTACCAGAGAATCGATTGCTAGATAGATCGAGCTTCTGTAAGCTACCACAGTACTGAAGAGACTCTGGGATCCGACCAGATAAACCCATGTCTGGAAGCTCGAGATTGATGACTATGTTCTCTTGATTGTTCTAACAAGACGCGCCGACGAAGTTTCAGTGGAACCCGAGAGTTGTGTTTGCGAAGTTTCATGATTTGAGAACTCCCTTAGGGTCGGTGAGAGCGGTCTGGATTCCTCCTAGGCATCTTATGTCATCTTCATCAGCAGCCATGGTGGGAGAAAAGCAGAGGAAGAAGATGATGAACAGAGTAGTGATGATTGAAAAAGGAAGAAGCTTTATGGGGTTTGAGATGATCTCCATGGATGAAGTGATCAGAGGTCTTCTGGGTCTGGATTGAAATCAAAGTTTTGTCCATGCCAATGAAGTTGCAGAGATGGATGTTGTTTTATTTTGATTTTGAAGTCTCTCCAAATAACACATGTAGAGGTAAGAGTTTTATTGGGATACTTTTTAACTAGAATGAATTCAAAGTATTCCGAAATCACATTCATAACTTTTTTTTTTGAAATAATAAGTTTTGTAAATGGTTAATTGAATAACAGGAGATTTGTAAGTGTTTGTAATGATTTTACATAAATTTCATGTTGAATAACAGGTGATTTTAAAATAATTTTTAAAAGTCTTAGTTGAATAACATGAGATTTTAAAACAACTCTGAAGCCTTTTAAAATCATAGCTTCAATACACCCCCTACATCTACATGATTTCATACCCCTTAAGATTAATTATCTACAAAAGTAATGCTAATTAAAATAGTATCTATATGATTTCATACCCTTATTTTATGAAATCATGTTGATACAACTCAATTTTTTATTATCCTATTAAAATAGTATCTACATGATTTCATACCTTTTAAGATTATATCTATATAATTTCGTATATGAGTATGTGTGAATATGATAAATATGTGTTTGTATGTATAAGACAAAATATATAAATAATTAAACAGAATTTTTCTATTAAAAATAAAATAGTTGTATAAAAATCTAAAAGAAATAAAATAATTAATTTCCTTTTTAAAAATCTAAATAAAATAAAAATATAAAAGTAATTTTATTTTTCTTAAAATTAACTAACTTTACTTTTAAATAATTTTTAATAGAAAAACACCATGACTATTGAAATAGAAATACTAATCAAAATTGATGTAATTAAAGAGATCATTTTTACTAAAATAAGTCATCAATATATATTGGAAAATCAAAGATCTAATGTGAAATAATATTTTCATTCTTTTATGTGTTAGTGATAACATCAAATAAAACTCGTACAAAGCACGGATCCATATCTAGTATGATAATAACTCATATCTTCATCAAAGTCAATATATTCAAATATAGCATTAAATAATACAATAATAAAAATATAACAAATTTCAAAAATTTCCAAATACCATAAATTTTTAAATATTATTTAATTCTACTTTTTATAATAATACATTTTTACTAACAACTTCTTCAAAATTTTATGTATTTTTTAAAAATATAAAATTTTATATTAATACCATTAGTTTCTTTTTGATATCTAAAAATCTTAGAAATACTATTTAGTTTTACTTTTTGATTATTATAAAATCTTATATCAATTTTTTATTCTTAATTTTATACAATGATTTAATATATTTTAACGAAAAGATATAAATATATATATATATATATATATATATATATTATAACTTAAAATATATATATACATATATATTTTCAAATATGAACTTTAAATCAATAAAATTGTTTATTGGGGAAATTTTGAAACTTTATTGATGTATTTAATGAAGGAAGTAAAACACCTAGATCAATATATATTTACATATATATATATATATACAATCTATGTTTAGAGAATGCATAACCAAAAAATAATAATAAACTAGCCCAAAATTCTTACTGAGAATTGGGAGAAACGTGATGGAATATAATTTTTTCACCTCAGTTTATATCACATTTTGTATCACTCTGGGTATGTTGTTTCTCATAAAATGGTTCTTAGAACTTCTTCTTGGGGGTGATGGTGGTGGTAAGCAGCTCCCTCCATGCCCGCCTGGAATTCCGATGATCGGAAACTTAGTGGGAATGCTCAGGAACAGACCAACTACCAAGTGGATAGTTCGTGTGATGAACGATATGAAGACGGATATAGCTTGCTTCCGCTTCGGTCGTGTTCATGTCATTGCCATAACGTCTGATGAGATTGCCCGTGAAGTCGTCAAGGAAAAAGACTCGGTGTTTGCAGACAGGCCGGACTCTTACTCCGCCGAATACATAAGTTGCGGGTAACTATATTTCATAATAGAGATATTTATCCACCACTTATAATATGAATTACCTATGTTCATCGTTTGAAAATTAAAATAGCCGTTTGATGTCCAAAAAGAAAATGGGTAACCTACTTCTTCCATAAAACTGTATACATGTGAAGTGATTAAGTTTTGCCTAAACATTAGGTACAAGGGGGTGGTGTTCGATGAGTACGGCGAGAGACAAATGAAGATGAAGAAAGTGATGACGTCCGAGTTAATGTCCACAAAGGCTTTAGACTTATTACGCGACGTTAGAAACTTGGAATCCGACAACCTCCTCGCATATGTTCTTAACCTATACAAGAAAGGTGGGTTAGTGAACGTAAGGGATATCGTATGCACCCACACTCACAGTGTGAAGATGAGACTCTTGTTTGGTCGAAAGCATTTCAAGGAAACGACAAAGGATGGGAGCCTCGGTCCGATGGAGAAAGAACACCTTGACGCCATTTTCAAGGCTCTTGATTGTTTCTTTAGCTTTTACATAGCTGATTACTACTCTTTATTTAGAGGATGGAATCTTCAAGGAGAGGAGGTTGTGTTAAGAGAAGCCGTTGATGTTATCGCTAAGTACAACAAAATGATTATTGATGAGAAGATAGACTTGTGGAGAAAAAACTGCGATGCAAACAAGAACGTGCCCAAGGATTGGCTAGATATCCTCTTCACTCTCAAAGATGATAAGGGCAAGCCGCTGCTTACGCCAGAAGAAATCACACATCTTTCCATTGTTCGTGTTAAAAATCTACTCATTATTGCTAATTTAAATTGTATATATTGTTGATAAGTTCTTTTTCTTGCTGGCAGGATCTTGATGTAGTGGGCATTGATAATGCAGTGAATGTAATAGAGTGGACATTAGCGGAAATGTTGAACCAAAGAGAGATTCTTGAACAAGCAGTGGAAGAGATTGATAGGGTTGTGGGAAAAGATAGACTTGTTCAAGAATCAGATGTACCAAAGCTAAATTACGTCAAAGCGTGTATCAGAGAAACTCTTAGACTTCACCCTACCAACCCTTTCCTCGTCCCTCACATGGCTCGTCAAGACACAACTCTCGCTGGCTATTTCGTCCCAAAAGGTATATATGTATATATCTCTTTTATTTTTCTAAAATTAATTAGGAAAATTGGATGTACATATCCATTATAAAGATGTTTTCGCAAACCTAATTGTATCTATCTTTCTGCTTTTCTTCAGTAAATTGCCTTTAAATTAAATAACCTTTTTGTTCCAACATATAGAAAGAACAATTTTGTTATATCTCCTAATTATAATTGTTACTTTTTTGCTTAAAATACCATGATAATTTCTAATAAAAATTTCTTTATTTTTCATATCCTTTTTATTTTTATATAAATAAATAGGAAAACTGGAGGTATCCATTAAAAACCCCATGTTTTCTCAAACTAATTTTCTCTATCGTTTAACTTTTTTTTTTGTTTTTCCAGTAAATTGCCCTTTCACTACAAGAAAACGTATCTTTACCGAGGAAGTTTAACGAGGAAAACTATTCCTCGTAAAAAAACGTTGATTTTGCGAGGAAATTACGTTGAGAAAGAAAAGCATCGTTATTTCGTCGTAAGGTAACGACAAAAAAAATTCGTCGTAAAGACGATGTAAACTGACGTGGCTTTTACGAGGAAATAATTTTTCCTCGTAAAAGCCACGTAAATTTCGCGAGTGCTTTACGACGAAATATTTTACGTGTACTTAACGAGGAAATTTTGAATCCACCAACTTGGTAGGTGGCTCACGTTTTTTTTTTGGCCATACAATTAATTTTCGTCGTAATTTCATAGTAAAATTACAACTACCAGATTCGAAATTTTCTATAAATATGGATGTTGGAACATCATTTTAAACACACCAACAACAAAAAACGTGAAAGAAAAAAAAATGGCTGGCTCTGGGACTATTTACGAGTTGCGGAATTGGATGTATATGCATAGAGATGCTAACGGGAGAGTGACGAAAGAATACCTTGCGGGGCTGGAGACATTTATGCACCAAGCAGATTCAACACCGCTCGCCCAAGAAAGTGGTAAGATGTTCTGTCCTTGTCGGAAATGCAACAATTCGAAATTGGCAAACCGTGAAAATGTTTGGAAGCATTTAATAAATAGAGGTTTCACGCCAAATTACTATATCTGGTTTCAACATGGGGAAGGTTATAATTATGATCAGAATGAAGCTAGTAGTAGTAATAGCAATTTTCAGGAAGAACCGGTTAATCATCATTTGCATAATGAACATAGTTACCATCAGGAGGAGATGGTAGATTATGATAGGGTTCATGATATGGTAGCTGATGCATTCGTAGCTCATGATGAAGATGAAGAACCTAATATAGATGCAAAAAAGTTTTACGGAATGTTAAACGCGGCGAATCAACCACTTTACAGTGGTTGTAGAGAAGGTCTCTCTAAATTGTCGTTGGCTGCTAGAATGATGAATATTAAAACTGATCACAATCTACCTGAAAGTTGCATGAACGAATGGGCGGACTTGTTTAAAGAGTATTTGCCGGAAGACAATGTGTCTGCTGATTCTTATTATGAGATTCAGAAATTAGTTTATAGTCTTGGGTTGCCTTCGGAGATGATAGATGTCTGCATCGACAACTGCATGATCTATTGGGGAGATGATGAGAAGCTAGAAGTATGTCGATTCTGCAAGAAGCCACGATTCAAGCCGCAAGGACGGGGACGTAATAGGGTACCGTACCAAAGGATGTGGTACCTACCAATTACAGACAGATTGAAAAGATTGTATCAATCAGAGCAGACTGCTGCAAAGATGAGATGGCATGCCGAGCATACTCAGACGGATGGTGAGATGACTCATCCATCAGATGCAAGAGCCTGGAAACATTTCAACAAAGTACATCCGGATTTTGCTAGCAATAGCCGGAATGTGTATCTCGGATTATGCACAGATGGATTTAGTCCGTTCGGAATGTCAGGGAGACAATATTCATTGTGGCCAGTCTTTCTTACGCCATACAACCTGCCACCGGAGATGTGCATGCAACGGGAGTTGCTATTCTTGACGATATTGATACCTGGTCCGAACCATCCAAAAAGGTCCCTGGATGTTTTCCTACAACCACTGATAAAAGAGTTGAAGGATTTGTGGTCAACAGGGGTGAGGACGTATGACTGTTCAACGAAGACGAATTTTACGATGCGAGCTATGCTTTTGTGGACCATAAGTGACTTTCCTGCATATGGGATGTTGTCTGGATGGACTACACATGGGAGATTAGCTTGTCCATATTGTAATGGAACGACAGATGCGTTTCAACTGAAGAATGGTAGGAAGACAAGTTGGTTTGATTGTCATCGTCGATTTCTTCCCATTGGCCATCCTTACCGAAGAAACAAGAATTTGTTTAGGCACAAAAGGGTTGTGAGAGACACTTCTCCACCATATCTAACTGGAGAACAAATTGAAGCACAAATCGACTACTACGGAGCTAACGAAACAGTTCGTTGGGGTGGTAATTGGCATGTCCCTCGTAATATGCCTGATTCTTACGGTGTTCATCACAACTGGCACAAGAAGAGTATATTTTGGGAGTTGCCATATTGGAAGGATCTTCTTCTGCGCCACAACCTCGATGTGATGCATATAGAGAAGAATTTCTTTGAGAACATCATGAATACAATATTGAATGTCCCAGGGAAGACAAAAGACAACATAAAATCGAGGTTGGACTTGCCGGATATTTGCTCAAGAAGCGAGTTACATATTAAAAGCAATGGACAAGTTCCTGTTCCGATATTCAGACTGTCTTCAGAAAAAAAGTCGGTGTTGTTCAACTGGGTGGCATCAGAAGTGAAGTTCCCCGATGGGTATGTTTCAAATCTCTCTAGATGTGTTGAAAAGGGTCAAAAGTTCTCTGGGATGAAGAGTCATGATTGTCATGTCTTTATGCAACGACTACTGCCCTTTGCATTTGCGGAGCTACTTCCAACAAACGTACATGAAGCACTTGCAGGTTCGTAGTGTTTTATATCACAATAATTTTATAACGGTCTAGTTTTCAAAATAATATACGACTAACAATGTGTTTAATTGTTTTTGGAATATAAAAGGCATTGGAGCATTTTTCAGGGATCTGAGCACACGCACTCTTAAAGAAGAAGTTGTAGAACAGCTTCAGGAGAACATTCCCATCTTATTGTGCAACTTGGAGAAGATATTTCCTCCTGGATTTTTTGACGTCATGGAGCATCTAGCTGTCCACCTCCCATATGAAGCATTGCTTCGTGGACCTGTACATTACGGATGGATGTATCAGTATGAGCGAGCCATGAAATATTTGAAGGGAAAAGCAAAGAACCTCGCCAAAGTTGAAGGTTCTATAATTGCTGGAAGTTTGACGGAAGAAGTTTCTCACTTCACATCGTACTACTTTGCGTCAAAAGTACGTACCCGTAGAAGAGCTCCAAGAAGATATGATGATGGTGGAGTTGCGCCAACATATGCAGTTGCTGGTGTTCCAGACATCTTTAGCCAGATTGGACGACTCGGTGGGAAGTCTAAAGAGGTTTGGTGGTCGAGTGAACAAGACGCTCATAGTGCACACACCTATATTCTACTCAATTGCGAGGATCCATTGATGCGTTATTTTGAAAGGTAACATATATGGACACTTCAAAACACATATAATTAATTATATAATTGCAAGAGATTCATTCCTATGAAATGTGATTAATTTTACAGCCTATTTGTTTCTCAAGTCGAAGAAACATTTCCTGGTATATCCACAAGTGACGTAGACAAAAGGAAAGATCAGCACTTCATTAAGTGGTTGCGGAATCAGGTATTATAACTCAAACTATTTTTTCATACATGATTTGTATTTTAATGTTCTCTTTATTTTTGCAGGTTGATTATGACGACGATGCAGATTATCCTAAGTGGTTACACGAAGTAATTCAATCTCCACTTGTAAAGGTCACCACATCACAGATGTATTTCACACGAGGCTACACTTTTCACACATATGAGTATGGTAGACAGCGGGCGACCAGTAACTATGGAATATGTGTGAAAGGGGAAACAGATTTCTACGGGATCTTGACGGAGATTATTGAAGTCGAATTTCCAGGGATACTGAAGCTGAAATGCGTCATCTTCAAATGTGAATGGTTTGACCCCGTCGTCAACAGAGGTGTTCGGTCTAACAAATTTGGTGTAGTTGATGTCAACGGTGGACGTCGGTACAACAAATTCGAGCCTTTCATCTTAGCTTCACAAGCAGACCAAGTTAGCTTCCTTCCATACCCTCGGATGAGAGATTCGGGTATAAATTGGTTAGCAGTGATCAAAGTTACACCTCGAGGACGAATCATCAGTGGAGAAGAACCACCATTGCAAGAAGAACAGATAAATGAAGTCGAGGAACCTGAACAAGAAGTTGATGACATCCTTCTCATTGATCCGCATAATCACGAATACGAAGATCTTACCGATGATGCCACAGACGAAGCTGTAGAAGACGAGTTTAATGAAAATGATGATATTTCTAGTGATGACGAGAATGTCGATGTATCCGATTGATGTATTTGATTTTGTGTAGTTTGTTTTATGAATAAGGTAATGTGAGAGTTTGTTTTATGAATAAGGTAATGTGGGAGTTTGTTTTATGAATAAGAAATTGTGGGAGTTTGTTTTATAAATAAGTAAATGTGGGAATTGTGGTTTGGAATGAAAATAAAGATGGGGTTTGGAATATATGAAGTAGAAGATAAGGAATATGGGGTTTTGGGGTTTGGGGTTTCGGATTTTAGGGATTTAAACGTACTGCTCGTTAATTCCTCGTAACCTGACGTCGAATGTACGACGTAATCCTCGTTTATTCCACGTAGGACAGAATCGTCGTAAAGACCTCGTAAATTAAATTGACGTAAATGCCACGTAAAGTAAATGACGAAGGTGGCACTCGTTTATTCCACGTAGGACAGAATCGTCGTAAACACCTCGTAAGGCCACGAGGACTTTACGACGAAATTAAAAAAGCGGGGCACGCTAATTCCACGTAAGCCAAAATCGTCGTAAAAGAGTCGTAAAATAACGACGATATTACGACGAAAATATAAAAATACTAAAAAAAAGAAGAGAAGAAAGATGCTTGAATCACATTTGGCGAGACTTACGTAAGTCTCGACCACATGAGTTCCAAATATCTTCTTCTCTTCTTTTTTTTTCCAAATTTTCTAAATTGGTGAAAAGCGGGAGTATAAAAACTAGAAAAAAAGAAAAAAAGAAAGATACTGGAATTATATGTGGCGAGACTTAAGTCTCACCCACATAAATTCTAATATCTTCTTTTCTTCTTTTTTTTTCAAATATTTCTAATTTGAAAAGTATTTTGGTGAGGAGTGTGATTTGAGATAGGGTGTGTTTTGTGAGTTTGTGTGTGTGGTTTGAGAAGGAAAGTTGTGGGTATTTATAGAAAATAAAGGCTCGCTAATTCCTCGTAACTGGTTAACTCGTTAATTCCACGTAACCCTTTTCGTCGTAAAAACGTCGTTAACGAAAACGCGGGCCTTTGTATTTCGTCGCTATTTCGTCGTAACTGAAAACGCGGGCCTCTGTAATTCCTCGTAAGTTTACGAGGAAATTACGAGGACAAGTAATCTTATATATATCCCGAGCGAGCTCGCTCCGTCTTTCCTCTCCACTTCCTCTCCACTTCCTCCCTAATTCGTAGCAATGGTAAGTCTCCTAATTCCTCTCTAGTTTGATTAGTTTAGGATAGATTAGGTGGTTAGTATAGGGAATTTAGATAGGTTTACGGATCTTATGTTATTTAGTGTTGATTAGGTGGATAGTTTTGGGAAGTATATGTTTACGAAAATTTAAAAAATTAAATTTTTTTTTCAGGTTCGAAAAGGTAGACTTACTGCCCATTACAGAGAGATGTTCGGAGAGCCGGGTAGTCGTTTAGACCCGTCGTCTTCTTCAGCTCCCGGTTCTTCGGGTCAGGAGACTGTCCCCGAGACTCAGTACACTCAGAGAGTCATTGGATCTCCTTCTTCTAGTGCTCCCCAGATGCCTCCTCCTCCTGTGCCTCCTACGATGCCGGCACCTCCGATGCCCGCGGCCGAGATTCATCCCGATTTGATGGTGCCTCCGAGTGCTCCTTACTCGCAGTACACCGTAGAGGACATTCTCCGTCTGCCAGGCAGAGAAGGTTTACCAGTCATCGACCCCGACCGACCGGACGGAACTTTATGGTATGTTTCATTATTTTTTTATTCTTTTTAAATTATTTTATAACTTTAAAAAATAATTTATATTTTAAATTTGTATTTTTCAGGTGGGGGATTGACGGATGTCTTGCATCGGACGTAACCGACACGATAAAAGGTTACTTCTCCATGGCACATCCGAACTGGAAAATGACGCCCCACTACGTCAGAAAGACGTGGTTCAAAATTTACGCTGTAAGTTCTATTAATTAAATATATATCTTTAAATTTTTTAATTATTTATATATATATTTTTTTCTGAAAAACTAATTATAAATTATTTTTTCCAACAGCAAAAATATAATTGGGCCTTCGGGATCACTGAGAGGGTGAGGAAGAAGTTTGAAGCGAAGGCGAAAGTTCGCTTGTTGGACACGGTCTCCAACTGGAAGGGTGACTGGATCGTGAAGGGGTATGAGCGTGGCAAACCCGCTGAGCTCACCACGGATGTCTGGGATGGCCTCATCCGATATTGGCGTCTTCCTGATTCCATTAGAATCGCCCAGTCTTGCTCTAACTCCCGTAACACAGTCGATGAGCACGGGAACGGGCCGATGCTTCACACTACGGGCCAAAAACCTCACGCTGGTGTCCGTTTGGAAATGGTAATTAAAAATTTAATTATATTAAATTTTTAGTATATTTTTATATATATTCTAATTAACAACTTTCTTAAATGTTTTTTAGGCCAAAGAGACGGGAGAATTCCCGTCTCTTATGCAACTTTACGAGAGGACCCACAAGAACAAGGCGGGCCGATTTATAGATGGCAAGTCCGAACAAATCTACAACGATTTGGCTGCTCGGGTTGAAGAACGCCAGACCCAGCTGACCCAACAGTCCACCGATGGATTACCCGTCACCTTATCCACACCTGAAGTGGATAAGCTTTACGAGGAGGTAAATTTTCTAAAATTTTAATTTTTTTAAATATTCATTTAATTTAACTTTAAATTTTTACTAACAAAATTTATTTTTTGTTTTTAAGGTTGTCCCTAAAAAAAAGGGACGGACGTTGGGGATTGGTTCCGTCAACGATGTTCCGATAGCGACATCGTCTTATGTTCAGCGACGGGATGATGAAGTCGCTCAGCTGCGTAGGGAGTCCGAAGAGCTGCGTAGAGAGTCTACTGAGCTGCGTAGAGATTCTACTCAGCTGCGATCTCGTATGGGTGGACTCGAGGGCTTCTTGGACGTTGTAGCGGCCACAAATCCGGAATGGGCGACTTTGTTGAGGACCATGCGACAACAAAATCCTATCCCAGGCCAGTCACCGACCGACGACTCACATGCCGAGGCGGATGTTCAGGCGAGGAGTGATGAATTCTACGAGGCGATTAATTAACGACCACCCAAGTTCTTTTTAATTTCGGTTATTGTATTATGAATTCAAAACTTATTTATAAATAAAATATTTTGGTTTTGATTTTTTTAGAATTTTAATTTCATTAATAATTTAAATTATATTTATAATTATAATTTTTTATATTTCTATAAAACAATGAAACGAAGTAAATTCGTAGCTAATTTTGCGGCTTCTTTACGTGGAAGCTTAACGTGGTTTTTACGAGGAAACGTTTGGAAATCTATCAAGGTTTTTACGTTTTCTTTACGTGGAAAGTTTTCAAGGTATTTACGTCAATTTTACGAGTATTTATTTACGTGTGTCTTACGAGGAAAGATTTTCGTGGTAATTACGAGGAATATTAGCGACGTCCTTACGAGGAATCTTTACGTGGTCTTTACGAGGAAAATTAGCGACGTCCTTACGAGGAATCTTTACGTGGTCTTTACGACGAAATATCCTCCTTCGCTTTTACGACGAAATTATTTCCTCGCTAACTTACGACGATTTAGCGAGGATATATGCGTTACGACAAACATATAACGACGAAACGGGTTTCCTCGCTAATTCGTCGTAACACTGCTTTTACGACGAATTAGCGAGGAAAACTGCCCTCGTAAAACTTGTGTTTTCTTGTAGTGTTTAAAAATAACTTATGTTCCAACATGTTGAAAAGAACAATTTTGTTATATCTCCTTATTATTATTATTATTATTATTATTATTATTATTATTATTATTATTATTATTATTATTATTATACTTTTCCTAAAACACCATGATAATTTATTAAATAAATTTTTTTATGATAGAACACATTCACCTTATAAATAACTTTTAAGTTCCCCTCTTTCCCTTCAACTTCAAAGCGATTAAGCAAAATTTCACTTATTGTTGTTCTTGATATATCTAGAGTATTTGCATTATGACATGGATATTGTTATCACTTTTAAGTTTTTCTTTACTCAGTTCTATATAATATTTTTGAATTTTAATGTGACAGGCAGTCATATTCTAGTGAGTCGTCCTGGTATTGGTCGAAACCCTAAAACATGGGACGAGCCACTCATCTACAAGCCTGAGCGTCACCTAACCGGTGATGAAGTGATGTTGACTGAGCCAGACATGCGACTCGTTTCATTTGGAACCGGTAGGCGTGGCTGCGTTGGGACTAAGCTTGGGACCTATATGATTGTTACATTGCTGGGAAGGCTTCTTCAAGGATTCGACTGGACGCTTCCTCCAAAGACGGCCAAAGTCGAGCTAGTCGAATCGAAAGAAAACTTATTCATGGCTAAACCTCTCTTGGCTTGTGTCGAGCCTAGATTAGATCCCAACATGTATCCTAAACGTCGGACCAGACTGGCTTGATCACAACGGTTAACTATGACCCATTAGTTGTTTTTCGAATTTCGTATTTATTTTACACATTTATGAAAATTAAGAAAAATATTTAACAAAATATCAATGGGAACTTGATGCAGAGAGAATATTTGGATAAATTCTAAATACTAAAGAGTACGTCTGTCTTCTTCTTCTGGATTCTAGCGTTTTATTTGTGCCTCACTTGCTCATAACTCCTGATTTTAATTACCAGTTACCGATTACTATTTGCGGTTGTGGGTTTTATTTTGTATTTTTGTATCTGCTAAATATTATCTCACATTCTCAAGAACCACTCATTACATCCACTAAAAAGAGTTGAATACCTTTTAAAAGATCTTGAATTGGAACAAAGTTTATATAATAGTCTTGATGAATATGTCGACAACGAGGACGACCCCTATCCAAGAAGGCAAGAACCGACCGAAACCGGAGCTAGTGGCTCCGGCAACAACAACTTCAACTCGGCGGTAGGAGAGCACATGTTCGACAAAGTGCTAACACAAAGCGACTTCGGGAAACTAAACCGGCTCGTGATACCAAAGCAACATGCAGAGAACTACTTCCCTTTAGAGGACAATCAAACCGGTACGGTATTGGACTTTGAAGACAGAACCGGAAAGATGTGAAGGTTCTGCTACTCGTATTGGAACAGTAGCCAGAGCTACGTGATGACTAAAGGATGGTGTCGTTTCGTCAAAGAAATGAAACTCGAGAGCGGAGACATCGTCTCGTTCCACCGTGGATACGTCCCCGACGATAACGAACCGGAGAAACGAAAGAACATATTTTTCATTGACTGGAGGCCTAGAGCCAACACAAGCCTCGTACACAACATTAACTATCATCATTACCCTTTGTTGGGGTCAATTATTGTCCCGGCTCTAGAATATGAACTAAAGAATTATAAGTACTCACTTTATATTAATCTCTCAAAATTCAAGCACACAATATTCTCTCAAACTCATATGTTCTGCAACACGCATGCATCTCCATATATATAACCACACAAACTTCCTAAACTCATTAGGTAAGCATCAATAGATAATTTTCTAATCTATAACTCAATTGATTTAGGTTGCTTGCTTCTCAAGCTAACTCAAGCTTATCCAACAATCTCCTCTTTAAATTTGAAGTGAACTTGATTGACATCTTGCACTCCTACTAGCTCTCTCATCTCTTTATACTTGATTCTTCCCAACACTTTGGTTAGAATATCTGCTTTCTGTAGCTCTCCTGCGACGTGTCCTACTTCAACTTTCTCATTGTCAACCACTAGTAAAAATCTACCGCATAGCCATGGTAGTGCCACTACATAACCATGGCTATAAGCCATGCAACCGCCACGTCGGAGACACGGAAAAAATATTAGCCACGAAAAACCCAAAAAAAAAGACGCGATTAAATCACGAAAAAGTAGTGTGGCTACACTAGCCACGAACTAGCAACGTATTTTTTTGTGGGAACAGACCTAGCCACGATTTAACCACTACAATAATTAGTGGCTACGTTTTGTTTTTATAGACATCAAAATAGTAGTGTTATGTCCAATCGTATTGACCAAATGTAACATAGCCACGGTTTATTTATGGCTGTACCGTGGCTGAGATGCTTTATGCAGTGATGTTTTTCAAAAGCCACGCTACTTTAGTGGATAAAGCGTGGCTACTTTCTAATATATAGACATCTCACGGATGAAGCATTAAGAAGTTTTGATGTTTACCCAAATTTTGTAAACAAAAACTATGTCTTTTTACTTTGAATCTAGGGAATGGGTGGATCAAAGGATTGATCCTGAGAGTAATTCCGTTTCAGAAGTATTTTTCGGGGGCATTAACGCATTTATTCAATTTGGGTGTAATCAAGCATATTACGAGAAGCGGCAAACTTTATTGTGTCCATGTGCTCGATGCAAAAATGTGAAGCAACAAGATGCAAAAGTTGTCGCAAGACATCTACAATTTGATATGCTACAAGATAAAAGATATATATAAAGTTTATAACAATTCATCTATGCACCATGATTATAAAATACAAATATTAACTTGAATTTATATGTGAAAATAAATTTTAATTATAAAATAAATCTCAAACAACATATGCAAAAAAAAAATCATAATACTATAATAAAATAATTTATTATTTTATGGTTTTTATTAAATTAAAACATCAAACAAAAACCCGTTACGACGCAATAGGCTCATATCTTGTATATTATAATACTTGCTAGTGGTAGTAGCGGTCCTGAACTATTTCAAAAAAAAAAAAGCTAACAACCAACTCATGGTTCAAACTCAGGGTGCAAGGGTTCCAACTTTCTCAATACCACTAGACTAATGAACAATTTAAGAAAAAATGGCCGAAAATTTTATATATATTTTGGAGGTTGGAATCTCATGCATCTACAGCTTCTTATCAGGGCAGGGTCTGGCTAGTGGTTGATTAAGGTTAATAATTAGTAAGGGTTATGTGTAAGTAGTGCATTCTACGTGAATATTAAGTTAATTATGCCATTTATTTAGAGCTGAGCACAATACACGGATCCAGATCCGAGATCGGATCTGATCTGGACCGGAAAAACAAGCCACACCGTGAACAAGTTGGCCACTATACTTTTCATTGTATACTTGATAACAGTGAATAACAAATTCATAGTTGTAGTCTATAGATATTTTGTATTTTGTACCTATGAAAGTTTAGGAGACTGATATTTTGGAACAACAGCCGATGTTATTTGAAAGGAAAATGTAAATAGAAATAAATGAGAAAATGTGTGAAACTTATTATGAGTTTAGAAAGAAATATAGTACGTAACTAGCCTATGATTTTAGTCTATTCAATCACGTGATAAGTACGAAAGAATGGCTCACGTACGTAATCATGTTTTGAAATACGTTTTTCGCGTTCTTTAATTCACTATCCGTAATTTTCTAATATTCATACACACGACTTTATTTGTTAAAACGCTACAAAGTATTTCATAATTCAATTTATGGACGAAATTCACTGATGCTTCTACGTACATGTCAACATAACCACTCATTACTCCACGTCTGAACAAATAACCCTTCACTACAAGAAAACAGCGGTATTCTGACGGACGATCCGACGGAAAATGAATTCCTCGGAATATACCGAGGCATTTCCGAGGCAATTCCGAGGAAATACAAAATTTTGCTTCCTCGGAATTCCGTCGGAATATTCCGACGGAATTCCGAGGAAAACACATTTCGTCGGAATATTCCGACGGAATACCGAGGAAACTAGTATTCCTCGGAAAAAACCGATGAATTCCGAGGAAATATTATAGACGTTAGAGAGCCGTTGGAGAGCCGTTGGGGGATTTTAAAAATTCCGAGGAAATTCCGACGAACTAGCCGTTTGCATCGGAATTCCGTCGGAATTTCCTCGGACCGTCGGCAGGATTTCACCTATAAATACAAGCACCCCTCTTCCTCTTCATTCACACCATATCTTCATCCTCCCTCTCACTTTCTTTACACACGAATTTGATTCATAAAAAACATGTCTTCTTCCAATTATTTTCGTTCTTGGATCGATCGACCTCATTTGGATCCGAACACGAGATTGCTTACGGAAGAATACCAACAAGGTATAACCGAATTCATGGGGTTAGTTCACCGACAACCGGAAGCAAAAACAGGTATGTTAAGATGTCCTTGCTCTAATTGTAAAAATAAAAAAGTTATTAAAGAATGGGATGTTTGGACTCATTTATATTTGAGTGGGTTTACACGAAGTTACAAAATTTGGTATCATCATGGAGAAACTGATTATGAACTTGGTAGTACTAGCGAACCTCAGCCACCGGTTAGATTAGAAGATCCAATTAGAACGGATGTAGATTACGGTGTAGGTACTGAGCAGATGGTAAATGATCATTTTAGAGGGGAAGATTTACCCAATGCCGAAGCTAGGAGATTTTATGATATGTTGGATGCTGGAAAGCAACCATTGTACGAAGGTTGCAGAGATGGTCATTCAGCTTTATCATCTGCTACAAGATTGATGGGCATTAAGACGGATTATAATTTGGCTGAAGACTGTGTGGATGCGATTGCTGATTATGTAAAAGGTATTCTACCTGAAGATAATGTAGCTCCTGGCTCATACTACGAGGTTCAGAAACTCGTAGCTGGTCTTGGTTTATCGTATCAGGTAATAGATGTATGCAGAGACAACTGCATGATTTATTGGAGGGCGGATGAACAGCGGGTTTCATGCAAATTTTGTGGGAAGCCTCGTTATAAAGATACGAGTGGAAGAATTCCAGTACCATATAAAAGGATGTGGTATTTGCCTTTGACGGAAAGGTTGCAGAGGCTGTATCTGTCTGAACGCACAGCGCAACCAATGAGATGGCATGCGGAGCACTCAACAGATGGTGAGATCAGACATCCTTCAGATGCAAAAGCGTGGAAGCATTTCCAATCAAAGTATCCCGACTTTGCGTATGAGAGAAGAAATGTCTACCTTGGATTATGTACTGATGGTTTCAGCCCGTTTGGCAAGAGTGGAAGACAGTATTCTCTATGGCCAGTCATTCTTACACCATACAACCTACCCCCAAACTTGTGCTTGCGACGAGAGTTTTTGTTCCTCTCGACAGCCCGGTCGTGACCATCTTCCCTATCTCACTGAGTATCCACATGGACATGGTCAAACATGGTAATTTAAACTTTTATTTTTTAAACTATTTTTAATTTTTAAACTATTTTTTTATTAATAATTTATTTTTTTTGTTAGGTTCAACCGATCCGGGAACGGGATCAGCGCATGGATCAACCGTATGATGTACTCGGCCCTCGACAGCGGACATCCGACTTTCACTCACTTCCCTGTCGAGAAGCAGCATCTGTGGTTTCAGCAGTTTGCGGTAAGTATTCTAATTTTTAAATTATATTTTTTATATTATTAAAACTATTTTTTGTAATTATTAAACTATTTTCTATATTTATTAGACATTTTAAATATTATTAAAACTTATTTTTGTAATTATTAAACTAATTTATATATTTATTAGACATTTTAAATATTATTAAAACTTATTTTTGTAATTATTAAATTATTTTTTTAATTATTAAACTATTTTTTATTTATTAAAACGACGATTTTTGTAATTTTTAAACTATTATATTTTTGTGCTTAAAAACTATTTTTAAACTATTTCAGCAAGAATTCAACTGGAATGCCGATGATACGCTCTCTATCTATCACCATTTTGTCCATAAAGTTATGGACAACTATGGGAAGCAGATGTACGAGTGGAAGAAGAAGTGGGAAGTAAACAAGGTAGTTTTTAATTTATTAACAATTTTTAATTTATTAAACTATTTTTAAAATTATTAAACTTTTTTTTTTAAATTAAAAGGTCCCAAAGTCGATGAACGGCACGGTCTGGAAGGAGTTGTGTGCGCATTGGGATAAAGAAGAGACGAAAGAAACTTCTTCCACCAACTCCAACAACCGCAGGAGCGACCGTAAAGGAAAGGGCATCTACAAGCATAACTTGGGTGCTCAATCTATTGCCACTCTGGCGGATCGCATGGTAAGCTCAACCGCTTTTTCTTCAATTATTTAAGTTTCAGAATTTTATTTTTTTTGCATTTTCAAATCTCTAATGTTTGTCTAATTTATTTTTTTTCAAGGCGGAAGAAAATGAAGGCCACCCAGTTGATGATCTCGCCCTTATGAAAAGGGCGTATACCAACAAGAAGACCGGCCAGATTGATGATGGTCTTGTGAGGGACGTGGTCGACCTGGTCCAGACTCAGGTGTATGACGAAGTGTCTCAGCTTCAAACCGATGATGACGATTCGACGGCCTCGACCAACTTGTCTCGGGTTCGAATCAACGAAATCGTTGAATCGGTAAGTTTTTTTTTTTAAAAGTTCAATTTAATTATTTCTTGATTTTTATTTTATCATCAATTTAAATTATCTTAACTTCGTTTTATTTATATTTCAGTCGGTTCCAAAGAAAAAGGGACGTTTGGTCGGTTTGGGTCGTCGCTCCCGGTCGGCTGCTCCTTCTTCTGCACCACATGCGTATGTTGATCCAGAAGTTCTTACGGCTCAGCTGAAGGACAAGGATGATCGGATATCTGCGTTGGAGGCTCAGATGGCAGCTCAACAGGCGGGCTATGAGACCCAGAAGAGGCTGAACGAGCAGATGATGGACATGATGAAGAGGATGTACCCGAACGAGACGTTCCCGAACATTCAAGACCCGTAGTTTTTTTTTTTCCAAAAACTCTGAATGTTTTATTTAAATTTGAATATTATCTACTATGTTTTATTTTATGTTTTATTCAATTTTAATTTTAAATTTTAAAAATTTTAATTTTTTTCCAAAAAAAAATAATTTTAAAAAAAAATAAATTTTTTAAAAAAATAATTTTTTTCAAAATTCCGAGGGAATGGAGGTCCTCGGATAATTCCGAGGAACTTTTATCCCTCGGTAAATTCCGACGAACATTAAGTTCCTCGGAATTGTCTGAGGGAAAGGATTCCTCGGAATTTTCCGAGAAACTCAATTCCCTCGGAAAATTCCGAGGGAAGAAAGTTCCTCGGAAATGTCCGAGGAACAAATGTTCCTCGGAATTTTCCGAGGAACAAATGTTCCTCGGAATTTTCCGAGGAACAAATGTTCCTCGGAATTTTCCGAGGAACTTTCTTCCCTCGGAATTTTCCGATAAATATTCCGAGAAATATTTCGTCGAAACTTCCGAGGATTGGACCATCGGAATTCCTTCGGTATTTTCCGAGGAACCTTCCGACGAACATTGTGTCCTCGGAGTTTCCTCGGAATTTTGTTTCCTCGGAATTCCGTCGGAAAATTCCGACGGAATTCCGAGGAATTATGAATTTCCGAGGAGTTATTTCCGAGGACTTTTTTCGTCGGTATGTCCTCGGAATAACGTTATTCCGACGACATACCGACGATTTTTTCCCTCAGTATCCCGATGTTTTCTTGTAGTGCTTCCACTTCGTGTGGTTCCTTCTGACGTAATTTCCAAGTTCACCATCACGGATATGATTGCATCTCTCAGGTTATATCTTTAGAGAACCATCCTGGTTCTTCTCGTTGCACTTCAACCGCAAATCCGCAACCTCTAGTTCCACGGTCAACAATCTCATGTTGAGAACTTGATCAGCCAAATATGGAAGCAAGCCTATTTGATGGATGAGCCAATAACAATGGTTGTTGCACTCATCCTCCCCAGACCACTCCACGACCCTTCGACCGCTCCTCAAACCCTTCTGGTAAAGCTTCTTGAATCTTCTTTGCCTCTTTTGGTGGCTTTACCGCTACAAGAAACGGTAAGCCTGTTAGTTCCATTCCAAGGCAAAGTTCTTGGAATTGATCCGTCTCTATATTGATTTGGCTGCCTAGTGCACAAAAACACAACAGACCCTGGTTCAAAACCTCTCAACCAGTGATTCCATTGATTTTCTAGTGCTATAGTCTTGCCTAACTCAGGGAGCATTGGACCGGTTAAGAGAACCTTCTTCTGGTATTGAAGCTCGATGAAGTCGCAGAACTTACCTTCGATATCTTGGCAAGTCCTAAACGAGATGACGTCGCAGTTCTTAAGGCCTGTGATAATCCGATTAATAATCCTCTTAAGGGCACCTGAGGCCGTTGGCGACAAGGAATAGGGGCGTCGTGCTTACGAAAGTGACCTTGGATGAAGGATAACCCGGTGGGGGAACTCCTGGTTCAGCATCTGGGACAAGTGAATAAGCCATTGAAGACGCAGATACCACATGATGAGACACACTCTTCACTTTTTATGCTTTGGCCATCTCGGGGACCCAACAAGCGAAATCGAAGAAAACCTGATCACGTGTGAGGTCCATGGCTTGGGTCAGGAACTTCCCCAAGGAGACGGTGATATCGGAAGCTGTTTGAGCGCCAGGAGGGAGGCCATCGACATGAGGGATAGTAAGAGGGTGAAAGACGATGTATTGTGGGAAGAGATTGAGATGCTCAAGTAGTTTCTGAGCTTTCTTGGGCAGCAAGAAGGTGATTCTGTTACCTTTCTCGGCAAGTTTGTTAGGTAGATGTAGATATGGAGTCATGTGACCAAAAGGAAACCATGGGTACATAAAAGAATGAAACTTCGAATTCATAAACTTCGAAACCATGGCTAGGTCGTTTCTTGCGCCTCAAGTCTCTTCTTCTTCGTCCTTCTTTGTAGCTTGTTCTCTGCTACTCTTCTTTGTTCTTCTTCTTGGAAACTTCTATTTGATCCACTTCCTTTGTAGATTTATCAAAAGTTCAATTCCAATAAAAAAAACTTATCTTTTAACTCTCCATTTTATGCTTCCTTGTTGTTTGATTGATACTCTTTCCAGAAGTATAAAATGGATTTTGGTTGAAGCCGGCGATGATGTACAAATAGCATGAAGAAGAAGAAAATCCATGGATGAACATGGTTTGATTTGGCTTGGAAATGGTCAAATCGAAATTGGATTTGAAAGCATAGAATTGGAGACTCAAATTTGACAAACCCTTGTATTCCTATATCTTCTCTGTGAGCGATGAAGAGAAGAAGTCGATGGAAGGCGTAACAATGTTAGCTCCTTTTTTATTTTCAAGCTATTTTCCTTGTTTTTTTTCTAATTTTAATATCATTTTTTCATTAATCCTACATGACAATTTGATTAGTAGAAAAGAATGGGGTGAATTTCACAATTCACGATAGGGGGTGAACCCAAATTTTGTTCTTTTTTTTTTATCCTTTTAGGTTAAGAAACGTTCTTTTATTTTGTTTTGATTTGTTTTCGAATATTGATCATCTTTTTGTGTGGTCCACTTAAGTTATATAAAAAAATAAACATAAGATAGTAACGCACAAAGCTAACACAGAAGTCACATGACACAAGAGATCGAAATTTATTGAAGAAGCATGGAATCCTCATGTAAAATTCATACAAGACCAACGATATGACATCGTTTATTCATAAGTGATTAACAAAATAAGCAAATAAGTCGAGCGATATGACATCCTTTATTCATATGACGTCATTATTTAAGACCAACAAAGTTTCCTTGCAAAGCAATTTATTTCATGTTTTGTCTCTTTTAGACTAGTTTCTCAAGTGCTTCTACGTACTTATTGGCATAACCACTGATTATTCCAGAGCTAAGTAGAGACTCCTTCAATTTGGCGTGGTTCCTCCTTACTAGGTTCCCTAGCTCGGTGTCCTTGTCCATCACTGACCTAACCGCCCCGCTTATGTTCTCCTTTGAAAACCATCCTGTTTCCTCTCTTTTCACCTCCACCGAGACCTCAAGTTCCTCGCTCATTAGCCTGGTGTTGAATATTTGTTCACCCAAATGTGGAATAAACACTATTTGGCAGTCATTCAATAGAGACTCCCACATTGACCCAAATCCACAATGGCTCACAAAGCAACCTATCGATGGATGAGCCAATATCAGTGGCTGCTGCACCCATTCTCCCCAAACCACTCCACGCTCCTTAACCCGATCTTCGAACCCTTCTGGTAAGGCTTCCTGGATCGTAGATGCGCCTTTTGGTGGCTTTACCGCTACAAGAAATGGTAAACCGGTCAGCTCCATTCCTAAACAGAGTTCTTGAAATTCTTCCTTCTCAAGAATGATTTGGCTGCCAAGCGAACAGTATACTACTGATCCTGGTTCAAACCGGTTCAGCCATTGATGCCATCGATCTTCTAGTGGTTTGATATTGTCCGGCTCAGGAAGCATTGGACCCGTCAAGAGAACTTTTCTTTGAAATTCCCTTTCAATAAAATCGCAGAATATTCCTTCGATTTCCTGGCAAGTCCTTATCGATATGACATCGCATTTAACAAGCCCTGTCATGATCCGTTCGTAAAACGTTACTCCATCACCAAAGGGATAGGATAAAAACGACAAGAAGTTGGTTTCTTGTCCGCGAAGCACCACCTTGGACGAAGGGTACCCCGGAGGAGGAACAGTTAACTCATCTGGACTACGACCAGGGACAAATGAGATAGCTACACATGCTGCGGAAATCGTTAGGAAATTCACACACTTGGCTCCATACTCTTTAGCTACTTCAGGAATCCAGTGAGCAAAATCGAAGAAAATCAGATCCGGTTTACCTAATCGAACCGCTTCTTCGACCTGACCGCGTGTGCGATCCATAGCTGAGGCCAGAAAGCCCCCTAAGGTGATTGGTATATCCGCGGTTGTTTCGGCGCCATCAGGGAGACCATCCACAGAAGGGATGGTAAGAGTGTGAAAGACAATGCATCCTGGGAACAGACTGAGAGGTTCTAGTTGCTTCAGAGCTTTCTTGGGGAGCAAGAAAGTGATTTTGTGACCTTTCTCCGCTAGTTTGTTAGCCAGATGCAGAAATGCAGTCATGTGACCAAAACCAAACCATGGGAACATAAAAGCATGAAACTTTGATCCCATTTCTGTTTTTTTTTTTTCTTTTTCTTTTCTATCTCTTTCTTCTCTCCCAAATCGTACACCTTATCTTAAATATAGCCACAAGAGAGCCGGCATAATAAACAGCCACGAGAGAGACAAATTTTCATATTTGTTTTGTTTTTACTTTTTGTAGAATCATTGCTTCTTTGTTTTTCTTGTGGTTAGGTAAGATGAGCGGTCGTCTGTTGCTCAATTATGATATTATCGACAAAACACAAGGTGAATGAATGGACCACATCATTTAGGGTAGACAAAGATAGGATATATATATAGTGTTTTTGAAATAAAATTGCCAGGCTCATGTGTTGGGTAAGATTAGTGGTACAATGGACCCACGTCATTTAGTGTTGACATAGATAGGATGTATAGTTTATTTTGTAATAAAATTGCCATGCTTATGTGTTAGGTAAGATTAGCGGTTTGTTCAATTGTGATGCTATCAACAAAACAAACGTTGAATGGACCCACGTCATATAGGGTTGACATATTATATAGGATATATATATATATATATATATATAGTATTTTGAAGTTATTCATGATCTTTCTATTTTGAGTGCAATTCATGATCTTCTTTTGTTTTCTGTCCAAATCATCATTTTTATAATCCATGATTGTTTAATCTAAATATTCGGTATTTATATATCCGGTAAAATTTATATTTTTATCCGAAAATTCAATTTACAGAAATAAATAAAATTAAAAAAAATAATAATAAAGAAGCCTAAAATTTAGACAAAACAATAATATTTATTACAATTTTTGAATGTGAGATTCTAGAAGATCTCATGTCAAAAGAAAGATCTTCAATTAATCTAGAATTAACTATAAGTGACACAACATAAGTTTTATTGAATGTTTACTTTATATATATTAGAATAAACTCATAAAGTACTAATGAACGAAGGAAACAAAAGTAGGACACATCAATAACATGATAACACACTACGATATAGAAACTAACCACTAAGACTTTCTTTTCATATTGATGTCCCAATATTTCTTAAAATTATTTAAAGTAATTTATTTGCCAAATCTTTTATGAAATCATTACAATGAATTATTTGATTGTTTTATAAGAGTTTATCTTACAAGATATAAGATTCGTTTTTATTATATGATATTGATTTTGAATTAATGATTTACTGAGAACAAAATAATTTTTTTGAAATAATTTAGATCGGAAGTTACCAATAAAATGTTCATCAGTAGATGTTGAAATCCTTGTTCCCGGATTAACACCAAATCGTATAACTAATGAAAATCAATAAAGAAAGATGAAATATTATACTTTTTTTTTTTTGAAGATTGATGAAATATTATACTTATATCGTTATCTAACAACAATAATTCAAATGAAACCATTTTTTTATTTTTCAATGTATTCACTACTTGACTAATAACGTCTAATAAGTAACTAGTGAATAAAGAAAACACAAGTAGGATACACGAATGAAAAGAAAACAGACTAAGATATTGAAACTCACAAGCTAAAACTTCATTTTCATACCAATGTCCCAATATTTCTTTAAATTCTTTGAATTTATTATTTGGCAACTCTTTCAGGAAATCACTACAAGGAGTGATTTGATTGTTATATAGAAGTTTATCTTACAAGATAGAAAATTCATTTTATGTTATGTGGTATAGTTAATGATAGCAACGTTACTAAGACCAATGCAATTTATTTCATTTTTTTTTTTTTTTTGAAACACATGCAATTTATTTCATGTTTCGTCTCTTTTAGACTAGTTTCTCCAGTGCTTCTACATACTTATTGACATAACCACTGATTATTCCAGAACTAAGTAGAGACTCCTTCCATTTAGCATGCTTCCTCCTTACTAGGTTCCCTAGCTCGGTGTCTTTGTCCATTACTGACCTAACCGCACCGCTTAAGCTCTCCTTTGAAAACCATCCTGTTTCCTCTCTTTTCACCTCCACCGAGACCTCAAGTTCCTCGCTCATTAGCCTGGTGTTGAATATTTGTTCACCCAAATGTGGAATAAACACTATTTGGCAGTCATTCAACAGAGACTCCCACATTGACCCGAACCCGCAATGGCTCACAAAGCAACCTATTGATGGATGAGCCAATATCAGTGGCTGCTGCACCCATTCTCCCCAAACCACTCCACGCTCCTTAACCCGCTCTTCAAACCCTTTTGGTAAGGCTTCCTGAATCGTAGATGCGCCTTTTGGTGGCTTTACCGCCACAAGAAATGGTAAACCAGTCAGCTCCATTCCTAAACATAGTTCTTGAAATTGTTCCTTCTCAAGAATGATTTGGCTGCCAAGTGAACAATATACTACTGATCCTGGTTCGAACCGGTTCAGCCAGTGACTCCATCGATCTTCGAGTGGTTTGATATTGTCCGGCTCAGGAAGCATTGGACCCGTCAAGAGAACTTTTCTTTGAAATTCCCTTTCGATAAAATCGCAGAATTTTCCTTCCATTTCCTGGCAAGTCCTTATCGATATGACATCACAGTTCACAAGCCCTGTCATGATCCGTTCGTAAAACGTTACTCCATCACCAAAGGGATAGGACAGAAATGACAAGGAACTGGTTTCTTGTCCGTGAAGCAACACCTTGGAGGAAGGATACCCCGGAGGAGGTATAGCTAATTCATCTGGACTACGACCAGGGACAAATGAGATAGCTACACATGCTGCAGAGATCGTTACAAAATTCACACTCTTGGCCCCATATTCTCTAGCTATGTCCGGAATCCAGTGAGCAAAATCAAAGAAAATTAGATCCGGTTTACCTAATCGAACCGCTTCTTCGACCTGGCCACGTGTGCGATCCATAGCTGAGGCCAGAAAACTACCTAACGTGATGGGGATATCCGAGGTTGTTTCGGCACCATCAGGGAGACCATCGACGGAAGGGATGGTAAGAATGTGAAAGACAATGGATTTTGGGAACAGATTGAGAGGTTCAAGTTGCTTCAGACCTTTCTTGGGTAGCAAGAAAGTGATTTTGTGCCCTTTTTCAGCTAGCTTGTTAGCCAGATGTAGAAATGCAGTCATGTGGCCAAAACCGAACCATGGAAACATAAAAGCATGAAACTTTGATCCCATTTCTGTTTCTGTCCCTTCGTTTTTTTTTATTCTTGTTCTTATGTTTTGTTTATAAAATTTCAGTTGCAGATGACCTGAAGTTTAGGAAAGTGCTATTATGAGTTGAATGATTCAAGCCTCCACGAATAAGCCAAGTCTTTAGTTTCGTTTATTTAATTTTTTTACAATCTGTGATTTCCTTTTGCTATTTTAGTTTCCGGAAATTATCCCCTAATAATCTATAGCATAATTATATTATATGCTAATTAACTGCATAATCAAAACTACGATATTATTTTTATGCTTCCAGAGTTCCAGATACATAATCTTATGGATTGCAAAGATGACATGCAAAGTTGTTACGATTATGCCAAATCTACAACTGGGCATTCATTAAATTCCGTGATTTCCTTTTTGTTTATAAGCTTTAAAAAAGTTATAAGCTAATTTCGTTCCAAAATAAAATAAAATTATTAAATAGCTAATCTTACGGGACATACGAAGAGCATGCAATGCAACATGCCCTACTACAAATCTATCTCTCCGAGACTCAAACAAAGCCAAACATGACCAATTAAACCGAACTAAATGGAAAGACTAGAAATGATAATTCATGTCTTCACAAGATCAATTAAGTTATGTTTAAATTTGCAGATATAACCATCAGCAAAACCTTAGTCGCTCAAAAGTCAAAACACATCTCCATTTATCATGATTCTTCCAACCTCACTACTTTCATTCATCACACTCTTAACAAGATCTTCCAAGGTCCGCCGCGTAAACCATCAATTATCTTTCCTCTCAAGTCTCAACCTGCATCTTCCGTCATAAGCCTCGCGTTTCAACATATGTTCACCGTGCTGCGGCACCAAAACGATCTGAAATCACTCATTAAAGACTACTACATTGAACCAAACAGAGATACTTCTCATCTTTAGTTAGTGGTAACTGTGGGAGAAAAGAACCATAGTGACAAACACTTATCAAATATTGTGAGTAATATTTTGACACCTATATACCTCAAAAATATTATAATTTTAAACTAAAGAACTGATGGAGGTTTATTTCTAAACCCTTTTCCAAAAATAGGCGTATGCCGCTAAATACAGAGAGAACACGGTATTCTTTAGTAAAAGGCGAAAGAATAGTTCGCTTTGCCCCCACTGCACGGCTCCGTGAGTCTTTATCACGCTGCTCTGCGTCTAATTTAAAGTTCAGATTCTTTAATGTTCTTGAGTTTTGTAATCGATGTGGGAGAACAAGCACTTGATATTAGTATGAATTTGAAACATCGAGATCTAGGTTTTATGAATCATTAAAGCCCATTTCATTCTAAACCCTGTAAATTTTGCTAATACTTAAAAGTCTTCCTCTGTTTTTCTATAAATGTAGTGGTTTAGAATGATAATAGAAAACGTTTTTAGTCTATAATCATAAAGCTACAAACAAATAATTAAACTAAAGAATTGTAGAGCTTTACCCCGAAGGGAGCCCTTCCAGAAATTCTCGAAGGCCCAAGACAAGCTCAGGCCCAGGAGGGGGTTTGGAAATAGTTTTCAACCAGCAATAGACGCGCCTCGGTTAGTACCTCATTAGCTGCGTCATTGCCCCAAGCGCAAAGATGGTTTGATAGTGAGAGAGAGCCTCTTTATTTATATCTAAGCAATACCTATCAACTCCACTACTTGTTCCGAAGTGGGACAAAAACTTAGCTTTACCTTTACTTAAACAAAAAACCATTAGTTGATTTTAAAGCCCATTTATACCTAAGCCCAACAAATAAATACTTACCACGCTGGAAAATTATAGAAATTCGTTTATTGTGATAGGTTATACATTGGCAGCACTAGAAATACGACAATGAAACGTACATATTACAGAGTTGAGAAATGAGTTTAAAGGGTTACAAGAGGCTCTTCGTTAGTTTTGGTGTCACTGGCGGTTGTAGCCTCCTCTTGTTTTGGTGGCTCAGTCTCACCAGAAGAAGCTTTCTCATCAACAGCAGCTTCTTGAGTTTCTTCGGTCTTCACAGCCTCTGGAGCTGGTTCAACCTCTGCAGGCTTGGCTGGTTCAGCTTCCTTCTGTATCTCTGCTTCATCTACATTAGACTCTTCCTTCTTCTCTGCAACAACTTCATCTGCCTTCTCCTGTAACTCGCCAAGGAAGAACAAAAGTAATTACACATCTTTCATCCAAAAGCATTAACTATTTTGCTCAGAAACCAAAATGATATTTGATCCACAAAAACCTGAGATACAGCTTCGGTTTGGACGTTCATGGACTCGACCACAGCGTTTTCAGTGGTGGCAGGGGTTTCAAGAATATCAGACTCCTTAGGCGTGCTCGCACAGGCTCCCATGGTAATGTTGGTGAAAAAAAAATAAACAAAGTACGATGGGAAGAACTGTGAAGCAAACAATGAAACTCCCTTTCTGATCCTTTTTTTTAATTTTCCTTATTAGAAGCTGAGCAAATATATAGTAGAAGACAACAAAGAGGATATATACAGTGGTTGTACAGACAGCCAAGACATGCTATTTCAAGAAAAAGACTAAAAAATGTTCATGTCACCATTAGATTCTTCGAGGCTCTTGTCTGTCAACGACCTACACCGTTCTTCCTCTAGCAACAGTTTCTTATCCTTGTCACAAAATCTACTTGACACTCCACAATAGCAACCAAACAAGAAATGAAGATGCAAAAGAACAGACACTAAACATTTCAAGACCAAACTTGGTGCAAAAAATCTCCTTTCAGAAATTAGAGCTTAGATTTGTTTTTCTGTTTGCAAACTTAGAAAGATAAACTGTTTCTCATATATCAAACTGAAAAGCTGTTACACAGATCAAAAGAATTATCATTGTTCCTAGCTCTTCTACCACCACCACCACTTCTATTTCGCTTTAGACGAGGATTCCACAGCTGAAGTTTCCTGGATACCACCATTGGGGACGAGGCTTTTGTACATTGTCAAGGCTTGAGCGATCATGTTTGCAGGATTTGCAGCTGAACTCGGAAGCAGCATCGTTGTACCCTAACCATGAAACACAATTTATTAGCCCTTTTTGATTGATACCCAAAGGGAGGAAGAGATTGTCAAGTAGATAGGATGAGATAACTATATGGTATGGTAAAGTTGTGTTTCATAGTTGTTTACCTCCTTGGCTATGTTCCCAAAAGCTTGAATGTATTGCTCCGCAACTCTCAAACTCGCAGCCTGCATATTACAACACGATCAAAAATGAGTCTTTATTTTGGAAAGCTAAACAAGTTTCTTATAAGTCCTATAAGCCACAGAAACCTCTAGTTAGAATCTGTCAGAGAGAATCATTTATGGGAAACAAAGGTTAGATGCCTCAATGTGTGAAACCAAACTCGTCTGAAGGATCAAGTTATAAGTAGCAGCATACGACTAACATCAGTTTAATCTCATATTATACAAACCTCCACTCCACCAGTTTCCTTGAGGGATTGAGATAACATGGTCAGCCCCCTCGCTGTTGCTTGTGCTCTAGCTAATATTGCTTCTGCCTCGCCTGAAAATCAATACAACAAAGAAGAAATGTTGTGATGAAACAAAACTGAAGAAAGAATGGCTTACGTTCATGCTTACTAAATATAATTAATACAAACCTGATGCTCGATTGACTTGGTCCATCTTTGCAGCTTCTGATTCCAAGATTACAGAACTCTTCTTACCATCAGCTATGTTGATATGGGCTTGGCGTTCTCCTGTTCAAGTCAGTAAAACAGATCATCAGAAACAAGCTAAACAGGCTTTAATTCTGTATTCTTGAGCTGTAGCAAAAGCACACTGTTCAATCACAGAACACAAGTCTGCTAGTTTACCTTCAGACTCGAGAATCTGGGCTCTCTTTTTACGTTCAGCTTCAGCTTGCATCTCCATAGCAACCCTCACTCCATTAGGAGGCATGATATCCCCTGGAATACAACAACACATGTACTTAGAAATAGCCAAACAAGAGAATCCACCAAAAGAGTCAAAACAGAGAAAAAAGTACTCACTTATCTCATAACGAAGGCACTCAAGACCCCAATCTTTAGCAGCAACATTGATTGCTTCCTGCAAGAATCATTCCATCTCAAAACAATCACATGCTTGTAATAATATTCAATACATTAAACAGCTGCATTTTACATACTCTTATCTAACAAAAACTAAACTCAGACTCAGAAAACAGTTAAAAGAACCAAAAAGCTAAGCAAACTGCAAACTGTTCAATTCGAAACTAAGCTCAAGTTAAGGCAAAAGAAAATGCACTACATTCTTTTCATTCAGCGTCACAGAATCATCACATGCTTGTAATATTCAGTACATTAAACTACGAATGCATTCTCCAGCTGCATTATACAAACACTTATCAACTAAACTCAGATCCAGCAATGACTAAACAATCAAAAAAGCTAAACAAACTGCAATCTTTAAGCACTAAACATGACCAAAAGCAAAGAAAACGAACCACAATCTTGACATTCAACGCATCTCGTTCCTCAAAAGTCTTGTCAAGAGTAATCTTCCCAAGTTCACTACGCATAGTGGTCTGAGCCAACTGCATAACAGCGTAGATCGGATTCTCAACGCCGTAAGACGCCAGATGCGGATTCACAATCTGCAAAAAAAAAAAAAAAAAAAAACTCAGCATAGATCTAAAAAGTAATTCAAAGAAGTAAAGATAACGATAACAAACCTTGACGTAAAGAACGCCATCGATGTGGATGCTGACGTTATCCTTCGTAATCGCAGTCTGGTTCCCAATCGGAATCGCTTCCTCCTTGAGCGAATGCACGTAGGCGATTCGATCCACGCCGGGGACGAGGAAGTGGATCCCGGACTCCAACGTCTTGACGTATTTGCCGAACCGCTCAATCACGCAGGCTCTCTTCTCCGGGACGATTCGGATTCCCCAGTTCACCGGCGGCTTGATTTGGTAGCTATATATAACAAAGAAGAAGACGATTAACTAACATATCACCAACCAAATCGAGCTCTAAGCTAGACTAATCCATTCACATTCCGCAGAGAGATTACGAAACCCTGAGCTTTAGATTTTACCTGTTGACGGGAGAGGTGAAGTGGCGGACGGAGGGAGTGGTGGCGGTGGCGCCGGAGAGGAGGGGAGAGTGAACGAGAGCCGAAGAGTGACGGAGGTAGCCCAAGGATCTAGCGGCGGTGGTAGCTGCGGTTCTTGAACGGATCATCATCTTTTTGTGTAACTAACTCTGGGAAGGGGAAGAAGCTCAACAAACTAAAACTCTCTTAAATCTTTTTATTTGATTTTGAAATCTCTTTTTCATTTTCTTCGACAGGCTATACATACATATATATATATACCCATGGAAAAGAAAGAACTTGGAGAAGAGGCAAAAAAGAAAAAACAAATTGTTTGGATTATTTGCTTGACCCCAAAGCAAAATTAAAGCTAATGACCTGCCTACGGATGGGTTTTTTTTTTTGGTCAACGCGGATGGTTCATTATGAACCTTCTTGTACGTTTATCTGATTCTAATTATAAGATTATGAGTTATGACATGGTTTTAAGATAAGAATGTCACATGTATATCCTTTATTGGAAAAATTAGAAATAAGAGCTTTACACTAATATTTCAATATGAACTAAAATATAAAGTGCATAAAATTACAAGATAGGATTTTAAAAGAACGAATTGATAGAACTAGACGTACAAATTACATAAACAGATTTGTTGACGATAGATTAGAAACTGAACCCTTCCGGATAAGCAACATGGGCAGTTGAGTATTGAAAAATGCAACATGATCGAATCTCATACACATATATAATGCTCATGTCCACATACAATCATCATGATCATTGATCACACCTTACACTGCTAACATAGTAAGTTAGTAACATGCATGCGGCATGCCTCATCTACTCAATCTAGGGACTTTGGTATTTGAACATGGAAGTTATATATATTCTCGGAAATGCTTGGTTTGGTTCTGAATTTCTGATTTTTTTTTGTGGTTATATGAATATGGTTTGTGTTTATTTGGAACAAAATTATGTAACTACAGAAATATTGAAACAAATCAACAATCCTCTATTTTATGTGGCACAAAGCTTTAGGCATATAAATTTGCTTTGTGCTTTCAATTTTATGAACTTTAGGCACATATGACCCGTTTTACCGAGGTTTGTAACCGAATCCTCAGCAAGAAACAATATAGCCTAGCAAATCACCCATAAAAATATCATACTAAATAGTTATGCATTGTTAATCCATAGTCTTCCAAGGCTATGTTGATCTACTACTCATTCAAAGATGTGAAAACGCAAGGGAGAAACTGTCAACAAAAAGATGATATTAATCGGAGTAATAGAAGCTCTGGCTCTCAGGGGTCGGTAGCTTCCGCACCATAGAGTCCTCTGAAGTATTGCAATGCGACATCCATTGTGCACAAGGTGCAGGCTTATCGCAGACGCAACAGTAACACTGCATATATTCATTCATGTTAATCTCTATAGTTAAAATACTTGCCATATCAAAAGGAGGAAAAGACAGTTTCATAGATACTTGAACACCAAGTTAAGCCATTTCATACTTATTTTTTCCTTAAATCCTTTTAAAAAGAAAGAGACAAGTAATTACCAGACGACAATGGGTTGCATTAGGAGTTGATCCAAAGGGAAAAGTCAAGCAAAGGTGTCTTGGATGTGGGTAATCCCTACAAGCCACCTGAGATTCCATCACATTTTCAAAAAATAAAGTTAGAGCAAAAATAGAGATAAACCTAGAAGTAATCCCTAAACTTCAAAACTAAGACCTGGCCTGTCTCATGGATAATATCCAGATCTTTATCACCATCACTGGAGACTGAGAGTTTTTTAAAGTCGAAAGAATCAAAAGGGTCGAAATCAAGAATGAAGCAGTCTTCTGTCTCCTCGATTCTCTTCATGTCTTGTCTGTTTTTCAGACATAATATGTTTCTGAGGGGAGTTACTTCTTTCTTGATCTCTATTTTAAAGTCGAAAGGATCCAAAGTGTCACAATCTAGAATGAAGCAGTCCTCTGTCTCCTCGATTTTCTTCATGTCTTGACTGTTTTTCAGACATAGTATGCCTCTGAGAGGAGCCATTTCTTCTTTATTCGTCTCCATTTTCTCTCTCAACTTGCATAGATCGAAAAGGAAAAAGAGTGAGAGTCCAAACGTTTCTCTTCCTCTACAACAGTTGTTTCCGACTTTCTAACTTCTTGCTTTAGTCACGTTAGCCCTTGGCCCATAATAATTAGGCCCAGTTATTTTCCCAAAACTACAAATATAAAAGATATCTGAATCAGTTTGGTTCACTCAACCGATTGGAATTTGGTTGGTTGTTATGATAATATGGAAATTTTCCAAAAATACCTTCAAATAACCTCCTCTCAGAGGCATGTTAATGACTGAAACTTGGCTGGTTGATAATGATATGATAAGGAAATTTTGCAAATAATTACGCTGAAACAACTTTACGAAGAACCATATTAACGTACAAAGAAATGTAAACTAACCTTTGAACCAATTACAAAACCGCGCTTCATTCTGAGAATGACACAGACTAAGGTTTCAGCTAATCAAACTGAATATATGGCTTAGGGCTTCAGCTATAGAATTTCACTTGTGGTATATGCTATGATTTTATGATAGATTATCTGTTGGAATTATGGATATTTTTATCAAATTTCATTCCTTCCAAATCTCAAATTAACACTGACCGTAAGACTGATACAGTGGTCTAAAGGCTAGTTTATGAAAGAAATTGAATTTCTTTTCAAATAAATTTTGATACCCTAAATTTTTAATACTATATATTTTAATACACAAACTGCACAATACGAAATTTTGTCTAAATGCAACTTAACCATCTTTTGTTAAACACTTTTTTATATCTAAATTTTGTGGCTAGTTTATCGTTTATGTATATCTCACCGATTTATTTATGATTGTTGCGAAGAAAAACTAGAAAAATAAGCGGTCAAATGTTTAGCTACATTTAGCTTTCTAAGCTCATACACTAATCTGTTTTTAACCATAGTCGACCGTTTTGGTATTAATTTCTATAAACCTGAGAATTTCTTTTATTATTCAAACAATATTTTTCGTAAGTTTAAGTTCGTTCAAAAATGTCAAAATCAACGAAGAAATTAAAACGAGCTTAGAGAAAATAAAAATCATACAAGTTCTTAACATTGATCATTACCAAAAGAACCCATACAAGTATATATAAATACGTTTGCTCGTACACTTATTTCTATTCACGGATACGGGATACCAAAAGTTCTGAGTCATTAGTTGTATAAGTTTCATGTCGAACAACCAACCAAAAGGATCTACAACTCAAAAAAAAAGAAAAGAGGATGAACACCTCATTTCGTGTTTCCATTTATTTTACTTACAATTCATTTAGGTGCCAAAAAGGTAAAAGATTACATCGATAACACTGTTTTATTATCCTTTAATTGATACAAATGAACGTTCTTTGATCATGACGTATCACTAACACGGTAGTAGGTAGGACTTTGGATTCTTCTTTTTATTTTAAATAGAACTTTAAAATTAAGATATCTGATTTTTGTTTCTTTCCAAATTGCTATTATAGACTCATTTTGACTAAATGTTTTATAATTTCTGAATTGAGATAATTGATACAAATTTATAATTTCTAAAAAATTGAGATAATTGATACAAATTTATAATTTCACATTAATTAATTAAAATAATAATAAAAAGTATATTAATTTCATTAAACCGATATCAAACATTATTTATGATCCAATCATAATTTAGAACTGGTTTCTCACACAGATTTAACCTAAATTATCTCAGTGTGAAGCTGTTCATATCCTTTGGAGGATTTTAATAGTACGATGGGTTTTATATAAAAATATGCTATACTTTTGACCTTTTTAATATAAAACAAAGTGTTCTTTGGAAAACAAAGCTAACAACTGATTAGAAAAACACTATCAATTTCAATAGACATATATCATATTTAAATGTTTAATTAAAAAAAATTCTACTATTTAACCCGTTTATATATAACACGATTTTCTAATTAAATGAATGAAATTACCAATTTGAGAAAACATATCTAATAATAAGCGAACATAATACATGTACGTCAGAGACTGGTGGTCCTATATCCATTTCAATTCAAAGGAGTAGGTGAGAATGGTTGGTGTGGTTGGTGTGAATGAATATAAAAAAAACAATTCGGTCAAAAAAAATTGAGGACATATACAACCAGCTACAACTTAAATAATTAACAAATTATTACTTTTTTTGCAACAAACAAATTATTACTTGCAACGGCATTTTTAATTGTAACCGATATTTAGAATGAATTATCTTTGATATTTTTGTTATAAAAATACTTACCCAGTTCAAAATATAGCAAGATGATATTCTCAAAGTTTTTTTCTCAAATAAATATGTAATACATATCATCTTGCTATATTTTGAAAATGAATTTTTATATGAAACAAGAATTTTGGATCGAAATTGGTTGAAAACAACAAAATATGACGAGACAAATGTTTGTGACCATCCCTAGCTAAAATACTACGTAGTTCACAACTGAGAAGAAGAATCTTGTACCGAACTTTTTCATAAATAATTATATATTTATTAATGTAAATTAATTCAATGTATTAGGTTAAACTTTCCAATCCATTGTTTCTAAACATTCTATGAAAGCAAAATGTCGATGAAATGATTTAGCGTTGAATAAAATGATACGATATTAAGCAAAAGTGGGTTGCAATTAATTAGAAATGGCGTGTCGGCTCTACCCACCATACCATCTGTCCCACTTACATTTGTATAGTCTTCTCAAGTGTCGAGCCTCGTTCATTTTTCCTTTTATGAGTTTATTTATGAGAAAATCGCATAAAAAACGTTAAAAATGTAATTTACTCACATTTTAAACTTTAAAGTTTTTTCAGTAATATTTTTAACCAGTGTTTTAAAACCTAATCCCGATCTGCGGTTGAACCGGTAAACTCGGTGACCCAAAAAATCCGGTTTGGGTTTTATAAAAACCTGCAAAAACCCAGTAAAACTCAGAACCCGATACCGGTTGAACCACCGGTCGAACTAATAAAAAATTTGACTTCATTTTTTTAAGTTTTAAATTAAGTTTTTAGAATATGTTTTATATTTTAAGTTTACAATTAAGAAGTTAGGTGCTCACAAAAAAAAAGTTAGGTTTTCCTTTTTCAGTTTTAAATTTGTGATTTTTAGATTTTGATGAAGATTTCAATTTCACTATGCCACCTGAAGAAAATGAAGTGAACGATGGTAGAGAGAACCAAAATTAGTTGATGTGATTTGGTGTTAGCTTATTTTCGGTATTGACATTTTATTACAATGATCTTTTACTTTTGGTTTATTTTGTATTTGAAGTTTAATTTATTATTCAATTAGATATTTAAATATTTATAAATTTTATGTCTTGATTTTTTTAAATGTCGTAAATCTTACTTTGTTGGAGAAATTTTTAAATAGTCTAAACTACTTTTTGATATTTTGTATGTCAAATGAAAATAAAAATATAAAAGAAAATTTAAGTATTTTCTAAAAGTTTTTAAACATAAAATATATACATATCCAAACTATTATTTTATGTTTTAATTTTTTTTTAGAAAATATTAAAATTTAGTTTCTATATTTATATTTACATACCTAATATATTATTATATAATAAATTTTATTTATTTATTAATCCGCGGTTCACCCGTGGTCGACCTAGTAACCCAACAATCCGGTAAGTCGTCTGGTTCAGTGTCCGGGTCAGATTTAAAAACTTTGCTTTTAATTTTCAAAATGACATTTATATCATAAAAATCTCTAAAGTAAAAAATTGACCTGTTGAACATGTAAAAAATGATGTGTAAGTTTTTTTTTCAAAATAATGATTTAATAAATAAAATAAACAAAAAAATTAAATAAAAATTCAAAAAATTAAAAATCGAACAATTTAATAAAATTCCGAAAACTAAAAAAAATAAATAAAATTTCGGAAAACTAAATAAATATTTAAAATTAAAGAAAAATAAAATAACTAAAAATTCCATAATAAATAAAATAAAATTAAAATACAGAATAACTAAATAAAAATTCATAAATTTCAAAAAAATTATAAAATTTAGAAAATTCAAAAATTAAAATAGTTTTTTAATTATAAGATTTTTTTTAAAAAAATATACCATATCATCGTGAAAATAAAATTTCCAAATATATCACTAGTGACATTGATAGTTTCTCATATAACCATTAACAATGACTATTTTTTGCATATCTCCAATAATTATTTTCGACATCACTGTTGAAAATGGAAACAAACTTTTTTATTCAAACTTTTGAATTTTCAAATTTATTTTAAAATTTATGATTTTTTTTTTTTTAATTTTCTAATATTTAATTTATTTTCTGAATTTTTATTTATTTTATAAGGTTTATTACTTTTCTATTTTTATTTAATTTTCTGGTTTTTATTTAGTTTTTTGTTAGTCTTATTAATTAAATAATTATTTTAAAAAAAACTGACATCATTTTTTTACTTGTTCAAGAGGTCAATTTTTTACTTTGGAAGTTTTTGTGATATAAATGTCATTTTGAAAGTTAAAAGTATTAATGAAAAAATTTCAAAGTTTAAAGTGTTAGTAACTAACATTTTCAAAGTTTTTTTATGCGATTTTCTTATTTATTTATTGATGTATCTAATTTTAAAGTGGTCCTTTTTTTCTTTCTGAACGGTTTATAATTCTAAGATAGTTTTCAATTAATAGTTTTTAGTGTATTAGTTTCTGGTTAAGATCATTAATAAATTTATTTTCTATAGTTTTCATGATACATAAAATCCACACATTCTTAATTAGTAGTTAACATATTTTCATTTTCCCCTTAACGCATCTACTCATTCATTTTTTGTATCTTGATTTTTATAGTTTAACAGTTTTTTGTTTTATTTATAAATCTATTTTGTATAACTGTTATTAATTAAGCTAAACAGTTAAACATTGAAAATCTAAAACCAATTATGAATTTATCATCGGTTTTAAATCAAACTTAGGATATATTCTTTTTTTTTTGTTAGAAAACTTTGATGACAAATTTCTTTTTAAGTTTTTAGTAGACAAAATCTGATATGCTATAGAAAAAAAATTGATGGTGAGCTTATAGGTTATATATGACTTATTAACACTTAAGAAAAAATTTGACGCAGTTTTTTTAGTAAGAATAATAAATGTAAGAGTGATGCAAACTTTAAAAAAGTTATGATTAATTTTAGATATAATCTGCTTTGTTAAAAACAAAAGTTAGCAGTACATAGAATTGTCAAGTACTCGCTAAAGTCCTCGCTAAAAATGGAAGACTAGTTACTGCTACCGAAATTTATAGAAAGTTTAACATATTCAATATAACAAAATACGTTAAAGTCGGTATGGGCCAGCATAATGAATCACCATTTCCAATGTTTAAAGGGTATGGATGAAATATATGCACATAATAAAGTGTAGTTGTTTCTGTAGAAGGGATCGTAAATGAAATACTTCACAAATAGCGGGCTCTCTTATAAAATACAAAAAAGTTCTGAATTGTTTTCATTCAATTGGACCATGTAATTAAGCTAGATCAGAAACTTGAGTTAAAAAAAAATGCCACTTGTCTACCTTCTTATAATATATTTTCATATAAATAAACCTCTTAACGTCCTACTTCTCACCCATCACACACTCCTCTCAAAACAAAGAAACAAAAGAAAAAGAAACATCCCAAGAATATCTTAGAGAATCCAAGAAAAATGGGATCAACGGCGGAGACACAGATAACTCCGGTACAAGTCACCGACGACGAAGCCGCTCTCTTTGCCATGCAGCTAGCCAGCGCCTCCGTTCTTCCCATGGTTTTAAAGTCCGCCTTAGACCTTGATCTTCTCGAGATCATGGCCAAGAACTCTTCTCCGATGTCTCCATCTGAGATTGCTTCTAAACTTCAGACCAAAAACCCCGAAGCTCCGGTCATGCTCGACCGAATCCTCCGTCTTCTCACGTCTTACTCCATCCTCACCTGCTCCAACCGAACCATTCCCGGCGGAGACAGCGTCGAGAGGATTTACGGGCTTGGTCCGGTTTGCAAGTACTTGACCAAGAACGAAGATGGTGTCTCTATAGCTGCTCTTTGTCTTATGAACCAAGACAAGGTTCTCATGGAAAGCTGGTAAGTTTTTTAAGATATTACCAAGACATCTTCATTGGATAGATCTTGTGGCTATATCAAGTTAGAAAAAAAAAGCTTCTTCTTTGATAATTTTGTTTCATAAGCTATGGTTCTTGGTTGATGTGAATCATGTGATGATTAAAATTGAATTGTGCAAAGGTAAAGATGAGAGAGACTCGGCCACAAAGTGTCATAGACAATCAGACAAAATGATGCGTTGACACGTTTTCTATATCTGCTTCCACTAAAAAACTATATAACATTTTTAGTGGTTAAGCGAGCTCTATCGTTGAAATTTTTGTTTGCTAGTACTATACAAAATAATAAGAGGAAAATTAAAAAACACACTCTGTACTCTAGTTGTTTCATAGCTTTAAATATTTTTGTTGTATTCAATGTAGAGGTTTTTTTTTTGCAGAAAACACTCTATTATTATTATTTTATTTTGTGTTTCATTTTCTTGTCAACGTGTTTCATGGTTCTAAATAGAGAAGATGTAATTGTTCTTCCCTTTATTGAGGATCATTTAAGGAAACTATAATAAGAAGAGAACCGGTCTTCCGATTATTTAGCAGCTAGCAAAGGAATATAGAAACATAATTTCAAACCGGCTGGTTCTCTTTGCATACCGGCAGCTCTATCATGATAACCAATTATAATCAACCTCAGGTGGATCAAGTCTGATCAATAGATTATCTGGAGATCAATTTATAAAAAAAATATCCTAACTAGTGATAAATAAAAACGGTTAGATTAAGCTTTGTGTGAATGTGTGTGTTTTCTTAAACTCATACCAACGATACTTGTTTCAGGTACCATTTGAAAGATGCAATTCTTGATGGTGGGATTCCATTCAACAAGGCTTATGGAATGAGCGCTTTTGAGTACCACGGGAAGGATCTAAGGTTCAACACGGTATTCAACAATGGAATGTCTAACCATTCAACCATCACAATGAAGAAGATTCTCGAGACCTATAAGGGTTTTGAGGGTTTGACTTCTTTGGTTGACGTTGGTGGTGGCATTGGTGCTACTCTCAAAATGATCGTCTCTAAGTACCCTGACCTTAAAGGCATCAACTTTGATCTCCCACATGTCATTGAAGAAGCTACTTCTCATCCCGGTATATTACATTTTCCTAACATTTCACAATACTATATATGATTTCATTTACATATGATTAAGAGATTTGATTAATTGTTAAATTTAATACAGGTATTGATCATGTTGGAGGAGATATGTTTGTAAGCGTCCCTAAAGGTGATGCAATTTTCATGAAGGTTAGTTATAACCAAAGCTCCTATACCGAAAACTCTTTTGACATTTACAAGTAATTAATCAAGGAAATTAAATCTCAGAACGTTTTGATTTGTTTCATTGTTGTAACAGTGGATATGCCACGACTGGAGCGATGAACACTGCGTGAAATTCTTGAAGAACTGCTACGAGGCGCTTCCAGAGGATGGAAAAGTGATACTAGCAGAGTGTATACTTCCAGAGACACCAGACTCAAGCCTCTCGACCAAACAAGTAGTCCATGTTGATTGCATTATGTTGGCTCATAACCCTGGAGGCAAAGAACGGACCGAGAAAGAGTTCGAGGCATTAGCTAAAGGATCAGGCTTCAAAGGCATCAATGTTGCCTGCAATGCTTTTGGTGTTTACGTTATTGAGCTGCTCAAAAAGATGTAAAACACACACACACACAATCCATGTAATAATGATATTATATGTAAACATTGCTTTCATGTACGTCTACTTCACCGTCTTTGCTTTAAAACTATGATGTGTAATAATGGTTTATTAAGAGAATGATCAGTGTTCCAAAAAAAAAAAAAAAAAAAAGAGAATGATCTAAAGTTTTCACTTATCTGGTTATTGTCTTATTTGTTTGGAACAAACAACTTATGTAATTAAAGAAACATAAAATACTGAAGCAAGTCAAAAATCTAGTGATGGACAAAAACTGAACCGAACCAGCTTAAACCATCCAAACAAACCCAAGTCGACCCAACCAATTCATAGTACATATTCGAACCACTCAGTTGATGTTCCCAAACAGTTTGGTTGATTTGGTTTAAAACCAAACCGAATTAAAAATGAATATATCCATTTACCTTTAGTATACAATCTCATTAATACTATTAAAACTGAAGGGCCTTTTTTGAGGTGTCCTTAGAGTTTTGAATTATTTACAATCTCATGCCACTGAATTATTTTTAAGCTATGATTTCAATTAAATTTTTTTTTTTGTTTTTTTCATAAATAGCAGATAACCATCTCCTATTTCCATGTAATCTTTTTACAGATTCATGCCAGAAATTATCTTTTAATATTAATTAAACAATATAGAAATTATTATTCACCACCAAATCGTAGGACATTATTTACCTTAAATAAATATACATTGAACCACTTAATTATTGCATCACATTACAGCTGAACAAACAAAGCTAGAATAGTCAATTTTCGTTTATGATTAAAATACTAGGGAAAAATACTACCACCACATTACATTTTTATTTTATTACTAATTATTAATACTATTTATTTGAATTGAGCATGAGAATATTCTCTATCAATACTAAACAATGTATCATGCTTTGCATTTCCCTTAATAAGGCAACAATTAATAATTCCTAACTAACCATGAATACTTCACACGATACAAAAGAAAAAAACTAACTCATCTATGAAGGGGATTTTCATAAAAGAGTCAAGAAAATTCTCATAAACAAGTCAAGATCTATGAAGGGTGATTTTCATAAATGAGTCAAGAAATTCTCTATCATATCATTGAGGTTAGTGTACAACTGCTTTGGATTTATTGGTGGTTTCTTAGGAATAAATAAGGAGATTGATTGCTTATAAAAATAAGGACTATCTTTTCAAGAAAAGGGGGGAACCTGGTTTCTAATTAGCATTTTATTTGCAAGTGCTTGGAATTAATGGAATTGGTTTGGGGTTTTATTTCAAGATTAACCGTTGTCTTCCATGTCTGCTGTGTGTTTATGATTTATTGCAGAAACTCTTATCAACTCTCCACATTGTCATCAGTGCATATTGCATATCCAGTAGACAAGGCTCAGGACAGGGTATACATATGGATTTTAAAAGGTTCAACGTTTCTTTTCCAAGTCAGACGGTCCAAAGTAAGTGCAAAGTCTTATTTTTATTCTGATTTGAGGTTTCATTCTGGTGTAATGTCTTTGTATTTATTTTGGTTCTCTTGTGTTTTTAAAAACTATAGATACACAGGTCTTGGTCTAAATGTATTCAAGGTTATAGCGAGAAAAAAAATAGAAACGCCCATTTTCTTCTCCGTCGTTGCGGTTAGTAAGTCAATTACAAACTCTTTTTTTCTTACAAATTCTTTTTTGTTATGAATACGGTAAACTTTTCAAGGTTTCAACAGATTTCTTAATTGCTTCAGTATGAGTTAGTTTCTTCTCAAATAAAAATTATATTTCATATAATTATTTAAATATATCGAATGTAATCGATTTTTTTGGGATATGTGTAACAGATAATTACCATCTTCTTAATACGATAATAGATAATACATGTAGAAACCATGTTTACAATAATCATCTCATAAATTAAACCCACCAATTTCGGAAGTTGCCTAAAAATCTAACCTGTGGTTATGGAAAATGCAGTAACTTCAGCATATGTGACTTACATAGAAAATCCGGAACATTAACTTTCAGCATATTCGATTAATATATCTTTTAAGCATTTTGGGAATATTTCAAAAGATCTAGGGGCCCAAAATTAATTGACAAATCTACAAAATTGTGTACATCCTAAACTAATTGACTTACTTTATAAATATTCCTGGTCCATCGATTGATTATATTGTTAATCAATATTTGACAAATTTTAACCAAATGTTGATGGGTCAAGTAGGAAAACAAAATTATTAGAGAACATTTCACTGCCCATTACTAATAACATTCTTATTTTATCCAAACCCAAATTATAAAACACATTATAATCAATTTAACCTCATTGAATCAAAAGTTTAATTAGTATAAAATGTAGAAAGATGTTAGTATATATTAGTTAATTAATAATAATGTTCTAAGAAAAAAATTATTTTTTGAAAAAAAGACTGATAATACGGGTGGACATTCGGGTATTCATTTGCGTTTGGTTCATGTCTATTCGGGTTTTGGATATTCTAAGTTAAACATATCAGCCCCAGTCATGTATTTATAAATTTTGGTTCGGATCATTGCGGATTCGGTTTGGGTTTGGATAGCCCGGATAAATTATTTTAAAAAAAATTAAATTCATATATACTTTAAATTTCTCAAAATATAAAAATAAAATAATATATTAAATATAAATTAAAATAATGTATGCCAAAATACATAAACCTAATATATAAATTGGTTTGGCTTGAATATTTGAATAGAATTAATTTATATTTTAAGTATAATTGGTGTTTTGATTATTGATTAGCTATTTTTATAATTATTTTTAATATATATATTTTCAGTTATTTTAGGCAACTTCAAAATATCTTATATACTAAATATTTTTATATATTAAATTTTAGGATAATTAATATATTTAAGTATATAAATCTGATTCAGATATATTCAGATATCCGAAATATTTCAAGTTGAAACGGATTTAGTTCCGATTCTCTAGATACCAAAGTTTTGAACATGTTCGGATATTTAACCAATTTTAGTACTGTTTTGGTACTACTTTTTCTGATCGGATCAGATTCGAGTCAATTTTTCCGATTCCGATTTTTTCCATAGCCCTAACTAATATAATTGTAAATCATATAGTTTAAAAAAAAATATAAAGCTTTAATTTATAGAACTAAAAACTATTAAAATATTTCCAAAGTAGTTTATTATGAGTATAAAATCCCACATTTTAGAAATACCATCTTTAAAATTCATATTTATTTTACGAACATACAAAATTTACACGATTAAATATATGATTGTATTATAAGTATTTTAAACACACATAATGCTATACTCGATCAACCTTTATATTGCTTTCGTATGAAATTATTTAGAAAAAATAACTCCGCGCTTTTAAAGCGCGGATCAAAATCTAGTCTATATTATTAAAGTTGAAGTACACATTGAGATTGTTTGGCAATATAGATAGTAGTTAAAAAAATAGTATTGTTTGGAAACATGGATAATAGTAAGTTAGGAAAAAAAATAATGGGCTTATGCTACTAAAAACTAGAAGTCCATTACATTATATTAAAAAGTAATGGATCTATGTTATTTGATATATAATATATTCAAATCAAATAATAATTTAAAATTGATTTATATCAAAAGTTCTTTCAAATATATATATATATATATATATATATATATATATTCAAAATTTGATTTTTACTAACATATTTTCTAATAACTATTATAAAAATGTTTTCAATATATATAAGAAAAATACAACACAAAGCCCAATTTTAAACACCAACTTAAATTATGGTTTTTATATTTCACATTAAATTTTAAAATATAATATATGTAATTATTTATATGATTGTACGTATAAAATATTATTAATTATAAGAAAACTTATTTGATGGTACATATAAAATACGATTATTTATATGATAACACATATTTTGTAAACTATGATGACACATATAGGATATATATATAATAGTGATTAGGGGTGGGCGTTTGGGTTCATTTTTGGGTCTTTTTGGGATTTCGTGTTCAGTTCAGATCTTTGAGGATTTGGTTCGGATTTGGATAACCATTTTAAATAGGTTTGGTTTAAATATTTGGATAGAGAATTAATAATCATTTAAGTATTTTTGGAGTTTTGAGTATATCTTAACTATTTAAGATATTTATGTTTGATTATTTGTATATATTTTCAAGCATTTAAGCGAACTTAAAAATTTACATCATATATATAATTATTTAAGCGAACTAAGAAGTTTACATCATATTTTCAAGCATTTAAGCGAACTTAAAAGTTTACATCATATATTTAAGTATTTACGTTTGATTATTTGTATATATTTACATCATATATATTCTGGATGTTTTTATATATATAAAATCTAAAAATAATTAATATATATAAGTATATAAATTTATTTTGGATACCCAAAATACTTCGGTTCGGATCGGATTAGATTTTAATTCTTCAAATACCAAAATTTTGAATAATTCGGATATTTAATCAATTCCGGTTCAGATTTAGTACTACTTATTCGGATTGTGATCGGTTCAATTCTTCGAATTCGAGTTTTTTGACCAACCCTAAATAGTGACATAAAAATTAAATATCAACATATTTTTTTTTAAAATACATCCGCACGGGCGTGCGGGTCAAAATCTAGTAAATTTTTAATTTAATGACCAGGGTGACTTTGTTTTATGTTTTGTAAATTGGATTTTAATTTGTAATTACACTTGAACCAAATTAAAACCAGCATGTATTAAATCAAACTCAACATAAACCGAAACAACGAACCTAAACTAAACTGAACCAAACTCAAAATCGAATTGAAATGCCCACCCCTATGGATAGACATAAACTGATGCAATTAGTCAACATTCAAACACAATCCACGTGGACTATTCCTTAACCGACCAAACCCATTTCACGGAATCTTCTTCACAAACTCAAGACTTGTCAAACTTCTCTTACTCTTTCTAGACCTCTCTAGCTTTCCTGCTCGTTCCCAACTATATATATACTTTAATCTACCGTTTCCTTCTCGCCAAGAAACAAACATTTCCAATCTCTAAAAAGCTAGAAGAACCTCGATCAAGACAGCAAAACACAATTCAAGAACGATGATGTCGATCTTTAGCCCTTTCGAAGCTCTTTACGCTGAATCAAACGGCTTCAAGATGAAACTCCCAGGTGGCCAGAAACAGAGCTCTGGTGATAGTCAGTCGCCAGCGGCGGAGCAGCAGAAGAGCTACGGGAGGATTCCGATAACATCAGACGACGAAAAGAATAAGAAGGAGGAGAAGAAGATCCAACCGATGAGGATAGCTCCAGAGCTAGACGGTGTTCATTGTTTTGAAACAATACTTCCTTTTTGATAATTTTCTATTTTTTATTGATTACTTGTAAGCAAATTTATTTCCTTTTGTATAAAGATTGATCAAAACTAATATTGAATGATCTAAATCTTGGATTATTTATTTTCGATCTATGAAGAAGTAGTTTGACTTTGACTTCTTGTAGTAGTAGTTGCTGTTCCTTGGGGCTCACGTTTTCTTCCACCAAACCTTTTCCCAAACCCTAGAAGAACCGCAGGAGGAACAAAACCCCCACCACTCAATGCGCAAGCAACCGCAACAGCTCCACCTATAAACAACAGCTTCTTCAAATTCTCAGCTCCATTTCCTCGGTCCAACGTAACTGGAGCTTCAGCTTCAGACGTTGCACCGTTGCTGAGCGAAACGAGATGTTCTGATGTGATCTTGGTGTTGATCTGCGCCATGAAAGCTGGCCGAGAAAGCTTGAACCCTCCTTCTCTTGAGAGTCTTTGCTCTTGGTAAGCACGTAGACCAGGTTCCATCTTCTTCACTGCTCCCCACATCCCTCGTTTGACTCCAAGCTTTGCGATCTCTCTTGGTATCCCCATGTCTTCGTGGTGAAACAAAAGCACTTCGCAGGCACTTGTTGCTCCATCGTCACTTCTTGATTCCACTGCATAAAGCGATATATAAGTTATAACATCATTTTGTTATGTTGTTTCGATCCTTGGATGATTACAAAGTGAATTTTTACCTGGTCGAATGCACCAACTTGAGTAGAACAAGTCTACACGTTTTTGTTTGTTGTTACGTGTTATACAAGGAACATACACTCCCTGAAGCAAAAAAACGAGAGATGGTCATTAGTGTGTTATTTAAAACAACTGCTTCACTTATATTCTCTATGCTCTCCATACCTTTGTTACACAGTAATAAGATTTGCCACAGTTCCATATCCTCCGACCAATCACATACTCTCTATCACTACAGAAAAACGGGAACTGCGACATATCAAAAGAACAAAGTCAACACACAAAGTGAGAAAGTAAATCAAGAACTGATCAACCAGAGAGACTAACTAACCTTGCGTATCCATCTAACAATCATGGTCCCAGTACTTGTACACTCTTCAACAGTAGTGGAACTAGAGAGCATTGTATCCCAAGTTGGTCTAAACTCATCATCCCAGAAGAAATCTCTTACAACCTCAGGAGTTGCATCTTCAAAAACAGTTCTGCTTCTATACTCAGTAGGACCATTCTAAAACACACAAGACAAAACTATGAGAAAAAAACTCATCCACCCTCTCTATGACAAAACCAAAAGAACAAGTGTTGTGTTACCTTAGGTTCTCTTAACCAAGCTTGATATCTCATACCAGGAATAAACTGATCCATCATCTGAATCCAAGGAAGACCACCATCTTTCCTCTCAACCAGTTGCACAAGATTCCTCAAATCTAACTCTGTTACAGTATTAGGCAACCTCTCCTCTGTTTTCTTCCCTCTACACAAAAAAAAAAAATTTAACTAAAACAACCAAAAAAAAAAGAAAAACTCCTTTTCATAAGTCAACCCCTAAACTAAAGCTTACCCATCAAGTACATGTACTTGTTCAGAAGAAGAAACAGGAGAAATTGTTTTCTGTTGTCTTAAAGCCATATTCCACGTGCCACAAACAAGAGTTTTGAAGCAAGGAGCTGAACCAAAACCCTTTAACGGAGAAGGAGATGATGGCGAAGACAACTCGAAAGATCTAGGAGCGGAGCATTGTGACTGGACTTTCTCTTCACTAGGAGAAGAAACCCATCTGGGTCTCCATGCCCATCCTATGAGCAACCCAACAACGAAAGCCAGCCATCCTAAGATGAGTCCTAAGATGATGGTCATGAGCAAAGCCATAGTCTTTAAGAAAGAGTGGGTATCTTTTGAATAAAAGCGAAGTTTGTTGGATAAATATAAAAAGAAATGAGGAGGGAGAGGAAGACGACAGAGAAAGTGATACGCGTGGGGTGAGAAGAAGTGGAAGAAACTTGTGGTTAAGGTGTTTTAGTTGATATTATAGAGATGGAGTTTCTTCTTTAAGCTATACAAATCATTGAAAGAGGTTGGAAGGGCATTGCTTTTTAGAGGAGAATGGTGGGCGGAACAGTGTGAAACTACGACCACCGTCCACCTCCGACCAAATCTGTAGTTCCTAAACTTCTTCTTTTTAGGGTTTATTTTTCTTTCCTCATTTAAATCGTGGGGTTTTTATTAGCATTATTTATTAGTTTAGATCTGGGCATTCGAGATTTTGGATAGAGTTTAAATTTGTAAGTCTGATTTGGACCGGTTTGGTTCTATCATTGTGGGGGGTGGTAGCTCAGCGATTGGACCGGTGCTCTAAATTGTTATGGACACTTTGACTTCATTATAAAATGGTCACTGAAATGATTATGAATTAAAAAACAAAAATTTGTATTCAAATGACTTTTACATGTATATGGAAATACAAATGTGTTATACACAAGATTGCAATAATAACATCAAAGACAAACTCTACACAAACTTCAACTTGAATAATACGTAAAACACTGTTGTATATGAATTTTCTTTTTCTAGCTATCTGATTTGTCACATAAAAAAATTATATATGTATTTGCTAAAGATTTGAATTTTAGAGAACAATAAGGAAAAAATAAATAAAAGAGGCGTGGTAAAAAAAAAGGAGGTAGGTGGAAGAACTAACCTTCTCTCAATCTATACACTTTTGAATAGAGATGGTTTTTACTTGAGTAAAAAATAATTCACTTTCTCCTCGGCTTCATAGACGAACCGGTAATCCAAAATTCTGAAAAGTTCTGATTTCGCCTCGTAAACCACCGGTCACGATCACCATAGACCAAGCAGAAGCATTCGGTTTTGCGTTAACCGGTCCATTAGACAAGTCCACGCTCACACTAGGACTAGTTCGTGCTCGGTTCTTTGCAGCCAGCAAAAGTTTTTCATCGGGCCATGTCGCTGACATTCTATCGCAGAAGTATTGGTTTGTGGCGCTCGAAATGATACCGTTGGTGACGGCTGTGTTGTTGACTGGATCGTTAACAGGTGTTGGCGGGTTATTGGCTGTGGAAGGCGATTGGTCGGGGCTGTTGTTGTTGTTACTGATCTTGCCAGGCCAAGGTGCAGCCACTGAGACGTCTCGACAGTAAAAGTGTTCGTACGAGTTTGTGACGGTTACACGTTTGCTTCTACCAGCTCGAGTCTCTGAGTCGTAGTTCCATACATACACATTAGAGTCTTCGCTCGCTGAGACTAAGAGTTTTCCGTTTGATGTAAGTGAGGCTGAGATTTGGCTATTCGTGTTGCGGAATCCTGCAAGACCAAACGGAGAAACACAAGAACGTTGAGCTTATTCACTTTCGAGATAATGTGCAAGAGAACATCATCAATCTTGCTTACCTTTAAACTTGTGAACAAGGTCAACACCGTCAACCACACGCGCACGTGAATCTGCAGATGTGACAAGCACTTCCGATGAACTTCCCGCCACAAACTGGCTCATGTGCATTCAACGTTAGTAATAATAATAGAATCAAAAGAACAGAACATAACAGTGTTAGCTTGTTGCTTTAGCTTTTACCTGAAAACCAGTGATTTTCTTGTGATTGGATTTCTTTTTCTTGTTCTTCAAATTGATTTCCTTTCTCTGCTGCAGTCTGTTATCTAGAAACCCACAAAAAAATAAGTTCGAAGGACGAGACAGATAAACTATTTAGACTTCAAAGGACGAGATAAGTAAGGTTAATGAGTTTATATACCACTTGTGTTGTATAAGCAGCAAGTCCCCTTGTATGAACCAACCAAAGCACCCTTTACAAACCAAGAGAGCTTCATTGGTACTGTGCAATTTAATTTTACCCGAACTCACTTTGTTACATAGGAAAAAAAAACTTAATGGTGTACCTGACCATCCGGTGTGTAGCAAGCAGCTGTTACCATCTCATGAAGATCCTTCCAATCAACAACTTGATGATCAGGAATGCTCCATATTCGAACTTTTGCATCCAATGATCCACTGATGAAGTAATTGTCGTCCACGGGATTAAACTGGATGCACGTCACTGTGCCCACGAAACAAAAGAGGTAGATGAGCGAAAATCTAATGTTACTTAGCCGACATGTATAGATTGTTATATCTTCTTCATGTGTAGCAGGGATATGGAAGAGGCTTGGGACTAAAGTTTCTTTAAACAAATATATATTGACATATGAATTTTTTCCAGAATGAGAGTTAAAAATCAAGCAGCTTATTTATTCTCCTTTCAATGTATGCTTAGTTTCCTAGAGACTAGCAAAAGTAAATCACTATCACTGACAGGGAACAAGAGAGTATATACACTCACCGTAGTCACTATGCGAGAAGACTTTCAAACATGCCTTGCTAGATAAATCCCATAGACGAACTGTCTTATCCATCGAAGAGGAAAGCAAGTGCTGGAAACAAAAACAAGTGGAAGTGCATCTGATTAAAGAATAGCTGATTCTCACATAACAATCCAGAAGGCCTACACTTAGTACTAACAAAAAGGTTGGGAATAGCAAAATAAGATGCACAGGAGTAGTACCAACCTGAGATTTCGACCAGGCAAGGTCAAGCACATCATCCGAATGCCCTACAAACGAGCACACAGGCATCTCTGAAAGACCAAAGACTGTTTCTGGAACCAGAACATTGTCCAAGCTCACTGATTTTCTGCTAAAAGATGTTCTCCCTCTTCTCATTGGAGACACTGAAGCTGGTTCTGGAGACCCATTTGCCAACACCGACAAATTTACACCTCCATCGTCTTGTTTATCCACCAACAAGAGCTCCCCCTTCCTTTCTGATTCAACAACCTCCCAAATCTGAATAACACAATCCTCACCAGCACTAGCAAGATACCTCCCATCCAAACTAAACCTAATACTCCATATCGACCCTTTATGAGCTTCAATCTCCTGGCTCTTGAAAAGCGCCGTGAGCTCTTTACACGACTTCCCATACTGCCTAACCTTAACTCTCTCCGGGTCCTGAAATGTCACGTCTCGGCTATCATCAGTCGCAGAGCTAAGCCTCTGCCCTCCTCTCTCCGACGGCGAATCCCTCTCATCAGTGCTTCTTCTCTCTTTATACCCTGTCACGCTACTAGCAACGCTCTTTATACTCTTGAACCAACTCCCTTTCCGTCTATGCTTAGTTCCACTTACGCTGGTACTCAAATCCACAGAGTCTTTACAAACGTCTTCAACGCTTTGCCTCCTCATCAGCTCTAGAACAATGGGTGATGTCCCAGCACACATCTCAAACTCCTCCAGAGTCAGTTGCCGATCAGTACCTACCTCCTTCAGCTTCTCCAACACTCCATCTTCTCTGACTTCGTTCACCACAAACTCTCTGCCGTTATCTAGATTCTTAATCGTGCACATTTGCTCCTCAAGTACAACATCTATTGGATCTTTGCTTATGAAATCAAGAACCACATTGTTATCATTGAGAGAACAACGAAGCTTACTATTATCGACTACTACGTCTGATCTCAGCGAAGAGACGCATCTACCGTTGTGACTCGATCTAGCGAAATGAGAGCTGCGGATACCTTTTCTACGGCGGAGACGGCTCGCCGGAGCGAGATCCGGCTCGTTGCTGAGTCCCAACCCGCGTAGGAGCCTGATTCGTCTCTCGGATACGGACTCAGGCTCGGATTTCCACAGATCGAATCCGGAGGGGAGGGGAAACGGATTCGGATCGTGGATCGCGCTGGGGTCGGAGTCGTAGTCGGAGTTGGAAGTGGAGCAGGAGCAGGAAGAGAGAACGCGGTCGAGAGACTCGAAGAAACATTCGTCTTCTTCTTCTTCTTCGTCGTTGTGAGCTACGAATCTAGCGACGTCGTTTCGTCCCGTCATCATCATTACCTTCATCATGGTTGTTAGCTGGCTACATCAGGGGGCAGAGGAAGATTATGCCTTCCTTCCTCCGTCTCTCCCCCTCGCTCGATACGTTGACTTTTTCTAGGAGTTAGCCAGGGTTCGCGAGAATCTAAACGACGTCGGGTTATGGGATGGTTGGTTGAGTAGAGAGTCAGATCGGAGAGTAATGGTTTCTTTTTTTTTTGGGAGGGAGGAGAGAGAAAAACAGTTTGGTGTTTATTGTCCTGCCAGAGAGAGAGAGAGAGAGAGAGAGAGCACCGCAGCGATTTTAATTAAATTCGATGTTTCCTTTTTCTTTTCATTTAATTTCGTTTTTACCATTCAATTAATAAATTATATTTACTAGTAATTCTTAAAATTTAATTATTGCTTAAAGAAACCAAAAATTCAAAATAAAATAGTGACACGGATATACATAAAAATAGGGATATAAATTGATTCATTTTATTCAAAATCAAATGACTAGAAAGTTAATTTTATGTATATAATATGCTTTATTAGTCTTTATTATTGCAGAAATCGTGCCTAGAAACTATAATGGAAAGCAAAAAACTATAATGGAAAGCATATGCACATGCAGATGGACAGTACTAGTGTTTTATTTTTATGGTTATAGATAATTAATATAACTATATTTGTTCAGATGAAGAGCGAGGAGAATGATATATCAAATCTTACCAATTTTTTTGGCAAATGATTAAGACTAATATGACTGATACCTTAATAAATTCGTGAAATGACTTCAAAACTTTTATATAAAAGAGAGACGATCTGAAAATTAAAATCATAACCATTAAAATTAACAGCAAATAAATAAATGTAACTGTCGCTAGTATTTTTTAGATATTGAGAAACAACATAATTTTCTTTAAGTTACATTTCAAAATTTTGGGATAGTTACTTAGAAAAATATATGACAACTACGAGTAACAAGATTTTTTTTTTGTTAATCTACTTAAATGTCAGTTGGATATACAACAATATTATAAATTTTTAACACATTGTTAATGCACGTTCATATCATATAGATACAAAGCTTTTTAAAAATTTGCCTCAGTTTAATAAAAAGAACGAAAATAAGCAATGATAGTGCGTATATTTAAAAGGCTATAATAAGAGGAGAATGATATATCAAATCTGCTACTTTTATTCAGCTCTATGCCTCGCTATACAAAAGAGTTCGAATACTGAGGTGTACAAATACAGTTGAACTAAAAAGAAAATATTTATATTTTAAAACAAAATAAATCCTATAAATAAATACAAATTTTGTTTGAAGAAAAAATAAAAATTGTTATAAGAGAAAAATATGTGTTATAATGTATATAGAAGAAATAAAAAAAGCGTTTCATTAGGTGATTGTGGTGGTGCGGTGGATCATACGTTGTTTGTGATTTAAGTTATCACAGGCGTATTGATCATTTACTAATGTCACTATAAGTTTATTGATGTTTCCGTGCATGTGTGCAATGTTCTGGATAGTTTTAGATAAGTGAAATGTAGATTAAGGAAAATTGATCTCATAATTATCTCAAGGAGTGAGAAGAAATCGGACATTTGGACTTCATTATAGTTTTTTTATATATTTATTTACTTCATTTGATTTTTGACACACCCACACTAACATACCGTATTTAAACAAGAAAAAAAAATGCATTTACTAAAATACTTGATGGTAAAAAAAAAATACTTGATGGTTGTCTGATATGATGTTGCAAGTCATTGCGCATTATAAAAAAATAGCGTTATTATAGTTTATATAATAGAGACTAAATTATGGGCATTCTGTAACCAAAGATATAAGGGAAAATGTTAAGTAAAAAAAAGATATAAGGGAAATTTTTGAATCTGTTAACTTCTTTTACTATATAAATATATATACCATATATTGTATCTAATATCTATATAATATGACAGCCGTTCATATTCAGAAGTTTCAATACACATAGTTGGCACGACCAAATCTTGATAAGAATCCATTAATAGCAATCATTTTACTTAAGCAGCTTAGAAATGTTTTTCTGGTCTCCTTTTAATAATCTTAAAAGAGAAGAAAACAATAGAACTACAATTAATTATCGACAGACTAATTATAGAAAGAACTATATGAATATGAAAATCACAGACATGCCACATGCGTTGATTCTTATAACACAGCTGTTTAGTTAATTAAGCCTACTAACACGATTACTGTCCTAAACCACTGAATATCAAGCAAAAATATTTACATGACGAATAATGTTTTTTTCTCTTTATATATATATATACATGCATGTGAGGTGCTGGTGATGATGGTTTGATTTTAGTTTAATCAAAATCTAGTTTGCCTTAACAGCACCCAGGACTACTGTCAAGGCCATTTACAAACTAAAATTTATCCAGCGTTTCTTTACTTTCTTTCATTTTCATGGTCCTTGCACGTTCAGAAAGATTATAACTAATTAGATACTGCGAGTCTGCGACTAACGAGACAATAAACAATTGTTATCTTCATGAATGATAACAAGTTAACAACAACGGCGATAATAATAATCAACTAAAATTTCTTGAAAATACGAAAGCAAATATAACAAATTGATGGGTTCATCCTCTTTTTATGGTTAATATATAAAAATTTAACTTGCCTAACTATTAGACACCCATCTATGTCAGCATGATCTAAAGTTTAATTAGGTATGCGAAGGCATGAGTGGGTTTAGATCTGCTGATTACGAAGATTCTCTTTCATTGTATGCTTTGCTGTACGTCATCGTTTCTAAATAGGAGCTCGAACGCGCACCTAACGTCAATCTCAGTGTTAATTTGAAGCCTTGAAGTCGTTTTTCACAATAACCATCCTCCATCGTTTCCTTTCTTGCTTGATAAGAAAGTGACAAAATATCGTATCCAATATATTTCTTAAAATTTAAATTTTATATAAAAAAAAGGAATAATTACAAATGTTTGGATTTTTTCTTGTGAGATAGCTAAATTAATAAAGGAAACATTAATTGTTGTTCAAAAAGAACAATAAAGGAAACATTAATTGATTTTTACAATCTTCCATCTATTATTGAGTAAATCCTATATATTCTGTAGACTTCTTTTAGCTAAGGACATCTCCATTCCCACTCCATAATTTACTCCAAATATATAGTGAAAAATGGAGTATGAACAAACAATAAAAAATCACTCCATTTATGGAGTAATCACTTTTTTGTTTATTCATTACTCTATTTTCCACTCCATTTTGCAGTATATATTTGGAGTAAATATTTGCTTCTATCCACTTCATTACTCTATTTTCCACTCCATTTTGCAAAAAAATACATATTTGCTTCTATCCAATATATTTCTTAAAATTTAAATTTTATATAAAAAAAAGGAATAATTACAAATGTTTGGATTTTTTCTTGTGAGATAGCTAAATTAATAAAGGAAACATTAATTGTTGTTCAAAAAGAACAATAAAGGAAACATTAATTGATTTTTACAATCTTCCATCTATTATTGAGTAAATCCTATATATTCTGTAGACTTCTTTTAGCTAAGGACATCTCCATTCCCACTCCATAATTTACTCCAAATATATAGTGAAAAATGGAGTATGAACAAACAATAAAAAATCACTCCATTTATGGAGTAATCACTTTTTTGTTTATTCATTACTCTATTTTCCACTCCATTTTGCACTATATATTTGGAGTAAATTATGGAGTGGGAATGGAGATGTCCTTAGCTAAAAGAAGTCTACAGAATATATAGGATTTACTCAATAATAGATGGAAGATTGTAAAAATCAATTAATGTTTCCTTTATTGTTCTTTTTGAACAACAATTAATGTTTCCTTTATTAATTTAGCTATCTCACAAGAAAAAATCCAAACATTTGTAATTATTCCTTTTTTTTATATAAAATTTAAATTTTAAGAAATATATTGGATAGAAGCAAATATGTATTTTTTTGCAAGTTAGAAGCAAATATGCATTAATCAAGCGCATTTGTAGATGTGGTAATATTTATAAAACTTGAATCATGAGCATCTTAATTGATGATTCAAATTATACTAAAACTATCAAAGAAAATTATTTTTAGTAAGTGGTGTTAATTCATTTTGAAAAACACTAAAGATAAAATCCTTATTTGCTTTTGATGTATACTTACGTTGATAACTGACAAAAAAGCATATATATATACGTATATACGAGAAACATCAGTGAATTTGTTTTTTGAAAATAGAAACATCAGTGAATTAAATGGTTGTATATATTAACTTTGAATTTTTAGTCTTGTATAACTTAGATAGTGGATTTGAAATTTGATACTGATCTGTTAGAAATCAAATTACTATATGCAAAATAAATATCATAAGGTACATAACTTAACACTGTACCAAAAAACTATTAATGTACAATAACTTAACATTGTACCAAAAAACTATTAATGTACAATATTGTTATATGGCCCATGAAACAGTATTAATCAGTTAAATGGAAATGAAAATATATAACTTCTTTTAACTTCCACTTCATTATGTTCCCTCTGAAACATCTGAAAATAACTGACATGTAGCATATGCTCTATAAATGATTTCCCTGGTTAATCTCAGAATATAATATTGTCTTACAAACAATTTTATTTATAAAAAATCATACCATAATTTCAATAACGATCCACATTCGAGCTATTAACAAACATGTAATACGAAATACATCCATTTATTTTCAATAAAAATATAGAAAGTAGCCCTGACCAGTCTGCGAACATCGAAGAAGGCGGATTGCATTTGTTGATTACTTCTGACCAGACATCAAGGCTGTACCCGCACGACAGTAGGATATGATCCCTGGTTTCTAAGGAAATGATTAACCCCGATTTTTTTGTCGGGTTTCTTAACTCATGATCTGACATTTTTTGTTTGTTTTTTTTTTAATATTTTTCGGTTAAAAGACAATTCTTATATTTCTTATTTAAGGGCATGATTAACCCCGGTCTCTTAGCCGGGTTTCTTAACTCATGATTTGACATTTTTTTGTTTTCTTTTACACTTTTCGGCTAAGATACGGCTCTTATATCTTTTATTTAAGAGATGATTCTTACTTTTTTTTAAATTAAAATCTAAGGAAAACTAAGAACCGTCTCTTAACTGAAGCTAAGTATTTCAATTAAGAAACCGAGGTTAATGATAATCTAAGAGACGGTTCACATAGCTTTTTTTAATTAAAATCTAAAAAAAGTTAAGAACCATTTCTTAGCCAAAGTTAAAAACCCTAATTAAGAAACTGGGTTAATGATGTTATAAGCCTCTAACCTCTCTAATTATATGTAAACGGTCATTTCTCTATGACAAACCCTTTTCCTTTGCTACTCGTGAGAAATTTCTTTATTATAACATAAAACCATATCTTAAGAATTTGGACCATTTTTATAATTGCATATCACACTCTAATTCATTTCCCTTTTAACTGAATTTTTAGTCAAAGCATAATTATATAACCTTATTAAAGCTCTCTTTAATAGTCAACACTTATTTAGTTTATTTTTGTATAGAAGCATAATTATATATACTTCAATTTTTATTTTATAACTTATAAAATAATTGGTGAATTAAATCATTTAGTCATATTTATCATTTATTTTAATAATTTACGTATACTCAAGTAATATAAAAAAAATATCGTGAAGTCCTTAAATTTTTGTATATAAATGAATTAAATTAATATAAATTTTAATAATGTTTCAATAATAAGAAAGAGATGATTAATTATTTAATAAATACAATTAAAAGATATGATTATATTTTGTTGAATAAAAGGAACATATATTTATATTTAAGACAAAAAGATATAGAGAGACATTAAGAGTAGATTAGTTACAAAATCATTTTACATAATTATCATTAATGAATATCTATAATTTCAAAATTTTAAATATTGTTTTTGGTAAAACATGATAGGGACACATACAATGTTAAATTTATATATTTTCTGTTTTAATAAAACGTATTATGAAATAAATTTATCATTTTAAAAGATATGTAAACTAATGTTATTATACTTTTGTAATAAAAAAGAGTCAATTAGCTAAAAAACCATAAAAAGTTGGAAATTAGGTAAAGACATATGATGTGACAAGTTTTGTGTCTATCAACAAAAGTACCATGGTGTGGGATTTAGGGTATTGACTTAATTAGAGAAAAAAATGTGTATATAGGATGCAATTTCACTAAAAAGGAACATCTATTTAGTTCAAAATAGTAAAATATATTATAAAAAAAAGTTAGGAATTAATTTTAAATAAATTTCATTAATGAATAATTAAGAATTTTTAAAATCAATGGTATTTTTGGTAAATCACATATAGAGACAATGAATATCTATTGTTTTCTTAATAGAATAGATTTGCATATATTAGGTATCTATATCTTTAATTAGGTTTACATAAACTAATGAAAAAAATTACTATCTGAATATTTGATATGAAAGTAAAAAGTACATTTAGTTATCTAATTGTATAACTACTCAATAACTGGATTTGCTTTGCATATAGTTTTTAAAGTATAGTTGACTAACTTTTTTTTTTTAGTGTCACAAAAAAAAAAGTTGCCTAACTTTTTAATGTATTAAGTAGAGATTGATCCACGCATCCGTGCGCGTATTGTTTTTCATAATTAATTTTTCATATTATAGATGGGTCGTAAAATAACTAATTATATTCAAAAGATCTGGACCAAATCATTTAATATGGTAATTTTTGGTACAAATATCCGAACTCGTTTCAGATACATTTGTCATTTAGATAGTTTTAGGTTCCTATACACCAGAACCGAACTCATCCAGATCCAAAAGAACCAAACTCAAAACCCACACATAAATTTATAATATTTAAGCTGTGTCAAATTAAAAAAAAAACGATACCCGAAAAGAATAACCCGTACATAAATGTATAGTCAATGCTCATGCCTAACTGATTTTATAAACTAATAAAAATGATTCTTTTTATTTGTTTTGCTAAATTAAGTGAAATATAAATAATTTTTTATTTAGTAAAATAATTACACAGAATAAAAAATTAAGTGATAATAAATGCAATACATTTTTATTATTTTGATTTAAGTTATTATTTTATTCACAAAACATTCTCTGAATTATATTTTGGCTACGTAATTTTCCACCAATGAAAACTTTTTTTTTATAAAAAAAATTAGTAAAACAAACTAAATCAAATGTTTAACCATATGCAAACCCCAATTATTTTACATTTTTGATTCTATAATTTGCACAAAAGTTAATGTTGATTAACTAATAAATAAAATATGAGCTATTATTATGATAATATAATTAATGATGTGATATATTGTTAAGATAATATAATTAATGAAATTGTTAAACTAAGTAAAATATAGAAATATAATTAATGTAATTATTAATGAAAGTTGTAAAAATACACTATATTTATTTTTTATACTGCTATCAATGTTTCTAAACAATTCTCATTTATACTTTTATCTATATTTTCAAACAATACCAGAAGGTATTTCAGTTTTAATAATATAGATTGAAGATCCTCAATAATAAGAAAAAAAGAAGGAAAGAATCTGAGAAAACTAAGCTCATGATCATTAATTCTCCAATTATAAATTTATATCACTTTTTTATTCTCACTCAATTTACATCAAACTATATATTAAGAAAAAAAGAAGACAACTGTTGGTATAGTTTAAAAGAAAAAACGATTGAGTGCGAGACATTTATAAAATGGGTTCTTCAAAACTTTTCGTCGCATTCGCGATAGTGATTACATTGTCCATCTACTATGATCATTTATCCGGTATGTCGTCTATCTATAATTTATTATTGTTACATTAATCACATATTCAAGTTGACAAGTTGTACTGATTTTAATTTGTTTTCATCTTAAAAATTACTTTGTATGATTGTAGGAATAGGAATAAACGCGATAGTTCTGCCTCCGGATTGTTTCAACGACAAGCCATGTAACATAACGTTTAATAATCAAGCATGTAACAAAATGTGTAGAGGAATGTCTTATAAAGATGGTCTCTGCACGGACCCTGAACTCATCCCTCCCTATTTCTGGCGTTGTTGTTGTAACCCAAAATAACTACACTTTCTTTGATCAATATATTTCTTTTTTTAATGCTTTAAATATCTAGGAATATAAAAAAATTGTGAGAATTTCATATAAATATCTAATTTGATTTGTGCACTGTATTTTTCCAGAAAATAATAATTTTATTATGAGATAATTGTGATTGTTTTTTTTTTGACATCGAGATAATTATAATTGTTATTTAACAAAAAAAAACACTTCATAATATCTTATATATTAAAACAGAAGTCACAACCTTGATTCATGTGTGATTTTTTAGAAAATGGACCATCAGTCCATCACTAGAGTTTCATTACATTTAATTGTATTATTAATGTTATTATTACGTTAAACCCCATATTATAAACAACTGTTAGTGAATGTATAAATGTATTGTATTTATTCATATACACCAAAAGTCGTGTATTATGTTTTAGTCAATACAAAATAAACGAACACACGTCATATTTGCACAACATCTAATTCATGTTTTTGTCATTTTCCTGTTTTCCACACATCTGCATTAAACAGACTTCTATGAACATAAACAACATCAATTAATATTTACAGCATCCACAAGTTTCTTGGGTTGTAAAAAAAAATTTCTTGGGTTGTTAGCCTTTGACATGTTTCTTCTATGTATTGTCAGGTTCATTTTTACACCATGATGTGCCTCAATTCATTAACCATTGATGTTATAAACTAAACGCAGTAAGCATTTGGAGAAGATGAAGATGGTGAATACTAAAATCGGATATAATATATATATATATCATAATTTATTGGCCACAAAAAAAAAATTATGTCCTACATTTAAAAGTCAATTAATTATAAGCCATATCTTTTGAAATAAATCCTCCATATCTTTCGAAACAATAACTTTGAATCTAAGCAAATATCGTTTACGATTTTTTTTTTATTTTAAAAAAATTTGTTTGTACGTATATTCTATGTATCACGTGATTTCATTCCATTAATTAGAAACCTAAAATTATAGTTAGTTACAAAAAAAAATATACCTAAAATTATAGTTCAAGGAAAATCTGTTCCAAAAACAAAAAACAAATCTGTTCAAAATATATTCTTTCATGATTTTCTATATACATATAGATACGTAAACGAGGAACATAGATGTGTACTCATATTTATATCAAGTCCATTCTTAATAGTATAAATGTTTGAATCAAGGACATGACCGCATCAGTTGCACGCGTTTGTGGATACAAATAGTTACGATTATAAACATTATTAAGAGATTTGTACGACGGGTAGAACGATTATAAACATGTAAACTATAACATTCTTAAAATGAAAATGATATACATATATTCATTTCAAAATATGGTTCAAAAATATCACATTCATAATATCATTTTTCATGTTTACACTAACCACTTTTACATTTATTTTTAATGAACGGTAAAAAACATTTATAACCCTAGGGTTAACTAATATAGACTTAGGGTTTACAATTGTTTCATGTTTACACTAACCACTTTTACATTTACTTTTAATGAAAGGTAAAAAACATTTATAACCCTAGGGTTAACTAATCTAGACTTAGAGTTTACAGTTGAAGGGTGGAGTAGATTTTTGAAACGTGAAATTTAAGATTCTAATAAATATATAAAAACCTACTTTAAAAAATAAATTTTTTTAAATTAGTTTCTAAAATAATTTTCGATTTTTAAAAAGAAATTTTGAAAAACCAATTCAAAATAGAATTTATAAAAAAAGTTTGAACTTGAAAAAATATAATTAGAAAACATAAAAAAAATATTATTTTTTTCATTTTTATGGGCAATTCTCTCAAATAGATATTTTTTTCAGTTTTTATCACAAAAATAGATCTCAAAAACTAAAATCACCAAAATAGCATTTTTTATTTTGAAAATAGATCATGTTTTAAAAATTAATAGACATATATATATATATATATATTATAATATATATCAATTTATAATTGAAAACAAAATGTTTATATAAAAATAAATGAAAACAAAATCCGCGCGGTTGCGCGGATCGAGATCTAGTGTTTTTCTAAAATCATAAAGGTGTAAGAAAATCTGAGAGACAATGGTTATTTTAACTGAATTTTTATGCATATTTTTCGTTTCGAATTATAGATATGTGTGTGTGTGTCTAATTTACACGAACTCCGAAATATTTAAATAAACTATATATTTTTTTTGAAAATCTATCTAAATCTGTACTGACCTTAATCAAACTGTTAATTCTAATGATTAAACATCTAACATGGAAATCAACTTAATAACCAACAATCCTTAAGATCCACGTACCTTCTATCTCCATACTTTTGAACATGTAGGTAATGCCACGTATTATGATTTCTTATGGCTGTTTCAACATCTGAGTTCGTTCACGAATGATGGATTCCAAATTTCCAATCTCGATGAGTATTTCAGTGACCTATACGAGAACATAACACACAAAGATTACTTATTCTGTGTTCACCAATGTGACTACTCACGGAGGAGGGATCTGTATCCCTCAAGCTCAATATAACTTCTTTATCCTGAAAATACACTGAAATCACCTCTGATCTTGGGATCCTTGATAGTGATGACACTATGAGCTAAATGATCTCACTTGTTCTCTTCTCCGATCGATCTTGATATAGTCTCTGAGCTCTCTTTTCTCAAGTTTTCTCTCTCTTCTCTAACTTACTTCTCACTCTTCTGTAAATCGCATGAAGAAAACGATGATTCTTTTTGTTATACATCTGTTGCAAGCCCAATGGACTTATGTTTTGGCCCAACCGTCGGCACAAGGAAAGGACTGAAACTGTTTCAGTGAAACACAAAGCACGTAAATCATCTGGTCGGTGTTTGACTGAATAGTCTCACACAACTTGGAAGAAGTTATGGATATGACGATATTTTTTTTTTTTTTTTTTTTTTTTTTAACTAACTTATATATTAATTAACGAAACCAACCCCGGAGGGCGAACCGGAACAAGACCTCCGGTTAGTCGATGAAGAAACAGTGAACGTTGAAAATAGATTGGGCTTATCGCTAAGTACATGGGAAAGTAAATGAAATAAACAGCGGAAGGGAAAGAATTCCGGCTCAAAGGACCAGAATGGTCACTCGTCATCACCTGAAAAACGCGGCCAACGACACCGACTTAGCCAAGGCCAAGCCGAACACTGTATCTTCATATCCTTTTCAAAAGAGGCGCCGACACACAGATTCAACCATGACCAGACACTACTTTCACCCGTCGGACCGAAACCGTGGAAGTTGAAACAGACCACACCATCGGAGTTACCGCCTTCCCCAAATGGTCCATTTTTATGTCCAAAGCTCTAACCCAAGAAGGTGCTACCCTCCTAAACCGCTGCCCCGCACCACGGAGATTCAAGAAGGTCCACTCCATCAAACCAATAAGAGGCTCATTCACAAAAAAAACGGATCCAAGATATGACGATATTAGAACAAAAGCGTTATGGTTACGAGACTTCTAATTATTATGGAACCTCTCCTTTGTTATTCGTAAGAAATTTATTTATTTAATATTGATTTCTTTATTATTATATCAAACCATATCTTCAGAACTTGGACTATCTTATATAATTGTATAGATAGACGCTCTTTTAATTGGGGTTTTTAATCAAAGCATAATTATAATAGAAATGACTTACTCCTTCTAACTTTAAAATATAATTACTGTTAATAAATTGGGCCATAACCATACTTGTAATATAAATCTCTTTTGTTTAGTTTTACATAAACAATATATTAAGAACATGGACCATTTTATCTAAATATGATATAACCATTTTAAAGCTCTCTTTAATAATTAAAAATTATTTTGATTATTTTGAGTCAATGTATAATTATAATAAAATTTCTTGCTCCTGATGCATTAACCATATATGGATTGTTGTTAATAAGTGGTCATAACCATAACTAAATTATGTATATATATATATATATATATATATATATATATATATATATATATATATATATATCTTGTTTATAGAGTGCTACAGAGAGTGAGTTTCACAATGAGTTCTTTCAAATACTTGATTGCGTTCTCTCTGGTGGTTGCGTTTGCCATTTCCTATGACCTTTTTTGTGGTGTGTTTCATTATACTTTTAAATATATTACTGGTGTAACTCTTCGTATGTTTTCCCGATAACAATTTCTTATGATGATTCACATGGTTGTAGAGATGAAAATTAACGCTCAATGTCAGACGTGTTTTGACTATTGTAAAGAGTCAAAAATTGGTACAAGAGTAAGCGCATGGTACCAGAGTATGCAATGCAACACACGGTGTTTAGAAATGGCTTTCAGGGGTGGTAGTTGGCTAGTTGCATTCAATACCATGAACTTCTTCACAAACCTTCTATTGATTATTCTCGTCGTTGTAAACATTATGTATAAATATTATTCTTTTAGTGCTAGGATCATATAAATATATAGTTTTATTGTTTTTTAATTTTACTTAAAATCTAAATAATCCGCGAAGTATGTGAAGTTCTTCATCAGGGGTTTTGGTGTACATTCTTGCAAAAATTGTTTTAGTATTTAATACGCATGATAAAAAAAATTATATTTATAAAATCTATTATTGGCACTATAACTTTTATAATGTTATTTTTTATATATAATATGTACAATTGTACTGTAAATGTGGCGTAGAGATATTATAATTTTATTACTGGTTATTTGCTTAATCCATTTGTTTTTATTAACCATTTTCTTGCACATAGTTGGTCTGGGATATATATATTTACTTGAACTCCCCAATACAAATCATAAAAGAAGAGCAAAGAAAAAGCTGTATTTTCAGGTTAAAAGCCCTATTCTGGAAAGCTATGTCATCATTCAATTTACAAATCTAAAAGAAGAGCAAAGAAAAAGTTGTTTTTATTAACGTTTTAAACTTTCAATTTACAAACCGTTAACATATGTCATCATTCATCTATAATTTCATCGATTTTAAATGAAAAATAATTAAAGATTATAGCTGAGGGGTTTTATCACTAAAAAAACGTGTAAAGTAATTTATAAAAACTTGTAAAATTAGATTATAAATCCTTATAAATATTTTTATAATTTCTTTTGACTTTTATAACCAATTGATACATTATTTTTGAACTCATATAAAAAAAATATAAGACTTTAAAATTAACTTATAAATTTATAACCTTTTACTAATGTTTAATAATGTTTTATCAATAATTTTATGAAAATTCGCAATTCTTACTACAATGCTTATCAACTTTTATAATCTATTAAAACAGAAGTACAATTAGTACTTAAACCTTATTTTTCCTTGATATTTACCATTCCATACCATTGGACTTATATACACAGTCGTTTTTAACTTACCAAACCATGCCTAATAAATTAATGTGCACTTAAAACGAGTGAAATATGACTTGGTTTAATTATTGACCCACATCGTTCACTTAAAACTGAGTTAAATATGATTCGGTATAATTTTGACCCGTTATATGGCTTCACTTAAAACTGAGTTAAATATACCACCAAATATATATGACTCGGTTTAATTTTGTCTGCAGAAATCAAAACAAACATGTTTCAATACAAAATATTCCTTGGTTCACTACATACAAAAAAGATATACATATATAGTTACGTTCACTACATAAAAAAATTCTCAAAATACTTAACCATGGTAAAGCAAATGTCTCGGTTTAGTTTGGTCTGCAGAAATCAAAACAAACATGTTTTGATACAAAATATTCCTTGGTTAAATGTTTATCTCAGAATTAACCAATATATCATTAGATATTACCGGTGCACTAAATCAAAACAAATAGAACTTTTTTGATTCCTAACATTGATATTATTCCTAAACAGTTTCCTATTATTACGCAATCTAATAATATAACTAACACTCTACATATGAACTTGCAAATCACGTATGGTTTATCTTAGAAATAAGAATATTCTGAGTATCATGATGATTTAATCTAAAAGGGATAAGTATTACTTAATTCAAATACGTATATTCTCATTCAATACGTTCATATCTCAACTGAAAATCGAGTTGTAGTTCATAATATCCTATTTGACCTAGGCTACCAGAAACAAACTATATATACATCTTCTCTATTGCATGAAAAGAACAAAATTTAACGCAGAAAAACCTAAGCATGCTCACCCCCAATAATCAAGCGGGTCAAATCTTAGCTGAGACAAGTGTCCACCATTAACTCAAAAGCTACAACTAGCCTGTTTGATGAAAAATCATAACACGACACAAAAAAATAGAACGAAACAAAGTTTCTTCTAGCTGGTGACATGATAAATAATAATCATACGACCATAAGCATAAATTTAAACAAAAAATGGAAAACAGAATCAACTACAAACCCTGCAGCTCTCTTTCTACAGAAAGTAAAATATACATTATTATTTTTCTAGATTCTGTACATTTTACTTTCTGCACAAATTTATATTTGATTTTACTTTATATACAAATTTATATTTGATTTTTATTTCAGTTAAAAAATAACTGCATAGATATATAAAATACATAGATGCAATTTTAAGTTGATACAATCTTCTTTAAAAAAATGCTCACATGATATATTAATACATAGTTAGACTTTTTATAAAAAAAAACTATTATTTAACTGATCAAACACACATCCCAATAGAAAAAAATATAACACAATAACAAAATATATGATCTGAATAATAAATTAAAGTATCACAAACGAAACCATAAAATAAAACCATTAAATTGTTGCATTTTGAAATGTATTTGTAATTATCAAAAAAATACAATAAAAAAATTACAACCGCACGGGTGCGCGGATCAGTATCTAGTATGTTAGTAAGTTGAAAGTTTAAAGCTTTAAAATATTAGTTAAAGTGTTGTCTTCCGAGTCAAAAGTTACCTAACAAAACGACTGCAAACTCAAGGTTTAAAAGCATAGGGGTGGTACTTCTTGTGTCCCGAAGAAGTAGAAACAGTAAATCATACCGGCTTTGAATGTTTTATGGCTCAACAAGTGTGGACACTTCTAATGTTCAGTTACCCGCTTCAGGCCTCCATGGTTCTATCCAGGAGAGCATGTTTTACTTATAGAAATGTCAAAACAAATCGATATCCTAGAAGAAATCAGACAAGTGACACCTTGGATTCTATGGATATTATGAAAGAACAGAAACAAATGTTTATTGGAAGGTGTCAAATTTCTGTCAGAAAATAGTAGAAATAGCTTATGACGATGCACACTATTGGCTGATACACCAAAAAGAGAGATGTAAGCGAGTACTACTATACAAACCAATAAAAGTAAATGGATCCAGTGAGAGGAACGCTGTTTAAGGTGTAACATATATATGAATTGATTTTTTACCAAAAAAAAAAAATATATATGATTTGCTTGGTCGAAATCAAAAACCATATCTGGGGCATCCTATTTAGCGAAAAAAATGTCAGGGGCATTCTTAATAGTGGGGGATAACTCACTTTTGGTTCTATTTCATAGTCACCGATCATCCTTACAGGCTCTGTCTTGTTTTGATCCATAAGTTAAAAGCTGAATGGGAAAATATATGATTCTACCGTCCACGGCTAATGGGCCATCCACGTCCGCTCTCTCGGCCCGTGGACCCATCCTGTTTTAATGGTCGGTGGATTAATTTTCTAAGGCTCGAAAGACTTGTTTACTGACCATGCAATTATCACATGACATTTCTCCGTGCTTTGGTCTCATTTACACGGTATCGCGAATCACTTTCTGATAGATCATCCATCCTTCTACTCAGTGTCGGTCCAGACTAATTCGGCACCTAAAGCGTACAGAAAAATAATGTCCCCTTACTATAAAACTAGAAACTCTGTTAATTAATACTAAAAAATACTGTGAAATTATGTTGTTTTTCACTAAAATTAATAAAATATCAAAATATTATTTGTGAAAAAAAATTAGTCTTGATTTTTTCATAAAAGCAGTTTACTAATTTCAAATAATCAAGTATTTTAGTTAATTCATATATCATCTATTGCCCATGAGAAATAGTTGTACGTATATAATCCTTTATGGAATTCAATGAATATTTTATTTCTACAGAAGCAACTATAATCGAAATTATCGATAATCAAACCATGCATTTTCTTAGAATTTAAGCATGTCATCGATTTTTGTAATTGCTTTTGACAACATTTCAAATTCTAATCCTATTTGCTAGTAGCATTTTCTACAAATCCAAAAAGTTCTAATCTATATAGTAGAATAAAACATATGAAAAATCATGTCAATATCAATTTCACCTTGCATAATTTTTTTATGTGATAATTTTAAGTTTGTTTAAACTTGAAATTTTTATAAAAAATACAAAAACTTACAAAAAGAAGGTTTAATCACAATGAAACATGTCATATGAGCAACTGGTGATTAGGGTTAATTGTTTCTTGAGGAAAAATTGTTATGGTTGAGGGATTTGAGTCCAAGCATAAAAATTATACTCCCTCCGTTTTTTTTATTTGACGCTTTAGGATTGTGCATATAGATAAGAAACATTTAGGCGTAAATTTTTATAAGGCAGGTAGCATTGTCGGTTGTCAACTCGTCTATATAATCTTTCTCATAATTGTAATATCATAATAAATCAGCGTTAAAAAAAGGATAAGAAACATTTAATTTTCTAAACAAAAACATTATTAATTGTTTCACTACAAGAAAACGTAAGTTTAACGAGGATAATTAACGAGGAAAAATAATCCTCGTAAAAGTACGTTGATTTTACGAGGAAAGTACGTGGAAAAAGAGAAGCATCGTTATTTCGTCGTAAGGTAACGACAAAACAATTTCGTCGTAAAGACGATGTAAATTGACGTGGCTTTTACGAGGAAACACTATTTCCTTGTAAATACCACGTAAACTTCGCGAGTTCTTTACGACGAAATACTTTACGTGTACTTAACGAGGAAATTTTGAATCCACCAACTTGGTAGGTAGCTCACGTTTTTTTTGGCCATCCAATTAATTTTCGTCGTAATTTCACACGAGGCTATACTTTTCACACATATGAGTATGGTAGACAGCGGACGACCAGTAACTATGGAATATGTGTGAAAGGGGAAATAGATTTCTACGGGATCTTGACGGAGATTATTGAAGTCGAATTTCCAGGGATATTGAAGCTGAAATGCGTCCTCTTCCAATGTGAATGGTTCGATTCCGTCGTCACAGAGGTGTTCGGTCTAACAAATTCGGTGTAGTTGATGTCAACGGTGGACGAAGGTACAACAAATTCGAGCCTTTCATCTTAGCTTCACAAGCAGACCAAGTTAGCTTCCTTCCATACCCTCGAATGAGAGATTCGGGTATAAATTGGTTAGCTGTGATCAAAGTTACACCTCGAGGACGAATTATCAGTGGAGAAGAACCACCATTGCAAGAAGAACAGATAAATGAAGTCGAGGAACCTGAACAAGAAATTGATGACATCCTTCTCATTGATCCGCATAATCACGAGTACGAAGATCTTACCGACGATGCCAAAGACGAAGCTGTTAAAGACGAGTTTAATGAAAATAATGATGTTTCTAGTGATGACGAGAATGTTGATGTATCCGATTGATGTATTTGATTTTATGTAGTTTGTTTTATGAATAAGATAATGTGGGAGTTTGATTTATGAATAAGGTAATGTGAAAGTTTATTTTAATTATGAATATGGACTTGTGGTTTGGGGTTTGGAATATTTTATAAATAGGGTTTGAGGTGAAAGAATAGATTGAGGTTCAAGGGTAGATGGGTTTGGGGTTTGGAATATATGAAGTAGAAGATAAGGAAGATGGGGTTTGGGGTTTCGGATTTTAGGGATTTATACGTAATACTCGTTAATTCCTCGTAAGCCAAAATCGTCGTAAGGTTGTCGTAAGGCCACGAGGAGTTTACGACGAAATTAAAAAAAAATAAAGAAAGCGGGGCACGCTAATTCCACGCAAGCCAAAATCGTCGTAAGGTTGTCGTAAGGCCACGAGGAGTTTACGACGAAATAAAAAAAAAATAAAGAAAGCGGGGCACGCTAATTCCACGTAAGACTCTCTGAGTGAATGAAAATAAGTAATTGTGGTTTGGAATGAAAATAAAGATAGGGTTTGGAATATATGAAGTAGAAGATAAGGAATATGGGGTTTGGGGTTTGGGGTTTCGGGTTTTAGGGATTTAAATGGAATACTCGTTAATTCCTCGTATGTTAACGTCGAACTTACGACGAATTCCTCGTAAATACCACGTAGGACAGATTCGTCGTAAATACCACGTAGGACAGATTCGTCGTAAATACCACGTAGGACAGATTCGTCGTAAATACCACGTAGGACAGATTCGTCGTAAATACCACGTAGGAGAGATTCGTCGTAAATACCACGTAAAGTAAATGATGAACGCGGCCCACTTTAATTCCACGTAGGACGGAATCGTCGTAAACACCTCGTAACCAAAATCGTCGTAAACACCTCGTACCGTAAAAACTAGAAAAAAAAAGAAGAAGAAATATACTGGATTTACATGTGACAAGACTTCCAGCAATTATATTACTTAAGTCTCACCAACATAAATTCCAATATCTTCTTCTCTTCCTTTTTTTTCAAATTTTTATAATTTGAATAGGATTGGATTTGAGAGTATGAAGTGAGATAGGGTGTGATTTGGGAGTTTGGGTGTGGGTTGAGAAGGAGAGTTACGGGTATATTTATAGGGAAGCTTTCCTCGGTAATTCCACGTAAGCAAAATCGTCGTAACGTCCTCGTACCTAAAAAACACGGGCCTTTGTAATTCCTCGTAACTTCCTCGTATAATAAAACGCGGGCCTTTGTAATCTCTCGCTGTTTCGTCGTAAAAAAAAACACGGGCCTCTGTAATTCGTCGTAAAATTACGAGGAATTTGCGACGGAATGTAATCTTATATATACACCCCGAGCGCTCACTCTTTCTTTCCTCTCTACTTCCTCTCCACTTCCTCCCTGTTTCGATGCAATGGTAAGCCTCTCTAATTCCTCTCTAATTTGGTTAGTTTAGGTAGATTAGGCGGTTAGTATAGGGAATTTAGATAAGTTTACGGATCTTATGTTATTTAGTGTTGATTAGGTGGATAATGTTGGAAAATATACTGTTGACGGAAATTTAAAAAATTAAATTTTTTTCTCAGGTTCGAAAAGGTAGACTTACTGCCCATTACAGAGAGATGTTCGGTGAGCCAGGTAGTCACCAACCGACGACTCACATGCCGAGGCGGATGTAACGGCGAGGAGTGATGAATTCTACCGGGCGATTAACGACCCTTAGTTCTTTTTAATTTCGGTTCTTGTATTATGAATTCAAAACTTATTTATATATAAAATATTTTGGTTTTGATTTTTTTAGAATTTTAATTTTATTAATAATTTAAATAATTTTTTTAATTATAATTTTTTTTATTTCTGTAAAATAACGAAACGAAGTAATTTCGTAGCTATTTTGCGACTTCTTTACGTGGAAGCTTAACGAGGTTTTTACGAGGAAATGTTTACAAGGAAATGACGTGGAAAATTCACGTGGTCTTTACGAGGAAAGCTATCAAGATATTTACGTTTACTTTACGAGTATTTACTTTCGAGTTATTTACGTGGCTTTAACGAGGAATGGCTTTCGAGGTATTTACGAGGAAATTTAGCGACGTCCTTACGTGGAAGCTTTACGTGGTCTTTACGACGAAATATTCTTCTTCGCTTTTACGACGAAATTATTTCCTCGCTACGCTACGACGAATTAGCGAGGATATATGCGTTACGACAAACGTATAACGACGAAACGGGTTTCCTCGCTAATTCCTCGTAACACTGCTTTTACGACGAAATCACGAGGAAAACTGCCCTCGTAAAACTTGTGTTTTCTTGTAGTGTTTACATAACCACAATTTAACCAATAACAAAATAGAAACTATAATATCATTGGTCATCTAGCATTAATTAGTAATAAATTTTATATAGAAAATTGAAAACGTCAAATAGTTTAGAACAAAAAAATTCGTCTAAAACGTCAAATATAAAAAAACGGAGGGAATAGTTAATTTAATTGTTATAACATCACTGTTAACAAATATGGACATAAAGAAAAAGAAAAAGAAAGGAGAGCAAGCTACGAAGAAAAAAAGAAAGAAAGGGGATAATAATTCAATTAGCAAAATCTTACGTGCAAGAGAATCAAAGCTTTAATTGTTATTATGATTAGAAAAGAAAAATGTTATAAGAAAAAGAGGAGAATACGAAAGTGGGTTCGGACCAACTCCCTGAAGAACAAGCAGACAAGATTACAAATCACTAGACTAAAACAGATTTAGGAAATTTTGGCGCCCTAAAATTATTATACTTTTTGGCGCCTACAGTTCTTACTTTACGGGATTTAACCTAGGACCGGTCCTGCTTCTACTACTCAAGCTCAAGAATTTGATATATCTAATTCCACAATAATATTTTAGTTTTTCTTCTTAAAGGATTTCTATGACTAAAACATAGCAGTACCCTGTTCACCAAATCAAAAACCTGACTTATTTGTCAATGTTCTAAAAGGGAAAACATTTCTAATTAAGGTTCAGAATCAAGAATTATATCGCAAAAGTCTATAATCTTATCATGGTCAATTGACCATACCTTATATATATTTTTGTTGTTAATGTTAAACGTACCTTATATATATAATACCTTATATATATTGTACGAGTATATACAAAATTATTGGTCATAAACATGAAGGATGACCAAAAGCAATTTGGTGCATTTATAAATAGACTAATACATTCTTGTGAATTAATAAAGCAAGAAAAAAACATAACAAAAATCAGTTAAGCCGTGTTTGAAATCAAATTATATAAAGATGAATTTCTCAACAATGTTGCTTTTATTCACCTTCTCTGTTCTTATGGTGGTTTCTTCCATTCATTGCCAAACAATTGATCTCGTTCCGGGTATTTATACATATTTGCAAAAAAAAATACATCATTGTGGATATAATTTTACTATGATATGAATATTAGTATCTCGTTCCGGATATTTATACATATTCGCAAAAAATATTTACATTATTGTTGATATATTTTTACTCTGATATGAATATCAGTATTTTGATTAAAATAACCCTCCAAATTATAAAACAAATCCTTGTTTTTCATAAAAGATTTCTTAATATTTGAATTAATAAAAAATAGTTATGAAATATATCATAAATAATTGTATTTGTTGTGTTACTATGACTTTATCAAGGAATTGTTTTTTTTTAATAGGCAAATTTGCACCGGACGAACCCTCCATTTGCTTCAATCCTTGCACTGTTAAACTTGGCGACAAAGAGTGCAAAACGATGTAGTTTCAACCTCAATGTATGAAACTCAAACCTCAATATATAACTCAAAGATCTTAGATAAGAATAACTCAATTCTTATAATTAGCTTAAAGATAACACTCAAATCTTTAGCTCACACAATGATCTTATTTAACACACACACAATATCGCTAGTCGATATCTTCTTTATATAGAAGCAAAATAGATCCTAATCCTATTTAACAAAACATATTTCCTTTTTCTTCTAAACCCAAATCAAATAGGATTACTCTTTCTTGATCTCCAAGTTATCATCAAGTTTACTTTCAACATTTTCCCCCTTAAGCTTGATGTTAACTTCGCTTATATCATGAACTCCAATAAGCTCTCTCATCTCCTTGAATTTGATTCTCCCAAGTGCTTTAGTTAGGATGTCAGCTCGTTGCTCGATTCCTGGTATGTGCTGAACATCTACTTGCCCGTTCTCGACGCATTCCCGTATGAAGTGATAGCGCTTGTGTATATGTTTACTACGCCCATGGAATACAGGATTCTTGGTAAGAGCTATTGCAGATTTATTGTCTATATGAATTACAGTCCTCTGATACTCCTGCTCGGTTACTTCCTCAAGTAGTTCCTGTAACCAGATAGCCTGTTTGGAAGCTTCGGTAGCGGCCATGAACTCGGCTTCACATGATGATAGCGCCACAGTCTCCTGCTTTGTTGAGCACCACGTGATCGGACATTCATTCAAATAAAAGACGTGACCAGTAGTGCTGCGGCCGTCGTCTTCATCGATATTGTGACTTGAGTCACTATATCCGACCAGTACTTCATTCTTTGCTCGAGTGTATTTAAGACCAAGAGTCGTCGTACCCTTAAGATATCGCAATACTTGCTTCAATGCTGCTGCGTGTGATTGTTTAGGTTGATGCATGTATCTACTGAGTAGCCCCACGCTGAAAGAAAGATCAGGTCGCGTATGTAAGAGGTACCTGAGACACCCAATGTTGTGTCTGTACTCCCCTTCATCGATGCTCTGTTCCTCTTGTGCCTTTGAGATTTTTAGACCAAATTCCATAGGAGTGTGCGTTGAGTTGCATCCTTCCATGCCGGTCTCGCTAAGAATTTTGTTTGCATATCTTTCTTGCCTTAATGTGATTGCATCCTCCTGTTGATCGACTTCGATTCCCAAGTAGTACGTTAGCAGCCCAAGGTCACTCATATCAAAGACATCAGACATCTCTTGTTTGAATTCTTTGATCATCTTAGTACATGACCCTGCAACAAGGAGATCATCGACGTATACAGCGACTAATAGGAACTGGTTGCTCGTTGCCTTGCGGTATAAGGATGGTTCCTTAGAGCACTTGACGAATTTTAAGCCTTCTAGAACTTTGTTAAGCTTTTCATTCCATGCTCGAGGCGCTTGTCTCAGACCGTACAATGCTTTCCTTAGCTTATATACTTTTTCCTCCTTGCCTTTTACTCTAAAACCTTCTGGTTGCTGAACGTAAACATCTTCTTTCAAGTCTCCATGGAGAAACGCGGTTTTCACATCTAGGTGGTGTATTTCCCATCCTCTTGATGCAGCTAAGGCAATAATGAATCGGACGGTCTCTATCCGAGCTACAGGAGCAAAGACTTCTTCAAAGTCGACACCATGACGTTGTATATAACCCTTAGCCACCAACCTTGATTTATATTTGTTTATACTTCCATCTGCGTTTCTCTTAATCTTGAATATCCACTTGAGACCTATGGCTTTAGCTCCTTTAGGTAAGTCTACAAGATCCCATGTTCTATTTTTTATGATAGATTCTATCTCATCTTGACAAGCGTCTCTCCATACCTTTTCTTTTACAGCTTCTTCATAGCTCCACGGTTCTTCATCCAAAAGTAGAAGCAGGCGTTCTGCTTCGTCGTCAGCGAGTAACACATAGTCATCTAAGTAAGCCGGCTTCTTGCTTTCTCTTGTTGATCTCCTAAGTGTTGTTTCTTCAACAACCTCGCTACTGTCCTCAAGATCATTGTGGATATCTTCTGTGATATCCACATTATCATCCTCTGTTTCTATCCTTTGATTCCCATCTGGATCAAAGAACAGTTGGAACTCTCCCGGCTCTTCTTCTTCTATGCCTTTTGTCTTGTTGCTCCATCTCCAGCTTTTATTTTCATCAAAAGTAACATCTCTGCTCACAACAATTCTCTGGCTTGTTGGATCGAACATTCTATACGCCTTAGAGCCTGGTTCTGTTCCAAGATGTACCAAACTTCTTGACCTATCATCTAGTTTTCTAAGTTGATTTTTATCAACTTTCACATATCCAATGCAACCGAAGACTTTAAGATGCCCAACACTTGGCTTTCTCCCTTTAAAGACTTCATATGGTGTTTGAGAGCTCAACGACCTGGTTGCGACTCTGTTAATGATATAACACGCATGTCTCACGGCTTCTCCCCATAGGTAGTTAGGTAGGTTCATGTGTTTCAAGATACTCCGGGTCATCTCCATTAAGGTCCTATTGCGCCTTTCCACTACTCCGTTTTGTTGTGGAGTATAAGGAGCAGTTAAGTGCCTTTGGATTCCATATTTTTCACAGAATTTATTAAACTCTATTGACGTGAATTCTCCCCCTCTATCTGTTCTAAGTGTCTTTATAGACAATCTTGTTTCATGTTCGACAATACTTTTGAAAGCTTTGAATCTCTCAAAGGCTTCTCCTTTTTCTTTCAATAGTATTGTCCACATGTAACGAGAATGATCGTCTATAAGAACAAAGATATACTTGTTCTTTGCCGTAGTCATTGGTGCAATTGGACCGCAAAGATCCCCATGTATGAGTTCCAATCTCTCAGCTGCTCTAAACGTTGTCGCCTTTGGAAAAACTTGTCTGGCTTGTTTCCCAAGCATACACGCTTTGCAAGTCTCCTTTCTGATATCAATCTTAGGAATGCCCCGTACTAGCTCTTTCTTGACCATCAGTTTTAGTGAGTCTGTTCCGATATGTCCTAACCTAGCATGCCACCGTGCTCCATCATCTTGTATCTTCGACTGTAGGCAATCTACTTCTACCATCTCCATAAACACTTTATAGAGACGGTTTGGTGATCTCTTTGCACTTGTAATCAGATTGCCGTTTTTATCACGCAAGGTTAGAACATCATCCTTCATTAGTACTTCGCACCCTGATTCAGTTGCTTGACCAAGGCTTATAATGTTGCTCTTCAATTCGGGTATGAAGTAGACGTCTGCAAGTATCTTCTTATCCCCGTCTTGGCTCACAAACAAGATAGACCCTTTACCTTTGATGTCGATCCTTGAATCATCTCCAAACCTTACCTTCCCCGTAATGGTCTCGTCTATGCTCTTAAAATACTTCCTATTTCCTGTCATATGGTTACTAGCCCCATTGTCTAGATACCACAACCTATCTCCATCAATGTCAGTCTCAAACTCTTTTGGTCTTATGTTCTTCTCATTCAAATACACAACCTCATGCATTAACAGTTTATCTGCTTCATGCGTTTCATCTATCTTATTCTCATAAGTCTCCTGTAGTTTAAGCAGCCTATCGGGACACTCAGCGGCAAAGTGTCCATTCTTATCACATCTGAAGCAGGTTATCTTCGACATATCGAAGTTTGAATACGATCTTCCTCTTCCTCTTCCTCCTCTACCGTAAGCTCTTCCTCCACGACCTCTTCCTCGATAGTTTCCATTAAAATCACGTTGATAACTCTGTGATGATTCAGTATTAGCATACATCAGCTTGCTTTGATCATCTTGTGTATCCTCTTCTTCATCAGCAACTCTTTCTTCAAAGGCTTTGAGACGTCCGACGATATCTTCAAAACTTGTGGTTTTGAGATCCAATATCTGTTCTAAAGAAGCTACCATATGTATGTATTTTTTTCGAGGAAGACAATTTAGAATCTTCTTGACAAGCTTTGGCTCTTCCATTATTTCACCTAAGGCTGCAGATTTTGAAGAGAGTTCTGATAACTTGCCAACGAAGCTATCTATTGTATCACTTTCCTTCATCTTTAGTTTCTCAAACTCTGACATAAGTGTTTGTAATCTTGCTTCTTTTACTCTTTCAGCTCCCATATGCCTTGATTTTATAGCTTCCCATACTTTCTTTGCATTATCTAGGTCTCCAATTTGAAGGACAAGTGCTTCCGGTATGGACTGAAAAATCAATGCCGTGGCGATGTCGTTCTTTTCTGCTACCGTTGATTCTGTTTCGATTGCCTCCCACGCCTTGTTCACCTTAAGAAGAAGCTTCATTCGGATAGCCCACACAGTATAGTTTGATGATGTAAGCATTGGGCAGTTTATAGAAGATCTGCCACCATCTTTCAACTTCAAACTGTCACTCGCAATTGTGATATCTCCCATTGTATTTGCTCTGATACCAATTGTAGTTTCAACCTCAATGTATGAAACTCAAACCTCAATATATAACTCAAAGATCTTAGATAAGAATAACTCAATTCTTATAATTAGCTTAAAGATAACACTCAAATCTTTAGCTCACACAATGATCTTATTTAACACACACACAATATCGCTAGTCGATATCTTCTTTATATAGAAGCAAAATAGATCCTAATCCTATTTAACAAAACATATTTCCTTTTTCTTCTAAACCCAAATCAAATAGGATTACTCTTTCTTGATCTCCAAGTTATCATCAAGTTTACTTTCAACAAACGATTTGTTTGAATAAGACATACAAAGATGGTTCTTGTATTGGTTTTGGAATCCCCCCTTCTTTGAAGTATTGTTGTTGTACAAAATGATTTATACATGAGTGTTTGAACCAAAAACAATTAGAGAATAAAAGCAAAATCTTTTTTTTTTTTGAAAAAGTATAAAAGCAAAATCTTTGTTACTTAATTACCAAGACTGTCATTTGTGATTTCATATGATTTGATATTTGCTTGCATTCGTTATGATGATATTATTTGTGATGTTCTAACTGTCATGTTTCGTGAATTTCTATGTTTTTTTTGGCTTGCGAGTTCCATCTTTGTTCCCTGGTCGATGCATTATAGTTTTTTGGTATTTCTGGCACGCCATTTTCTTGGGTAGTATATATAAGGGCTTATTTGTGTAATAGCTATATTTGGAAGGTAAATTAAGTAAGTAACAATGATTTTGACATAATTAAATGTTAGATATTTATGTCCTATTTTATTCGGTTTTGCCCCATAACTTAAAAGGTTTCCAGTTACAAGTGAGAGAGAGAATAGATGATGTCTTTCTTTTGGTAGAGTCATCCACGTATATATTTATTAACCACATACATATGCACCGAGAAGAATTCTATTCTACATCACCGAAGTAGTATATGATTACAACTCCAGCTACAACCCCTAAATACTAATCATATCCAAATCCCAATCTTTCCACGACCCTTAAATACTAAGCCATAAATTTTAATCAATAAACTATAAATCCAAATATAAACCATAAACTGAAATATAAACCAAAAATCTATATAGAATAGAACAAAGAAAATAATATAGCACATATTAGTAAATTTATGGAATGTCTATGATTGCAAAGAAAAAATAATGTTGACCCTAACCACACTCTCTCACCTTATAAATACTAAACTTTAAACTCTAATCACTAAACTCTTACATAAATATAAACCCTAAATCCAAATATAAACCCTAAACCCAAAATATAAATCCTAAACTCAAATGGAATGGAACAAAATACATAGTATAGTACATATTGGTGAACAAAATGACACTTTCTTTATTAATCATCAAATGAAACGATATACGATAGGGGCACTATCAAACCTCAACCATACCTTCCAAATATTAAAACCTAAAACTTAATCACTAAACCCTAAACCCAAGTATAAACCCTAAACCCAAATAGAATGGAACAAAATACATAGTATAATACATATTGGTGAACAAAATAACACTTCCTTTATTAATCATCAAATGGAACGATACATCACAAATAAGTATAGTAACATACTATTTCACATTACATAACATGAATAAAACATTCATAATACATATTGTTTTACATTTCTATTCCATACGCATAAAATAGTATAGAATACAATGTTACAAAAACTGTTCATCTTTTCCGATCAATTCAAGAACATTCACAGCAAGAAAAATATGTGTAACTGACGATATCCATGGGAATAGTACATGTAACTGCCTCGTAAACCGAAGAAATTAAGGCAATTAAAGGAAGTGTTGACAAACCTCGCGGCGGTGTCGTTTACGTTGACGGCGACTCCATAGATTTCAGATGCACAAAGCTTTCCGTCAGTAGCCAAGCGAGCCGTTGCAGATGGGCATCTCCTAGGCAAAGCTACTCCAGAAATGGTTTTGGTGGTTACCATGTGGATCAAAAATGGAAAAGAAACCATTTATTATGTGATTCTCTAAAGGCCACGATGTATGTGTGTTCGGTAAGTATTATTACATTAGTGTTTTTTTGTTTACAGGTTTTACCGATTGTGTTAGAGGGCATAATAGTATTATTATATAAAAGATGCATGGTATATTGGTGTATTAGGTAAAATAGCTACTCTACCGATTACCGTTTTTTTCGTTGCTATAGGCTCCAATTTCCCTATATAATTCATAAACATATCCTCCTCCAGGATATTAAATAATTAGTTTTCTTCTTTTTGTTTGTTTGTTTGATGAAATAGTTTTCTTCTTTTACTGATGTTACAAACAGATCCAAGAACGTGAAAACTGTTGCTTCATTTTCTGTTATGTGTACACCGTAGTCTTACTTCGAAGGATTGCAATCTATTTTATTAAAATAAAAAGTATTCTTTGTAAATAACTTTAGTATTACGTAATTTACTGATTATGTCACCAAAATTTTAAACATGATTAAAATTTATTAAAAATATTTTCGTCATTGTTGGTCACAAAATATAAATTTATAATAAAATATAAAATATGCTCTTATATCTATACTATTGGAAGGATTCTTAAAAAATCTACTTAAACACAATTGTTTATTAAATATTTCCTTAATCAAACAAAATATCTCTATTCCTATTTATAAGGAACATACTAAGTTAATTATGTTAATTGGTGTTACTAATCGATATAAAAAAACACTACTTCCAAACAATAATTAATCTAATATTAAATGGCAGCTTAGGAAACTAATTGATGTTTATTACAACATAAGTACTTATGATAATACATTATTTCTTAGAGTTTAAAGAAAGAAGTACTATAAGGAAGCATAGTATAGTATGATATGAAAACAAAATCATAATAGTAAAATCATTAATCTAACAGTTCTGGAAAATAGGTACAAAAAATATTTAAAACTAAAAATATTTATGATAAAATTTAATTATTTAATAAAAGTTTAAAACCTATTAAAAATCCTGTAGGTATATCCTTTTAATTTATCTTAAGTCTGCCAATTAATCTCAAGTCTCACAAACTTAACAAAATCTCAAGTCTCACCAATTTAACAAATGTAACTATTAAAAAAATAGGGCAATTGTCAATAATAGCACTTTTTGAAGTTTATGTCTCAAAAATAGCACTAGAAGGAGAAAGTCACAAAAATGACATTCATTAAAGGGTAAAATATCCCTAATACCCTTGGTTTAAAATTAAATAAACAAACAAAAATAAATAAAAATAATTAAAATAAAAATAAAAAAAGAAAAAATAAATTTTTTTTATAGTTTCAGATTATATGTTTTCAGATTCGAAATTTTTATAATTTTTTTTTTTGAAATTTTTTTTTTCGAAATTTTTTTTATTTTTTTTTTCAAATTTTCTTTTTATAATTTAAAAATACTTTTTGAAACTGTTTTTAAAATTTTTATTTTTTATTTTAGTATTTATTTTTTATAAAATTTTAAACCCTAATTCCAAAACCCCACCCCTTAACTCTAAACCCTAAGGTTTGGATTAATTAACCCAAGGGGTATAAGTGTATATTTACCTCTTTAATGAAACCTATTTTTGTGACTTTGAGCCTTGAGTGCTACTTTGGGAACAAAAACTTAGTTTAGTGCTATCTTAGTCTTTTTCTCAAAAAAATACCCACAAAATATAATAAGTATAGACATCGATTTATTGGGTTGGGTACGGATCGATTCATTTCGGGTATGAGATCTTAAGTTATAGATATTTGGACCGTATCTGAAAATATTTGATTTGAGTTTAAGTTGGTTTTCTTTCAAGTCTAGATCCATACTTCAAATATCTGTAATATATATGTAACTTTTGGATACATAACGGGTCTGATCGGTTCGAACATTTAAACCCAAATTTCTTTTAAATATCCAAAAATTCAAAAAATATTTGAAAACCTGAAAAATAACTGACACGAAACATACCCAGAAATTCAAATGAATACCGTAAATATTAAAATATCCAAAGAGACATAAAATTTTACTTCAAAATCAGACCCGAACAACCAAAAATATCTAAATTTTTATCCGGATACCAAAATTTTTTTTTTAAATGAAATTTTACCTTAAACCCGAAATGATAACCCAAAACCCAAACCTGAAATAAAAATTATCCGTAATATCAAAAATATATTCAAAATATTAAAATATACCTAATAAACACAACATATTTTGGTACTTTGGATACTTGATTGGGTCTCGGGTAGGACTTAGACTCGATAGAGACTGGCGGATCCAAAAATACCCAATAGATACCTTGCCTTGGATCCATACAAAACCCGAACCTATAAACTAATTCATATATTATACAATTTTTTTTTTAAATCGATATAAAGCAATTTTGTAACATATTAATACACAACAATCAAAAAATACTATTTCATATCAAAATTTATTTATCATCCAAAAAAACCCACGCTTTCGAAGCGCGGATCAAAATATAGTTATATATAATAAGGTTGCATATTAAAAATATTATTTTAATTATAAATACATAATATAGTTCAATATATATATTTTTTTCGTATTTTATATTTAATTTTATATGATTAAATATTCTTATCCAATATCAAATTTTTAATTTTTAATATTTATTTTATATTATATCATAATAAAATTCTATAATATATATATATATATATCTAATATGTATAATTAAATTATTATTCTGAATAAGAAATAAAGTTAAATAACTTAATATACACACAAAATAGCACATATTAATAAATTTTAAAGTATACTTCATTTAAAATATTTAAATGAAATATTTTAAAAGTAATAGTTAGCAATAATTCAAAAAGCAAATAAAATTTTCAGAATGCTAAAATTTAAACAGAAATTTTTAAAATATTTAAACAAAATTTCAGAATATTTGTTTGTATTGCAAAATTCGCTATATATATTTTAATTTTTTTAATAATACTTCAAATTCTGTTAAAAATTTATCAAAAAATAAAACTCAAAAATACACATTGAATAAGTTTCCTATCTAGTTTGTGAATATTTGGATTTAAAATTAGAATGATATAGATCATTATTCTCCTAAAAACCAAAAAGTAAGTTCAATTAATTTCCATAAATTAAATTATTTTAATAAGCCATTTACATAAATTTAATTATAACATATATATATATAATTTAAATTCAGAAATCATATAATAAATTGTAATTTTCTTTAACAAAATTTTGTAAACTAAATTTCCGAGAGGTCCCGGATATCTATATAGGTAATGGAAAAATCTGTTAAGCATTATATATCATTTTTTCTCATCTGTACAGGGTTTGGAACTATAGAAGGATTGTCTTAGATTGTATTACTTAAATCACACGAACTAGAAAAGCAATTTTCCCCATTTACTTAATTCATACAAACTACTTCATCATATTTACATAATACACGAAGACTACTTTGGCTTGAATACAAAAGCTTGCTAATGTTTAGTCAGCCTTCTAAATTTGTCATAATATTGCTGGATTATTTCCTTGAATGAGATATTTCTTATGAGCAAACGAAGACTTTATCTTTTAGTCCAAGATGCACATTTATTGTATCAACAAAATTGAAAGAAACAAAAAAAAATTTGGATAGGCTTAGATCTTGGACAGACTCACAGAAATTTATTGTTGACCGTATTATTTAACCATATATTAATGGATCATTTCATCCTCAATCACACAAACCTACATCTTGAATAGAGGTTAGTTTAAAAAGTTGAGTGCCAGAGAGACTTATTTTATAAATGGATTCTTCAAAACTGTTGCTTACATTTGCGCTCGTGGTTACAATGTCCATCTCCTATGATCTTTTCTCCGGTATGTCTATTTATATTTTACGGTTGTTATATCAGTCGCATATTCAAGAATCAAGACTCAAGTTGTTTGCTCATTAATGTGTTTTGTTCTTTTTTAATTACTTTGCATGATTGCAGGTATAGGAATAAACGCGAGAATTGTGCCTCCGACTTGTTACGAGGGATGTAACGCAACGTTTCATAATCCAGAATGTAACAAATTTTGTATAGGATTGCTTTATAAAGATGGTAGTTGCTTTGACCCTGAAGGTTCTAAACGACCTTATTATCGTTGTTGTTGCGACCCTATAATTCTTCCACCTCCTTCTCTTTGATCAATATATCTGTCCTGCTTTATAATATCTATACTTAATAAAAAACAATTTTCTTTCTCGAATTTCATAGAAATATCTAACTTTAATAATCTCCTTATTGCATTTTTTTTCGTTTCTTAAAACAGTTTTTTTATGACAGAATAATCATCATACGAACTAATAGTTATTGTTATTTAGCAAAACAAACAATTATCAATATATATATATATATATATATATATATATTGTGATAATTTCATTTCTTATAGTAGGATATGTAGATATGTAATATATTTACCTATGATGTATAGGAAAACCTTTTCTGGCATATGTTGGCAGTACTCACAAACAATTTTAAGAAAATTATAATCAGTGATGTACATGAAATTATCATCGGTAGTGTACTAATGTGTTAGAAAACCGCGCGTTACCAACACCGGATATGGTGCTGTTCGTTTGCTCACCCAGGTGATCCATCTGGGTTAAGATGCAAATCGATATTCGTTTATGCATTATAATGTTACATATAGATAGATCATTCAGTTGAATTTTTAAAAACTCATCTCAAATTCTCACTCAATAAGTCTTGATAGTGCATCTGGATGCAAATGCATTTAGTTCAGTTCAAAATGATAAATGACAAAAATGACCTTTGAAAATATAAATATTATTTTCAAACCATAAATTCTATTTTTCTTCAAATACATTTTTTCGCCAGAACCGAAAAATACATTTTCCCGCAAAAACTGAAAAATATATTTTTTCGCCAAAACCGCAAAATAAATTTTTTTTCTCAAAAAACGTAAAACGCATATTTCCATAAAAATACACTTTTCGGTCAAATCAGTAAAACCACACTTTTCGCTCAAATCAGTAAAACCACACTTTTCGGATAAACCGGAAAAACGCATTTTCCCGCTAAAACCGAAATAATGCATTTTCCCGCCAAAACCCAAAAACGCGTATTCCCGCCAAATCCCCCTAAAAGCATTTTCCGGCCAAACCGTAAAAAGCATATTTACACCTAACCCGGAAAAACACAACTTTCCTGTGAAAACCGGAAAAATGCATTTTTTCGCCAAAACCAGAAAAATTATTTTCCCGCCGAAACCGAAAAAAACCCCATTGTCCCGCCAAAACCGGAAAAACATATTTCCCGCTAAAACCGGAAAATGAATCGCAAAAAAATACATTTTCCGCCAAAAACGCAAAAATGCACTTTTTTCCGTCAAAAACGCAAAAATGCACATTTTCCGCCAAAACCGCAAAATGCATTTTCCCTCCAAAATCGCGAAAAAAAAATTATGTCAAACCCGCAAAATGTACTTTTCGTCAAAACACATTTTCTGCCAAAACCGCAAAATGTACTTTTCTCGCCAAAACTGCAAAAACGTATTTTCCGCCAATCCAATAAAAACTTATTTTCCGCCAAAACCGAAAAAATGCTTTTTTTCGCCGAAACATAAAAAAAAATATTTTTGTCATTTTATTAACAAGTTCACTTGGATGCAGATGCAAGTTAAAAAAATCAACATAGCTGTATTCAAATGATTCATATGGATGCATGGACGAAATGAAGAAACGAACAACACCCAAATGAAACATCTGGATAAGACATCTAGATGGACCATCTGGATGCATCTTCCAGATGTACAAACGAACAGGACCTATGTAGCGGAAGATGAGACTTTTTAGGGGCAAATGAGTTTATTTTTATATCAAAGAGCATACAATAAACAAAATTACTAAAAGAGGTTTTACTAAAGAGGTAAAAATTCTTATACCTTTACTCAATACATATATAAATATAAATAAATAATTAAAAAATCATTTTAGAGAAACTTTCCTATTGACAAAAGTTATATCTTATATACAAGTACGCAAGACGACCACCAATCGCCTGTAAAATGTCGGATCCAAAATAAATGGAGTATCGTCATATGCGAGCTTATGATTTGGTTCTATGGAAGTGCAAGCTGGTTTAGCACTTATAAGGCATATAGAAGATCAAAAACAAAATAAATACACCGATCAAGCATTCAAATGCAAAGTTATAGAAGCAATAACATATGAGAAAATGTCAAAACATCATTAGAAGTTGTTGGATTCCAAGTCCAACACATTTTAAGCCATTAAAATTATATTGGTGGTGTTAGCCTTATAACATATAATAGTTTATGGATGTTATCATATGAATCATATAGTTTGTGTAGTTTTGATACAATAAATTTGTCAGCTGTGTGACCATGTGGTTGATGTTTCGTTTCTGTAGTTAGCAGTCATTTTTTCCTTAAGTTATGCCTTTAATGTTAAGTAATAGATGCAACTTGAATAATAATTGATGGAACAAAGATTGACTATACATCTCATACAACTCTGTATGAACAGATTTATAATTGGGGTCTGGTGTCTCGCGCAACGTTGACTATAGATCTCATAATTTAATTTCTCATACACATTTACTTTTAATTGATCACTATTGAAAGCTATCTTAAAGCTGTATTGGACATTATGCACGGGAATACAAGTTTATCATTTCTTTTTCTTTTTTTCCTTATATATATATATATATATTAAATTATCGAAAGAATGCATGATAAGTTGATAACTAACCTTTTATAAGTAAAGGACCAGTTACATCTAATCATTTTTTTGTCCTGCTACATTAACTGTATTCTTAACTATCAAAATTCAAGATGATTTGTTCAAATGGAAAAAAAATTTACATTCTTTCAGATAAAATACATCTTCTGACCTTTTGAGAGTAAACAAGCGTAAAATTCTTCGGACTATTTTTTTATAAGATACTAGAAGAAAAATTAAAGCATAACGTATCTAAGATAAAAAAAAAGATCAAATTCTTCAAATATGTAACACAATTACAAACCTCAATAAAAAAAAAAAACAAGTAGGATCAAGAAGAAGAAGTAACATATTATGATAGATTCAAAGCATTATTATCATGATGATGATGATGATGATGAAACATCAACATGTCGCTTCCGTAACTCTCTTTGTCATCTTCGCTTCCAACATTGATAAAAGCCGTGGAAGATGAATTCAACGGAGTCGAGCTGCTAGACGAAGTTCCCGGTAGCATTGAAGAACTGAAATTCCACCCGACCTTATAATTCTCACCGTCATTAAAGGCCGATGAGTAGTTTCCCGTTAGAGGGGCCTGGTTAATAGATTGGTCACCAGAACCGGTGTAATTGAGATAATTTTCCAAGCATTCTCCATTGTTTTGCCATTGAACCGGTGGTGTTGAGTTGAGCAAACCGGTGAAACTGGTTTGGTGGTCGTTTTGAAGCTGTTGGTTTGCTTGGTGAGGTTGGTATGATTCGGTTTGAACATTGCTGAGAGAGGTATTGAGTTGATGCAAGAGTTCGTGATTAATACTTGGATTAGCGAGACCAAACGGAATGTTCATTGGTTGTGACATAGATTTGAAGAGAGATGAGGTGAGAAACGAGGAAAGTTGAAGAAGATTAATCCGGGGACAATGAGTCACCGGATCAATCCCCATTCGTAAGAGTTTCTTTTTTATGTGAGTGTTCCAATAATTTTTTATCTCGTTATCTGTTCTTCCTGGCAAGTGAATAGCAATGGCAGACCATCTACACACAGAGGAGAAAAAAAAACAAGTTAGATTTTTAAAATATAATGGAATGAAAAAGTTTTGACTTGCTAAGATATGGATTGGTTTCGTAAACAGTTCTAGATCGCAAGCTTAACTTTAGACATTTGACTTTGGTATAGTGCTTATGTTCTTGTCTTTTAGTTGAATTACATAAAATATGCAACTAGTATTTTTTTCAGAAAAATAAAGGACATGGAAGTCCAACGAAGTAGGTGTAGTAGTGGAAAACTATGTCACTTGTTTAGTTTAAATAATATTTACACACGATAATCACTAAATAATTATAAACTAAAATGAGATGAAAAAAAAATTTGAAGAAAGACTAACTTGTTTCCAAGAAGACGATGGAGTTGAATGATAGTCTCTTCCTCTTGAAGAGAGAACTCTCCTCTCTTAATATCGGGTCTTAGATAGTTCGTCCATCGCAACCTACAACTCTTCCCGCATCTTTTTAACCCTTTTCAAGATTTACAACAAGAAAATGGAAATAGAACCATGATTAATTTAAAGGTAATACTAACGTAGACATTCATATGATGTAACATACTAATCTTTATTATTATAATTATTAAATTTTAAGGACAAGTGTTAATGTAAACATAAAACGCAAGAAAATGATTGTAGCTTAGAGGATTTAGCTACGGTTTGCGCGTATGTTTACATGCGCATGTGTTGACACTTAACATGATAAAATGCTAATGATTATTCGTAAATTTTAGACCACAAGCGTGAACACAAAACGCAAGAACACAATCGTAGGCTATAGATCTTAGCTAGGGTTTGTGCGTACGTATATATATTAAGGGTGGTAGCTAGATTCTTATAACTAAAGTGGTAGTAACTTACCGGCGTTTTTGGGAAGGGTTCGCCATTTACCGGGACCGTGCGCCTGTATATAGCTGACGAGTTTCTCGTCTTCCTCTGGAGTCCATGGTCCTTTCTTCACTTCACTTTCTTCCGAGCTTGAAGATTTTCCCATCTCTTTAGAAATGTTATTTGTTGAGGAAGCTAGAAAAAAATAAAAGGAGCTAATAGTTTGAGAACTTGATTACAAAGAAAATATGTTTCTTTCATGAATATGTATGTATATATATGTGGTATACGCAAAGTCAAGTCAAGGTGATTCGGTACCGCCCTTCCATTATCCATCTAAATACGTGTCTTTTCTTGATGATATACGGAGAAAAAAGAAGCAGAAAAGAACAGCTTATTTTGTTGACAAAAAAAATTAGGTGTGTAACTTTTTTTTAAGACGTTAACAACAAAGCTCTCTGACCAAACAGACAAAACAAACAAAAAATATGAGATTAAACCATCTTTGTTAATGGCTTAATTCTGATGAAGCGATAACATGCACTTGGCAAAATCTCAATGGTCTATGTGGATGTGTGATGATATAAATTGGGAAGGTTCTAATTTGTTTTGGTCTCTTTGTCTCAAATCATCAAACAGTTAGCAAGATAGAACTGTTTTTTTTTTCCGGTAAATGCAAGATAACTCTGTTGCGTGCACTGTTCACCATCAGTCACAGACATCCCTATATCATAAATTAGTTTTACTTAAATAGCAATACGCATATCGATGTGTAGTTATAATATTACTAGAGACGAAAATGAAACATATTGTAGGCATGATAACATTTATTATTTTGTCAAAAAAATGATTACATTTATTATATTTTTGTGATTATAAAATTCTAGGCTCATAAGCGAATTGCGCATGTCTCGGCAAACCCAAACTATATAATTTCTCTTTTTAAAGAGAAAATTGCTTAGCTGCTCAAAAAAAAAAATCCTTCCAGTGAATCAAATCTATGATCTCTGATTTTTATGTTTTTTTTTGTTGCTAAAATCTCTGATTGTTATATTGAAGTTAACCAAAGAGTTTAACCACAAAATCAATTTATTGTTAGTACATTTTATATTGATCATATACATAGATGCATACAATACGAAACTATACTAGGTGGTAATCATGTACCCATGCACATATATAATATTTATAAATTAAATATATTGTACTAAGTGATTGATATTTTAGTTTTAATTTTAATTTATTTTATAATACTATCTTATTTTAATTAGAAATATAATTTTAGATATGTAATATTTAGTCGGTTTGGTTATCACTTGGATATATTGGATTGCATTTACTTCTCTGAATTCAAATATAATATTGTTTGTTCTAAATAGATAAAAAATTTATTAGTTTTTTACTTGCATTAGTTTGGTTGTTGTCTTAGATATGTAAATATATTATATTAAAATTATGTATAATTTAATATTTATTATTTTAAGAATAAAATAACAAATTAACTAAAGTGTTTGACTCAAAACTGTATAAATAAATGTAACGATAATATTTTTCAAATCTCATCCCTATATATAATTTTATAAAAGAACTAAATTGTGAAAATTGGTTAATAATTTTTTAAAACTAATATGTTTTGATTTAATAATTTATATCTATAAAATAAGTAAAATATTATTATAAAAATATATATTTTATTTTGTTAATTCTTTTATTTCAGATAGAAGAAATTAAACTTGTTGAATTACTCATTTTGTGAGAATGTTGAGTTACATATTTTTTCAAATTCAAATTGAAGTATAATTATTTTAATATTCTAATAAAGCTAAATTGAATAAGTTTAATTTATCACATTAGTTCAGTTCTTCATCTTAGACGTTTAAGTATATTTTGTAATATTTTAAATAATTTTCTTAATTAATATCAGCTTATTTTTTAACTTTCTTTTCCATTGAAATCACATTATATAAAAAACAAATTTCATCAAAGAAAATAGATAGATATAAAAAATATTTATTACTTTGGAAATATATTTTATGTTGCTTAAATTAAGTTTTAAAGAGAATATTATTTATTTTCTTAATTTGAAGATTTTATGAAATCACATTCTATATAAAATATATTTTCGTTTTTAGTGTTTATAAACAGTTCCCTCTTATTATTTATGTTATTTGGATAAAAGAAAACACAACTAAAAAATTTATTAACAGGAATATTAAAAACAAGGAAAATGTTTAAAAAAAAAACTAAATGGAACTGACATGACTTTTTGAAGTTTTCTTTATTGATAAAATTTGAAATTATTGTATCGTTATGGACTAAAACTGTTGAAATTCAGTTTAGATTTCCTATTCAGCCAGAATTGAGTCTGTTTATTTATTCAATTTTGATTCAACAATTTATTTGAGTACGACATTCTACAAAAAAAAAAATTAATAATTAAAAGTTTTCTGAACTCATATACTTGAATATTTTGTAAAGCAAAAATATACCATGTAATTTAAATCCTTTTAAAAATAATTATCTTTCAGCAAAATTTGAAGATGTGATATCTTATTTATTTATTAAATATTCTAATAATTTTGCAAATAGGCCAATTCATTTGGTTTAAAAGAGTGTTAATAACATAAAACGAAAATAGAAAGATTGTTCGTAATATTAGTAAAGGAAATTATTTATAATAGAATATGTATATATATATATATAATTTATTTTCATCATAATTGTCTTCTATAAAAGTTCGAAAATGGTATTTTTTATTCTTATATAATCTATTAAGTGGAAATAATAGTAAAAAATGATAATTTTTTATATATATATGACTAGCAATTCTATTACACAGCATGCATATAACTGATAATCTAAGACATTTACTTTTGTTAGGCCAGTTTTCAAAAAAGACGTGTACTTTTGTTTTTACCTAGTTACGTGAATTAACGACAAAGGTCGTTGTAGTGCAACAAACGTAAGGAACAAGCAATAGTTCCAGTCAAAATACACGAGTGTGTAATTAAATGACAACTATACTATTATAAATGTGTCTGAAAGTGAGTGAGAGCTAACTTGCTGATACAGTAATACCGCCGGTATCATTAACTGAATATTTTTCCCAGTAACACTGGATTATCTGTTAAAAAGGTGAAAAATGAAATATTCGGAACACTTCAATATTGGATTATATGTTAATAACTTGCTATTAAATTGAGAGAATTAAATTTCAATGCGAAATATGAAATATTCAAGACAGTTCACCAATCTGTATTAATAAATACTAGATCTCCGTGCGGATGTTAGATTTAACTTGCATTCAATGTAAATTTATAAACCATTGATTTTATAAAATGTCCATTTATATTTTTATGTTTTGTAAAATATATTTAGAGTAGAATATATTATAATATAGATGTTTGATAATAATTTTTTATCTGTACGTAATATTATATTTATAATTTTATAACTTGATGCAATTTGATGTAATTGTAATATTTATATATTAACCTATTGATTTTTTTGTTTATTTATTTAAAAATAATTTAATTTTTACAGTAGGTTTTTTTGAATTATTATTAATTTTATGATATTTTGTTTTCTTGAAAATTGTATTGCAGCAGATTAATATATACTATATATTATAGTTTGTGTTTTTATTTTCAGCAAAAAGAAATAACAATTCATTGTAATTAATTTAATTTTTTGATTTTAAATAAAGTGACAGATTTATAAATAAGAAAGAAATGTAATGCCTAAATGTGTAAATAAAAAAAAAAAGTAATCTTATATCCGTGTTTCCAAACAATTCTCATTTAATCTGTAAATGAGAAAAAAATACAGTGACTAAATATGTAAATAAAAAAAAACATTTAATATGTTATCCTTGTTTTCAAACAACTTTCATTTAATCTACTATTTAAATTCCCAAACAGTACCAAAATGTACTTCAGTTTTAATAATATAGATTCTCTCTGATTTAAAATGATACTCCATCCGTTTCATATTAAGCGTCGTTGTAGAGAAATTTTTTCGCTACAAAATAAGTGTCGTTTTCGACTTTCAATACCAAATTTATTAATTTTATTTTGTAATTTACTTTTATGTTGGTTGAAATATGGTTAGACGTATACGTAATTGTGTTTTTATGTTAAAAAATATAAAATTAAGTATTTCTTTAATCTGTATACACAAATCAAAAACGACAACTAACTTTCATTCAATCTTTATCTTGTTCAATACAAGGAAAAGGAGAATTATCCATCCTTTTTGGCAATAAGCATAAACTACAACATATAAATAAACTAAATAAGATAGGTCTTCAAAAGAAGATGACAGCGAATTCGAGACGTTGCTTGAATGCGTCGGTAAAGTCTTCACGACAATGTCGAAGAGCTGGAAAATAGTCACAAGTGATGTTGGAGTCCAGACCTCATCTAATAAAACATATTAAATTGCAGTATTAAGTGCATAATTTTTATGATTATCTATTTTTTATAGTTTTAAACCAATAAATTAATTAATTTTTATGTAATTTACAATTAGCTATTATTAATTGAAAAAATGCATCAAAATATTAAAAAAGTATTTTTTTTAAAAACATTTTTTCTCTAAAACACGTATTTTTTGAAACAGAAAGAGTAGTTAATATTTAATTGATATAAACGTTTTGATTCCACTGTAAATATTATTTTACAAACTGTTAATATTGTTTATTTTTTCTTTTGTTTCACAAAATTATCATTTTAATTTTTTTCACAGATAAACAAACCATTAATTTTCTGTTTTACTTCTACTTAATATATTATTTTGTTTTGTTTTGTTAACTAATAATTTAAAAGCTTAAAGATAAATTAGAAAATTCATAAAATAAATGCATTGAAAATATAAAATAAAATAATTTAAAATTTAAAATAACACTTAATATGAAATAGGTGGCGTATAAGTTATATAACCTGCAAGTACTAAGCCTTTGAGAAGTAGTTTGGTTTTGTGCGTCGATAATAAAATGCTTAGAAAGTTTTTGAGAAAACAGTCGCTTTACTATAAGTTTATAGAACCGGCAAAATACAAAGCTTTTTCAAAGCTTTTTCAAGAACAAGTCCGTTATTTATGTTAAAAAAAAAGTCCATTATATATTTTTGGGTAAAAAAGTCCATTATATATGCAGAAGACGTCAATCGGTTCTTAATATACTGGTTGAATGATTCGATCTCTAGATTGAGATACCAGGATTTGAAAATTTAATTATAATGATGTTTTTTTAACATTAATTATAATGATGTTAAAACCGGTATTTAAAAAAGGGAAATTGCATCTTATATACATGAAAAAATTCAAATACACTAACTAACCAAAATTCCTCCCTCTCTCCTACTTTCTCTTCCTATCTCTCTCTACTATTTCTTTCAAAATCTAATTTTTATTTTCTTTTTGGTTATTTGGCAAATAAGCCTTTTAAAAAATTGGCTCTTCCGCATTTCTCATTCATTATAAATTTATTTAGGTTTCGATTCAAACTCTTTGTTTTTTACTATATAAACTTACTAAATAGATTTATAAAATTAAAGTAATCTTCTTCTTTTTTTGTAACTTGAAATTAAAGTAATTTGTTACTACTTGATCGTATTTGGAGAAGTTTGTACGAAAAACGAAATTATTTAGAATTTTAGATCCCTACCAGAGTTCAAAGAATAATGATAATAATTAGTGAGACGACAAAATTTCATGTTAATCTGGTCAAATAATATTTAATTTCTCAACTAAAAGATATACTAGACGCTACTATTGGTAGATAATGTTATTGCCTGATTGTCCCAACAAACCAATATTAAATCAGTTTCAAAATAATGTGGCTTCTTAGTATCATTAATATAATCAATTTTAGAAAACTATAATGTGGCTTCTTGTTTCAAAATATATTTGGTCTCTTTAAAATTTGCGACTATCAATTATGCAAGTCTTATCATACAACAAACTATCAATTTTCAAGTCTTTTCGTATGTCAATTCGTTAATCAGCTACCATCTTCCATTCAGTTTTCCATAAGAAATTAAGTCTAATTTAAATTCAAATAATAAAAGTTTTCTTTTCTCGTCTTTCATTTGAGATTTTTCAAACTTCATTACATCATTGCTTGCATGTCTTTCTTTCTCAAATTTTTAATTGTGGGAAGTCTTAATCCTCCATATAAAGACAAGGGACATTTAAGTTCATTCTAGAATACGCTCTACTATTATAAGTGAAAACGATCGGAATGAAAAAAATACAAATATTACCTGTTTTGTAAGAACCCACAAAAAAAGTCTTCATGCAATATTTTTCATCATCCTTATTCAAAATATATTCTACAAAAAATGTTACTTATAAATCTATTTTGCCAGATCTGACATATATGAGGGTAACTTTTATGATATTGTATCTACAAACACGTAATAATCGCAATAATATCAAATTAGTGTATATTTATCTTTTGGAAATTTCATATATAATTGTATATTCGATAATGAGCATATCACATTTTATAACTAGAAATTTGTGTGTGGTATGAAGCCCACGCCTGTATGTAGCTACATTTTATATTCTTTCCAACTTTTGTTTGTACCACATATTCTTTCCAACTACAGTATCATATGGTTCATTTTTATATATAGCAAAAAATTTACTTTTCCAACAATATACCTTTAATTATGTGTGTTTAAATTAATATTTTGTATACAAATATATTTATGGATTTTTGTTTTTCTTGTTTAAATCAATCTAATTATCCTAAATCAATTTAGAATCCAAACGTTGAAACTATAATTGTTTTTAAAATTTTAAATTATGAAACTGTTATTATTGGTTAATATTTTCTGAAAAAAAATTCTTTATGAAGATTTTCCATAAATGCAAGATAAAAAAAAATATTTTTTTCATAGATACAAAATAAAATGATACTTTTATAGATGTAGGTGGTAAGCAATTAGGATTCGAAATCTACTATCTCAAATATATTTATTCGTGTGGTTAAATGACATAATTTTCGTTACGAACAACCAAATTTATTTAGCGTCAATAGATAGATTTTCAGAGAATTAGTCGGTTAGGCTTCAATCCGCCAAATATTATCGAATAAAAAAAATTAAAATTTTGAAAAACATTTTAACAAAGTAAAAGATAAAATATAAGTTCTTATTGATTGATATATTTTTTGGTTAGAATGACCGATAAAGCGTTCTTTTGGAGTTTTGGTTGTTAAAAAAAAAAGCATTCTCTTGGTTATAAATGATCGATAGGTCTTCCACCGAATCCTTACTAATAAAAGGGACCTTTTGAAGCTCCATAGAGCGTCCACATCAGCAAAAAAAACTTCTCCCGAAAGATGACACGTGGCATAAAATATAGTTTTATATTTTAATATTACTAATTTTCAAAAATTATAAATAACATGTAAACATACAGCATAAAAAATAGAAAAACTACATTAAACATATGTAAGACTACCATTTTTCACTTAAAAAAAGACGGATTATCTTCATAATGTAACATTACCGTTTTATAAAAAAAAAAAACATTATATATAATTTCAAAAATAATAAATATATGTAAACATACAACATAAAAAATGGAAATACTACATTAAACATATGTAAGATTACCATTTTACATTTTTATTTTAAAAAAATAATATGTAAACATTAAACATATGTAAGATTACCATCTTTCACTAAAAAAAGACGGCTTATCTGCATAATGTAACATTACTATTTTGTAAAAAAAAACATTATATATAATTTCGAAAATAATAAATAATATGTAAACATACATCATAAAAAATGGAAATACTACATTAAACATATGTATGATTACCATTTTACATTTAAAAATAAAAATAATATGTAAACATACAACATGAAAAAAATGGAAAAACTACATTAAACATATGTAAAATTACTATTTTTCACTAAAAAAAAACAGTTTATCTCCATAATGTAACATTACCATTTTATAAAAAAAAACATAAATATAACTATTTGACTATTTGTCCAAGTTTTTCTATAAAACATTGCCGTTTTACATTAAAAATGAAAAAATACATTAAGATTTAAACATCTATCTTAAAATATAAAATATAGATATTAATAAAATATAAAGTATAAGAAAGAGAAATACATAATATATAGAAAAATAAATAATAAGTAAATATTATAAATATATAAATATACGAATTATATATACAATAATAAGTAAATGCACAATTTTAAAAAAATGGAAAGAGTACATTAAATATTAAACATCTATCTTAAAATGTAAAATATAGATACTAAGTAAATAGAAAGTATAAGATAAAGAAATACACAACTTAAAAACAATGGAAAAAATTATATTAAGATTTAAACATCTATCTTAAAATATAAAATATAGATATTACGCAAATAGAAAATATAACAAAAGGAAATACACAATTTAAAAAAAAATAAAAAAAAGTACATTAGTATTTAAACATCTATCTTAAAATGTAAATCTATCTTAAAATATAAAATTATTAGTAAATAGAAAGTATAAGAAATAGAATTACACAATATAAATAAAAATAAATAATAAGTAAATATATAATATAAGTAAATACCCAATTTAAAAAATGGAAAATTACATTAAGATTTAAAAATATATCTTAAAATTTAAAATATAGATATTACGTAAATAGAAAGTATAACAAATAGAAATATACTTTTTTTAAAAATGGAAAACGTACATTAAGATTTTAACATCTATCTTTAAAAGTAAAATAAAGATATTAAGTAAATAAAAAGTACAAGAAATGGAAATACATATACAGGAAAATAAATAATAAGTAAATATTTAAATCTATAATATATGAATTATATATATAATAATAAGTAAATACATAATTTTTCTAAAAAAAATGGAAAAAGTTCATTAAGCATTAAACATCTATCTTAAAATGTAAAATATATAATATAAGTAAATACACAATTTACAAAAAAAGGAAAAAGTACATTAAGATTTAAATATCTATTTTAAAATATAAAATATAGATATTACGTAAATAAAAAATATAAGAAATGGAAATAAACATTTAAAAAAAATAGAAAAAATACATTAAGATTTAAACATCTATCTTAAATGTACATATATCTTAAAATGGTAGTAAATTATATAAAAATGAAAATACCACATTAAACAAAACAAAAATTAAAATGTACTCCCTCCGTTTCAAAATAGATGATGTTTTAGAGAGTTTTTGATGTTTCAAAATAGATGATGTTTTCATATTTCAAGGTATCTTTTAACTTTATCAAAAACTGTGTAACCAATTATATTTTGTAGTATGTTTTGTGATTGGTTGAATAATTTTTAATTTATATTTTAGTGATACTTTTTAGATAAAAAACAAGTTTTTTAATATTTGTGTCCCAACCTAAAACTTCATGTATTTTGAAACAGAGGGAGTCAAGAAAGTCCATATAAAACTCATTATTCCATCAATATCAACCTCACACTATCAAGGAAAACTTCAAAGCACTCGAGCAAAAAAATGGTTCTACCATCAACTATTGCCGTCTCAAAAACCCTTAATGACTTTGAAGGAGATTTTTTATAACAACGAACTTTTTGTTAGGTGAATTCATTGTTGGGAAACCCACAACTTCCAAAAGCCAAACTTATTCATGGGAATTGAATTGCTTTTCATAGACTCAAAGGTATTCTTACAAATTTAAATTAATCTAATCCATCATTTTATTGTTAATATTCATACTAACTATTTCATGATCAAACTATTACAGTTAATAACCATTCAAGCATTTATCCCGAAACACTTCATTCCACGCCGAATCAGGTATTGGTTCATGTTGGTTTAGTATTGTTTTTGGTTTATTAACAGGTTTAGGATGGTCCTATTGTAAATATAATTGAAGTTAGTTTAGCATATATTATGCTTAAAATAACTTAAATTAAATAATAGTAATATTATGCTTAAAATATAATTTTAGAGAGTTTTCAAATATAGTTTATATAACATTATAGGTGATGAATTTAATTATTAAATTCGTTTATTACTTAAAACTAAGTTATTTTAAAAACATACTGAGTTATAAATATCAATGATGGATTGGTGAGTATAACATGAAGACAAAAATATAAATATTTGATTTTCAAGATAAGAAATTCAGCTTTTACTCAGTTACTCAATATATAATATCTTAAATTATTTTTTAAAAAATATACATAATTTATATATATAGATTAATCTTCCAAACTTAAACTATTATATTATATATGAATAATGTTTTTAAATAAAAATAATTTCTGATTTAAAAAAGAAAATAAAAAACAACAAATGGTTATTTTCAAATAATGGATATAATTTACATTATACTATCATTTAACAAGTATTAGATACGTTTTGATATATCATTATTTTCTATTTCCAGAAAACAATAAATTGTTAAACATCAATATCATCTAGATTAAGTATACGAACAACACAAATTCAAATATCACAAAAATATTTACATAAACATTATAATACAATAATTTGATCAAAAAATACAATTAAAACAATATTTAAAATAATAGTTATATACTTAATATCTGAAAATCAAAGATATTTTTGCTAAAATTGTACTTACCTGGCCAAGGAGATCGACCATCTTTTTACGGATCGATTGATTGTTGAGCATGTGGTCGATCCGAAAATACTCTACAGTTTAATTTAATATCTAAAACATTTATGTTAACACTCAAGAGATAGTTTTGCTAAATATGATAATTAGATAGCCAACAAAATTACAAAAAATATTTAAATAGTAAAAAATATGTTAATTTAACATGTTAAAATTTAAAAATAAATTTTAATTATGACATGCATCTTAACATTTATATAAATATATATCATAACCTAAATATAAATAAATTAACAACTTAAATTAGAAAAAAATAAAAATCCCGGGCGTAGCCCGGGTTAATCCCTAGTCTTTATATATAAAGTAGGGTTTGTATCCCTCCTGTTGCGCCACCTCAGCATCCAGGTCATAAAATCGAGTAACCTCGAGCTGACACGTATCTTTTTTAAAATTCATTGTGTTGTGTTTTTGGTTCTGATGGATTTACACGTTTGTTGATTTTTAGGCTTTGAATAAAGTTATTGTGGGCTGAAACCTAAGAGAATATTGGCCAATTAGGAGCCTTCGCTTTGTAGACGAAAAGACACCGTTCCAGGATTCATCGTTTGTGCTTCTTCTTCACGGAGGCGTTAGAAGTTGCATTGATTCGACTCATTCAATGATTCTTTTGTATCATCCAGGCGGTGTATCTCTACTTATAAATAGGAAAGGCTTCATCCCTTGAGCATCATCCTTTTGAACGCCACTCTATTTCCACTAGGTTGTAGCCATTGTAGTAGGTGGATTCTCAGCCATTCTCTTTAGTTTTTTATTTAGCGAGCGTAGCATCAACAAACGGAGCCATAACAACCCTTGATTGGGTCACCAGAACCCTAAACCCAATCCCTCCTTGGATCTACAAGTGGCCTACGTCTTTCGCCGGGGCTGGCGATTACTACGGGAAGGAAGTGAATGAACTCGACGGAGGAGATGTAAAGCTATAGCAAAATTCAGGTTTTTAGAAGGATAAAGAGCAAAGCTCGATGGATACGGATCTTAGGATGTGGAAGATAACAACGGAGACGGTGGGGATGTGAAAGCTGTGAAGAAGAGAGATTAGGGGATTTGTTGAAGAGAGAGTATGTGGGCCTGATGTGATGCTAGCCGAGGGAGAAGAAGACTGTGACAATGAGGATGATGTGTTATTGCCATGGGATAAGAACGAGGAAGTTTGACATCAGCCAAAGTTATCAGCCTTTGTATACTAAGTATCTGGTGATAAGAAAACACTTACCAATGTTTCATATTTCTATATTTATACTCTTCTGCGCTTGTCAAATTTAGCTTCTCTGATTTGACAATTAGTGGAATAAAAAAGTCAGATATACAATTAAAAAGTCAGTTATACCATAAAATCAATTATCATGATTTTGTTTTTGGAAACTAGGTGTGTTGTCTATATGGTACATGAATTTCAAATTAATATACAAAACTATTTAATAATTTATATTAAATTTAAAGTTTCATTTAAGAACTTATTTTTTAAAAACTTATACATTATGCGAAATAATTCATTATTCAAAATATAAATGTTATATATAATAAAATAAATTTCAATTAGAAGATTTTTTTTAAAAATGTTACTTTCACAATTTGATCTCAAATTGGGTTTACCTTTTTAATTACATGTGTGTGTACGTTAAGAGGCATTCAAAATTATTATCTTTGGTATTTCATCATAATCTAGGGAAACTAAAACATATTACAAACACTAGAAATTTTTTCCGCGCTTCGCGCGGATTGTATCTTATAAATTTATTTTATTTGTAATATTATTTGTCGGTTTTTTCTTTTACATTAACTTCTTATTTTTTCAATGTTATTTTTTCTTAATTTAAATTTATATGTTTATAATTTTTCATTTTTCTTGTTAAAAATAGAGAACTATATTTTTTATAGATGGTTTTTTGTATGTGACATAAACTTTTTGAAATTTTAAAATAATGTTATATATAGTACGATTAACACATTAAAGAAGAGAAACATATTCAGGCACATTTTACGCATGTTTTATATGCATAATTTTAAACTAGTGAAACATTGGTAAGTATGGAAACAATACTTGAAATCCCAACTAAATTTTTTTGATTAATAAGACGTCTTTCTGTTGCTTCTTAATTATATATCAATAGTGTTTTTTAATCTTCTCTTTATGTATTCTACATGCTTATGACTGAGATTGCCGGTTTTCTTACTTTGGATGTTCAAAACTAAGAGGGAAGCATGAGAAAACAAACCGTCCATGAATTGAAGAGACAAATCCGAGATAAAAAGGAATTGTCTTCAAGGTTGATGATGAACTCGAGATACAAGCCGTATATGTTGAGAAGTTGTAGGGATCATAAGCTATGACAAGACAAAACATAAATTATTTGTATTGTACGCCAAACGATGATGGAAAGATAGATGAAAATAAGGGAGGAAAACAGAAGAGTCAGGTCTTTGAGCTGAGGTAATGTTTCTCAAATTTACAGATTGAAGGATCGGTTGATATGATTTAGAGAAAACGTTGGGTTGTGGTTTTCTTAAAAAATATTTGTTCTTTGATTTTACTTGGTTTGTAATGTGTTCTCATGAACTGGTTTGAAGACCAACATTATATTTGTCTTTTTGGTATTTTTTTACTTATTATTTCTTAATTATAAAATAGTTTGGGTTAATTAAAAAATACCCGTTTAAACAATCAGTTTCAACAAAAAGACCATGGTTAGCAATTCCATTTTCCTAAATTCTGTTGCAATTTGTTCGAAACAATCTTTTTAACCTTTTCCTTGGTAAAAAATTGGTTTCTTTGGTCAGCTTGATAAAATAACTTCGGTACTCTATCAAACCAAAATTATATAGCCGTAAATTTATTTAGCCAAAAGAATAAATTATCGTTTGATATAGAAAATGTAAAGAACCGGTTTCTACGTTTTATATTGCCTTGAAAGACGGGTGCCCGAGAAATGAGAACTCAATGATTCTAAAAACATAACTAAGCTTCAAATGAGTTGTAAATGTAAACAATTGTTTATATGAAAAACTAAACAATAAGATACAAGTATTTAAGGCATAAACAAAGTTTAATTAAATTAAATTTAACATTGCTTACCTTCCGTTAATTCCAATACTGAAAATATAATAAATTGTGAGTTTTAATCATTTCAAAATTTGTTGAGCAAATATAATTAAAATATATTTCAACAAATTTATTCATTGACTATTAAAAGGTAATTAATATGCCAATTCAGAATTTTTTTCATTTATTCAATGTGTTGCTCAACAAATTTTGAAATGATAGTCAATTCTAATGTAATATATATCTATTAAATCTAAATTATAATTGTATTTTATTTTTCATACTCTTATATCTAATTGTTAAGAAAAACAGTAAAGAACTCTCATTTGATCGAAAACTGAACATAAAAGGCATATGCTCCTTCTTTGGCTACAGAGGAAAAATAAGATACTAAAACTCAATATTTCAGTCCATAAGATCCAAAGATGTCTTTACTATCTGTGGTTTAACAAGGTTTCTCAATTGTGTTCTCTTTTGATCGATTTCGTTTGATTTAATTTATAATGCTCAAAATTTAAATTTAGAAAAGTGTTATGAGTATTATAACACTATAAAATTTTGTAACTCTGAATCGACGACAATAAGTCTGCTCCCATGTCATTTTTAGTTATACAATTTAAATTTGATGTAGATAACACTGATTGCTTAACATAATCATATTCACAACCAAATTAACATAAAAGAAAAATTAACACAAAAATTATATCATCGATAAAAACCAATACATCACATCCCGCCCGTAGGGCGGGCCGACCCTAGTAACAACATAAACAAAATGAAACGGATCTAACGATTTAGCCAAAAATACTAAAAAAAAGAGACCTAACTCTAAGATTGTATCATCGGTAATATACCCACGATATATTTTTATATATTAGCTATAACATTTGTTCTTTAACAAAAAGAAACCATCCACGACACATTTTACACGTAAAAGTGTGACGTAGGCAGCTTACTTAACTTTTTTTTTTTTCTGATATTCAGTTATAATAACTTAAAGAAGGTGGATAACTAGTTGGGCTATCAATGTAGAAATTTTTGGTTAAAATATATTTTTGTTGGGCTATAAATATAGAAATTTTGTTATTTTGCCCTCAAATACTTATTTATAGGCTTTTAAAATTAAACCGGGTTAACCGGACAAACTCAGATTAAACCAATTAAATTTGGATAAAAAGCTGATTTTAAAACGTCAATCGCACTTTCCATATCGTAAACCCAAACGATCGCGTTAGAAACGCTGTTCTTCGCAGCGGTCTGCATCCATCCGCGGTTCTCCCTCAAGTCTCTGCCATGAATCTCCATCTCCGCTTGCCACTACGAACTCCGCCGTGGATCATCATGTATGTCTCGGGCCTGAATCGCGAGCTCCAACTTCTTCTTCTTCGTCTCAGGCTTGGCTCGTGGTGGTGGTTCAGTTCGTGTTCCAGCCAGCAGCACCGGACTCGTCCTCTGCAACTCCGGTTATCATCTCCGTCATGGCTAAGCTTCAGATCGAGAAGCTTGACAGCTCCTCCAATGGATATCTCGCCCAATTCGTCTACTCCGTCGTGCTCTCGGCCATCGCCATCGTCGGAATAAGCCGTGGTAACCGCCGGAATCGTCGGGATCGAAGTGAAGAAGAACGACAATGGTGATCTTTAGCTGTTTTTCACATATGGTCCTTCACGTTTCTGATATTCATGATTTGACCTCAAAACCCTTGATATTGCATATATGTCCTCACAAATTAACCCCCAAAGTTCCGATTGAACATTCCAGACCTCTTAGAAATTTCACAGTGGTCCCTGGCGTTTTGATAATTTCGTTTCTGACCCCGTACTTTATAAATTGCAACCATAACCTCACGATTTTGCCCGAGACTTCTCAAAAGTGCACTTTAGACCCTGTCAAATGCAAATGAACACACAAATGCAATATATACATCTAAATGCAACTTAAAATAATTAAGATGAACTACAAACAAGTGCTAAAAAGCTATAAAAACATGAGATATCAGTTTATCTTATCGATCGTGAAGACTTTTATATTGTTAGGGTTTGTTAAGGATGTCCAAGTTAAGGCTTGTGTTTTCTTTTAATGTTATCTTTAATTAAGACTTGTTTATCTAGTTCGATCGGGTTTGTTAACAATGTAAGGCTTCGTGTTTTCTATTAACTATTGTTAAGATTTGTTTATCACGGTAAATAAAATTCTTCTAAATTTCTAGGCCAGTTCTAACTTTAGCTACTGCTGATTATTCTAACCACGTACATCAAATTCATTTATGTTATATACTGGCTACATTAGTTTCAGTGCCCTCTCTCTCTCCTCCTCTCTCTCTCTCTCTCTCTCTCTCTCTCTCTCTCTCTCTCTCTCTCTCTCTCTCTCTTCTCTCTCTCTCTCTCTCTCTCTCTCTCTCTCTCTCTCTCTCTCTCTCTCTCTCTCTCTCTCTCTCTCTCTCTCTCTCTCTCTCTCTCTCTCTCTCTCTCTCTCTCTCTCTCTCTCACACACACACACACTCATGAAACCAGTTGTCTTCCCTCCTCTCTCCAAGGAGTAGTTAACTCGATCTGACTCTCTACTCAATCTTCCATAACTAGCGTGTGCATTTAATCTCCGAAAAGTCAAATTTTGCAGCCGTATCGGATCAAACTGGTTGGGGATGGAAGCATTTTTGCAAGCCGTATATCACTATATGAAAGGCTCTCATAGCTTCAGAGTTGTTGCATGGTTTTCTTTTAAAAAACATTGAACATTAAAATAAAAAATGAAGCTATAATTTTGTTTTGATATTTTTGCCTCGAAGGGAAAACAAATAAACACCTAAATGTATAATTCAGTTTCTCGAAATTTTAAACCTATTATTTGACGGAGTAGTAGAGTGTAGTGTGTACACAGGAGAATTACATACTCATTTCTGCCAAAAAAACAAAATGTGTAGTATTATAAAGGGTAATTGTCAATAATAGCACCTTTTGAAGTTTATGTCTCAGCACTAGAAGGAGAAAGTCACAAAAATGACATTCATTAAAATGTAAAATATCCTTAATATCCTTGGTTTAAAATTAAATAAATAAACAAAAATAAATAAAAAAAATAAAAAAAAATAAAAAAAAAAAAGAAATTTTTTTATAGTTTCAGATTATATGTTTTCAGATTCAAAATTTTTATAATTTTTTTTTTTGAAATTTTTTTTTTATTTTTTTTTCAAATTTTCTTTTTATAATTTAAAAATACTTTTTGAAACTGTTTTTAAAATTTTTATTTTTTATTTTAGTATTTATTTGTTATAAAATTTTAAACCCTAATTCCAAAACCCCACCCCTTAACTCTAAACCCTAAGGTTTGGATTAATTAACCCAAGGGGTATAAGTGTATATTTACCTCTTTAATGAAATATATTTTTGTGACTTTGAACCTTGAGTGCTACTTTGGGAACAAAAACTTGGTTTGGTGCTATAATAGTCTTTTTCTCTATTATAAATAGTAATAATAATATTGTTTATAAGAAAGCAAACAAACAATGGATTCAATCACTAGTCCACTGTCTACTCTCTGTTTACCCAATATCTTTCATTTAAACCACATGATTAATGTGATTTTTTGAAAGTATAAATAGAACAATCATACATACATACACAAACAATCAACACATACAATTTTATCTTCCCATGAAGACAAAAAAAAACCTTTTAAGTGGTTCTAAAAAGAGTCAACATTTGCGACTGTGCCGGTGCCGTCTAGTCTTCTCCGACAGCTAAGAAAACATAAGAATATTTATTTACAAACGAGTCCCTCCATTTAGCACCAATTCGTTATACTTGGCCAAAGATTCCAATCTTTGCAGTCTCATCTCTTCGTTGAACTTCTTGATAAACGCTTCCACGCGCCGGTTCAGCTCCTCCTGACCCGGCGACGGCTCGCGTTTCAGACGCGTTTTCCGCAACGTCTCCTCCTCCGTAGAGTTCTCAGACTTGGTCGTCTTCTCCTTTGAGCTTCGCACGTGCGACCTTTCTTGCCACTTGTCGGATTTCGACAAGTGTTTAATTAACGGCGTCGAGCGTCCTTCCGTTATCTTCTTCCACGTCGTCTCCAGCGTGTCTTGTCTCCTCGGTGGCTTCGTCACTCCCAACGCAGACTTCTTACTTTCTTGGCTAGCTTTAAGCGACTTTTGCCGACCGAACCTAGGTGGTTTCCTCGTGTTCTTCAGAACCGGAATCTCCAGCGAACCATCTTTTAGTTTTGGTTTATCTGTCTCCGGTTCTGGTAAACCGTTACTCGTTCTTGGCTTCTCCGTCTCTGTCTTTACATCTTCTCCTATCACCTTATCATTATCAATGACTTCGTGGACATCTTTCACCGTCGCATCATTCTCCACAAATCCGGTATAATCAGAACCGGCGACGTGCGCCACGTTTAGATAACCGGCGTCGATATAAGTAGGTACCGGTACCGGTACGACCGTATCAGGATCGTCAGTACTGGAACATGATTCATGCGTGAACTTGGATGTAGCGACGATGGAGAGGATGATACAGTTGATGACTAGGTAAAGATACGGTGGCTTAAGGAGGAAGATGGTGCTATCGTAAATGATCGGAAAGCAAGAAGCAGCAAAATGGGAAACTGATGGAACGGCTAAACTCACCGCCGCCGAAACAGAGAAGACTCCGGCGATGACGACGGTGGCTGTCGTTTTAAAGGAAGAGGTAGGGAGGAGCTGCATGGTGATGATGATTTTTTTTTTGTCAAGGCGATGATGATCTTATTATCTACAGAAGAAGCTGAGGTGTGTGTATATATATGTTAAATTATTAATAAAATGATGAAATTAAAATTAAGATGTGGTCCCTATTGTGTTGGCCTTTACAGACTCATAAGTGGGACCTTTACAGAAGGTATGGTTTAGGAGGCTTATCTGAGTTACACGTGGCAGTTTGGGTTTGGTTTTCTCGCTTGAAGTTAGACCATACCTAACACTACAACAAGATTTGACAATAAATGTATGTATGGCATTTAAAGATTATAGAATTGCGAGAGAATCTACCAAGTACGTACCAAGTCGTAGCGTTGATTTTTCTTTTCACTTAGCAACAAAAGTTAAGCTGATTGTGAGTCTTCAGGATATAGAGACGACAAAAGAGAAACTTCAGGATAGAGATACATTGGTGGCTCAAAAACATAGTATAACACGGTAAAATGGTTTTCTTTTTAAAATAGAACAATAAACGATGTTGGTTCGCAGAAAAACAACAAACGATGACAAGATAGTTAAAAGAATTAAAGAGAAAATAGTCATTATAGAGAAATGTGTGAGTTAGTTGCCATAACATTCCAAACAGCCAAGGTATGATTTTTAGGTATTGCTGTAGGCCATATTCATTGACATTATAAAATTAATAGTTTGAAATTCAGAGTGAGAATGAGAATTATGATATATGTAAAAAATGCTTCAAATAAGTACATGCAGATCTAAGAAAACAAAAATAATTGAGATGGATATGCATACGTTCGTTCATTCTCAATTCTAGCGTTCAATTTTGTTTTGCATAACGCGCCTATGCATAGTTTGTTTATTACTATTTTTGATTTGACAATTCAAACCAATGAAAGATATAGATCGCATTACAGGTCAACAAAAAAACACCGACCATTTTGGATTTTTTTTGCTTGAAAATGATTTATCTTCTTGTATTTGAATGCATGTTGGCTATATTGTGTATATCCTCTTCTTCTTATTGGTTAAAGAATGCTGTGTATATCCTTTATAGATTATAGAACTTAAAATATATAACGTGTATATATATATATTTTATAAACAACAAAATGAATAAGGCTGTCGAGTCTGACTTGTCTCCTGTGTTGCATTAATTATCATATTACGTGTTTTATTAGCTTGATTGCGACAGACCTAAAATGGCAAGATTCACAAGAATTTAAGAAAACTAAAACAACAAAACCAATCTACACAACTTAATTAGATTAGATATTAACTGGATGATTTGAACAAAAGGCATTTACAAGTTGTCTTTATCATATTGCCGAACTTAACTATCCCGCGCGCAGTCTTTGAGTCGTTAGTTTGCTACTATATAAAAAGGCTATTTAAGAACCAAACATTAATAACTATAATCTTATCTACAATTGAATTGGTTCACGAACATGACATCTTAAAAGGAAAAAGGTAAACAAAGGTTGGCGAGAGGGAGGTACAAAAACTTGTGGTGAAGGAGAGGAGAATGAATGAGTTTTTTATTTAAGCCATTTGACCGAAAGCCCGAACAATGCCAAACTCAAACCTTTTGTAACGCTTAAACAGCCGTCCATACATAACAAGTTCAACATCAACACGTAGCCTTTATTGATCTTACCAATAAAGGTCGATAACTTTCTGTTTGAACGGGTTTTCTAGCCGTTTGTTTTCTTTGCTTAGTTCCAAAAAGCAATCGTACGTATCCATCTTTACATAGGCAAAGCAACTATCAAGTTTGGTTTCTAGAACAAAGCATACTTCACAATAGTTAGGTGTAGTTAACAACAACTTGATTGTTTTGCTTGAAATTTACGTGTACATGTTATATAGCTTTTCACATAAACCTACAGCTTCAGTGTTTTACCTACAGTTTATTTGTAAACCATAGTCCAAACTATAACAAAAAAATTCAACGAAAAGAATTGTTTGATGAAAAAGCTGATCGTAGATTATTATTGTATATATATATTTTTAGTTCTTCAAATACAGGACAAATTTTAAGATGCACAAAATTCAGAAAAGGTCCCTCTCTTGATCAATGTTTAGTGAACATTCCATCCATCAAGGAAGAAAAATCAAACTCTTTCCCTGACTGAGAAGATGGTGTGGTGCCCGTTGGTTGTTGTGCTGCGGTTGATGACTGAGGTTTACCGGTTGAGTTTGGGGTCATACCGTTCCCCACGTGGTTGACTTGACTCGTCGTGTAGAAACTGCATTATAGATGATACAATCAGAAATCAGTATATATCTCAGAGTACGTACATTAAGAAAATTATTCTTCAAAGTTCAAAGGGAAAACTGAATGGGAGGGATACAGATTCCTCCTTTTTAATCAGTATTGTTTACATACTTGGATATTGGATATTGAGGAGTGTTCTCTTGCGGTTGTACAGGTCTCATGTTCATGTTTGCGTTCATGTTCTAAAGTTAAGAGAGAGCAAGAACCAGTGAGAATTTTGCAAAACTATTGTCAATGGTAATTTAAATCTTGCTCAAAAAAGTAGAAGCAAAATGGGGATCTTACTTGCATAAGTTTCTGGAGATCAGGTTGACCACTTCCTGGGTTAGTCATTCCAGCGATCTGGTAGCCAGTGTTTGACCAATTCGCAGATGCTAAGTTAAGAGCATTAGCAACAGCTTGTTGATTCACGCCGTTTGGAGTTCCTCCTGCAGCTTTTGCAGCAGCCATGTAAAGGGCTTGCTGCTGAGCAAGCATAGCAAACTGTTGTTGTTGCATGGCAAAAGGCGACACCATATTCGACTGTAAAAAAATGAAACACAAGAGTTATATTTCCAGTGCTGAAATAGAAAGAATCAGAGTAAGTGAACACATACTCACACTATATATGTAACTTGTGAGTTTAGCGATACACCAAAATAAATATGGAAAAGTGAGAATCAACAGAAAGGTAGATCCAAGAAAGCCGTATATATGAGAAGAGTATACAATTGACTTCAGAGTTTACCTTCTCAAATAGGCTCATGATATCACCTTTCACATCTTTCTGTGGTGCTTGTTGGACTGTAAAGTTAGGTGTGTCTTTAAATAAATCCTCGATCCCGGTAGCTGGAGGAGAACTGCTCTCATCAGGCTTTGCTGTGACAATCTTCTCTGCCGTTTGACCACTTCCAGCCGCTGTGGGATTCAGAAATTAATATTTTAGTCTAGAGCATTTTTGTAGAGAAGAAAGGGTAACATACTGAAAAATGTGCCACAATAATCATGATCACGCATAGATAAGATACATACACTGAAAGCCAGCCCATAGGTTATCATCAGCAGGAGCTGCTGTCTCTGAGGTATTTGCAGCAGGCTCATCAACTGATAGCATGTTGAAGAGGTCAGTAGCAAAATCCACCTTTGGAGGATCTGATGCCGGTGCAACATTTACTGTTGGTTTCTTTGTCTCCACAGGAGCGGCTACAGTTTCTATTTTCTGCTGTGGCTTTATAACCTATCAATTTTATAGCAAAATGTATCAGAAAAACAAGGATTTGGATACTTTTAGTAAAATTGAAAAGTCACTCTTCGAAAGATTATGATGCTCTAGAAACAAAGTTGTCTACTAGATGTAAGAATATAAGGACTGACATCTATATCATCATATGCATTATGTATGCATAACTAAAGGCGCTAATTTCTTTAGTAAAACATATCGTCCATGTAGTATGTTTGGTACCTGATTAGGTCCCTGGGGAGGCACCGGAAGACTTATCCTCGTTGCAGCAACACTATTTCTTGTTCTAGGTGCTTGGACAGTTTTCTTCTCCTCAAACAAATTTACAGGGCTACTACTGTGCCCATGCTCATATCCAGGCACAGTCCTCTCCACAGATCTCCGCCGTTCCTGCTCTACTCTTGGGGGTGATCTAGCCTTTTCACCTTTAGAAACCCATCTCTTCTCTTCATACTTTGCACGTATGAAATTCTCAATTCCAACTCTATCATAATTTGGGGGTAGCTCAGCTTCCCAGTAACTATTTGCTCTCTCATTTCCCATTGCTGCATGCAAATATTGTCCATATGTACTTTTACACGGTGAAACTAAACTAACCCTCTCTAATGGAGGCGCCTACAAAGAATTAGAGTTTGAAAGAAACTTACAATGAATAAATGCAACCTGCTCGGGGAGCCATGTGTCCAGAGTGGCAGATCGAACCTACACTCATCAGCCAAAAACTCAGATGTTTCGCTGGAATAAATAAGTACGCTTATGCTGCTAACGTTAACATCGACTTGACCAGAAGGACCCAGATCATATGCGAAATCAGAAGTCACAACTTAATCATGTACTTTTGCACATAATTGTTTGAGGTTCCGGCATAAACTACTAAACTGGACAAATGTAGAAATTTTTGGTTAAAATATATTTTTGTTGGGCTATAAATATAGAAATTTTGTTATTTTGCCCTCAAATACTTATTTATAGGCTTTTAAAATTAAACCGGGTTAACCGGACAAACTCAGATTAAACCAATTAAATTTGGATAAAAAGCTGATTTTAAAACGTCAATCGCACTTTCCATATCGTAAACCCAAACGATCGCGTTAGAAACGCTGTTCTTCGCAGCGGTCTGCATCCATCCGCGGTTCTCCCTCAAGTCTCTGCCATGAATCTCCATCTCCGCTTGCCACTACGAACTCCGCCGTGGATCATCATGTATGTCTCGGGCCTGAATCGCGAGCTCCAACTTCTTCTTCTTCGTCTCAGGCTTGGCTCGTGGTGGTGGTTCAGTTCGTGTTCCAGCCAGCAGCACCGGACTCGTCCTCTGCAACTCCGGTTATCATCTCCGTCATGGCTAAGCTTCAGATCGAGAAGCTTGACAGCTCCTCCAATGGATATCTCGCCCAATTCGTCTACTCCGTCGTGCTCTCGGCCATCGCCATCGTCGGAATAAGCCGTGGTAACCGCCGGAATCGTCGGGATCGAAGTGAAGAAGAACGACAATGGTGATCTTTAGCTGTTTTTCACATATGGTCCTTCACGTTTCTGATATTCATGATTTGACCTCAAAACCCTTGATATTGCATATATGTCCTCACAAATTAACCCCCAAAGTTCCGATTGAACATTCCAGACCTCTTAGAAATTTCACAGTGGTCCCTGGCGTTTTGATAATTTCGTTTCTGACCCCGTACTTTATAAATTGCAACCATAACCTCACGATTTTGCCCGAGACTTCTCAAAAGTGCACTTTAGACCCTGTCAAATGCAAATGAACACACAAATGCAATATATACATCTAAATGCAACTTAAAATAATTAAGATGAACTACAAACAAGTGCTAAAAAGCTATAAAAACATGAGATATCAGTTTATCTTATCGATCGTGAAGACTTTTATATTGTTAGGGTTTGTTAAGGATGTCCAAGTTAAGGCTTGTGTTTTCTTTTAATGTTATCTTTAATTAAGACTTGTTTATCTAGTTCGATCGGGTTTGTTAACAATGTAAGGCTTCGTGTTTTCTATTAACTATTGTTAAGATTTGTTTATCACGGTAAATAAAATTCTTCTAAATTTCTAGGCCAGTTCTAACTTTAGCTACTGCTGATTATTCTAACCACGTACATCAAATTCATTTATGTTATATACTGGCTACATTAGTTTCAGTGCCCTCTCTCTCTCTCTCTCTCTCTCTCTCTCTCTCTCTCTCTCTCTCTCTCTCTCTCTCTCTCTCTCTCTCTCTCTCTCTCTCTCTCTCTCTCTCTCTCTCTCTCTCTCTCTCTCTCTCTCTCTCTCTCTCTCTCTCTCTCTCTCTCTCTCTCTCTCTCTCTCTCTCTCTCTCTCTCTCTCTCACACACACACACACTCATGAAACCAGTTGTCTTCCCTCCTCTCTCCAAGGAGTAGTTAACTCGATCTGACTCTCTACTCAATCTTCCATAACTAGCGTGTGCATTTAATCTCCGAAAAGTCAAATTTTGCAGCCGTATCGGATCAAACTGGTTGGGGATGGAAGCATTTTTGCAAGCCGTATATCACTATATGAAAGGCTCTCATAGCTTCAGAGTTGTTGCATGGTTTTCTTTTAAAAAACATTGAACATTAAAATAAAAAATGAAGCTATAATTTTGTTTTGATATTTTTGCCTCGAAGGGAAAACAAATAAACACCTAAATGTATAATTCAGTTTCTCGAAATTTTAAACCTATTATTTGACGAGTAGTAGTAGAGTGTAGTGTGTACACAGGAGAATTACATACTCATTTCTGCCAAAAAAACAAAATGTGTAGTATTATAAAGGGTAATTGTCAATAATAGCACCTTTTGAAGTTTATGTCTCAGCACTAGAAGGAGAAAGTCACAAAAATGACATTCATTAAAATGTAAAATATCCTTAATATCCTTGGTTTAAAATTAAATAAATAAACAAAAATAAATAAAAAAAATAAAAAAAAATAAAAAAAAAAAAGAAATTTTTTTATAGTTTCAGATTATGTTTTCAGATTCAAAATTTTTATAATTTTTTTTTTTGAAATTTTTTTTTTATTTTTTTTTCAAATTTTCTTTTTATAATTTAAAAATACTTTTTGAAACTGTTTTTAAAATTTTTATTTTTTATTTTAGTATTTATTTGTTATAAAATTTTAAACCCTAATTCCAAAACCCCACCCCTTAACTCTAAACCCTAAGGTTTGGATTAATTAACCCAAGGGGTATAAGTGTATATTTACCTCTTTAATGAAATATATTTTTGTGACTTTGAACCTTGAGTGCTACTTTGGGAACAAAAACTTGGTTTGTGCTATAATAGTCTTTTTCTCTATTATAAATAGTAATAATAATATTGTTTATAAGAAAGCAAACAAACAATGGATTCAATCACTAGTCCACTGTCTACTCTCTGTTTACCCAATATCTTTCATTTAAACCACATGATTAATGTGATTTTTTTTTTTTTTTTTTTAGAACAATCATACATACATACACAAACAATCAACACATACAATTTTATCTTCCCATGAAGACAAAAAAAAACCTTTTAAGTGGTTCTAAAAAGAGTCAACATTTGCGACTGTGCCGGTGCCGTCTAGTCTTCTCCGACAGCTAAGAAAACATAAGAATATTTATTTACAAACGAGTCCCTCCATTTAGCACCAATTCGTTATACTTGGCCAAAGATTCCAATCTTTGCAGTCTCATCTCTTCGTTGAACTTCTTGATAAACGCTTCCACGCGCCGGTTCAGCTCCTCCTGACCCGGCGACGGCTCGCGTTTCAGACGCGTTTTCCGCAACGTCTCCTCCTCCGTAGAGTTCTCAGACTTGGTCGTCTTCTCCTTTGAGCTTCGCACGTGCGACCTTTCTTGCCACTTGTCGGATTTCGACAAGTGTTTAATTAACGGCGTCGAGCGTCCTTCCGTTATCTTCTTCCACGTCGTCTCCAGCGTGTCTTGTCTCCTCGGTGGCTTCGTCACTCCCAACGCAGACTTCTTACTTTCTTGGCTAGCTTTAAGCGACTTTTGCCGACCGAACCTAGGTGGTTTCCTCGTGTTCTTCAGAACCGGAATCTCCAGCGAACCATCTTTTAGTTTTGGTTTATCTGTCTCCGGTTCTGGTAAACCGTTACTCGTTCTTGGCTTCTCCGTCTCTGTCTTTACATCTTCTCCTATCACCTTATCATTATCAATGACTTCGTGGACATCTTTCACCGTCGCATCATTCTCCACAAATCCGGTATAATCAGAACCGGCGACGTGCGCCACGTTTAGATAACCGGCGTCGATATAAGTAGGTACCGGTACCGGTACGACCGTATCAGGATCGTCAGTACTGGAACATGATTCATGCGTGAACTTGGATGTAGCGACGATGGAGAGGATGATACAGTTGATGACTAGGTAAAGATACGGTGGCTTAAGGAGGAAGATGGTGCTATCGTAAATGATCGGAAAGCAAGAAGCAGCAAAATGGGAAACTGATGGAACGGCTAAACTCACCGCCGCCGAAACAGAGAAGACTCCGGCGATGACGACGGTGGCTGTCGTTTTAAAGGAAGAGGTAGGGAGGAGCTGCATGGTGATGATGATTTTTTTTTTGTCAAGGCGATGATGATCTTATTATCTACAGAAGAAGCTGAGGTGTGTGTATATATATGTTAAATTATTAATAAAATGATGAAATTAAAATTAAGATGTGGTCCCTATTGTGTTGGCCTTTTACAGACTCATAAGTGGGACCTTTACAGAAGGTATGGTTTAGGAGGCTTATCTGAGTTACACGTGGCAGTTTGGGTTTGGTTTTCTCGCTTGAAGTTAGACCATACCTAACACTACAACAAGATTTGACAATAAATGTATGTATGGCATTTAAAGATTATAGAATTGCGAGAGAATCTACCAAGTACGTACCAAGTCGTAGCGTTGATTTTTCTTTTCACTTAGCAACAAAAGTTAAGCTGATTGTGAGTCTTCAGGATATAGAGACGACAAAAGAGAAACTTCAGGATAGAGATACATTGGTGGCTCAAAAACATAGTATAACACGGTAAAATGGTTTTCTTTTTAAAATAGAACAATAAACGATGTTGGTTCGCAGAAAAACAACAAACGATGACAAGATAGTTAAAAGAATTAAAGAGAAAATAGTCATTATAGAGAAATGTGTGAGTTAGTTGCCATAACATTCCAAACAGCCAAGGTATGATTTTTAGGTATTGCTGTAGGCCATATTCATTGACATTATAAAATTAATAGTTTGAAATTCAGAGTGAGAATGAGAATTATGATATATGTAAAAAATGCTTCAAATAAGTACATGCAGATCTAAGAAAACAAAAATAATTGAGATGGATATGCATACGTTCGTTCATTCTCAATTCTAGCGTTCAATTTTGTTTTGCATAACGCGCCTATGCATAGTTTGTTTATTACTATTTTTGATTTGACAATTCAAACCAATGAAAGATATAGATCGCATTACAGGTCAACAAAAAAAACACCGACCATTTTGGATTTTTTTTGCTTGAAAATGATTTATCTTCTTGTATTTTGAATGCATGTTGGCTATATTGTGTATATCCTCTTCTTCTTATTGGTTAAAGAATGCTGTGTATATCCTTTATAGATTATAGAACTTAAAATATATAACGTGTATATATATATATTTTATAAACAACAAAATGAATAAGGCTGTCGAGTCTGACTTGTCTCCTGTGTTGCATTAATTATCATATTACGTGTTTTATTAGCTTGATTGCGACAGACCTAAAATGGCAAGATTCACAAGAATTTAAGAAAACTAAAACAACAAAACCAATCTACACAACTTAATTAGATTAGATATTAACTGGATGATTTGAACAAAAGGCATTTACAAGTTGTCTTTATCATATTGCCGAACTTAACTATCCCGCGCGCAGTCTTTGAGTCGTTAGTTTGCTACTATATAAAAAGGCTATTTAAGAACCAAACATTAATAACTATAATCTTATCTACAATTGAATTGGTTCACGAACATGACATCTTAAAAGGAAAAAGGTAAACAAAGGTTGGCGAGAGGGAGGTACAAAAACTTGTGGTGAAGGAGAGGAGAATGAATGAGTTTTTTATTTAAGCCATTTGACCGAAAGCCCGAACAATGCCAAACTCAAACCTTTTGTAACGCTTAAACAGCCGTCCATACATAACAAGTTCAACATCAACACGTAGCCTTTATTGATCTTACCAATAAAGGTCGATAACTTTCTGTTTGAACGGGTTTTCTAGCCGTTTGTTTTCTTTGCTTAGTTCCAAAAAGCAATCGTACGTATCCATCTTTACATAGGCAAAGCAACTATCAAGTTTGGTTTCTAGAACAAAGCATACTTCACAATAGTTAGGTGTAGTTAACAACAACTTGATTGTTTTGCTTGAAATTTACGTGTACATGTTATATAGCTTTTCACATAAACCTACAGCTTCAGTGTTTACCTACAGTTTATTTGTAAACCATAGTCCAAACTATAACAAAAAAATTCAACGAAAAGAATTGTTTGATGAAAAAGCTGATCGTAGATTATTATTGTATATATATTTTTAGTTCTTCAAATACAGGACAAATTTTAAGATGCACAAAATTCAGAAAAGGTCCCTCTCTTGATCAATGTTTAGTGAACATTCCATCCATCAAGGAAGAAAAATCAAACTCTTTCCCTGACTGAGAAGATGGTGTGGTGCCCGTTGGTTGTTGTGCTGCGGTTGATGACTGAGGTTTACCGGTTGAGTTTGGGGTCATACCGTTCCCCACGTGGTTGACTTGACTCGTCGTGTAGAAACTGCATTATAGATGATACAATCAGAAATCAGTATATATCTCAGAGTACGTACATTAAGAAAATTATTCTTCAAAGTTCAAAGGGAAAACTGAATGGGAGGGATACAGATTCCTCCTTTTTAATCAGTATTGTTTACATACTTGGATATTGGATATTGAGGAGTGTTCTCTTGCGGTTGTACAGGTCTCATGTTCATGTTTGCGTTCATGTTCTAAAGTTAAGAGAGAGCAAGAACCAGTGAGAATTTTGCAAAACTATTGTCAATGGTAATTTAAATCTTGCTCAAAAAAGTAGAAGCAAAATGGGGATCTTACTTGCATAAGTTTCTGGAGATCAGGTTGACCACTTCCTGGGTTAGTCATTCCAGCGATCTGGTAGCCAGTGTTTGACCAATTCGCAGATGCTAAGTTAAGAGCATTAGCAACAGCTTGTTGATTCACGCCGTTTGGAGTTCCTCCTGCAGCTTTTGCAGCAGCCATGTAAAGGGCTTGCTGCTGAGCAAGCATAGCAAACTGTTGTTGTTGCATGGCAAAAGGCGACACCATATTCGACTGTAAAAAAATGAAACACAAGAGTTATATTTCCAGTGCTGAAATAGAAAGAATCAGAGTAAGTGAACACATACTCACACTATATATGTAACTTGTGAGTTTAGCGATACACCAAAATAAATATGGAAAAGTGAGAATCAACAGAAAGGTAGATCCAAGAAAGCCGTATATATGAGAAGAGTATACAATTGACTTCAGAGTTTACCTTCTCAAATAGGCTCATGATATCACCTTTCACATCTTTCTGTGGTGCTTGTTGGACTGTAAAGTTAGGTGTGTCTTTAAATAAATCCTCGATCCCGGTAGCTGGAGGAGAACTGCTCTCATCAGGCTTTGCTGTGACAATCTTCTCTGCCGTTTGACCACTTCCAGCCGCTGTGGGATTCAGAAATTAATATTTTAGTCTAGAGCATTTTTGTAGAGAAGAAAGGGTAACATACTGAAAAATGTGCCACAATAATCATGATCACGCATAGATAAGATACATACACTGAAAGCCAGCCCATAGGTTATCATCAGCAGGAGCTGCTGTCTCTGAGGTATTTGCAGCAGGCTCATCAACTGATAGCATGTTGAAGAGGTCAGTAGCAAAATCCACCTTTGGAGGATCTGATGCCGGTGCAACATTTACTGTTGGTTTCTTTGTCTCCACAGGAGCGGCTACAGTTTCTATTTTCTGCTGTGGCTTTATAACCTATCAATTTTATAGCAAAATGTATCAGAAAAACAAGGATTTGGATACTTTTAGTAAAATTGAAAAGTCACTCTTCGAAAGATTATGATGCTCTAGAAACAAAGTTGTCTACTAGATGTAAGAATATAAGGACTGACATCTATATCATCATATGCATTATGTATGCATAACTAAAGGCGCTAATTTCTTTAGTAAAACATATCGTCCATGTAGTATGTTTGGTACCTGATTAGGTCCCTGGGGAGGCACCGGAAGACTTATCCTCGTTGCAGCAACACTATTTCTTGTTCTAGGTGCTTGGACAGTTTTCTTCTCCTCAAACAAATTTACAGGGCTACTACTGTGCCCATGCTCATATCCAGGCACAGTCCTCTCCACAGATCTCCGCCGTTCCTGCTCTACTCTTGGGGGTGATCTAGCCTTTTCACCTTTAGAAACCCATCTCTTCTCTTCATACTTTGCACGTATGAAATTCTCAATTCCAACTCTATCATAATTTGGGGGTAGCTCAGCTTCCCAGTAACTATTTGCTCTCTCATTTCCCATTGCTGCATGCAAATATTGTCCATATGTACTTTTACACGGTGAAACTAAACTAACCCTCTCTAATGGAGGCGCCTACAAAGAATTAGAGTTTGAAAGAAACTTACAATGAATAAATGCAACCTGCTCGGGGAGCCATGTGTCCAGAGTGGCAGATCGAACCTACACTCATCAGCCAAAAACTCAGATGTTTCGCTGGAATAAATAAGTACGCTTATGCTGCTAACGTTAACATCGACTTGACCAGAAGGACCCAGATCATATGCGAAATCAGAAGTCACAACTTAATCATGTACTTTTGCACATAATTGTTTGAGGTTCCGGCATAAACTACTAAACTGGACAAAAGATTTTTTTTTTCAAGTCAGGGAAGGGGCAGCACAGAAAGCAGTGCAATTTGGTGCATTCAAGTCAGGCTTCTCAGCTACAGAACTACAGAAGTAACTCTTGATATGGAAATACAAGATGAAACTGCAAATAAGAAAAACTAGTAGAAAACCAAATTGACAGGATGAAGAGAATCAGAGCCAATTGGAATGAGTCTAACAATTAAAAGAACATTGAACAAAGATCTGAGCTTTTGTATTGAAACGCAGCATCGAGAAAGGAAAGTGAGAGAGGACCTTGGATATGTGTACACCGAGACTCCTGTGGATCCCAGAACATTGCATGCAGATAAAGATACCTAAGTTAACACTAGCCCATCTTGGACCTCTGCAAAGCAAATGGAATATAGAATAAATGTGAAGCCCACAATGCTCTGATAGTTTCACATGTGCGAGAAAAAAAACAATACTTTGTTTTGCAGTCAGCACATTCTCTGTTCTCTGGATGCTTAAGAAGCCCTTCCAGAATCTGCAAAAAAAAAAAAAAAAACAACGAAAACGAAATAATCAAGAAATAGACCAAGGAATGCTCAACAAACCAAAATGAATCGAAGTTGTCAAAGCTGCAGCCACATTAGATATTCAACTCAAAGGCTACCACATGTATATGAACGAGATCATATATCCTTGATGTGGTGATCGTGATAAGCTATTCTCACATAAAAGACAAATCGAAGAACAATCCTAGCTCAAACGATCGGGACCTCACCTAACCACATGAAATCGACGGAGAATGAAGATTCTCTAGCTCCTAAAACACACAGATCCAATCGAATTAAGATCGTTCGTAATCCATGATCAAGCATCGACGAGAATTACAATAGATACGACTACAAATCCGCAAAGCTAGGAGAAAGCGAAAAAACAATCTGAGATTGAGATTTCGAGAGAGAGAGAGAGACCTTTCTGTGGCGGGCATTAAGCTCCTTAGAGACGTTGGCTTTCTCGTTCATGGTGGGTATGGAGAATCGGAGGAGGAGAAGAGGAAGGAAGGAGCTGAACAAGGAGAAACAATCTGCGCGAGACGAGGAGGTCAATACCGTCTTTTTACTCTTTTCAACGCTCTCTCTCTTCCTCTATGGGGTCAAATGCTTTTGGACCGTTCTGATTTGGGGATTGGTTTACCGATTCGGTTTAACTTTTCTTTATTTTGTCGGGTTTGGTTTAGTTGTTGGTTTTGTCAGGTATGAGTTTTATCGGTCAGAAATTCTTAAAAACTTAAAAATGACTTTGGTTGTGAATATACAAGCTAATCCTAACATCGACATTCGACAATACTTAAAATGTTTAGACATGGGTTGGGCACGGATCGGACATCCAAAATTTTGTGATTTGCTTTGTATGTTACGGATATCTAACTTTTCGATTTAATTTACTTTGAAAACATACAAATATCGAAAAAATCAGACATCCAGAAAATAAATAGATATTTTCGGATAAATATGAATACTTACGGATATCTCATCTTTTTTAACTAATACAAATAATCTTGAAAATTCGGTACAAAATTGTTTTTTTAATTTTTTTTGCATGATATATAAAATAAAAATTAAAAGAGGTAGTGAAACTACATATTTTGTAAATTTTAAACTTAGTTAACAATTATAATAACAAAAAAACTTAAAAAAAGTTATAATTGCCATCAATTTTTTTTATGTTACACTTTTATATAAGTAATAATTGGAATAGAATTTTTCAAATCATATATTAGAATTAAAATTATATAAACTATACATTAAAAACTCTAAATATAATCAAGATATATATGTATTTATATATTTCCGGATCAGAACAGATATCCTCTTCTCAATTAATATATGTGATATGTTTCAGTTTTAGCGGATATTAATTTTAATATTTCTTTGCTTCTAATGTTTATGGATATCCGGAATTTTTGGATCGAATCGAAATAAATAACACATTGAATAAAATTTAGCAGATAAAATGCTCAGCCCTAAGTTCAAGTATATATTAACACAACGTAATTTCTAAACTGCGATTGGAACAAGAGGTTTTGAGATATGCTATAGATATCTAAACTCAAGAATAAAAAACGTAAAAATATTATTTACTTGCAGAACATGTATAAGTAACATATTTTTGAATGTCCCCTAAATTTTATATAGAATCAAATGCCATAGGGTAGTGTTTTCTGCTTTGCTTGTAAAATGAAAAGTTTCAGTGGAAAATTATTTTTACTTAATTATGTACAGGAAATGATTTGGAACGAATAAAATGTTTGTATTGGTCCCTGAGAAATTATTTTCATAATGCTAGCTACTCTAGTTTTGTAAAGAAAAATGTACCTAATAGACCACATGCACTATCATTTAACATTGTCTTCACTGTCACTATTTTCCTAATAATAACATACAAAGTAAGGAAAAAAACAGATTTTTATTTATCTAGGCATGATAAAAATAAGCAAATTTAAGCAAAAAAAAAGAAGAAAAAAGAAGCAAATGTAGGAAATCTGACTAAGATAGAGATGTATATATTGAAGAAAAAAATAACACTAGTTAGAGAGAAAAAAATTCAAGATAGTAAGATAAATAACTATATAATATTGAAGAAAACTATAGATATGCATTGTTATTAGTTTGTATGGTTTCAATTTACCCTCAGAGATTTAATACCTTAATAGTTAAACAGACAATAAAGAATCCTCTTAATAAATAGAGAGTTCATTTCCTTGAATCTAACACAAAAGAAATAAGACATCACTCAATCCGACCAAAGTTTTACAAAACAAATTGTTAACCAAGCTATGTCTCCTTCAAACTCCTCCTCCTCACCCGCGACTGATCAGAGACTCAATGATATTGTTGTGGCCGTGCCGGAGAAGAGTTCAATGACGAATCCTAAACAAGTGTCTCCTCAAGAGGTCGTGCCTGAAGTGAACAATCCGACACAAGGGTCTCCTCAAGAGGTCGTGCCTGAAGTGAACAATCCAAAACAAGTGTCTCCTCAAGAGATCGTGCCTGAAGTGAACAATCCAAAACAAGTGTCTCCTCAAGAGATCGTGCCTGAAGTGAACAATCCGAAACAAGTGTCTCCTCATCAAGAGGTCGTGCCTGAAGTGAACAATCAGAAACAAGCGTCTCCTCAAGAGGTTGTGCATGAAATGAACAATCCAAAACAAGTGTCTCCTGGAGAGGTCGTGTCTCAAGTGAACAATCCGAAACAAGTGTCTCCTCAAGAGGTTGTGCCTGACCCGAACAATCCGAAACAAGGGCTTCCTCAAGAGGTTGTGCCTGAAACTGAAAGCAAGAAAACTCAGAGGGCAAGTTTCGAGTTACGTGTTCTCCGAGCAATAAACAAATTGATAAAAAAATATCCATCGTTGGATAATCATTCCCTTATTTGTAACATCTGCAAGAGAGGGTTCCCCAACGCTAACTCCCTAGGCGCTCACCAAAAGACCCACAAGCATGACCTAGAGTTGGAAAGGAAGCTGAAGCAGGCGGAGCCAATCTATTCTCCTCCTGGTCCTGGACAATGCTTTTGGAAGAAACATGATAACTCTTACCAAGGTACGACGTCTAACGCTTTATCAAATGATAAGCATCTTGGTATCTCTCGTGAGTCCATAGGAGGAGAGGGTAGTAGCGTCAGAAAAATGAACATTGGCGAGGTCATGGGTTATCCTTCGCCTCCTCCATACGGGAATACTAACTATGGTTTTTCTTCAGGGGCTCCCTTAGTCACTCACAACTATAACCGCCCTAATTTATCAGATTTTAACCGTAGTGGTCTCTCTTTTGGTCCTTTTAAGCCTAATGGAGGCGGTAACTACCCATACCCTCCTTTCACAATGAACCCGAGCTATGGCTCACATGATTCAAAAATTATGAATTCTATTTCTCAACCTAATACCTTAGGGAGCTGTAGCAACAACAACAACAATAACAGTAGCTCACAAGGTGCAATATCACTTGAGCTCTCTCTTGGTCCATCTAAGTGGATGGGAGGCGGCAACAATAACAGCAGCGTCTACCCATCGTTGAATGGTGGAGTCACTGGAGGAGGAAGCATGGACCTGAACACGCCAGTGCGTCCTCTTGTGTCTCGAAATCATTTTTACAGCAATTACCCGCTTGATTCGTTCACTAGCAACGTTCCTCCTCCTCCTCCTCCTTCTCCAGCCACCAGTCTTTCTAATGATGAGAATGTTCCGGGCTCTAGCCTCATCTCGAAGGAGAAAAACAAAGCCATGGTGGTTGATGATGGTGAAAAGGATAACGGGGTGACTGGAGGTCATGATGCGGATAAGCCGGCAGAAGTTTAAGCTAAGCGTTGGGGTTGTTGTTCATCTTCTTCCCTTTGTGTTTTTCAATTTTAAATGCTTTGTATTGTCTCATAACTATTTGAATCATTTCTTCACCTCATTCTCTTTTTCTCTCTTATGCTTTGTTGTCTTTTGAAGATTGAAATGCTATATTTTGGGCTTCGTTAATGTTTCGATTTATTCCTGAATCCATTTATCTTTTTTCTCTATATTGTTTTAAAAATTTCTGAATTTTTTTTTTAAATTCCTGCTCTAAATATTCGAATGTGAATTTCATCTTTCAAAGGTTAAAGAGGTTCTGCTTTTTGCTTTGTAATCCTTTTTTTTTTGAAAAAAACATCAAATCTACTCATTGGTTGTTTCCTAGTAAATTTTATGTTATAATCGTTTGCATTGGAAAATCGACAAACAAAATGTAGGAGAAATATAAAGGTCTTCCATTACTGACTAGTAATGTAACCTCCATCCCCTATGTGTTTTACACACGTATATCATCATCTTTCATGATACTTTTGACAAATAGAAACATAAGGTTATCTTATATATTTATCATATTGTGGAATTAAAAGAACATGCGATTGGTCGGATTCACAATTCACCATACATAGGGAAAGATGAAACACTTTTTTATGAAAACACTGTTATGTATCAAGTGAATTATAAAGCTTGGAATAAAGAACATGGGAAATGGATCTTATTTGTTTAGCATAGAGAATGTTAACAAAATTAGGAAGTGTGGTAACAAAATTTTATTTATTCTACAATGGATTATTTTGAATATTCTGATAAATAAGGTGCATGTAGAAAATAAATAAATACAGATTTATTTTTGAAAAAAAAATGATGATGTATCCAAGAGCATCTCCAGCTCATAGTTTCTTAAAGATGGTATCTAAATTAAATAATAATGTATCTAAGAGATCTGCCAGTCCATAATTTCTTAACCATGATATAGAAACAAAAAAAATAGCAATATTTTAATATAATTTAATTATCTATTTAAATTTTAATATTGCAGAGAAATAGAATAATTGAAAATGATACATATTTTAGAAGTATATCATGAATAACCTAATAATATACTCGTTTTTCTTCTCTTTCATCTTTATATATTTTTTCAAGATGAGAGAGATCCTATGAAAACCTCCCACTACTGAAGGTTCTCTAAAAAGTAAGTACGGTAGTATTAGAGAAAATATTGAGTTCTAATGGCATTGGAGTTCTCATTGGTTTGCTGTCTTGGTAGGCTTTTCTAGGGTTATATGTGCTTCCAGTTCCAGCAGCTGCGCTGGTGAAGCAGTGCATCTTCGCATTGACAATGCAAAGGCTCTACGGTTTGAAGTTTTTCCTACTCCAATGCCTGTTGAGGCGGCATGGCTAACTCATAGGCTAATCATGGGATGGTAGTTTGTGAGCACTTGCCGGATAGATTTAGTGAGCTAACATAGCCATGAAACATTTAGTAGTAAAACGTGTTTTTTTTTGCCACAAAATTTTTGTAGCAAAATTTGTGCTTTATGTTACGATTTAGCTTCAGTCCAAATTTGGCACAAACATATAGTCATGTTTTCGTTGTTTTTCATGGCTAATACTCCATATAGCCATGAAATAGCCAATTTTTTTAATTGTGTAAGACTAGAGATGTCAGATTCGAATCTCATAGAAAATATTTAGTAACCGAATTTTGTATGTAACCCGAAAAATTACGAGATTCGGTCCAGAACTTTTTGCAATCAAAATAAAAAAATAAGATGAATATTTTCATCGATCAATGTACCATATGGCAAATAAACCTATCATACGTAAAATTTTATGATATTTTTATTTTTGGATATAGTGAGTATAGGAACCGCATAAACGGAAATTATGTAGAGAGTCGGCCAACATAGTTAACTCAAATCACGTCATTTTATGATTCAACTAGGGTCGGCCCGCCCTACGGGCGGGAATATGATTCAAAAAATAATTTAAATAGTTAAAGTAAATATTTTTTTATTTTTGTTTAATATTTGTTTTTATTTTAAAATGTTTTGTTCTATATTACTATGAATCATTATTTATTGATTGTTATTCTTTATTCAATTTTATTCTTATTACAATTAACTAAAAATTTTCCTTACGGTAAATAAGATTTTATATCAGAAATTTTATTCTGTTTTTATTTTCATGGTGTAGAATTGTTGATTTATTTGTTTAATTTTAATTTATCTAGTTTTATTCATTTTCTTATATTAATTTATATCGTGTGTCTCTTATTCGACTATATAACTATGTTTTTTTTACACAGTTGTGGATCTATGTTTATAGTATTTTTTAAAACATTCTTGACATAAATATGCAAAATACATTCTACATTTATTTAGTTACAATAAGTTCAAATCTCTTTTGTATAAAAAACAATTTTCATTTTTCTTTTTATATTTATTTTTTGTTTCTGTATTTTATTCCATTTTTCCTAACAAATATATTTGATTTTTGATTATCTATAATTTTTGTGCTGTGGTAAATCTTTTTAATCTATTATGTAATACTATCTTTTAAAATAGTATAACTCCAAATCTGAAACCAATGTCTTAAAGTTAAAACTAATAGTTCTTTACATATAATAAGTCAAATCGATAGTTGTTTCCTCAAAAAGATGGAGGAATTAATTGTATTATAATCTACCAAAATTTAAAATAAAATAATTGCTGTCTACATAAAGTTTGAGTATCTCATATTGATTCTGGCTCTACCTAGTGAAACAACCGTATTGCAAATAAGATAATACGTTAAAAGAAAATGATGAGCATCTACATTTGTATTCAAAGGATCAGACTTTAGACGGAGACCAAACTCACATGATCAATCTGCCGCGTAGCAGGCGTGACCATCCCATCAACAGCCTTAGTCAAATCACTGTAATAACTCTCCGGAACAGTAGACTTCTTCTTCTCCGCACCGGAGAGAGAGAGAACCAAAGCTTAGGCCTCAGCACAGGAGGTATCCCTTTCCTAATCAACCTCTTCAACGTGATCGCATACTCAAAGCAGATATCTTCAGTGACGTCTTCAATGCGATACCACCGTCTCCGATCAATAGAATATCCGGCTGGAGATACCAGTCAGTTCCTTTGCTGGCTTCGAGAGCCCACCAGACTCTCCCTTGGCTCCTCACTTTCTCTCTGACTTAGTTCAAGACGTTGACGTCGTCGACGTTTCCTTCCACCGTGAAACTGTATAGGTCCTGGAATTTGACGACAGTGTTGGCTCGTCGGGCGTGGATGCTGGGGCGGGATGGGGATTTGGGATTGGAGCTCCGTTCTTAAGTCTCTTTTGCTTTGGATACCAAACATCGTGGGTTCTTGTCTGATTTTTTCTCGTCAGTTTCGGACCAATCACGAACATGTCAAGAGGAAAAAACAGAGGAAATGAAAAGGAAGCTCCTTTCTTGTTTGGATTTAAATTTTTTTATTAAAAGTTGTAATCTTTCAATATTATAATGGTGTCACGTTCTGCAAACGTTATCTCTCTCTAATCTTCATCTCTACGCAGTCAAAAAAAATTTTTGAATTAAAAAATCAGAATCAAAAGAAGAAGCCAAAAACAAATGATCTGGTGAGGAACAGTAACACTAAAAATGGAAAACAAAAGTTATAATAAAACGATAACCCAGTAAACAATGACAAATTCGCTGTAGCGATCAAACACAGATCTAAAAACATGAAACGATGAACTTACATTAAGGTCAACCAGAAGCATGTCAACCCACATGAGCTCGCCACCGCGCTTCACATTTCTCGCCTCCCAGAACTGCAACAGCCGAGCCTCAATGACGCCGGAGCACCTGCCGGACTTCAAGTCGGAGAAGAACTCTCCAAATTGCCATAACAACACGATTCAGTATATCAGAGGAGGATGACTTACAAATGAGAAAGACTCACATATTTATACAGATTTCCCACCGTTTGAGAGTCGAGATCGACGCATTGAAGATCTCATAGTGGGCGTCTGAATTGATGAGAATAAACACACAAAGACGATAACGTATTCCGTTTCAGATCCGTGGAGAAGGTGGAGAGTCATCGTCGCCGTCAAACGAATAAGACGGAAGAACACAGATGACTCGCGGGATGAAATTAGGGTTTCACATGTGCGATTCCGGGCCGAGCAAACCGTCGGGAATGAAGCCCATATCACTAATCTCACGCAAATAGAGCATCTGTTCTAAGGGGCCCGTCAAATCTTTATTCTTCACGGCTAAGCAGATAACGCGCGACGAAGCCCACTAACGAATCTTCTTTAATGAAACGATGCGCTTTGAGGGGGGGGGGACGCGTGGCGGCAGGAGAGCGCTTGACTTTCCTACGTGGACGAACGTGAGAGAAACAAACACTTTTATATATATATAGATGCTAAATTTTCCAGCCAAACTGTTCAGTTGGTTTGTCGTATGTCTCACACTAAATATGAGGAAGCGAACGATGGAAAATGAATCTTATTAACGTACAAATTACAAAAGGTCAAGATACTTCTGAAATTGTAAACATCAAAAATCTTGCATTTTGAAACAGAGTGCTTTGAATATACTGTCAGGCTAAATTTACCAACTGCATGACTACACCAAAAAAAAAAAAACGATTCAACATAAACATCTAAGAATTTAAATGTCCAAGTTGGCCGACCATTGCTGCTTCCTAGCATTCGGGAAACTACAGCAACTTTTGAATGTAGAAAAGTTCATTATCAATGCTTCTAAACAAACTATAGAAATCTTGCTGGTGGGCTGATCCCATCAATCCAATATCTATAAGAAAAATTATTACCAAAGCTCCTAAACTCATTGAGAAGTAATTAGTTCTACGGAGAAGATCAATCTGATTTGAGGGCCGCCATATCAGTGCAACTCTCAACTTAGCTATGGTTTACCATTGACGAGAGGTCTAAATTATTCGTTTGATATTAGTCTAACATCAATGAGATTATTAAGTTTTTTGAGTTCGTGAAGATTTGGATTTTTTTTGTCAGAAATGACGATTTGGATACATTATTGCAGAATCTCACAAGAATATGAAGAAAACAAAGTAATGAACTATATTTGTCGTCTAACTTGTATTGAGAAAACAAATTCAACTTGCAAATTTGTAATTTTACTTGGCAAACCAACACTAATGAGATTCTATGACAGTTTTGATGAAGCATTTTGTTTAACATTTCACAAACGGTAAGTAAATAACGTGTCTATAAGGTTTTGCCGTTTCCTTCATATATATTGTTGTGCCTTGGTATATTTGTGTTATATAGATAGTTTGGATTTCTATGTCATCGCGGGGATAGCTCAGTTGGGAGAGCGTCAGACTGAAGATCTGAAGGTCGCGTGTTCGATCCACGCTCACCGCATTTTCCTTTTTATTTTTATTGTCTTTCTTCCTTTATTCAGATTAGGTTAGGATATCTTCCTTCATTTACTACTGGAGATACTGTATTTGCTTCCGAGTAACGATTTGGTAACGTCTCTTATCAAACCAGTGGTGCTCGTTGGAAAGAGGTGGGACAATTAGGTATAATGGCCGTGATCCGGACTCTAAGTCCTCAGTTAGAACTGCATTTAGGTTTGTGGTATTCATTAGCAACATCTCAGAGGTATAGAGCCTACACTTTTATAATTCAACGGTTACTACATCAAAATTTTGGTTAATATGGTTGTTAAACGGTCATTGAGAGAGAGCTGACGATCTCCAAGTGTTTAGAGTTCTTCGAGTTGCCCAAATCTTTGCACCTCTTTACAGCTTGAAACCCTTTTACACTCAAAGGACAATGTTTAGTTGATGTTCCCCTAATGGCCTAATGTCTCTTTGGTCTGCCACTCTGCCTCAAAAATCGCCACCTTTTATGTGGGTTCCCTTACAAAGCGACGAATCTATGGAAAAGCTTTAACTAAGTTCATCCTAGCTATTATATATTAGCCGGTGAAAAAAAAAACAATTCTCTAGCAAAAATCATGTTACTCAAAGTAGTTCTTGTCTTCTTAAGTTATATACTTATATGTATTATATTCAATTGTTATATTTATGAGAACCGAGAAAATGTGGATCATTCTACTTTCTTTTCTAACAATTTTTTAACAATGCAAAAGTATTATATAATAACTTCTTTTGGTTTTCACTAAATTTAATTGTTTACTTCTAAGAATTAAATATTTTTTTCTAAGAATTAAATATTCAGATATATATTATACAGTTTTGTCTTCATTACAAAAATCAATCTTAAACGATGCTTAAATTGGAGAAATAGTCATACTTTTACGTTGAAACGAAGTTAAAAAAAAAACGTTTAGTGCAATTGTTGATGTTGTCACCGTGAAGGCACACAATTCCTCAACATGGACCTCAATAATCAATTAACATAATAGCCCCTTCATTAAGCAAGCATTTGACTTTCATTCCTATAAATTCACAACTAGATTTTACAACCCTCATCATCACCAACACATTCAACTCTCTCTCCTTTAATTTTAAATAAGGATACAAAGATGGAGATCTCGAAAACCCTTTTGCTTGTGATTTCTCTTGTGGCTGCAACTTGTTTCTTGCAAGCCAAGGCAGCTGGAGTTTACTGTACCAACCCTAAATCTCGGTGCTATTACAAGACCATTCAATGTCCAGAAGAATGTCCAAGCACAACCGTTATGAATTCAAAGAACAAAGTTTGCTACGCCGATTGCGATAGACCCACTTGCAGCGCCCAATGCCGGAGTAAGTTTTTTTTTTATTCCTTGTCACACAAGTTTACTCGCATATGTTTCGTACACCCTCTATTGGATTGTTTTCAAATATAATGAATCATATGTCATTGTATAGTGAGGAAACCAAACTGTAACAAACCTGGATCAGCTTGTTATGACCCGAGGTTCATTGGAGGAGACGGCATTGTGTTTTACTTTCATGGAAAGAGCAATGAAGAGTTCAGCCTCGTCTCTGACTCTGACCTTCAGATCAATGGTAGGTTCATTGGCCACAGACCCGCTGGTCGTGCCAGAGACTTCACATGGATCCAAGCTCTCGGATTCCTCTTCAACTCCCACAAGTTCTCTCTCGATGCCGCCAAATCCGCCACCTGGGACAGCGAAGTAGACCATCTCAAGTTCACTTTCGATGGCCAAGATCTATCTGTCCCCGAAGAAACTCTCGCCACCTGGTTAGCCTCAGTTCCAAACATGTATTCAAGATTCTTGAAAGTGTGAAACCTAAATGTTTTCTTTTTAAAAAAGGTACTCACCGAACAAGGACATCAAGATCGAGAGAGTGACTATGAAAAACAGCGTGATCGTGACAATCAAAGACAAGGCCGAGATCATGGTCAATGTTGTTCCAGTGACAAAAGAAGACGACAGGATCCACAGCTACAAAGTACCATCAGATGATTGTTTTGCTCATCTTGAGGTTCAGTTCAAATTCTTCAACCTTTCACCAAAGGTCGATGGAATCTTAGGACGAACCTACAAACCGGACTTCCAGAATCCGGCTAAGCCTGGAGTCGCAATGCCAGTGGTTGGTGGTGAAGACAGCTTCAAGACCTCATCTCTCCTCTCCAATGACTGTAAAACTTGCATCTTCTCTGGATCACAACAAGCAGAGATTGATTCTGTTAAGTCAGAGATTGAATATGCTACTTTGGATTGTACCCGTGGAGCGTCTTCTGGTAATGGAATCATCTGCAGGAAGTAAAGAATCACAGAAGAATAATACCAGAGAGCACTAGCTTCTGCTGGAGGTTTTTAAGTATAAATAAGTGTTGGATAAACCTTACTATGTACCACTTATGCAATGTATTATCCACCATGTATTCCAGTTTGTATTAAGCTAATCATTGTTAATGATATGTAATATTCATAAACACTGCGTAATCACCAGTCCCAAAACAACAAGTTCATGAAGAGCAGAGAAAGAAACTATCAATAAACAAATATGTTAGTTAGCAAATGCAAAGTTAACAAAAGCGGGGATAGCTCAGTTGGGAGAGCGTCAGACTGAAGATCTGAAGGTCGCGTGTTCGATCCACGCTCACCGCATTGTTTTGTAGTTTTTAAAAAATTGTTCTTCCTAAACATGTTGTGCTTGTGAGGAGACTTGGGCGCTCAGGTTCGAATTTGCATCTGTCTATTAGACTATGCTAAAAATCACATTCATATTTTTCTAAATTTTAGATCGGATTCGGTTAGATTTTTCTCGTGTTTAGTTTGGATTGGGTTATATCTGAATACCTTAAATTATTCTAAAATTTTGATACAAATAAAAAAACTAGCAAACTATCTAAAAAGTTGAAAGCATTAAATCAGTTTAAAGCAAATTTTCAAAATATCTTTAAACTATGTGTTTTGCCCGCAGACCGCAGTTGCGGGTTTAATAATTTTACAAAAGTATGTAAATAGATATATATATAAAACCCATTAGAATAAATTATTTTCATGCTTTTGATAAATATATTTTACTAACTTAAGATAATTTTGGGTACTACTTCGGATTTCAGTTCGGTTTATACCTGATATCCAAAATATTTGATCCTTAAATCTAATTTCGAGATTATTTTTAAAATGGTTTGGATTGGATTTGAGTTTTTTTTTTTCGATTCCGTTTAGATATTGTGTTTAGTTACAATCAACTTAGAATTTAGAAACACACATATGCTACTTGTGACTTGTGAGTATCCAAAACCCTCTGAAATGGCGTCGTCACACTTATGTAATGCAATTAAAGAAGATTTGAAACTTGAGCTTCATAAACATTTATACGCGTGCTAGTAGTATAAAAACTGAATCGAATTGAGATTCTGATAAAAATGTTTAAAAAGCTATACTTTTTATTTAGAGGAAAATGAAAATGAAATACAAAACAGTTATATAAATAATCACATTCTGATTTTTGTTTGCTTTAAAACATGAGAACTCACTATATTTCATAACCAATTCTACAAAATTTGAAACAAATATCAGAACGAAAATTTTTGGAAGTCTTATAGATATCTGTTATTTTCTGTAAATTAAGAAACAAACAATGTCTAACCAAATGCTTTTGTCTTCTTCTACCTTCCACGAGGATGAACAAGCTGCGAAAACACAGCACTCGTAGTCGCATCATCATCAGTCCCTGTCCCCGAGTTTACTCCTCCTCTATCAACTATGTCTATACTCACACTATTATCAAACGACTCCATTGGCGCCATAGGAATCCCATGAATATGGTTTGTACTATTATCATCAGCCTCCATTAAAGCCGAAGACGTTTCTTCCAGCTGCAACGCGTACTCCAAGTTCCACAACACATCTCCCATCGAAGGCCTATCCACTCCATACTCCTCTAAACACTTCTCAGCCGTTTCACCAAACTTCTTAAGCGACGCAGTGTTCACTTTCCCGGTTAAGTTACCGTCCATGATCTGATCAAGAAGACCCTTCTTCTGCCACGCCATGGCCCATTCCGCTATGTTCACTTGCTCCCTCGGCAAAACCGGGTTTAAAGCCGGTCTACAACAGAGTACTTCCATCAGAACAACCCCGAACGAGTACACGTCAGACTTCTCGGTTAACTGCTGTCTCCTGAAGTACTCCGGGTCGAGATACCCGAAGCTTCCTTTAACCGCAGTACTCACATGAGTTTGATCAAGCGAAGGTCCGGTTTTGGATAAACCAAAATCCGCGACCTTCGCGACTAAATTCTCGTCTAGTAAGATATTAGTAGTCTTCACATCGCGGTGTATGATGCCAAGCGACGCCCCGGTGTGCAGGTAATGCAACCCTCTCGCTGCACCAATACAAACCTCAAGTCTTTGTTTCCACGACAGCGGAGGAAGCTCACCTCCGTAGAGATGGCTCCTCAGCGGTCCGTTCGCCATGTATTCGTATACAAGAATCATCTCCGATCTCTCGTCACAGTACCCGATCAGGGAAACAAGGTGTCTGTGTCTGAGTTTAGACAGCATTTCGATCTCAGTTCTGAACTCAGCCATGCCTTGTTCCGAACTCGGGTTACCTCTCTTGACAGCGACTTTCGTCCCGTCTTCTAACGTCCCTTTATAAACCCGGCCGAATCCTCCAACACCGAGCAGCGAGCACTCGTCAAACTTGTTGGTAGCCTCCATTATTTCTTGGAACATAAAGCAGCGGCCGAGATGCGTGGAAGCCAACGAAATGCAGCTCGCCGTGTTGCTCTTGTGAGAAGTCTGAGAGAGTCCGTATAACGGCAACGGCAGCCACGGATGTCCGTTACCGTTACCGTTACCGCCTTTTTGAGGACTTTTCTTCCTTGAAGCAGCTAAACAGCAATAGCAGCAAACCGCGATCAACAAAACCGATGTAACCGCAACAACCGCGGAGCCGATGAAAACAACTTTGTTGTTGAAACCTCCTCCAGGGAAGAGAAGAGACTTAACGGGAGAAACTCCGCTTAAGCTCTTAGCGTCGTTACTAATCTTCAAAACCTCTAACCCACTCATAGTAGCGTTGGTGATATCAGCTAGAGAGTCAGGCCCAACGCTGACGGTCAAAGACTCACCAGACGCGTGGGCAACGTAATCGTCAAAGTACGGAACTTTGAGACCGTTAGTCAACGAAGACAGGTCAAGACTCTTGTGAGCGAGATCATCATTCACGTAAAGATTGAACACTAGCGTGTTCATCATCGCTTGACTCACGATATCGCAGAAATGAACACGAACGAAGTAGCTGAAACTCGGATCCACCGGGAGAACCCAAGTCAAGTTAAAACTCGGAGACGCCACGTTGGCATCTTCTCCCATCATATCAGCAGTAGCGTAAACCATGTTGGGAGCTGTTTCTTGAGTCACCGAGACAGAGTATTTTATCGAAGATGGGTTTGCTGTTACTACGAGAACAGAGCTGTTCACGTGGAGATACTCCGCGTCGTTCTCCCAACGTCTCCCCAACGTGTCGTTCTCTGGAGTCAACAACGGTCCTCCCATGTTTAGCCTGTAGACTGTTTCGAACGCGAGGTGGGAGAGAGGGACATGAGAGGAAGGGTTTAGAGTTGTGGCTTGGTTTGGTATAAGGGTGTCCGGAACAGAGACGACTTCGAACGCGTTGACGAACGCGACGGAGTAACTGTCCGAAGGGATGAAAGTCAACGTTAAGGAGTCTGTGGTGACGTTGACTGTGTACTCTTTTAAGATTTGGTTGTTGAGCGAGAAGTTGTTCAAGAGGACGAAGTCGTCTGTTAGGACCGTGATCGAAGCGGAGGTTAAGTTCCACGTGGTGTTTTTGATTGGTGAGAAGTGGAGACGGATCCAATGTCGACCCGGGGATGTGATTTTGAACCGGTACGAAGCTAAACCGAAGAAGACGCAAGCGGTTTGGTATATGGAGATGTTGCTGGAGTTGGAGTTGGAGTTGGTTGATGCTGCTACGGAGGAGTTTCCGGTTTTGAGGAGGAGAGACTCTGGAACGAAGGTTCTGCCTTGGAAGGTTATGTTCTGCGACGAGCCACAAGAGATTAGGTAGTTATCTGGCGGAGTGTACAAGGCAGAACAAGAGAGGAACAGAACAAGAAGAACAAGTGGTCTTGTAATGAACACCATTGTTTTTTATTAAGAACAAGAAGATGTGTTGTTTGAGATTGCTCTTGAAGAAGGTGAAATGAATTGGGGGAGAAGAGGAATTTGGAAGCTTTGGAGGGGGGTTTGGATTCACATGGCGAGAAACCTAATTTGGGTGAGAATGATGTTTTGGGACGAACATGAATCGATCAACTGCTAGAGAGTAGAGACTGAAAAGGGAAAGACAGAGACTTTTGAAGTGGAAGTTTCTGCAGATTTTCTTCTCTGTACCTACTTTACAGGCTGGTTCGTTAGGCTGTCATCTTACACTCAAATGGAGACCTTCACAAGGGCCTACACAGAAGATATTTGTGAGAGTGAGAGACTAATTAATTAGATTAAGATTAAAGAATATTAGGACAGTTTTCGGTTTTGAAGTTTAATAATGACGTTTTTACTTATAGCTACGACCTGCGATTTACAATTAATCTCAAATCTCAGTTTATTGTTTGTGTTTGTTGTGTGGCTAATTCTTTGCAGATTATGAGTTTATGTCGTTAGAATTCTAATGATTTAGAATTTTTTTCTCTGTTGATTTTATAATTAACTGATGCGATTAGTTGTAAGATGTGATGGATAGAAAAACATTTGATTATAGCTCGCGGCCATATGTGAGAGTAACATGATTAAATATTTCTTTTTGTATGTTGTTAACTGATGAGGTTGCATGACTCTATCAAAACGCGGCGGGTGTTAGCTGTTTTTTTGTAACACTTTTTTTTCGTTACACAACGGGTGTTAGCTGTTAATTTGATTATTTTGTGAGGTCTTTTCCGAAAGATAAGATGAATATAAAAACGTGTATCTTTTGGTTATCGTTGTAGTATTGTTGGTCTTTTGGCTATTGTTGTAGACTTTTAGTATTGTGGGTCACTATCTAGTATCTATCACCACCTCTTGTTTCAGATCCTTCAATGTTATGTTTCCGTGCAACTCTCTCAATCACTTTGTGCTGAAAACTGCATATCTCTGGGAATAAGTTATCCAGATTTATTGCAAGTGTTTTGCATGTATTATTTTGCAAAGTATATATCTTATGTGACTGTCATAAAGTTTGGATTGGATCAGTTCTGTTTATACCAGTAAACAATCATACATTACCTGACTATGAGACAGTTTCATACCTTGCTTCCACACACTACATTATCATCACCATTCAACAGCATAGATTAGTACATTTTGGTAATGGTCTTTTAGACAGAAACCTAGAACAACACTTTTTAACAAAACAAATACTAGAACTAACAATAGTAACTATAAGAAAAATAAAATGTTAATGGAAACATATATAAAACTTACTGTGGCAAAGCATGTACATCTGATAGCTCGAAAATGATTTTTTTTGTCTTAAATAAGTGAGACTCAAGCACATATATATATGAGCATAATACAGATTATATACCTAAAAATGAATTTTTTGTCCTGAATAAAAGAGATGTTTTAGAAAACAAAAACTCTTAAAAATTAGAAATCCAACAACACACAACCCGAACATGAGCATAATCTCAAAATCTTAAATTTGATCATCCTCAGAACAATCATGGGATCCTTTTTCTATTATCTTAATCTCTTTTGCCACCAAAATCATCTTTGGCCTGTCTTCACTCCTCCCCTGGCAGCATCTCAGTGCCAAATCGAGAAACATATTCATCTGACCAGGCATCATATCGTTCACACCACCCACGAATTCAAGAGGTTCTCCTCTCTCCTGCAGATCCTTCACATAATCAAGAATATTACAATGATACCCATTTGATCCAGCAAAAACAGCCGCTCTTCCCAACAAAAGAGCCAACATAAAGATTCCAAAACTGAACACATCTGTGTACTCTGTCACTAAACCCCTGGAGAAGTAAACCGGATCTATGTAACCGAAAGTTCCCACCACTTTATCCTTAATCCAGGACTTCCCCACAGGGAGTGATACCGAAAACGTGAAATCAGTCAGCTTAGCATTCCAGTTCTTATCCAAGAAAACATTAGTCGGCTTGATATCTCTGTGAATAATAATCCTAGGGAAAGCCGTGTGGAGATAAGTCACTGCAACCGCCACCTCCTTGGCAATCTTCAGTCTAACATTCCAAGGCAATAACGTGCCGTCCTCGCAAGCTCCTTGCTCGTTCAAAACTCCATTCTCTGGGTATTCGAATACAATAACCGGAAGTGGAAACTCGAGAGAGCATCCTAAAAGTTTGAGAAAGCTACTATGGTTGCTTACCCGAGCAGATAAAACGATGTCGTTGTAAACCTCTCGCTCACTCTCTTCTGAAAACCATGAGTCTGTGAATTTCTTGATGGCGTAAGGTCGGTCTTCGATGACGCCCTTGTACCAGGTGAAGAATCTGTGACGAGAGATAAAGCAGTTTGGATGGAATCGATCCGTGGCCTTGAGGATTTGATCCGAAGAGAAGAACCGGATCGGGTTTGAAATACCGTTGGAATCTGCGATGAGTTCTTGTAGGAAAGTGCTGCCGTTTTTCAAGAACCACTCCCTCTGCTCACTCACCTTCTTTCTTCTCCAGGGTCTCATCCTCCAATAATGTAAAAATGAAAATATTAACGAATAGAGGATTAACAAACAAATGGAAGCTTCTTTTAGGCCGAAAGACACAATGAATGACGAGCGGCATGTCGGAGTAGTTGAAAAAATGGACCACGAGTAGTTGAAAAAATTGTTAAACTTTTGAATATAATACAGTGACATGTTGAATAAAAAGGGAAATCTACGTAGATTCAAACTTGTTGAATCAATTCAACAGTTGAATCAACCGGAAAAGATACAATGAATGACAAGCGGCACAAGCTGATTGAACTAAAGAAAAATGAAATTTTATTAAAATAGAAAATCTATTTGTGATGTTTTCTTATTGGCTACACTGTTCTTTTTGTTTTCTTTTCACCCCATCACTTGTTTAAGATACATTATTTGATAGTAAATTATTTTTTCATTTGTTGAGTTTTATATCAAAATTTATTACTTTTTAATTCTATATATAGAGATTTGTTTCATTTGATTTGGATACACATTTTTAACCATCAAATTATGTTGTAAATTTTATATTATTGAGTTTTTTAGATTTTTTTGTATATTTCAATAACGATATCTTTTTATTGATTGTATTTCTTATTTTAAAATTTTAAATAATTATAAAATGCAAGTAAAATGAAAATGTGAATAAGTGAATGTAGAATTAATATGTGGAAGAGAGAAATGATGATATGGAATGTTAAAATTATAAAGTAGGGTGTTGAATAAGTGATACCATTGTACATTGTATTTAGTTAAAAAATTGCAAATGATATCGAATTGGGCTTTAACATCACATCGTCTGTATCAGCCCAACAATCTTAGTTAATGAAAATGGACCGACAGAACACGCTTCCACTTTACTCTCCGTTACTAAAAAGCTCTCGCACTCCTTTTCCGACAATCAAAGAACAACCTCGAAACCATGGATCCAGATTCCGACCACCCTCACCTCCCCACAATCAAAATCCACCACCCTCCTTCCCCTCGCCACTCCCCCCACCACCACCACCACCACTCCTCCTCCACCCCCTCCTCCGCCGCCACCCCAACTCCCACCGCCGGCGCCCGCCGCAAAATCGGCGTCGCCATCGACCTCTCCTGCGAAAGCGCCTTCGCCGTCCGCTGGGCCGTGGACCACTACATCCGCCCCGGAGACGCCGTCGTCCTCCTCCACGTCTCCCCGACCTCCGTCCTCTACGGCGCCGACTGGGGACCTCTCCCTCTCAAAGCCCCGCAAGATCCTCCCTCCCTTCAGCCTAGCCAGGAGGACTTCGACGCCTTCACTTCCTCCAAGGTCGCGGATCTGGCCAAGCCCTTGAAGGAGAGCGGGTTTCCTTATAAGATCCATATAGTGAAGGATCACGATATGAGGGAGAGGCTGTGTTTAGAGATCGAGAGGCTGGGGCTTAGCGCTGTGATAATGGGGAGTAGAGGGTTTGGTGCTGAGAAGAAGAAGAAGGGGAGTGATGGGAGGTTGGGGTCTGTTAGTGATTATTGTGTTCATCACTGTGTTTGTCCTGTTGTTGTTGTTAGATTCCCTGATGATCATCGTGATGGGCCTGTGTCTGGGCCTGTTGTTACTGTTAAGGCTGGTGTTGGGGATGATGGTGATGAAGATGGTGTTGCTCCTCATCATCACGAGCACATCAAAGGTCAGGACTTTATTGAGCTTTCGTAGTTGACATGTTTGATTAGGTTTAGTATTGAGTGTTGTGAGAGATTGACATAGATTGGAACGAAGGAAAAGTAACATCTTCATAGAGCTGAGTTTGTAGATTTAGTCAAAGTAGATACTTGTGGAGCTGAGATGATTGCTTTGCTTAGCTTGTGATGTTATGTTGTGCATGTTACTTCTTCATATCTGCTAAGAATCTTTCTTCATGCTTTTGAGTTGTCTCAAGTTAGCTGTGTTAGTTTTATACTCTTTGGTGGTTATGGTTAAGTCTCATGTACTTTAGGCAGCATTGCTTACACTGCTTTCCCACCTTGATTCTCTCGACGGTGTTCTTCCCTTTTAGCGGTCTTCTGAATAACTCGGATTGTGTTTTTGATTCAAATAGTCTTTGCTATTGATGTAGAAGAAGATTGCTTTGTGCCCCTTGAGGAAATGAACTCTTTTTAAGTGATTTTGTTTTTTTTTCCTTGTGCTTCTTCGGTAAGACAAGTTGGTGTTAGTCCTTGAACATTTCGCATTACAGTATGTTATAAGATTGTACATGTAGGAGAAATCTGAATGTATAATATGACTAATTTGAAAATGGCTAAATTATGTATGATACATTTGTTATCTTCATCATATTGCAAGACGAATGACAATACATTATCTGCTTGGTCGATTCTGTGGTTCTTCCATGTGCTATGATCTAGAACAAATAACATTGTATTGTTCCTCATTTACATGTTTTTCTATCGCAGATGAGTAACGCTTCTTGGGATCTTGGTACACAAATCAAGTAGGAGTTTTAGCGCAATGGTCAGAGGAGTGTGTGTTTGTGTTCTATGTTTATCTATCATGATGTTAAGGAATTTCTCAGGGTTATTTGGAGTCTCTTATCTTTCTCTATTTGATGGTTTCTGCAGTAAACCTGAAGAAGTTTGTATGATTACCTAAACCTTTTGGTTATTTTTCTTTTATGAAAAAAAAAGGAGAGGATTGTGACCATCTTCAGTAAAGTATGGTTTTGTAGGTTTTTCCTGTTGTGTGAGAGTGAATGCTAAATCTGTTTAGATTAAATTTGTCTTTAGGTGTTGTTATAATCAAATAAAAGACTTGGGTAGACAATGGTTTTGGTTTGGCTTCCTGGATTTTAGATAAAACTCAAAAGGTGAAAGTACGAAATGAAACAACCAAAGAAACAAATGTGTAATCCATAATTTGAAAAGCTTGTTTGATACTACATTCTGAAGTGTCTAAAGGGTACACACCATTAGGTTTCGAAGTGTAGGGTTTAAAGAAAGAAGAGGAAGATAATCAGAGAGGTTGGGTAAAGGAGTTGGAGAAGAAGACGAAGGAAGTGGAGATGATGGGACCGGTATTAGTGTCTTTAAGAGTGTTACGCACGTAAGAGAAAATCATGAGAGTGACAACGACACCTTATGGATAATTTTGCAAGAGAGTTTGGTTCCTGTCTTTGAGGATTTTTGTTTTGGTAATTTTATGGATAATTTCTTATATAGCAGTGTCAAAGGGTAAACGGATAGAACTCACTGTGATTCCACGTTGCTTCAGCTATCTCCCACAGCCACACATGATATTTGAAGGAGCACAAGATTATGCTCATCAATTCCTCTCTACTCTGTGGTCTGAAAATAAAGTTCACAAGTTCCAAAATCTTCTACAACCCGCTAAAATCACTGATCACTGTGTATCTACTACAAGTTTAAGTGTTATATTCATTATGTAAATTTATATTTTTTCCTTAAGCTTTAGATTTTTTCATGGAAATGGGAAATTCCTCCTATGCTAATTTACCATTCAATCTCTCATTACATATCAAACTCTGTTTCGTTGAATATATTTTTGTTCTATTTATACTGGTTCTTGAAAGTATTCAAAGAATGCGTTCAATGTAAATAAAATAGTACTTAAATATTTTTATAATCAATGGCATATTTTCAGTTCAACCCAATTGTAAATTTTAAAGTTTAATTAGAGTTCAAATTCTAAATGAAACCAATAATTGAAACCTTTGATTTGCTTCATACGGTACTCTCATTATCATACCTAACCAACGTGTTGCAACTCTAAAATATTAAATCAAAACATAACCTTTTCAAAATGAAACTCCACGCACAACAAAAGTAAATCCAGAGATCCTGCGAAATATGGTTGCACCTAGCACCTTGCGAGTTATTCACCATATAGACTGGTGCGTGTAGACACGCAGTTCCTGCGAAAAAGACCAAATCATGCATACTTTGGTCAATAAAGCTATAAATAGTACCAGGGCTACAATAAAAGCCGATGACTTTAATTACACGGAATATGAGCGATAAATAGGAGTGGATTGAACATTATATAAGTAGCAGGGTGGAAAAGCTTAGCATCCTTACAACACAAGCTATTATCTTAACCCGTTTTACCATCATTTGTATAGATACGTTTGTTATTTGAATATTTTATCATATAGTTCGCATAGTTCGCGTGGAAATAAATGTCGTTGAACGTCTCTCGTTCTTGATTACAACGAAGGTTTCTGTTATTTTATATGATACATATAGACATGATTTTTTGACGTTTGGATCATTCTGTCGACAAAATTATAGTCTATAGATAATCTTGTATTTAATTTTGAAATACAACGATGATCTTGTATATGAGAACTCGCGAATATTTTAGAATATTTCCTAGAATTACAAAATGAAAGCAAATTCAAATCATTTTGTATGATTGTATACATAGATATGTCGACGACGTTTTTCAAGTAGTTGGAATGAAATACCCTAATACTAAACTCATAATTACCCTAACAAAGAAAAAACATGCATTAGATACTAATTTGATAGGATGACAGGTCAAAATCACGTCCTAACTAGTTTATTTTATCTTGTATCACAACTATTATTATACTCAGTATGTAGCTATCGTCAAAGAACGTATACTTGTCATTCAATACTATGTCATTGTTGAAATTTTCCATATTATAATACGTAGTAGTACTTTCATGAAGTTTTTTTCTTAAAAAAACAAAGAATCATAGTGACGAGAGTGATGATGCAAGGGATTCAAGTCGGAATCTAGACGGGATCAGGAACCATCGACAAAGAGATCCAACGGCTAGATTGTTTTTGTCAATTAAAAGTTGAACGGGCAAGATTTGTTGACCCTACCCTCGGTCAATTTAGCACATACTTGGTTGTCTTCATGGGGATCGGATCATATTCGTTGACTTGTTATCTATCTCAATTTCAATCCTTCTCTACAAATATCTCATTGATAGATTCTAAAAAGTTGTGATGTTATGCATTTGGTGTAACAAAAATGAGGACTGATTGATTGGGGTATGGTAAACCAAATCATTGAACAATAAACAAATATAAAAAAGTAGCTTAATTCAAAATAAATTTATACTTCTTAAAATGATTTAAACAGTGGACAGTTGTTGGTCAACTAGTTAAAATATTAATGATTAATAAATTTGCAGATTATATATATAAATTTCTTGAAGAATTTAACGTTGTAATTAAGTACAGTACATCACATATAGAATTGTCTATGTCTATCGCTGATGTAAGCGTGTTATATGGAAAATTATGTGTGTGGCTGTAGCTAAATTTGATCAATATATGAACAAATTTGTAATAAGATAAATCAAATGTATCTTATTAAAATTATATAACTAATGATTAAAAACTAAATATAGGGTTTTAATCGAATACGTTCTTTAGTAAAATAATACTAGTGATATAATGTTTAAGTCAAACATTCATGGACGCCACTTATTAGAACTAAAATCATTTGATTTTGCAAAATTTTAATAAGTTTAATCAAGGCTCAAGCTACCACCTTGTTTAAGGCTTTGATTGGTGACATGAATTAGAGTTGATTTAGTTTGATTTAGGGTTGTAATTCAAAAATGTTACCAACCATGCATTAATTTAAAATTTTTGATTTTAAGTTTGAGTTAATATGTGTTATGATTGCTGTATAATTTTGAGTTACTTCCTTTATAATATTTCTAACTCAAAAGTTAACTCAACATCAAGGAAAATCTCATGTTTTAAGGTTGAGTTAGCATTTAATGATTTTTTTTTTTTAAGAAAAGAAACGAGAACAAATGATAGGAGTGGTAATTACTATTTTTTGTCAGCTTAATTAGTATTATTTCCCTTATTTATAGCCGTTCTATATGATAGTGACTTTAGAGATGACTAACATAACTATATATTATACAACCTATTAGGTTATTTTATGGTACATCACTACTAACTATAATAAATATATGATTTAACTTAAATCTGACATTATAAGAAGTACTATGTAATATATCGTTAATATTTAAATGATAGGAGTAGTAATTAGTTATTATCTATACCAGTTCTATATAAAATTTACTTTAATTTTGTTATAAGTTGATAATTTATTCTTAAGATATCATGAAAAATAAACGGTTTGATTTACCCCAAAACCAATTTTTATTTAAAAAACTGTAAAACATAATTGCATGGCTTATTTTTGCATATATATATATATATTTGATAAAGCATAATTAAATATACGAAATGAAATTTAAAATATGATTTGAAATGCACATTATTTTTACTATTAATTTTTAATTGAATTTATTGATAATTATGTAAGTTATTTTATTATTTTATTAGCATATATTATATTGTTAATAATTATAAAATTTGAAAATAATACATTATGTAGCTTATTTATGAATTATTAAAATTGCATACATAATAATGGGTAATGATTGTTTAACTATTTTAATTATTATTTATTTCCTAATAATTACTTATCATTTATATTTTAGTTATTTTAAATTATATAAAAGTATACTGCAACTTGTACATCAAAAATGTTACCAGTCATTTATTTTAGTGAAAATAGTAACTCATATTTCTCCTGCGAACATACTACATAAATCTACAGTTTTTACCACATAAATTTTACTGCAAGTTACATCAAATCATAAAACATATTACAACTCAATAATGTTAATACTATTTGTCACCAATCAGAAGTTTGTTTCGTAATTTAATCACATATAATTCAGTGATCTTGTTTGGAATAGACATCTAGAGAAAACAAGCAAGCTGCAGAAAGTTCTTTTTAATGCTAAATAATTAAATTATAGAATTAAACACAGTTTTGAGGGAAAACTAACATGATGATGATGAGCGTGACAGCAACATATCATCATTATTATGTTATTTTAATCATTTAGATATTAAAATCAAACAAAAGTTTTAATTTCCCCGCACCAACCCCACCATTCTTTTTCGCCGTCCAATACCAAGCCAGGTAACGAAGGACGCCGTTTGAATTGACCACGTAATGCGGACACCCCTATTATTATCAGTCAAACTCAAAATTGCCCCACTGGTTTTGTTTCTTTCAATTTGTTGGCCAAAATCAACATAATAAAAGTATAGGAATGACATTTGACCCCCAAAAAAGTATGACATATGTAATTTTTTTTTCTAAAATTTTGTAGTTTGATTTTTAAAACACTCAAGCTTATCATGGTCATAGATAGATTACATAGGTTCTAGTTCATAAGTAATGACAAGTTATGAAAATTTAGTGACAACCTTATTGTTTTACATGTCTATATATATGTATGTGTTGTTCGTTTATCTATTACAATATCGTATGATATAAAATAGCATCTTGTGAATAATCGTTAAATAATCAAATAAATAACAAATTGCGAAATGCGACCGATCGCAAATTATTATCATAGTGTAGATCGACTTGCAAACGAATTTCTTAGGTAGTTTTTTCTTAAAAACATCATATGACCAAAAATTAATTTATGTGACAAATAAACGTAATAGTCTAGTGATTGGCTATAAGGATCAGTAATGGGGTTTAAATACAAAAGAAAAAAGTATGGGGGCGGAGATTTAATTTGACGAGAAATAGAGGGGGGTGTTGAAGATGATCATCTTCGACCTCTATAAATAGGCTCTTCTGTATCTTCTACCGATTGATCAAACAGATAAATCAAATCATCTTCTATCATCCAATAGGCGAAACATTCACAAAGAAGAAAGCTTCAGAGATGGCCACCAAAGTGTATATCGTGTATGTAAATTTTCCTTATCGAACTATGAATAGCACTTGATTTTGCTTCTTCTTCATTGTCGATTCGTCCCCCTAGGGTCTGAATCGTGGGTTTATAGTTTGATTTACGATTTGGATTGAAGCAATTCGCCATTTGTATTGTTTAATTGGATCTGAAGTTGAGGTTTTGTGTGCAGGTACTACTCAATGTATGGTCATGTTGAGAAATTGGCTGAAGAAATAAGGAAAGGAGCTGCTTCTGTTGAAGGCGTTGAAGCTAAACTATGGCAGGTGAGAATTGATTCCTACTCTCTTGTTCTGTGAGAAACTATAGTTAATGGATACACGTGGCTTTTAATACAGTCTATTATAAGTAGTTTGTGTATATGGGAGAAAGGATAAGACTTTATGTTTCAAGTGATAAACTATGTTTATTGAATAGAAGTGGATACAGTGTCCTTTATGTTTGTGTATCTTCCTTTCACAGTTACCTTGTTGCAGTTTAATTTTGCATGATGGAATTTACTAATCACAAGTTACCATTAGCCTTATAGCTTTTACAAATCCATGTGAATCACTAAACCTGATGAATTGTTTTTTTTTTCTTTTTCACAGGTACCAGAGACACTCCCAGAAGAAGTACTCTCTAAGATGAGCGCACCACCAAAGAGTGAATCACCAATCATCACCCCCAACGAGCTAACCGAAGCTGATGGCTTTGTCTTTGGATTCCCGACGAGGTTCGGTATGATGGCTGCTCAGTTCAAGGCTTTCTTGGACGCTACCGGTGGACTCTGGAGGACTCAGTCGCTCGCTGGTAAACCAGCTGGTATCTTCTATAGCACTGGCTCTCAAGGTGGTGGCCAGGAAACCACCGCGTAAGTTTGTTCTCTCATCGAGACAACAAATCACTTCACTTCATCCATCTCTTGCCTATATATATCTTAAAAATGTTTTTTTTTTGTGGTGATCTGTAGATTGACGGCGATAACTCAGCTGGTTCACCATGGGATGGTGTTTGTGCCCATTGGTTACACCTTCGGTGCTGGAATGTTCGAGATGGAGAATGTGAAAGGAGGTAGCCCCTATGGAGCTGGAACATTTGCAGGAGACGGTTCAAGGCAGCCAACGGAGCTGGAGTTGCAGCAAGCGTTTCACCAAGGCAAATACATTGCAACCATCACCAAGAAGCTCAAGGGATCTACCACTGCTTAGAGCTTTTTAAAAAGAGTATCGAGAAGGAAAAGAAAACATGACCGGTTTGGTTCTGCTGTTTTATATATACAATCATAGATTCTTTCTCTCTTTTGTGATTTGTTCGGGTTTAATTATCTATCAACTACATGGTATTATTTTACAGTAATAATAATAATTCTTGTCTTGGTTTTTACGTATAGATATGTAATGATTTGTGCTTGTGTTGCACTCCAATTCTCCAAACAAAACTTTCAAAGTAATTATGTTTTATGTTCGGTTTCTCGTATTATCTTTTGTTCAAGTTGAATTATGCTTCTCCTTACGCAAGAGGACCAAAGACGAGTAAGTCGTGAAATTTTCTGTCAGATTTTAAAAAAAAACTTTTAAAAGTAATTGATCTCAATGTTAGACCAAAGTCTCAGTGACCAAAGTCGTTCAAAAAAAAAAAAAAGACCAAAGTCTCAGTGACTAAATTTTATAAAGATCTCACTATTCAAGGGCTACATTTCTTGGTTATCCTGGAGGAGTGAGAGTGTTCTTGCAAACTATCAATCTGATGATCCATGTTGACTTGAACAACAAGAGCCAAGGTTTGTGGATGCAAGATTTTCCGCTGGGATTGGGAAGCTAATGTCAAAGATCTATTTAAAGGTTGCGAAGCTGATCTTACTGATTAGTTCACTGTTCTTAAGTAGTATATACAAAATGTTGCTTTTTAAACAAGTTTGATTGTTCCAGTGCCACAATACTTTCAATTTTCTAAAGTTAATACTGTCTCAAAGCCTCCATTGGCTTTTGATCTTTGCTTAAACTTAAATTGAGTTTCCATACCAAGATTTCAAATTCAATGGATTTGCAGTAGTATTAAGAGACACTCGAACAGGAAGTTGTAAATCATAGTATTAAGAACCACTAGTCAAATAATGAATGTACAAACAAATACCATTTCGCTTATATTATTGAATGCTTTTGTTGATAACAAATCATATATAAGATTAGGATTGATTGAATGCCTTTTGTTGATAACAAATCATATAGTATAATATTACGATTGTACAACCACCATATAAAATATGTTAAACCATCACATCACACTCGTATGATTTGTTAGGTTCTCTTTCTAGCTATTCCACCAGTGGTAAATTTTCACAACTACTGATATATTATATATATATATATATATATATATATATATATATATATATATGTGTTGTCTTGTTGACCGTGGACTAACCAAGTCGATTACGAAATAAAATACAAATTATGACAAATTATGACAAATGATAAAATATTAGCAGTAGTGGTCACTAGATACACAAACATTGCAGTGCACAAACATTGCAGTGTTATGTTTGTTGTTTGCATGTGTCACAGTATGTATGAATGTATATAATATAAAGGATATTGCACATATATACACTTCTCTTTCATTGTCCAAATCTAATACAGGCCATGATGAACATTTTTGTGGTTATACTATCCTGATCAATAATTTTATACTTTTCATGTATTCATGTTATTGTCCTGATGCAAAGAAAAAATGAAATAATTTGAAACTGGAGACAAAAAAGTGAAATGCAGAACGCACCATAGAATGTTGTCTACTTCTGCAGTACTACAGGGCCAATATATCTCATTATCTCCTACCCGAGCCACAATATTTGCCCAGACAGAGAACAAAGCTTTGATAAGTGCGGGATGCCTTATAGGGCAGTCAAAAGTCAACAAGTTTTTAGCCACACGTGTTAGCATATTTGAGCGATTGTCGGATTGGCCACGTGACAAATCCAGCAAAGAATCGACACCCGGTTTGTGCCATCTGAAATTCTTTGTTCTGCTTACCAGATCATTGAAGTTTTTGTTATTCGATATTAGGTCAACTAAAGTGTCTCACGATATTGTTTGTTTTTTTAGTGAGGTTAAATGTTTGTACAAATGCTTTGTGAATGTTATCATTCTCCTCAAATATAGCTTTGTATATCTTCAGGATTTGTTAGTAGAGAGATGTCATAATCAATATATTCTAAAATATTACTAAGTGTTTGACTATATTTTATTTTAAAAATTCATCAAGTACCAAATTTAAAAGATAAACTGAGAAAAACTTGAACTTTGTACAAAGTATTGCAAAAATTAAATACAACCTTAAGCTAAAACAGTCATTTTGATAAATTTCAAGATTGTAACTGTAAAATTGAATTCTAAATAACGTATTATTGACAATATATAAAATTCAGAAAATATATATAAGACAACAAAAAACACACAACCGCTAAGAGTCTTAAAAATGGAGATGTAATGTACTTGTAAATATTATGGCATCATATACGAAATCATATTTTTTAATCATTTTGTACCATATTTTGGAAGAAAAAAAAGAAAAGAATTGTGTACTACATTTCATAAAAACATTTACAAGATAAAATGATAAATTGCTTATGGCGGTCTTGGATTATGTTGGAACCCCATATATTAATTGTTTCAAACGACTATATACAATTCACTTAGGAAATTCTTGAAGAATCTTTAGTTTTGTTTTTTTTTCTTTATATGTTTCTACTTGATCGTTTCTAACTAAATCATTTTACTTAACAATGTCAGAAGCCATTTAGAATGCCCTTTTACAAAAAAAAAAAAAATGTCAGAAGCCATTGTGAATATTGTCTGTTTTTTTCCATGGCACAGAAATAAAATATTAAATCTCATAGAAATATATTTCTTTCTCTTTCTCTTTCTTTTGTAAACTTCTGCCACTATGTTGGAGTTTTGAATAGTTTTCTTTACTCAAATTGAGTCTGTTACATGTGGAATAAAAAAAACAATGTTAGGCCAGGTTTGTGGTCTCTGATGGTCACACAGGGAACAATTGTTCTCACAACTTGGCGAAATTTCATCATATTATTTATTGCTACTTACAAGATGATATGTATATCGCATATACTATATGCAGGCCTGACTATATGTGCACTATGACGATGCAATAATAATTTATATTCATGTGTGCTACTTCTGACGTTAATGTGGATTAAGTTGATAAAATACTTGCTCGAGTTATATAATGGTTTGAAAATGCAGAAAATTATTATATTACATACACGACATAAGGTGTCGGATCTACATACATGTTATTTATTTAATTAGCTCAATAATATTCTTTAACGCCAAAAACAAATTATATATTTATACGATCCTTGAATCTTTGATGATTCTTGTTCATCTCTGGATGGTTATTTTTGAGAAAAACTATAGTTTACTAGAAACACATACAGCCAGAGTAAATTATTATGGCTTTCTAATGATTTTTCTTTTGAAACATATATGTTTGATATGTTAGTATTTCTTCTCTTATTAACAAATTCACCCTAGCAAATTAATTGCAAGAAAGAAAGAGTAAAAACAAATTGGATTAAAGAAACATACATTGCCTATGTACCTATGATTAGGAGCTAAGCATAGTTTTTGAAAAACGGCAAAGCAATAAAATTAAAATTAAGCTTGAAATTAAAATTAAAATTAGATAGACAGACAAAATGATTAAACACTTTTCTCGATATTCATCTGATTACAAAAACAGTTCATGTTGGCCTCTACCTCATACATAGTCTCTTTTTCCTCAAAGTTATCTCATTAGTTACTTCCCCATTGCTTGTGACCAGGGATCCATTTTGGACACTTGGGGCTGAAGTAAGTCTTAACAACCCTAGAATTCAAAAGCTCAATGATCGGTGCAAACTTCACACACCTCGGTGTCTTGTACTGATTGATCGATGCCCCTAGGCTTATCGCATAATCCATGAGCTTATCGAAGGTCCCTGACTCGACTACCTTGATCTCCAACGGTCCAATGGACTTATCACTGACCCTTCCTTGTCTATAGACACTGTTAAGTGATTCCTCTATAGTTAAACAACAATCCTCCAAGACCGAGGGAGGAACCGGCGTGCCACCGTTCAAACAAAGCTCCCAGAACAAGACATAGTGGCCTGGGATAGATGATGTGTCTGCATAGCTAGTGTACTCGGAGAGTGAAGCATCGAACGGAACAAGGTGTGTTACCGCGTTCTTAACTGCGTTCTGAAGTTCGACCTCGTCGGTTTTGTCAGAATCAATGCTTAGGACCACGTTCTTGCGGCATATGAAGCTGAACTGAGGTGCATTGTTCTTGAAACCAGCCACTCTTAGGACATCACCAACTCTGTATCTATACAATCCTGAAAATAAAATCACAAAAAACACAACATTCAACATATTTTCAGTGTTCTGCAACCAAATTTAAAGTAACATTTTTGCCAAAAAAATAAATAAAAAAATAAAGTAACGTTCTATTTTTTTTGTTACAAAAATCAATAAATTTAGGTGTAATTTTCTTTTGCTTACCGGCATAGGTGGTGACCACAAGCTCATACTCCTGACCAAGCTTGACATCAACGAGATCAACAAGCTCTTGCTGTTCTTTCTCAGTGAGTGCCTTTGGAAGACTGATGGAACTAGTGACTCCACTATTCCTATGAACCGGCAAGAACTCGAAATAGGCCATAGTCGGTATGAGAGTGTAAGAGACCTCGCTTGGTTTGCAAACCGGCCTGAGATTCACACCAAAGTAACACTCGGAAGAAGCATACATTGTGCAAACAAGAGGCAAACCATTGCTGTAATAATCCAAAGTTGGAATGTACTGTGACATTGTCCCAGTCACAATCACATCCACATACTTTGTGTTTGGCCAAAGCCTAGTGATGATCCCTTGCCAAGAGGTCTTCCTGCATTCGGTTTCGATGAAATCCGCAAGCCTTGGATCCGGTTTAAGAATCTCCTCGACCGCCTCGCGAACCGAAAGATCGGTTATCTCCGAGTTAAGTGTACCGGTTCTAATATCATGGACTAGCTGAGGCCAATGTTTCTCAAGAAACTTGATAGCTCTGATGAAACCAGAGGCAAAGACAGCGCCAACACGAAGAACCTCATTGTGTTGGCATAAACCACAGAGCATTTGAGAGTACATACTCTGGTAAGAGTCAGGGCAAAGGATGGTTTGGTTTGGGCTTGTGTAGTTGGTGTAAGGGTCATAAGGTCTGTTTTTGAAGTGGGAAGATTTGTAGTAACTGGTTAAGACAGGACGAGCAGGGAGACCACCTGGCGTCTTGGATTCGGATTTGATGAAGAGAAAGTACATTCCTTTGCCTTTGTCAAGACCAGGAACAAACTGGCTCATCACAGGCATCAAGAGACTGTAGAGAAGTGATCTTCTATCTAGCTCCTCTTCTATTGTTGGCATCAGCTTCCTCTCTCCACCAGATGTTCCAGAACTGTTTTAAAAAGAACCAATAAAGGTTCGAATCTTAAATATCAGCCAAAGTAATGAAACAGAGCAAAAACAGAGCAAGAAACAGAGCAAAAACAGAGCAAGAAACAGAGTAAAAACAGAGCAAGAAACAGAGCAAAAACAGAGCAGCAGTGGACAAACCTGGTGAGGAACTCGGAGATGGGGCTTGAACAGAGGATTTGGGATTTGTCTCCATTAGCGATTCTGTTGATATCAGGCTGAATATCTTCGTAGGTTACGACAGGCATGACGTGTTTGAAAGTCTCGCGGTCGGTTCGTCCTTGGAGGCCGTGTCGTTTGAGGTACTCAACGTCAGCATTGCGTGAAAGGATCTCCTCAAGAACCTGTCTCTGGACCTCGTCTGCGTTTGAGGTCACTTCCTCGATGAATTGGAGTTTGTTTTTGTTCTTCTCTTCGAGAATCTGATCAGAAACCTCCGAAACTGCAAGCTCTGGTGCCTCAGGCATCGTTTAATTTTGACCTTCTTATGGTTTTAGAGATGGAAATGGGATAATTTGAGAGAGAGAGAGAGAGAGTCTAAGAAGAGTGAGAATGGTGAGCAAGCTTAGTCTGGTATTAGAGCTTTAAGGGTGTGAGGAAGAATGGGAGAGACAGGGTTGATATATATAGAGAGGCAATGAGGAAGATGGTGAAGACGTTGTCGAAGGGTATAAAGGTCAAATAACCGTATCTTATATCCAGGATTTAAGTGCACGGCTTACTATTCGTGTTTAACTTGATTTAAACTATTATATTTAGTTTCAGTATAAAGTAGTAGTATATTTTTATTTTGTAAGAGCACCATTATCCTAGAGACCTTAAATGGGTCTCTTATTTTTTTTTTAATACTTTTTAATTGTAAAAGTGAATTAAGAGATGGGATGAAGAGATCCGAAAATTTAAGTGTTCCATTGCAAGTCTCTTATTTAAGGGTTCTTAAAAAAAAAAATTTAATTAAACACCAAATTTTTGATTTTTCTTATTAAACTTAAACTTTTCTTAAATAATACTAGTTTCATTTATACAAATTTCTAAGACATGTGAATACTAGTACTTACAAAAACATACAGGTTTCTAAAGGAACATAAAAGAACGTACGTACCAAGTGGAGAAGACAAGCTCGAAGTCTCCTCACACAAGCATCCCGCGACCACACTGCTCAGGTACCTTCCCCCCAAAAATAAGGCAACTGAACTCCAATTGCTCAATTAGTGTCTCTTATGCTTTCAATAATCCTGATTGTGCGCTTGGTGGGGGTATATAGGAGGAGACGTCTTGCTCAGCGGGTTAGGTATGTTGCAGCTGCAGAACTTGAACCAGAATAGAGATCAAAGGAAGCTTTAACAGACTAATGAGATGTATTAACAAGTGAAAAAGAAAGCAAATGTTTGTTCATTGTGAGAGTAGATAACATACCAATATTGGAAAGCAAATGTTTGTTCAGGAGCAATTCCCCTATAAAAGAGAGAGCGGGACACATCATACAGCCATTATTGGAAAGGAAGCTAAGGGAAAATAGTATAAATTGCAATGCACAGAACACACAAGACCTTAAACCAATGCATAGTGAACAAAAATGCATACGCTGAGGCTTATACCAACTCAATTCACACAATTCTAATCACTTCAACAATTCTCTCGAACTTAACTTTATCTCATTTTGACTCCCATTTGATGCAAATACCAATACACAGAGAACATACATGACCTTGAAGCAATGCTATTGAACAAGTAGAAAAAGCAAGCAACCAAGAAAGGTTCAAAAAACCATATTCACCTCAGCTATTTCAACAGTACCAGCTTGCTCAAAGAGCATAGCCAAGGCTAACCGAGATCATCTTCTTCGTCGAGAGATGCTTTTTCATCGTCGTTCAAATCAACCACCTCTAGGGCTCCATTGTCGTTCTCTAAAGCCTCCAGCCTAGCTATAGCAGCCTAGAATCAACCAAACACAAATGAAGTCTCATTGCCAAGGAAACAAAAATCAAAAAGTGATTTCGAAAATCAGACAACACACCTGGGTTCGATTGTCGGTGCTTGTAAGAGCTGCCGCCATCTTCGCAGCAACCTTACGGGTACGGCTCGAGACTCTACGGTTCGCCATGTCTCCATACCGCTTAGGACGATTCAGTGTACCGGCGACGGTGGACCGATGCGCTCACGTCTCCGCTTTCGTCCCCATCTTGCTGAGCCCAATCCAAAGTCTGGGCGACGGAGGAGACTTGGATTCGAAACCTACGGATTTCACAAGTCGGGAGAGAGATAGAGATGAGAGTGGGATGAAGTTCTGGAGAAGGTGAAAAGGGAGGAAGAGGAATCACAAGAGACGTCTCTTATTGTCCCCGATTAAGAGACGTCTTTAGGTTTATTGATATTTTTTATTTTCTTTTAATCCTAATAAATGTAAGAGACCCTCTTAAAAGACTGGGATAATGGTGCTCTAATGGTCATACCCATAATGCATTGATTAATATTTTAAGGACATTCAAACTATATAGTGGTACTCTCTGATTCGCCCACTTTATTTTCAGCTGATAAAATACATTAGATATTCTTAGCAAAAAAAAAATACATTAGATATTCCCCTTTTGCTACTGTGATACTACTATATAGCATTTATAAAAAAAATTGAGAACACATGATTTCATTTGTTGTGACAAAATTGATTTTATTTACATTCTATTTGGTTTCGATTTTGTTTGATTTGGGTTCAGTTTCAGTTTTTTTTTTAAACTTTGAAACGGAGATGTTCCCAAAAAAAATATCTATCATTTTAAACATTTTTAAAGCATGTGTAACCAAAATTTCAGTTCTTATTATAAATCGATCTATATGGGGTGATTACACTCTGAAGTTTCAATTTTCAAAATAATATAAGTTTTTAACAAACATTATACTACTACGGCAAAACTAAATTTCTTCTTTTTTTCTAAAGTAAAAAACATAAAGAGCAATAATCTAACAGAAGAGATGAAATGCAAACAGAACCTTATTATGAGAGATACAAAACGGGCATAATTGTGGGCACAGATTTTATAACGGGATTTTTACCCGGTTGACCAGGACAGTGAAACAAGAAATAATGAAATATCCGGTTAATCCGCAGTAGTTTCTAACGGAGTTGTCTCCCCCAAAAGCCCTTTTATAAAACCCTAAGTTACACTATCTTCCGTTTCCCGGTACACACCCAAAAACGGCATTCCCTCAGAACTTCTCGCGGTATCGCGGCAAGAAGAAGTGGAGATCAAGAGTTGGGGACCATTACAGCTGGACTCCATTGCTATTGGTTGACCCGTGTACGTGGTGTTATACTCTACTAGTTTGTTGCCTTCACGTAGTTTAGTTTCATCCTACTTTCTTGCTGGATTTGTTATAAGTTTTATCATACATGAAAATCAAATGAGTGTATAATTAACATTTTGTTGAGTGTGAACACCTTTATGTTTCCTTCTAATTGGTTTTATAAAGAAAGAGTCTTCCAAATATTAGCAGACGTCTTAGATTGTTAAACTCAAATTTTGCTAATGAGTTATATATCATATAGGGAACACTACTAGTTGACCTCAAGGTCTAGATATTAACTAGAATTGGATACGGCACCATGTTAATATTTAGCAAAGATATTATTCCCGTCAAAATGTCATCTGCTTTTCAATTTTATATTCTTGTTTATCTATGTTAAATTTTCAGTGTTTGTTTCGAAATGTTATATTATATATAATGCAAGAAAATTCTAGAAGAAGTTATATAAGAAAAGGATACTAGGGGAATGATATATAAAAAGGATGACGTCTACCCACGGTTGTAGATTTTGTTTGAATTTTTAAGAAATGTAAAACAACAACAATGGAGTGAAAAAATGAAATCTCTTAATTTTTTCTTTTATAATAGAGTAATTCTATTATAGAGTAAATTATTGGAGCAAAATTTACTATATAATAGAATTACTCTATTTTTTGTGAGAATTATAGAGAAAAAAATAGGTATAAATTAGAGATGGTCTAATAGAGTAACTCTATTATACAGTAAACCATTAGAGCAAAACTTACTGTATAATAGTATTACTATATTTTTGTAAGAATTATAGAAGAAAAAATAGATATAGATTAGATAAAGAAAATGACATACCAAAAAGACCGAATCACTCCGAAGTAGTCAAAAAGAAAAAGAAAATGACTAAGAAGGTAGTTAAACTTTATACTAATACTAATTATGAGTTAATTTTTTTTTTGCGTAAATGACTTTGAACTTCATCGTATATTCGAAAAGAAATCTAAGAATTGTAAGATGTTAAATTCATAATGGAAAATTTCGTAAATAGCATCACAAGATAATAAGGTCAGCAATCGGGCCTGCGTTTCTTTATATCCGGTTGCCAATTTTAGGCTCGCAATCTCCGTTAATCCCGGGAATGATCCATAAATTCACTAGGCAATTTCAAGAAATATAACTAGAACAATCCAAACTATTTAAATAATGACAACACAAATTAATAGTACTAAATCTTTTATCAACAAAAAAACTATGGAGAAGAGTTTTAGTTTATATTTTGTTCTTGACACAAGCCATCCGGCAATACCACGTGGGAGCTCCCCACCGATAAGGCCGAAAATCAGGTGGTGGCGGGTGCACCGATATACAAGGTAGAACTGCACTCTTTGAATTGAGGCCAGTTTCGTAATAAATAAGCATATCTAGTACGTAGTGTGAGGCGTTTTCTGAACCTTTTCATCATGTACAACCCGTACTTAATTAGTGGGTTCTGATCTATACGTTTCATCGCGACACAAAGAGATTTTGTGCTATATGGAAAGGCATTGGGAGGCACCGACAGATCACTACAAATCTTTGACCATTGATGCTTCTGTAACTTTACTGAAGGATCTTTTTATTCTTTGATTTTCGTAGTTTTACACCAAAAAAAAAAATTGTTGTGGACTGTGGAGGAACGAAAAAAGTGTTTTTCTAAAGTATTAAATGTTAAATATCAAAAGTCTCGTCCATGCATATGTAATCTCTACTTAAACCTAATCATATATACTTCGCACGTGATACTGCAAAATCTATACGAGTACTTTATTCTATATACTAAATCTACCTACGTGTGTTGCACTTGTATATGTTTGTTTATACGTACATGCAAGTTATTTTTCTTGTGACCTAAGAAAAAGAAAACAGATAACTAAAGCTGCTAACTTGTAAGATAGAAAATATATTTGAAAAAGCTGCTAATCTATGTTAATTACTGGGTTTTGGAATAACTTATAATGATGGGTAACACAAAGTGCATGTGGATGGTTGAAGTTGAGAGATGGCTTTTTGGTTCACTTTCTTTCTTTTTGGCTTTATGGTTTACTTACAGGGAACATCACATAGGATATAAAGCGTTAATTAAATACTTTTAGTTATTGCTTAAAATTAAATTGTCATTAATATCAAATTAGTTCATGGAACCAATGACGTGGTCCCTGATTTCTTGTTTCCCGATACCATGAGATAGAGTCAAAACTCAAAACCCTAGTTGTTACATGTGTACACACCAATTTTCCGGTTCAATGTAAAAGTGAAAGCTGACAAGTTTTTCAGTAAATAATGTTTTGTAGGTCCATGATTCGACAAATTGTTGAACCATCCAAAACTTAATATATGAAAAATATCTTCTGTAGACAATACAAGTTTAATCTTTGGAAATTCCAAATCTATGGTCGTCTCAAAATGTTTACCACCTTATCAAAATATTTATGCATCATCAGACATTTCAGTGCCCTTGTTAAGCTCAGTAATTATAGGTGAAGTGTTGAAATGGCTCTTCGATTTCCTTGGAGTCCAACAATCCAATCGAACTGTATATTTTGGAGTCATAATTGCTTCCCTGCGCCACTGGCCACACTGTCAGCTGAGCCATCCACACTCTCAGGTTAATCTTCCAATATATTTTGCATCGAACCAGATCTTCCATTTTTTTGATGCAGTCTCATGCATATATTGAGACAATAAATCATTATCAGTCTCGTTTGCTTATCATTCTTTAGCTTCCAAATATACCATAGTATTCAGCTCCATACATAAATAACTTTCTTTTAATTTTTCGTTTTTTTTTTGACAAGGTGTCTTTAATTTTTTCGTTAAAAGAAATACAAATACAAGTGTGTCACATGAAGCCATGACCGTGTCTAATGAAGTTGTTAAAATGATAAAGTATATTAAGTGATGCAATCAAGATTGCAAGTAAGAATTAAAGTGGAGACGACTGGAAATTGATTGGGCAAGGGATGATTCAAAAACCACATGAGAAGGTGGCTTATCTTTGACAGTTGAAAAGGGCTTTGGAGATTGTGTTAAAAAATTCTATTTCTCATCTTTTTATGTAGATGGAATCTATAAATAGTGACATAAATCATGGAGATATTTTCTTTTCTATGGATACCTATATATGTGATATATCTTCTAGAAGGGAAATAAATTTTGCAGGTCATGATAAATATTACTATTTTGTAAAAAAAATTCATGTATATCACTGATTCCACCACGACCAAATTTGTGGCTACACGTTGATGTAGTTACCCTGCCAATTACTCGGCTTATTAATATTGTTTTGGTTTTTTTGAAAAAAAAGATCAGAAGAGATATTGTTCATTTTAATATTATTTTCGTCGATATCATATTTATTCAATTGTATAGTTTAACATATTGACATACAAGTTTTTTCGCCAAAAAAAACAGGCTAAATTTTAAAAGAATTTGTAGGTTATTTTCATTTAATGAATTTGGTTTCAGGGTATGGCCGTGTTTTTTCTTCTCAAGCTATATTACGAAATGTCAAATTAGAAACATCAAAGGAAAAGGTGAATCGTAATTGGAAAAAATCAGGTCTCAATGAATATGTTTTTTGATTATTGTACGAAGAAATCGTACGGTCTTCGCACAAAGACAATGGCACATATAAAGAAGCAAGAAATGAAATGACAAATGCCACATACAACTTTGAAATAATAAAATATAACAACATCAATTGCCTTTTGAATTTTGGTAACGAAGGTATTGGTAAGGTCAGTGAAGAACGGAAAGGTGAAAGAAAAATCACGAGCAAATAAATAAAGGTTTGATGTCGACAAAAAATTTTGATTTGATTTTAAAATTTTCTAAAAGCATGATTCCAATGCGATGCGTCATTTCTTCATGCATTATCATTGCACCATGCCACATCTTTTTATCATATCATCTAGTATGTTTTTTTTTTTTTTGAAAAAATATATCATCTAGTATGTTTTTACTGATAATCCGTAAAACTATGCAAACACAAAATAAACTTGCAAACTTTTTTCTAATTTTGTAAAAAGTGTCATTTAAATATTATTCACATATATCAAAAGATTGAAATACATATATTATTAAATTTAATTATACCTATTTAACTAATAATATTTAGATTAAATAAATTATTTATAAGATTAATACATTCTAAAATGATACTCTTTGTGTAACAAGAAAAAAATAACAAAATGACACATTTTATAAAGTAGATAGAATACAATTTTACTTACCCTTAAATTTAAAAACTTTTCCATCACATGAACAACTCTACAAAGAAGAAAAGCATGTAGTAATTTATTTTTGTTAAATTATCTTTAATTCACTTTTATATTTGCTTTCAAATGTTATCATAAAATTTTGTATCTTTAATTCATTTCTATTTTTACTCTAAAATAGATATTACTATTTTCTTATATATTAAAAAAATTCTTCTATATTTAGAATGTATAAAACTAACATTTTAAAAGTAAAGTCTGAAGCTAACTCATCTTTAAAATAGAGCTTTTGTATATAGAAAAATACCCAAAACATCTAAATATTCTACTGTATTTATAATTTGATTATCTTTGAGGCGACTTCTTGCGTTATTTTTGAGGCGACTTCTTGCATGTGCATTAAGTTACCTCTAAATGTTTTGCAAAAAACAAAAAACTTACTTCTAAATGTTTTTTTTGGAATGATTATAGATATTTTAAAAATTGGACATACCAAATAATATTCGACCTTAAAGTCTAGTTAATTAAACAAGGAAAACCAAGCAATTAGTTAATAATCTTTGTTCTTAAAATCAACGTTGACAAATAAAACTGAACCATTTTTAATCATCATTTTAATTGCATGCACCAAAAATTTATCCCAGCTATAACAAAAAAAAAACTATAACATTTACCAGCGAATCTTTTGATGATGTTTTTTCGATTGTACCTAACTTGTGTACCTACTAGGCTACTACACCACTTCTAGCATTGTCGTAACCATGTAAAACTTAATGTCTACATATTTGTTCCATCTCTGTCGTGACAATTATTATTCTTGATATCGATCGGTTGTGCATATATACTTCAAAATTATATAGAAGTACTGTTTACTTTATCCTTATCCTTGACTTTTTTGAGAGGGAACTATTAAAAGAAACCTACTAAAACTACTAAACTAGGACAAATAAAACCTCTTGCTATTGAAGAAGGTTTAAGAAATTGAGTTTAGTGTCTTCTCTCTTTACTCCTTTCTGTAGAAAAAGAAGATTTTGCTCTGCTGTACAATCCATGGATATCCAAATAGAGTTAGGTGTCTAAGTATCTTATCTATTAAAATGTTTCATCCTTTTTTTTTTGAACGAATTAAAATGTTTCATCCTATATTCATATGGGTGAGTAAAATAGTTCATCAGGAGATCATATATTGGGACAAAAATTTCAGATTTATGTATTTCACCTTCCACCGCGTGCTTTTGTGGACACATATATGATTAAGGTGAGACTTTTCTCACTCATTTATTTTCCTTCAAAGTTGAAACATTTTATTTACCAGTTTTCAGTTAGAAAATTGTCTGAAGTGTCCATCTAGTTACAACATATGAATGTCATCCATTAATCATTTGAGCTATAATATTGTAAATATTACGTATCTAAAATAATTATATATTTACGAGATGATACAAAATTGAATAAGAATCAATATTGAATCCAGTTATTTAGTCACGCAATGAAATGATAAGCTATGTAATGACTATATATATATTTCTATAAAATAGAAATACTTTTATGATGAAAAGTTGGTAAACAAACTAGTGTAGAATGTTATTTTTCATTAACAAACAAAATTGATAGATGAAGAACTGAAATTTACCTTATATACTGAGTAACTAGAATTGAGTTTTATGAGATCAAGTTAGAATATATATATCATTTAAAAATAATTGATTGCGATACGTCACTCGGTGAATAAAAATATATGCTTTCTTTTGGTGTGTAAGCATAAAATTGAAATGCTTCACCAAACAAGCCGAATATCTTAGAAAGTAATGTAACTTGTGACTAACTGTATCTTTTTGACGGAAATTTTAATATTGTGAGCATATATTGTAGATATATATTATATAATCCGCATGATATGCGCATGCTAAAAGATTTGTTAATGCGATCAGCTCCAGACATACAGTAGTTACAAATTGGAGTTCGTTTGATTTTCAATCAGGTTACAAACCTATATTTTCTTCTCGCTAATTGTTTTGATTGTTAATTTCATGTGAGTTTAATTTAGTTCAAACTTGCTACTTTCTATGTACGGGGGGGGGGGGGGGGGGGGGGGGGGGCATTATAGCAATAAGACGGAATGATTTTGGAAGACGTACGCTTTGTGACATAACAAAGTTGATAGCGGAACGAACTAAATGAAGAAGCCCTTTTGTCAAAAAAAAAAACGAACTAAATGAAGAAAAATGGATGGTACGGAAAGAAAACACATGCTACTACGTACAATATGAAAATGACTGTCGATTTACCTTTTCAAGTTTGCGTTTCACTAAAATATTAGATATAATATTTTTGTATGTTAGTAGTTTGTATTTTGGTATTCTGTATTATCACGCTAACTACGTTACGTAATACGTACTATCACGAATTTGGAAACTAAACAGTGGCACGATGAAAAGCAGGGGTGATTAGCAATTCCGAAAAAGATAAAACATTCATATGAAATTATGAATCATATAAAGTTTGACAAGATGGGTCAAAAAAAGATAGCGCATAGTGAAAACTCTAAAGATAGATCATCCTTAAACCATCAGCATTGGTAAAACTTTTGAGAAACGTTGGCAAAATATAATTCAATTAAACCATCAGCATTAATATAATTCAATTGTATAAGTAATTTTTGATTATAAAAATGTTTAGACCGATTTATTTATTATAAATTAATTTAAACTATAATTAGATTAATATATATTATATAAATTAGTTATACTCAACAATTTCGCTTGTGTTTGGTCAATAAGAAATAATAAATTAATATATTAATTAAGAATAAAATAGATGGTTCTACTTCTATGCGTGGTGGTGCAGTAATTAGAATGTCTAAAATTTGCTCCAAAAGTTAATACGGTTGAAGACTTAAGGCTCCAAAATTGAAGTTATCAACGATTTGAAAACAAAAATTAAAGCATTATTTCCTTTCAGGCAAAAGGTGATGCTTTCTTAAGAAGGTAGGGTCATGGAGTCATGGTAAGCGAAAGAATAAGAAATGAAACTGAGGCACAATTACAAACCAAGTTGGTATTTAATTAGTCTCCTTAGTATGATAGTATATCAGTATCTATAAATAAATACAAGGTGCATCAAAATGTCAGGACATGAAGCTAATATCCAATGAGAAGTGATGAAATTAATTAACTTTAGTTTTTTTTTTGGGGTCAAAAATTAACTCTTAGTTAAGTCGTAAGAACTTTTTATCCCATCGGTTCATGTCTCTAATAAGACGATCCGGTGGGTCCCATATACCTATCGATCACCAACTCTTTATATCACATTCCTTGAAAACAAATAGATCTTTTTAATTTATTTCGTACCGATGTCACAAAACAGTAATTTCACTTCAGGTTCTGAATGGTGACTGCGGTTTGAGCGGTGCGGGACAAGCGGTTCAACTGCGGTGCGGTTTTAACAGTTATAAAAATGTATAGATATATAGTATATGTAGAGATTTTTGTTACTGTTAACTGCGGTGCGGGGCGGGACGACGGTTACCATTCGAAGCCTTTTACATGGGGTTATTTTATTCTAACTCACTTATCCATTAAAATTTATAGTTTATTTCTTAAGAAAACCTATTTTATAAAATTTTCTTCATCATAAATTTAGAAGTGATGGCATCAATTTCACATGAATGCTTCTATCAAATATTTAGTTAGAATAACTTTATTTTTTATGAAACTAGTTCTTTACCTTTTTTTTCCTATGTATGCTATATTCTTTTTAGTCTGAAATCTCAATGATTTTTGGATCATTAGTTTTATTTCTTATAATATTATAAACGCATAAAATCGTTTGTGACAAAAAAACACACACACACATAAAATCATTAATAAGTCAAAACTTCGATTAAAAGTTTTAGACATTTTTTTTTGATGAAAAAAAGTTTTAGACATTGGATAGCCATATAATTGTTTTTTTTTTGTTTACATCATAGATGAAAGATAGTTACTGGATGCATGATATAACAACACATTCAAACGATGCTATAGTACATGAATTTGCTAGGCCTTTGATCCTAGCAACAATACTACTGCTGATTCTTGTCGGATCGTTGTAAAGACTTAAGATGTGTGGGGCTGAGAGGGCATGGGAAATAATTTTGGATTATGACATTTTGGATGATGCAATGATGGATTTTCGTAGCTTGGATATAGTTAGTGCCCTCTATATTAATTTTGAGAGAAAATTATATAGTGGTATATAATACAAGAAAGCAGAAAAAGTTAGAAAAAAGGAAAGAAAAGGAGAAGATCTTTTGTTGGAGACCAGAGAAGGTGGGGAACAAACTCAAGACATATGTGGAAAACACAGAGTTGTATAGACGATAGGCTCCGTAGCTAGGCGAATAGGGTGCATAAATAAGTTTGCACAAAACAAAAGGTTGGGAATATATCAAGGATAGCAGACGCATACGTTCGACCCTAATCTGGAAAATTCCAATTATATTATCTACTAAACGGGGCAAAATAACATAGGAAAATGCGAAAAGGGGTTGACCATGGAAATTAAGAAGTCGCTATAAAAAAATAAACAACAAACAAATCGAATCAAATCAAATCACGCATTTGACTATTGTGTACATCAATGTTGGACTAGGGCATAGTTCTCGCTAGTTTTTAAAAGTTAATTATGTGCGTATACGTCATGCACAAGTAGTTTTTGGTGGAACTGTTGAGTGTTTGTTCTTAGACAATGAGATTAATCTTGTTTCGAAGACCATATGAATATAAGTTAGAGATTGTTTTTGTTTTGACAATTTAGACCATTTGACAAACAAATCTTTCAATATCTCAAAAATCGACGCTCATTTTAATTGTAGTGTATCAAAAATCTGTGGGATGGTAAAAATGTATGAGCATTTAAATTATTCGTAGACACCTTGCCAATTGAAGATGATATACTAGTTAGATTCATTTAATACAACTAAAGCTTGAAGACAAACTTTGGTAATGGAAAACCTTTAGGCTTTAAAGGGTTTGTGTTTGTGGACCAAGTGATGTCTTGAATATGAATTGTTTGGTCGTCTACTTAGTGCGATCAAAAAGACAAAGAGGAAGACGAAGAAAACGAAAATGTGATGATATGGAGAATTTTTTAAACTTTTTCAAATGAATATGTTTTCTAAATTGGATTTTTTCTAAAGATATTTGTTTCCTCTTTCTGTTGAATTGTGGTGTATGTGTTTTGTCAATAATATATTACATGGTTTATGTGTGACTGGGTGTGAAAGATAAGGAGGCTTCTCTTTTCTTTTTTTGCTGGAATTCCACTATCTTAAATTGTTACCCCCTGAAAAAGGTATATATCTCACCATTTCATTACCTTTGTGTGTTTACAATTTTTATGAGGAACTTCGATATACTAAACCAAAAATTCAGACAAATCATGTATAATATTTTATTTATTATATTTCAAAATATTTATTATATACTGGATGAAAATATTATTTCCTTTATACAATTTATGAAGATGTTTTTAAATATGTATAATATATTTATAAATTTTAGATATAAAATTTGTGAAAGTATTCCTTCAATTTTAAGATCTTATATTTATTTATTTTTTGAAAAAAAAAAAAGATCTTATATTTATTCATGAATGTATCCCTAAATTCAAATTGAGAAAATATTATACACAGGTTTTCTTAAATTCAAATTTAGTGAGATATCATATATATATATATATTCTGGAATGTTTTTCGTAAATTTTTATTTAAAAGAAATTAAAGAACAAATTTTTGGAATTTTTTTTTGAAATTAAACAATATAAAAATTTCTTTTGAAAAGAATTTTCAAAAAAAAAAAAAAAAAGATTCAAATTTTTTCGTTCAAAAAGTATTTATTGAAATGTCTATTTATTTTTTATTCATCATAAAGATGAAATACAGTTGTTATTTAACTCTTTAATGAAATTTATTTAACCATTTTGATTTTTAAGTACTATTTTGTGATAAATACGCTATCATGGGATTTTTATCTTGTTTTTATTCAATTCTAAATTTCAAAGGTTAACATTAGAAGTTGTAATATAATATATCTCACGTAATTAGTAATTTATCCTCCAACATCAATGAGTAACAGTCTCACAAGATCCACAATAAGAACACAACTCCTACTACCATGAACTTTTTCTGATTGGTACTAACCACTGTGTGGACATAAGATTACTCAAAAACAGAGACCTGTCCGTCCCAGCTACAACACGCGATCACGTTAGGCAGTACAGGGTGGTATGCAACATCCACGCAGGGATGTTCATAAGCCTTGAGCTTCTTAATGAGCTCAGTGGATTTGTATCCGAATACGTATATAAAACCATCAGATGAGCCAGAGACCAAGGTTTCTCCATCAGGGCTGAAGTTGCATTTGATTGGGAAACCTGCGACCCAGTGACCTTCGTACCTCTTGTATTTGTTGAGCTTGAAAGGCGGGTTTGCCGAGAAGATCGCTGTGTAGTTCCCGTGCGATTGGGCGATGAAGACTGAGTCTCGCGGGTGGTGTTTGATGCAAGGGCATGTGTACGCTTCTGCATAGACCTGGTTAGATAGAGGAACCTCTCTCGAAACATCCCAAACTATAACAGCATTCTCGCTTATATTCCTGCCTGAAACGTCACTCGAAGAGACGAACCGCTTCCCACCAGGCATAAACTCAACGTCAAGAATCGGACCAAGATCTTTAACGTACTCATGCACAACTTTGTTACTCCTAATGTCCCATAACCTAAGACTGCCCTTGAGCCCTCCCGAAAGAAACAGGTTGGCATTGTCTGGATGGAACTTAACAACTCCGACAACCTGATCCTCCTTGAAAGCTTGCGTCTCCACCCCTTTCTCAACATCAAACAGCCTCGACGTGCAGTCATATCCACACGAAAGTAGAGAGAGTCCTTGCTTGGACCACTTCACATCTTTGACCGGGCCATTGTGATGGAGAAAGGAACGTACTTTCTTCTCACCGCTGCTCCACACATTCCAGACGTAGACAGCACCATCTAGCCCCGCTGAAGCAAGAAGGTGAACTGCAAAACAACTCTAACGAACAAATGAATGAGGCAAGAGATACAACTTGTATCACTCATAAAGTTTGAAACTTTGGGACAAGAACATACCATGACTTGTTGACCAATCAATAGAAGTTACAGCCTTTGTATGACCGGTTAACGAAACCGACATTCTACTCGGCATACCGGTTCGAAAAGAGGATCCTTTCGATAGAACATGACGAGGCACTTGTGAATCAGAGATGCTCCCGAGAACTGGAGATTTTGAGAAAGGTTAATACTTTATTAGCAGAAAGATAACGGAGATTAACAGTGAGGGTACGTACCAGTAGGAGAGTTAACGGAGGGTTTCTGAATTTGAGTAGGAGGAGCAGTTGAAAGAGAGGCTAGAAGGGAACGCTCTCTCTTGGAAACGTACCGACCTGGGAATGTGATCGGGATTGTTGAGGAGCTGGTTTGAGGATCGGAGTAAGAACTGTATGGTGGATTCGGTTTACGTATTGGTTTGTACTGTCGCTCCTCCGGTTCGGGGTATGGGCGCTTTGAAGGAAGAGACGGTGTGGCGGTTTTAGATGTTAACCGGTTATCGGTAACCGGTTCAGGTTCGTCGTCGGAGTCATTGGCGTATGAGTTGCGTAAGAGATCCATCGGAGGACTCTGATTTAGACAACAGAAGAGGTGTTTGTAGATCGGAATGTAGTGTTCGGTTTTGGCGGAGAACTAAGGTGAAGCTGAAGCTATTAGTGGGCTTTATTTTGGGCCATAAGATGGCCTAAAATGTATTTATAAAATCGGAACTATTATCAAGTATGGCCCAAGACTCTCTGTTCTTTAATGGACATTGTAAAATAGAAAGATGCGTCTTTGAAATGTTAATCTACCATGACATTGTTTGGTATGCGAAAGATTTGGAGGCAAGAATATAATGGAGTTTTGATTTGTAAAGTTGAAGAAGATGGGAGAAGAGTGCAAATCAAAAGCTCTATTTTTCTTTGAAGGTTCTAGTTGTGGTGACATTTGTTTCTCCTTTCTTCTGCTGATGTACACATTTATTTTACTTCCTTCTGCCAGAAACTAGAAATGTAACTGTAAAAAGAATAACATTTGTTTGGTAGACAATTATTCATTTTATTAATTTCCTACAAGATAATCAAATTGAACAGTAAAGATACAATTTTGAGTAGATAAGCTAATAGAAAATTAAGTTTGTAGAGAAATCAGAAGATTATTTATTATTATTTTGGAAAACTAATTAAAAGATTATTTTTTACTAGGGTCGGCCCGTCCTACGGGCGGGATAGTTAATTTAATATTCACTAAATGCTCGAGTTGAAATTTGTTTTAAGATTCAAGAATTTGGTTATATGTTATGTCTTACTTATTAGTATGCGCTGGTATAGTTGTTTTTCGATTATTCTTGCTTTGGTATTGTATCAAATTAACTAATTGTCCAACTCATAATTATAGATGTACAAATATGGATTTGTGATAAAGTTTGATGACAAGACTGTTTTTTTTTAATTCTTATTCATAGCGGAGTGTGCATGTGTCAGAAAGAGGCCTATAACAACTTTTATGTTTTTGTGTATGGATTTTAAATATATATTATTTTGTATAATGCATACTTGCTCTACAACATTTGCTTGTAGACTAAAAAAAATGTTTTCTATATTTTTAAAAGAGAAAATATTTAGTCTAGAATATAACATGCACATATGTATTGACTATATATAGAAGTTGGGTGTTATTTTAAAATGACATATGTATAGAAATTTTTCAACCATTACTTCACTCGCACAAAACATTTATAACTGTAAATACCTTTTTTTAAAAGCAAAACTAATAAAAGCGTGTACAACAAATGTATTTTGATATATATTATATGCATCAAGTTATAAAGGTTGGAAACATTGCAAAACTGTTTGGAGCAAAGTTTTTAACTTCACGATCTTCATCTTGACGTCAGTTCAGTGTCGGCCCTGGCCACAAGCAGAAGAAGCATGGGCTTCCAGCTGACACGATAATAAGTATTTTCGCGGCCACATAATTATAAAAAGTGACTTTAGCCTAGTGGTTCTAAGAGAAATTACCAGTGTTAGAGGTGCTGGGTTCAATTACCCTTAACTGCATTCATTTATTTTGGCCCTAAATATAAAATGGGACACGTGTCACTCCCAGAACGCACAATTTGATGACGTGGCTTCACGGGAGAGAGGCGAACATTTCTTTATATATATAGATTATTTTGGAACACTAATCAAAAGATTATTAATTTAGGCCTTCTTTACAGTTGTTAAGTTCATTGATCTATCATCTAGGGCAAATCTCTAAAATAGCACATTTCTAAGTTTATGTCACAAAAATAGCCCTCAAAAACTAAAATGACCAAAATAATATTTTATCTTTTGAAAAATTTAAACTTTTTTTATTTTTTAAATTTTGAAATCTTATCCCCAAAACTCCACTCCCCAACTCTAAACCCTAAAACCTAAACTCTAAACCCTAAACCTTAGACTCTAAACCCTAAACCCTAAATCCTAAACTCCACCCCTTAACTCTAAACTCTAATGTCTAAATTAATTTACCATTGGGATATAAGTACAAATTTATCTCTTTTGATAAAACATTAAGTGCTATTTTAGTCATTTTTATTCTTAGAGACTATATTTGTGACAAAAACATTTTTAGTGCTATCCTAATCATTTTCTCTATCATCTATGTCAACATCTTTTTGTCCCAAAATTCAAGTAATTTACTTCAAACAAAAAGAAAAGCACATTTTACTACCTTTCACCTACCGTGACTCCACGGTAAATTGATATAGGTAAAAAGTAAAAACTATGTTTCTGAAAGCTTTTACTTTGGAGTTACCATGGTAATTTTTGAACTGCTGGTAGCTGCAGGGGTACAATTGTCATTTCGTGTTTGTCTTTTTAGGTCGTCTCTCTCTGCATAAACCCATTGTTCGCAGAATCTCAATCGATCGGCTTTTCGTTAGGGTTTTAGCTCTCAAAGTTAAAACCTTTGTTTTCCTCAAATCAGAGGAGAAGATCAATACGCCGATCGATCAATTGTTTCCATGGCGATGGCTATGAGACTTTCTGCGATAGCGAGAGCGGCTACGGAAATGGCTGCGGCTCCGGTTGGATTGAGACGTCTCTTCTGCTCGAACGCTACAAACTTTTCATTCCTCTCTCCACAGGCTAATTCCGAAACTCCGGCTCGTCCTCAGGCGGATCCCAGCACCAATCTCTTCGTCTCCGGTAACAAACGCATCTTTCTATCTTCTCATTTTCATTTCTGGGCTTTTGAGGGTTTATCTTCGCTCGTAGCTAACTGGTGCTTAAAATCATTTGTATTGATTACATGGACAAAGGTGAATTCTTTTTAACTAACCCCTGCTTGGTTTTACAATTGAGAGCTTTATATATGTCGGAAGAAACATTTATGGTTTCTCAATTGGAATAGTGAAAGTGAGCTTCTTTGCTGTTCCTTCTTGATCAATGATCACTGTGTCTTAGCTGTATGATTCTATGTGTATCAGATGCTTCTAGCTTTTTAAAGGTCTTGTTTTTGTCATTTTCAAATCTGGTTACTATCTTTGTGTGGAACTAGAGTCATGTTCTGTTCTGATGCTCTGTCTCAGTTTCCTCAAGCTTCGTTTATCTTTATATATGAAGCTGAATATCTTTGAATCTAAAGGTTTCTTTTTGTTCCATCTGTTTTTTTTTCAGGGCTTAGTAAGCGCACCACTTCTGAAGGTCTTAGGACAGCTTTTGCTCAGTTTGGAGAAGTTGCTGATGGTAATATTAAACTTCCTTTATTATGAACATTTATCCGCGAACAGAGAACTAACTGTCAGATTGGTTTATGCAGCCAAGGTTGTCACAGACAGAGTCTCGGGATATTCAAAAGGGTTTGGATTTGTTCGATATGCCACCTTAGAAGATTCTGCCAAAGGCATAGCTGGAATGGATGGCAAGGTAAATCTATAATATTCATTTTAATCTTAAAACCCATTTTCTCATATACAAAATGTCTAATCGAAATCTATTATTATATGTACTAACATCTGGGGCTAATTCTCTCCTCTTTGTTTCTCTGCAGTTTCTTGACGGGTGGGTCATATTTGCAGAGTATGCAAGACCAAGAGAACCATATCGACCTCAGAACAACATGCCTCCTTCTCCATATGGTAACCGCTACTGAAGCAAAGACCGTTGCTGAAATCTTTGGGGACGAATCTTTATCAGTGTTGTGCGTCATTCTATTATCTACTATGATTGAACTGTCTTTTAGTAGCGTCTTGTGCCTTGAGAAGTTCAGAAACTTTATATTATATTTTTGAGTAATAACCCAAAGAATCTCATTTACAAGACAAATATTAAGTGTGTAATCTCTCTGAGGAAGAGATGCCAATCTTAAGCATACATGGTGTAGGTCTGAAAAACTAACTTGTACGTCTCGTTTTGGTTATTTGTGGTTTCGATTGGCAAGATGCACGTAGATAGATTCTTTTGAATTGATCTATGCATAACCAGAATGAATTGAGATTGGTTGCTCATCATCGAAACTTCAGATCCGGTTTGGGCTGTTGATTTTTGATTAATGTACCTACCATACGTACCATAATATCTTTTAATAGATTAATTTTGCTTTAATTTATAATGTTTTTTGAAATAAAAATTTATAATTGTGAACCTAAGGACTTTGAACCCCAATCTGCTTGAACATTTCATGTAACCCAATGGGTCCCTAGCCACTAGCCAATCACCAACACACAATCTGTTGAGCATCTTGAGATGATTGAACACTTTCATTATGCAACCAATTATGATATGGGAATGTCATTATTGGGCCACAACAAAACACCATTGAGTTCTCAAATCTTAGCGTGGAGTGATCTAGAATCTACACGAACATTTTCATAACATGGGGACCGAACAAATAAAAACAGAAAAAATATCAAAATACTAATGGCTTATATAACTTTATGCAATAAATGTCACAAAGACAATAGAGGAAACAAAACAAAAGAGATACCGTTCATACTATGACATTCCTCCACTGTCCCAATTACGTTTGCTGCGACAGTTCCCTCTTTCTCATGCAACCAATTCTGTTTTACAAACAAGACCCATTACTCTCTCCCTCTTTTATCAATTATAATTTTTTTGGAGTTTGCTTAGCTTATAATGGTGATAATGATATGTTTTATTGTTTGATTGTCTAGTTCTTGGACGCAAATATTAGTTATAATCATGAGGATATCGACCGCAACGTGTAGAAGGGCTTTTGTCTCCGACTATTAAGTTTAAGGAATTAGCCACGTCAAATTTAACTGCATCAGGATACTAAATGCGATTCTTTCAAGTCGGATAACGTTTGTAATCAAGTTCTTTTACGTCGATGATGATCTTATCATTCTATTGGATAAACGTAATGATAACCAGATAATATACCTTGAGAAAATTCGTCAAATTAACTCTTGTTTCTTCTTAAGGTTGTTATTTTAGTCGATGGTGTGGGTTAGGATAGGATCATATGTATGTATTAATATTCGATCAAAACATCTTACAATTACAATGGCACGTGATACATACTAGGTATTACCTCGCGAGTAGCAACATAACTAACAGATTAAACTCCAGTGTTCATGAATATGTTACTATAAAGTTGTCGTATTAATAAGAAAACGAGAGCATGCATATTTGTACTATTTTAATTTGTACAAGCAAATTAACAGGAGAGGAGTCATCGTCGCTTTTGTTGCATCGCATGTGTGAATACTTCAAACGTGGCAGCATTTTGGATATGTCGTCCTGTGTCGTTAAATTAGGATTTAAATGGATTTGTTTTCGTTTCATGAATTAGCCTACGTTTGCCGCTTCATGTTCTATATGGCTAGGAGATATGAATCTGGTCTATTCATTTAATGTAGTTCTTATCTACAGGAACATAAGTATAATTTATAAACTTAAGTTCTTGCAATATAAGGTTTTCTCATGGCCACATATTATTTACACATGCATTTTATTAGTAGACAGATCGTATCATATCACAAATATTATGTAGTTGAGAGAGCAAATTTAATGTCAGAAGGAAAAAATGACAATGATATTGAATTTGAAGGATTTTAGCTAGTAATATAATACTAGATCAAGCATAATATAGCTTGGTTTATATTTAATTCAGTATATATCCCTAAGATTTAAGCCACCATGTGATACCGTATATTCTTTCAACAAAACAATCGATTTCATAACTCATATGGTATGAGAGACGACTCTATTTTATCCTCAGCTAATTTGCGGTAGAGGTGGTCACTATAAATAATCCCATTTTAAAACATTTTGGTATAAATGTATAAACACTGATGGTATCTTTTAGTATTTCAGAACTTCATATGGAAACAATCATAACGCCACTGATTATGTAATTTAGCAAGAAACAATTACACCCAAGGTTACTTTCTGACTTTTTATAACACTATAAGACACTTATAATTACTAGAGCAGTTTTTCACTATTTTCCACGAGAAATCACACATGTGGAACATACAAAATTCCAAAACTAACCTTTTTTTTTTCAAATAGTATACCATAGTTCTATTATAACAAAATTTAAAACATTTTGTTAACTGAGAAAATATAGTAGGTCCCACTCTCTTTTCTTCATCCAGATTTGCTTTTTCAGATTTCTTTTCCAACATAATTCACTTCAAATTATTATCTATGTTGTTCGATCTATTTTTTGAGATGTACCAAGATGCTGGTCTGATGATGGTGATGATGGTTAAATGGTGACATAGACGACAGTGGGAGAACATAGATGACGGCGGAGACGTTGGCTGACATCGACGACGACGTAGATGACATAGCAAAAGTGTTGGTTTTTCAATTGTTTGAAGGTTTGTTAATGATGGTCATAGACTCGTGGGACAAAGGTTTGTTCAGTTCTATAATTACATCCACCCATTTCCTCATCTGTACTTCCATCGTCAACACCATAACCGTCACAGCACCGCCGTAACCGACGCGAGCTCTCCTTCACCCCTTTCTTGATAGTTATCCATGAATCATCATCTCCATATGGTGGAGAATTTGGACACTCCGACACCATGAATAAAAGCTTTGACGCTTTTGTAAGTTCTTTTTCTTTTCTTATGTTGAGGGATTGAGTGAAAGCCTGCTTAAAAATATTATTTTAGTCATGACATTGGTGTACACATGGATATCGTAAGTTGTGGATATTACAAACCGGTGTACATGTGGATACGTACACGTGGATAATGAGGTCTATGTGTACACATGGACATTAATGTTGGCCATACATATGTTGCAATATGCAAATACAAGAACAAGATCTAAAAAATAAATATAAAATGTTGATAAAAACATTCCTAAACACATTTACATAGTCATAGCACAAAATAGTAGCATAGACAAATTTCTGAAATAATGCAACCAATGCATTTGTCTAAAACAAGTTTTTTCTCTCTGATTGCACTAACTTAATAGAGAAGGAGGAAAATTAGTTGCTTAATCCTATTTAGAATGGAAAGATTTGTAAAGCATATGTACGGTCAGTGGGAGGGTTTGTGAAACATATGTACATTTGTTTAGTGTACATATGAGTCTTTAATTGTGGTTGTACATATTTTTGTAGTTTTGTTTTGTATCAGCTTGGCTTGTACGCTCATTTTCTATATATATATATATATATATACAAAATAAAAGTAAAAAGAAGATGAAACCAGACATATTGATGAAGCTTCTTCAGTACAATAGGATGATCAAGCCTTCTCGTTACAATAATTGCTCTAGCCTTCTCATTAGGATGATCAAGCCTTCTCATTATGGTCAAAGATAATCATATACTAGTTAACCAAAAGAAATCACATCATTCAGGTTTTTAAACAAGATTTATATGTACAATAAGATTACTATCCATATGTACACTGTTTATTTATTGTCAGAGTGTACACATTTATAACCTGAAACAAGTTTTTTTCTCTGATTGCACTAACCTAATAGAGAAAGATAAATATTAGTTGCTTAAATCCTATTTAGAATGGAAAGGTTTATAAATCATATGTACGGTCAGTGGGAGGGTTTGTGAAACATATGTACATTTGTTTAGTGTACATATGTACATGTGTTTAATTGTGGTTGTACATATTTTTGTAGTTTTGCTTTGTATCAGCTTGGCTTGTACGCTCATTTTCTATATATATATAAATATACAAAATAAAAGTAAAGAGAAGAGGAAACCAGACATTGATCAAGCTTCTAACTTCAGTACATTAGGATGATCAAGCCTTCTTGTTACAATGATTGATCTAGCCTTCTCGTTAGGATGATCAAGCCTTCTCATTATAGTCAAAGATAATCATATACTAGTTAACCAAAAGAAATCACATCATTCAGGTTATTAAACAAGATTTATATGTACAGTAAGATTACTATCCATATGTACACTGTTTATTTGCTGTCAGAGTGTACACATTTATAATATCCACAAACTAAAGCGTCACGAAAAGTTAAACTGAGACAAAATAGTGTTCATCGACCGGTCCAAAGATCCCATTGCCTTCTCTTCTGCAGACACACCTATCTCGTTGCTCAAATCAGATTTCAGTGGCTTTGTAACTGCCAACAATCGGCTGAACCATCAAAGCTATCATCTCCTCTGTTTCTGAGATGAATCTCCACCATGTTAATGCAACAGATGAATCTGCCACTGAGATTCTTCTTCTCCACCGTCTCCAGCATCATCTTCACATCCAACCTTCCTCTCAAGTTACCATGTATAACAAAACCATGATCAGATTTTAACAAAAGTGAAACATGAGTCATTATTAACTCATGTTTAGTTTTTCAATTTGAGTTTGACGAGAATTCTTTCAAATTAACAACAAAAAGCTGTAGAAATTACAGATGAGAACCTCACCTAGCAAGATAACACCAGCAAGACTTATAGTTCTCAAAGAAACTATAAATCTGTGTTGTTAACTTGTTGTTATCTCTTAGCAAAACCTCTTCCATACTAAAGAATTTCTTCTTGTCTTGTGTCAATTGGTTCCATATTACTTTAGACAACACATCTGGGCAACATCAAACCTAAGACTCTATAAAACTCAACCTTTTGTATAGATTATTAAAGCCTCAAGCTTCTCGCCGGAAAAAAGTTTGACGTTTAGTTTGACATATCTGAAAAATTGAGAGAGAGAGAGAGAAAGAGAGAGAGAGAGAGAGAGAGAGAGAGAGAGAGAGAGAGAGAGAGAGAGAGAGAGAGAGAGAGAGAGAGAGAGAGAGAGAGAGAGAGAGAGAGAGAGAGAGAGAGAGAGAGAGAGAGAGAGAGAGAGAGAGAGAGAGAGAGAGAGAGAGATTTTACCAATTTAAAATTAAACATATTTTAAAACCCACCAAAAAAATAACAAGTGAGGAAACAGAAAAAAAAAATAAAGCCAAAGTTCAGGTTCCTACAGTTGGAAGTTTATTGGTGTAATTAACCACCTAAAAGTACCTCAGTAGCTATAAGTGTCCTAGAGTGACAATAAAAACTTAAAAGTGACCTGCAAGGTTAATAACTATAAGACCACCTCTCGATTTCAGTGTGAAACCAGTTATGGTTTTAAAGAAAAGGTGGCAGGGGCAGTTTAGTAATAATGCCATACATGTTCACGTAATCAAGCGAGTCATGACTTCTGACTTGCTTCTATAAATTGCATCTGTCCGGAAGGGGAACACCACTCCAGTAACCTTCTCAAACATTTTCTTATAAATATCTCTAATCATTCCAAAATATTAGACACTTTTACGATTAGATTCAGATTTAAATTAAAAATAATAATAAAAAGGGAAGAAAAGGGTTCAGGTGAGGAGTGGTGTAGGGCATGAAATTCTTACTGGAGCTCGTCGTGCCTTGCTTTGGTTCGCAGCAGTTCCACCACTCCGCCGCAACCGTGGATGATTCCATTTCAGGCGAAACGCAGTCGCTAATGAAACAGCGAAGGCGGCGGAAACGCGTCAGAGTTGCGGGCCAACCGGGACAAGAGTGGAGACCGTCCCTCAGTGTGATCTCCGAGCACAAGCCGGCGATAACTGAGAAATCGGAAGAAGAGAGGAAATCCCCTCGGAAAAGTGAAGTCAGCGGCGGAGACTCCTCGTACCGATCCGGTGGTAGTCATGTTCGTTTCAGCAGTGACGGTTTGGGGTAAAACACACAATTCTTGAACTTTTGATTCGTTATTTAGGAATGAATATTATGAATTGTTTTACAAAATTATTTATCGAAAATATTCAAAAAAAATTCACATGATACTTTTGTTTTAGTTAAGGTTATAGTTTTCATGATTATATAGTTTTGACATTCTTTTTTTTGGATGGATTTTGCAGGAGTAATGATTTTGAACCAGTAATTCCGACATTCTCACCGACCCCGTTTATGTTTTGAGATTCACTTTCTTCGTAAAGTTTGTTTATGTATATAAATATTATGTATATATATATTTGATATTAACTAGTAACTGCCACCGATATATAAGCATATATCAATAAATATGTTTGTTGATGAAAAAAAAAGTTTGTTTATCAATGTTGAATGTTAAGTTTATCTGCTTACCCTACTCAGCACGTAGAGCAACCAAAATGGGTATCTAAAGAAAGTTTTATGTGAAAATACTGCTCAATACGTGGTTGAAATCCAGTTTCCCCCAACAACATCATCCATCGTTTCTATCTCTTGAGCCATATTTAAAGCTCACATTAGATTATACCAAAGATAGCTTCTAAATATGGTTCAAAACTTGACTTCTAAACTTTCCCAGCTCTTTGTCTTTTTCATATTTTTCTGTTTTGACAAAACATGGAGAAATTTTGGAAAGAAAAAACCTCATTTTATCATTTCGGTACTATCATACCTATGTTATTGTCTCAAAAGCGCAACCTAACACCCGGAAACGGACGAGCAAGATGACATTAGTTAAGTTCGCCTCCAATTAATGGTCAGGTTACCTACTAATGGTAGCCAAATATCCAACAAAGATGGCGTTCTCTGGAAAACAGTGACCACTGACCACGGAACTAACCGTATGGTGAACAAACGCCCCTTTCATTATGATATATGTACACTCAGCATCAAAATTTGTATTAGGCTTTGAGTATTTGAAGGTTCAAATTCTCTGATAGTCACAGACGAATAGTCTGTTGAACGAATTTTTATGTGGCCTGATTATGGGCCGCGACCAATCGCCATAGCCCATTAAATCTCCAATCTTATTTCTGAATTCCGAATATGTATGTGCTCGGGTGCGGGAAAAGTGCCAATTTCGACCCCAACTATTTCAGTTGTGCCAAATACGACCCAAACAATTGATCAGTGCCAAATACGACCTCAACTCAATTATAATTCGAAAAAACTACCCAAACTTCTTAAAATGTGCTTAGATCTACATTGACTCTAACAGAAGTTAGCCAATCGTTAACAAGATAAAACGACGTCGTTTTGATATACGAGGAAAAGTGCCAATTTCGACCCCAACACTCTCAGTCGTGCCAAATAGGACCCGAACAAATGGGCAGTGCCAAAACCGGCCTCAACTTAAGTATAATTTAAGAAAAACTACCTGAACTTCTTAAAATGTGCATAAATCTACATTGACTCTAACAGAAGTTAGTCAACCGTTAACAAGATAAGAAGACGTCGTTCATATATACATATATATATATATATATATATATATATATATATATATATCTATTTTTTTTAAAAAAATATGTTCATTCCGAAACTCAAACCATGTTGTGATACCCTTTTAAATGGGCACACTAACAACTAGATAAAAGTAACTTTTTAAAATACTATTACAAATTTGAAATTATATAAACTACTATTATTCTTCATCTTATCCAATTAAAAATTTTGGTGACAATTGTTTCTGATTTATATAAATACATTAACACGTTTTTCTTATTTATCATATCTTTAATAAAATTATATCTTACTAAAATATAAATAATAAAATATTTATTATTATACGATCTTAAATATGCTTAAAACTTTCGAATTTATTTATACAATTTTCTTATATAAATTATTTTTAATTTTTAAAATTAAGTGGGAATTTTTTTAGTTTTCAAAGTTGATATTATATATTTTGATATTTTGTTCAAAAATGTTAAGAGGCCTTTTACCTTTCTTTCACTAAGATATGTTGTACAAAATATTAGACAAATTAAACAATAACTAAAATGTATAAAGCAATCACCAAATTTTTAAATTGGATAAGATGAAGAAGAATAGTAGTTTATATAATGGAGAATTTCAATTTGTAATAATATTTCAAAAAATTATTTTAGTCTAGTTGTTAGTGTGCCCCTTTAAAAGGATATCCCAGCACGGATTTGAATCCCAAAATGAACATATTTTTTTAAGAAAATAGTCAAAATACATATATCAAAACAACGTCGTCTTATCTTTGTTAAAGGTTGATTAACTTCTGTTAGAGTTAATGTAGATTTAGACACGTTTAAAAAAAAAATGGGTAATTTTTCTTAAAATATAATTGAGTTGAGGTCGTTTTTGGCACTGACCATTTGTTCGGGTCTTATTTGGCACGACTGAGAGTGTTGGGGTCGAAATTGGCACTTTTCCTCGTATATCAAAACGACATCGTTTTATTTTTTAACGGTTGACTAACTTCTGTTAGAGTCAATGTAGATTTAGGCACGTTTTAAGAAGTTCGGGTAGTTTTTTTGAATTATAGTTGAGTTGAGGTCGTATTTGGCACTGATCAATTGTTCGGGTCGTATTTGGCACGACTGAAATAGTTGGGGTCGAAATTGGCACTTTTCCCGCTCGGGTTCTTCATTGGACGTCAATCTGGTTGATTGTTGCCTCAAAAACTACTATGTAAAATTGTCATGATTCACATGTAGACTTGTACCTTAACCGAACTCAGATTCTTAAATCCTAAAATATTTGTGCATTACGAAGGCCTTAACGCGTTTTTTTCATCTTTAATCACATTTAGTCTTATATCACCTTTTCTCTCTAATCAATAAAAAATCCAAATTTGGGTGTATCTACGTATATGTATACGACTATGTAAATATATATAGATGGAGACATGCGAACATGGGGCTGTAGCGTGCACGTGGAGAAGTCATGTCTTGCTTAATGATCCTACGACCATGTAACAAGCAAACTTTGAATTTGAGGAATATTTGCTCTCTAAGTTATCAAATTCATCTCATCCTCTCAAATTCAAGAGACAAATTAAAGGAGTTTTGGATCTAGATATATATAGAAAATATAATCAAAGAAGAGAAATTATCGGATCTTGTGTTGCGCCCACTCTATCCTCCGCGCCAACATGATAACTAATAACATCAAATCTAAGCAAAGAAACATTATAATTTTGATTAAACTAACAATATTTTTATATTTTATTTTTTTATTTTTGGTAAAAATAAACTATACTAACAATATATAATTAGTGTAGTATGTACCAATGATCTCTCTTGCACCATATCGTAACAATAGATAAAGTGGTCAAATACATTAACATGGAGGATCTGCACGTGTTCTCTTGGTTGTCTTGGCATAAGCCACTCTGTGTAATCCAAGAAAGTGCATTATAAAGTTTAACGTCTAAATTTCAGTTCAAATGACAAATCCTACCGTTTATTTAGAGTTAAAGCACTTTTCTAACTCTTTCATTATTTTGGGTGAAATTGTAGACAAGAAAGAAAGAAATATCTTTAACTCCTTTAAATTTGAAAATTGCATCATTGAAGCTTAAGAAATTTCTTTTTATGACAATCTTTTTATGTACGAGAATGTTTCGTGTCGTGTGCCTGTGGGCATTATATTTGGTTGTCCAAGTATATATTAGAATTACTTGCGGCAGTACTTCCGGGATTTTATCTTCTTTCTATTCATCTTCTTGCTCAAACAAAGTAAATAATATTTTACTAAATTTTCGAATTAATTAATAAATCTCGATATAATATCAGAAGAACTGAAACAAGTTAACATATTTCAGTTTGGTATCAAGGAATTGTTAGAATGGTGGTGGAGGAATAAACAAGAAAATCATATTGTCCTTTTGAATTGGTTTCATTATATTTTCTGTCTTCAGCAACATTTTTAGTTGAACAAATTATTTATGTCGCTTTGGATGAAAATGAACTATAACTAATAATCCTGAATGTGAGATTAGGTGAGTTTTAGGTGAACATATTGTAACTGCTTGCAACTGGATATAGAGGTATATATAGTTTCACATTTTATCTTCTCACCTATTAACTTCCAAACTCTCAACTGCATTCATAAGATAAACTGGATATTTGGATAAAATAGTTTCTGTCATCAATCCTTGACATAATTAACTTTACTAAAATTTAACTTCATATGTGAAATTCGGATGAGTTGGTGAGATTATATGATCACGATGATAATGGATTTGGATAAATGAGGTAACAAACGTTTGACAACTAGCATAAAAAGCATATAAATTATATGGAGAGTAGGTTAAATTTAGATTTATTTTCTTTGTGGTGTTGTCTTTCGCTTTTTTTTTATAAGACTCCCTCTGTACTTAATCATTTATGTTTTAATTTGTTTCATACATATTAAAAAAATACATGGTTTTGTTTCTAATTTTTGGTTTTATTTTTAATTAATTTTGTGTTGTATTTGTTTACAATAAAATTCTTATATTTTAATTTTTATATAAATTAAAAAAATTATCAGCTGAAATTTATAACATTAATTTAAAAAAAAATAGAATATCAAAATCTAAGAACATCAATCATTTAAATACGTCGACAAAAAAAACCATTTAAATACAAATAGATTATGTCGAAAAGAATGTAAATAAGAAAAAGAACGTGAGGGTATAAAAAGTATATTAGATCGCGATGCAGATAATTAGAACCGTGGAAGTTAATCCCGGGAAACAAAAAGTCCACTGCGACGGAGAATGTACGATCCCAAAAGATAAATGCATCCAATCATGATAAGCATAGCCATTTTCGTGGGACCCATGAAACGCCCACGACAGAAACATAAATTTCATTTTTCCATCATTATATTAATTTTATATACGCTTTCTTTTCTTCCACAGAGATATTTTATCAATCCGACACACTTATGAAACCACAACATCCTTTTTTTACACATTTTCACAATGTAATTGTAATTGTCGGAGTGTCAATAGTCAAAAAATGGTAGAAAATATTTATTTTATTAGTTAAATACCATAAGAATCATGTTGGTACTCTTGCAAATCCACACCTAAAAAAGAAAAACTAGCCAGATCAAACAACATCGAAATTAATCCCCAAGGTTTCATAATAAATATACTCAAATCTTGTACAATAAAAACAATAGTTAAAAAGGAAACAAATTCATAAAAACAAAACTTTCCCGTTTCGTTCGTTTAAGTTTGAAGCAGACGTTGCGAAAGTGTATTTTTGAAAAAAAAGTAAAGAAAAATGGTAATCTTTTCTTTTACACATTACAAAAAAGAAGAAAAGAAAAAATTGCCATTTGTAATAGTTTGCTTGAAGTAGAACCTCTCTACCTCTCTCTCTCTGTCTTTTTCTCTCTCACTCTCTCTCTTGAGGGATTCTTTTCTCTACAATCAAAGCAAAGCTCTAGAAATTTTCCTCTCTCTCTTTCTCTTCAAACTTTTCCAAGCCTCCTAAATCGAAAATGCACCAGTTTTCTACAACTTTACATATATCCACAGGTAAATCCACATCTCCTTTGTTCTGTATTGTGTAGTAGTAGTAGTAGTAGGTGAGATTTTCCTTGGGTATTATTCTGTCGTCGTTATCAAAAGTTGCGCGACTCTCCAGATTCATTTCATTTCCTCTCTGCTCTCTGTTTTCTCTTTGTTTCCTAAACTAAGTATAACCATTTTTACTAAGAAACTTTCAACTTTCCGAAGCTGAATTTCGCAAAAGAAGTCAAATCTGACCTCTGATCTTCTCGAAACCTCATTAAATATTTATCTTCTTCTTGGGAGGGGTATTAATATTTATTTATTTATTTTATTTTATAATTATATGATTGAAGATACGAATTGATTCACGCTGAATCCGTGATTATGAATTTTCACCGCAAGCTTTCGTTGAAGAGTTGATTTGTCAACGCCTTAGCTAATTATTTTCTTTTTTTATTTAGTTGTCGTTCTCCTCTTCCTCTCACATTCTCCCATTAAACATATCTGCTTCGTCCTCATTTTTGTTTACAGAGGCGTTTACAAGAGCTTGAGGCTTTAATTACATTTCTGATAAAAAGATGGAAGGAGAGTCGTTTGGTTTGATCGTTGGGATCTCACTCGGTGTGGTGATTGGTGTGCTCTTAGCTATTTCAGCATTCTTCTGTTTTAGGTACCATAGAAAGACTTCTCAGATTGTCAACAGTGGCGGCGGTGGCTCAAGCAGAAGAAGTGCGACGCTTCCCATCAGAGAGAACGGTGCTAACTCTTGCAACATTATGTCTGATTCCACTCTTGGTCCTGATTCGCCTGTCAGATCCTCCAGCAATGGGAGGTCTGGTTGGCTTGATGGGTTTAGTAAGAAGACAAGTGTCATCTCTGCTTCTGGCATTTTGGAATATTCTTACAGGTTTGTGTCTCTGTGTTTCCTCTGCAATGTCTTTTTTTTGTTTGTTTATTGTCTCTTTGCTGTTAAAAGATTTTACATTTATTGGAATGTATAATGTTTTTAGAGTGTTTGGTTTGTTTTTATGTTAAATGTTGACTGATATGATCATACATCTTGCATTCTTGGTTTAACTGTCTTTTGACTGATAAAGATTAGACCTTTTCTTGTAAGGAGATATATGGATCTTGTTTTACACTGTTTAGTTGGTTCAATCTTGACGGATTTATGATGATATATTTTGATTCTTTTGGTGGGTTGACTCAGGGATTTGCAGAAAGCAACATGCAATTTCACGTCTTTGATAGGCCAAGGAGCATTTGGACCTGTCTTCAAAGCTCAAATGTCCACCGGTGAGACCGTTGCTGTCAAAGTTCTCGCCACTGATTCTAAACAGGGTGAAAAAGAGTTTCAGACAGAGGTAAAAAAACATATATATTATCTATGAAATACGCTATGATGATTCTGTTGACATTCAAATCCTAAAGAATAAGTCTAAGAGACATGAGGAATCGTTGAAACGTGTCATTAGGAAAAGTTGAGTATGCCTCTATTGTCTTCTTCAGTTTATTTCTAAACTTGATCACTGGCATTATTCTTTTTTTTTTCAGGTTATGTTATTGGGAAGGTTGCATCACCGTAACCTAGTGAACTTGGTGGGCTATTGTGCAGAGAAAGGACAACACATGCTTATATATGTCTACATGAGTAAGGGAAGCTTGGCTTCTCACTTGTACAGTAAGCAACTTCTCAAGATCACATATTAATACGTTTGTTAGTAAATGAAGGCAATGTAGAACTATTTGCTGGTTTTGATTGAGTTCACTAATATGATGAGCTTTCATACAAATTTGAAACACACTATAATATGCTTTATTGATCCAGGTGAAAAACATGAACCGTTGAGCTGGGATTTGAGAGTATACATTGCTTTAGACGTGGCACGCGGTCTAGAGTATCTCCATGATGGGGTAAGCTAATTATATATTGCATCTCTTAAGAAACACAACTTGAAGAGCTATGTTATATTCAATTTTTCTTTTTCCAGGCTGTTCCTCCTGTAATCCACAGAGATATCAAATCTTCCAACATTTTGTTAGACCAATCCATGCGTGCTCGGGTAAATCATCTCTTCTTTGTCCCATTTGAGATCTCCTTTCCTCAAAGAAGCCCTCATTCTGATTGGCTTTTTGAACTTCACAGGTGGCTGACTTTGGCCTGTCTAGAGAGGAGATGGTAGACAAACATGCTGCCAACATCAGAGGAACGTTTGGTTATCTCGATCCAGAGTACATCTCCACAAGAACATTCACCAAGAAAAGCGATGTTTATGGATTTGGGGTTTTGCTTTTCGAGCTTATAGCTGCAAGAAACCCTCAACAAGGGCTAATGGAATACGTTGAGCTGGTAAAATATAAAAAAACTAACAAAACCAACACGATCCTTGAATCTTTGAAGAGTTAGATTTAAAGAAAACCTTTTGTTTTGATAGGCGGCGATGAATGCAGAGGAGAAGGTCGGGTGGGAAGAGATTGTGGATTCGAGATTAGATGGGAGATTTGATCTACAAGAAGTGAATGAAGTTGCGGCTTTTGCTTATAAATGCATCTCTCGTGCACCGAGGAAACGTCCCAACATGAGGGATGTTGTGCAGGTTTTGACTCGTGTCATTAAGGTGAGACATTCAAGAAAACGTCAGAAAAAATCTGCTTCGCCTTCTCCGCTTCCCCCTACGGTGGAGTCTGGTGGTGAGCAGACTGGAAATAGATCAGTTCGGTCGGAAAATCATAGGAGAGATAACTCCATGGACAGTACACTTGAAGACTATTGTTAAAACAAAATGTGTGTTTTAAGTTTCTTATTATTGTTTTTATTGAATTTTATTTATTTTTGGGTGGGCTTTAGGATGATTTGTAGATTTGGTTAGGAGGGAATCCACTGATGTTGATGGTAACTGAAATTTGGTTAACAGGAGCTTGTCTATATGTTTCTTTTGTGAATGAAAAAGTCTTGTTTTTTTGTAAAACGAGTAAAACGTTTTAAAAATTTAGAAACATGCAACTATGTGAGGAGCATAAGTATTTGAAAAATGCAAACCAAACAGTCTTCCAGCTCTGCACAAGATGCATGTCAAGTTTGGAGATACGGTCAAAGTTATATCTGGACGAGACAAGGGTAAAATCGGAGAAGTCACTAAGATCTTTACCCACAACAGTACAATTGTCATCAAAGATGTTAACCTCAAGACCAAACACATGAAGAGCCGTGAAGAGGGAGAGCCTGGCCAAATTCTTAAGGTCATGCTTAAGGCCAGTCCACTCAAATGACTCTTTCACTTTGTCTATTGGCCAAATTTGTGTTTTCTAGATCGAAGCGCCGATCCACAGCTCAAATGTGATGCTGCATTCTAAAGAAAAGGAAGTGGTAAGTCGGGTGGGTCACAAGGTCCTTGAAGATGGACATAAGGTAAGATATCTGATCTTAACTGGGGAACTTATCGACACCGTTGCGAAATGGAAGCAACTTAAGGAGGCAAAGGATAAAGAAACAACTCAAGCTGCAGTTGCCTCCGCATCTTAGCATCTTCCCTCTTCATGTTTTAAATCTCCCACATAAACACATTTTTGCTTCCTAAAAGTCAGCTTGGAATGATACTTAAACATGTGCCTTATTCAAAAGATAACAATCTTTACTAAGTATATATTTTACAAAGCAACCGAATATGCTTATAACAGTCAAAGTTTTACAACAAACATTTCGACCATGGTAAGATGCTTTGGATATTCAGCTCACATTTGGGATCTTGTTATAGTATAACTGGCCTAGAACATGGTTCCTAAGCCTTGGGAAATCAGATCGATTCTAGGTTTTGGTACTTTCTTCCGCGTAGTCCGCTTCCACTTCACGTAGAATACAAGTAGATAGATGAGAAATATGAATGCAACCATCAGATACATGAGTAAGAATATTGTAACGGTATACTTCAGGAACACTGAAATTGCATATGAACAGACGAGAGGCCCCGTTATGAAGATATACCACCAAATATATGCTCTGCCAACTGGTAAGAGTATGAATGTCAAGGCAATCGCCAAGAAAAAGGCCATGGTATTGAATCCCCATAGTAGCACGATCTTTAATATGTTATCATCATTGTAATCTTGCGCCCCATAATAGGCTCCTGGCGGTTGTGCCGCCGCCTCATACTTGTCATACTTGTCATCTTGCGGTTGTGCCGCAGTCTGATAAGTAGCTGTGATGATAAGGGCTGTTATTACAAGAAGAGAGTTCCTTGTTCCGTCTGACATGCGACTCCTGTAACGTGCCATTCCCGTAGTGCAATATTCCCAGAAAGTGACCGGTTTGCTTAGGAAAAGAGACGTTGTCTTAACCCTGGACAGAGACATCCCACTCTTACCACCCGATTTCTGTATAATGCTCTCCGTTTCTCTGTTCATGTGTGGCCCATTGACTCGCAAGGCATCAAGGGCTGTCATACCACTTTTGTTCTGGATGTTCCGGTTCAGTGGCATGCATTTTAAAAGCTGCTTTACTGCCTACATTTATATTGACATTCAAAGAATATGAGAGTGTGTGAATTTAATGTCTATCACTAATAGTTTAGCTTACATACCAAATCAATATGCTAGTATGATTACTGTGAATTATTAAGGATCTAAAAAATGATTATTTTTATGAGTTTAATATTACAAATCAATCACTTAAACAACTTAACAAAAATGCTATGCAATTACCTAATATGATTAAATATAGGACAATTCTCCTAAACAGACTATTTTCAAGTTTTGATCACAAATATAGACCATAAAAAGGAAATTGACCAAATTGTTTCATTTAATAAGTAAAATGATCCTAATACCCTAGATATATAAACAAAAATTAAAAAAATATTTTTTTAATAGTTTTAGATTATATGTTTTCAAATTCGAACTTTTTATAAATTTTTTTTGAACTTTTTTTTTGAAATTATTTTTTTTTATTTTTTTCAAATTTTCTTTTTGTAATTTGAAAATACTTTTTGAAACTATTTTTAAAATTTTTATTTTCAAATTTTTAATATTTATTTTTAATTTTATAAAAAAATTTAAACCTCAATCCCAAATCACCACCCCTTAACTGTAAACCCTAAGATTTGAATTATTTAACTCTAGGGGTATAAGTGTATATTTACCTTTTTAATGAAACATTTTGGTCATTTTGATCTTTAGAATCTATATTTGTGATAAAAAAAAAATTTAGTGTTATCCTAGGGTATTTCCCTTAAATATATATTACAATTAATGGTTTTGAATAATAAAGATTTGGCAACAATATATATATATATATATATTTAAATTTTATATTATTTAAATAAATTAAACAATTATATTCACCATATAATAAAATTTAAAATTTTCGTATATGCTATATTTTGAATTTTTGAAAACAAATTTAAATTGCTAAAATTGTTAAAAATCTCATATTTAAAAATTTGTGATCAATGGTTTAATGATCATAAAACTATATGAATAGAAATTCTCATTTAATAGTTATTCATATTAAAAATATATATTTTAATATTGTTTAAATTAAATTTTATACCATACAAAATAAATATTTTAGTTCTTAAAATTTCATTGAATAAGTATTACTTATTGAAAACGTAATATCTTAATACTTAAATTTACTTTGACTTTTAATACGATTATAAATTACTTAAATTATTGAAGACCACATTGAAATTTTTGTTTTTAGCAGTTTAAATGTTTTTATTATAGAAAATACAAATGATCATAAAATCATATGAATACGAAACCTTATTTAGTAGATAACCACATTAAAAATTATACTATATATAATAACATTTAAATTTAACTGTATACTCTATAACATGGATAAATATAATTTTTTTATTTATTTATCATAAAATTGTAAATAAAAAATGTGATTAATTTGATTTATGTGTTTGTGCCAATTTTATTATATATGTAATAGTTACTTGCTTCAATTCAATATATGTATATTTATTATTTTATAATATGTAAAAAATGCAAAATAAATAATAGTGTAGGTAAAAATATTTGTATATATGATATTAATTCCGCTCAAGGTACATATCTTAACCTAGTGTTTACACAAACAAACTTATTTAGTTATCTTATTAACGTGATTACAATAAGTCACTAACAATGTTTCCGCACTTTTTCCTATAATTACAACTTAGATGTTATGATCAATTAATTAGAATTACATCCTAGTTTTATTCTTTGATGTTACATGTTCATGTTCTTTTTTTACCCTACTACTTTATTTCTTCTTCATCTTTATATGACTATTTTATCTATTTTTTGTTATTGCTTAGTCTACAAATTTAAAAGAAACTATGTATATAAAAGACCTTTTTGAACAAATATATATATATATATAAAAGACTTTGTATATTGCTTTTTAATATTTGTAAAATAAACATAAATGGTAATAAAATATTTTCTATATTTTTATCAAAATTTTATATTTTTTAAATGATTAGTTATATATTAGTTTGTCGTATAGAAGAAAATACTGTTAAAAACTTTTTATTATTTTTATTTTGTTTACTGCATCAAAAAGTCAAGATACGGGCCCTGGAAAAGAGTTCAGAAAAGGGTAAGAACATGCCTGGTGGTTATTCTTATATGCCGCTAAGTGCAAGGCCGTGTTGCCTTCACGATCACGTTTGTTCAGGACTTGAATCTCGGTGGTTGAAGCATCACTTTTGCGAATTCTTTGCATCCACCCTCTGAGAACTTTGAGCTCTTCGTATCTATCATTTGTAACCGCAATGTGTAAAGCAGTTTCTCCATTTACATTTGCATCTCTGATACATTCAGGACATGCCAAGAGAAACTCTGTAAGAAGATCCACGTCCCCACTTTTTGCCACAAGATGCAATGGCGTCATACCTGTTCTTATGGGATATAACTAATTAAAATACTCGAGTACTTCATTAAGTACTAATAAATAAATAATTTGATGTTATATGTTTGAGAATTATTTTACTAATAGCATCTGCAATGATACATCAAAATGAGATAAAACATTAAAAATGAAAGAAGTCCCTCGGGGGGGCGGGGGGATTCAAATATGAATAATGTTATTGACACAACACTATTCAAAAATTTAATTTTATATTACTTTTTCATTTGCATAATAATTCCTAAAATTTTGACAAAACTTTAGTTTATGCATTAAAAATTCTATAAGAACATTACATTTTTATTTAATATGTAAACTTGAAAACATAACTATAAATAATAAGTTAATTAAATATTTAAATATAAAACTTCTAATTCAATAATGATATACAAATATATATATATATAACAAACAATAAAATTAAGAATACATAACTATTAACATAATAAAAATACCCAAAAAACTTAACACAACATAGAACTATTATTTTGTAATGTGATTATGTAATTTTATTATTTTACTAATGTAGTAAATATTTTACTTAAATAAAGTTAAAGTTTAGGTGAAACTTTAAATTATAAAATAGATGAGTATAATTTTAAATCTTATCAAGTAAAGAGTGTTATTAAAAATAAACAAGTAGCTGAAAAATAAATAGTATTAAGAATTGAGAGAGAAAAAAATAATGGAAACTATTGGAGATGGTGTAACCTAATAAAGAAAATTTCAAGAGGACAAACAAGAAATATTTTGAAGTAAATACCTCCTCTACCACGAATACGAACAATACTGGGATCAAACTTGACTAGCTCTAGTGCTAACTCAACTTGTTGGTATTCGACGGCAAGATGTAATGGAGTAAACCCATCTGCGTTTAGCTTCTTAGCAAAAGATGGCTTTAGAATCATCAGTTCCATCGCCAAATCTATCTTGCCAGTTGATGAAGCTTCATGGAGAGGTGTGTGCATGAAAGGTAAAATATCGACGTTCTGAAGAATACATGGGTCCTTTTGAATAAGAGAATATAAAGCATTGACGCTACCCGATTGAGCAACCCATTGCAATCTTGGATCCATACTTGCAAACAAAGAAAAAATATTTGAAAGGACCAATAATTCAGGAAGACACTAGGCGAAGCCTTGTCTTTTATAGAGTTTTTGGGGTATAGTAACATGATCTTTTCTGAGATATTAGTCTTTGACTTAGTCATCACCACTTAAATTTGCAATCAATCTGTGAGCCCCGCTAAGATGAAAAATGCTTACTGCGGTTCAAAGACGTAACCTTTCTGAGGATGAGTTTATTGACTTTCTCAATAATCCATTTGTTAAATAATTCTTGTCCGTTATCTGATTTCTTCACCGAATCATATTGATTTGTCCACATTTTATGTTTTTAGTTATGTAAATGTAATATGTATATGTATGGTTGTAAGAATCTTGAGCTCGCTCACTTGAGTTTTGCAAATGATGTAAATTTGATCTATCGAAAGCATAGTAGCAAAGGTCTCTGGATTAAAAATCAGTATGGAGAAATCAAAACAATCTACTATGCTGTCAACAGAACACCACCATACAAGCAGTGCAAACGCAATATCAGTTTGAAGCTGGTCAGTTACCAGTTAGATATCTCGGTCTACCATTACTGACTAGCGAATGGGAGCTCAGGACTACAAGCCCTTAATAGAGCAAATCAGAAGACGCATATATCAGTCTTTGGACTACCGTTTTTTGTCAATGTGAAAATTTTTCAATGCAAATTTAGTTTAAATATTAAAGTCCCAATAAGTTTTGAAATTGACATATTTATGTATTTTATATGGTATATAGTCTAATTTAATCGATATTATATATATATATTTATTTAATAAATATCTATTAAATGAAACTTCATACTCATACGATTTTATGATCATTTTTATTTTGTTGTAAGAAATATTTAAGTTATTGATCACAAAAATTTTAATGTGGGATTTTTTAACATTTTAATAATTTATAGTCGTTTTAAAAAATTCAAAATATAACATATAAGAAAAAATTTAACTTTTTATTATATTGTTAATGTGATTGTTTAATTTTTTTAATAATATAAAACTAGATAAAAAGAAGGGAGGATAAAAAAATTGTTATCAAATTTTAATTATTTACAATCATTAATTATCATATATATGTTGATCATATTGGAGTTTTGCCTTCACTATCCTCATCCGAACTCTTCATCTCCGAGTTGACAAACTCTCTAGCTTTGGTCAGAGCGTGTCCCATTTTGAGAACGGTCCCCGTCAAGCTATCAGCGTCCACGTCTTTTATAAAGTTTTTTTTGGATGGGTGGGTGGGCGGTATAACAATATTGACTTAGTCATCCTCACCACTTAAATTTGTCATTTAGGATGCAAAATATATAATTGATTTACACGTGACCATCGAAATAATAATTGGGGTAAAGAGACGTCAGCTTTCTTAGTAGTTAGTATTGAGTTTATTGACTTTTCAATAATCCGTTTGTTAAATATCCTATCCGTTATCTGGTTTCTTCAACGAATCATCCTCCCTCTGTTTCGATTTAATTGTCAGGGAAAAATTTTCCGTTTCAAAAGTATCGTTTTAGAATTCTAATGCAAAATTTATTAATAAGATTATCCATTTTATTTTTCAATTGGTTGAAATATGGTTAAATCTATACATAATTGTGTTTTTAATTTGAAAATATATAAAATCATATGTTTTCTTAATTTGTATGTATAAACTTAGAACGACAACTAAAATAAAACGGAGGGAGTATTGATTTATGCACATTTGTAAAATTTTAAGGTATGTAAATGTAATATGTTTAATCTCTTTTAGTGTTTAAACATATCATTTTGCATTCATTTTCCACAACTGTCCATTTTAGAAGTTTGGATTGCATGAATCCATGATCTATGCCTGTAAGATCGACTTGGATGAAAGTCTTAAAGATTCCCGATGAATTGATTATATATTTTGATATAGCACCAGAAATTAAGTAATTTTTAAAGTCATTTGGTATTGTATTCCAAGAGCTATGATTGATTTAGTGCATGTATTTTTTGTTCAAAAATAAAATAAAAATACATGCACTAAATCAATCATAGCTCTTGGAATACAATACCAAATGACTTTAAAAATTACTTTTTTTAGAAGAAAGAAGTATCCGAAGAAGCCCAAGAACTCCATAAACCATGGCCATTTTTTCAACCAGTACAGTCCATAAACCTGTGTTGTCTGATCATTTTTATCCGTTTTCTCTTGAGTCGACCCTGGCTGTTGGGTCGACAAAAGTCGTGTTTATAGTCTATATATATGCATTTCATATGCAACAAAAACCCTAAGATGTTTGAGCATAATTTCTTTTAGACTCTAACATCTTATAATTCTTACTTCTATATAAAAACATTTCTCTTTATTTTAGCATGCAAAAGCATTTCTCTTATTTTCATCTATTCTACTATTTTTCTAACATGAATTTGCAAGAAGAAGTGAAAACTCTATATTTTCATGGCTACTATGATGCCTAAGACTTGGTTTACAAGAATCATTGCTTATAAGAGGGGTTTAATGCGAGATTAGCTATTGCTTGGACAACTTGTTTTTTAGTTTGTGAATATGCCATCATAAACAAGGCTATTCTTTTCAGTTTCTACACATCATTAAAAACACAGAGCCTCTTTCTGCAACAAGAAACTGTGTACCCTTTTTTGGTTTATAGACAAACTAGGTGGTTGCCCGCAAATTCGTGGATATAAGTATTGTATAAAAATAAATATTATACAAATAATTTCATAAATTTTAAATAATAATTAGAAATAAAAAAATTAAAGGAAAAATAGTTTGAAAATATAAAATTTCAATATTGTACTTTTAGAATCGTGAGATATAGTGATAATTCAATAATATTTATTTAAGTCGCTAAAATATTTATTATATAAATGATTTTGATCAAATAATTAACAAATTCATGATCAAAGAAAAATATATATTTTAAAAAATTTATAATCATAGCATTATCTACTCTATCACCTCATTTAACTTTAATATTTATAAACTATATAACTTTAAAACATTATATAATCATAGCATTATCTTATCGATTTTAAAAATAATCATAAATTTATCTTATCTATCACTTCATTATTATAATGTTCGATCAATCAACCTATCAAATTAATAGTTTTTTTTTAAAACTTACCAGTGATCTACATGGAAGAATAAATTCACTTAAGTGACTTCTCGTTTAATATATAACTAGGTGATTGTCCGTGATTTCGCGGGTATAAAAACTGTATAAAAATTATACATACATTTATAATTTTTTAATTTTAAGTAATAATTATAACTATTAAAAGTAAGTTTTTAAATTTAGATAGTTTGAAAATTAAAAGTCTTAATATTATATAATCTTAGGAGAGTTTTGAGATATAGTTAGAATTCTATATATTCCTAAGTTTCCAAAAGTCTTTTTATGACATAATTAATAAAAAATTATTAATGAACAAAACATTATTTCATAAAATTTTATTTATTTTGTCTACCACGTTGTTTTACATAGATGCAAAATTACATAGATGCAAAATTACAAAATTTCCATAATTTTGTCAAATCACAAATTACTTTTTCTCACACATTTTATATTTAGTGTTTACCATAAAACTCACAATTGGTTAAATTCTCTTCAATCAACACACTATCTTATCAAACATTGATTTGTTTGACTAAGATTATCATTAAAAGTAATTATATATTAGATCTTTTAAAAGTATTATTTTCATTTTCATAAATTTACTGTAGTACAAACCTATTTTAATTATATATCAGAAAATCATATCTAATTTTTAATAATCTGATGTAATTATTTTGACATATATATATATCAATGTGAGATTCAATGAATTTATTACATCAAAATAACAAGTTTCTATTTGTATAAAATTTGTTAGAACTTTGTTTCATACATTGTAAAAGAAATAATCTAATGTTCTGATTTTTTCGATTTTATATTATATGAAATCAATTAATTTATTATTATTATTTTAAACGACTTACCATATAATTTTTTGTTTTTAAAAATAAAAGAAATTTTAACATTTCTGAAAGAACTCAATTATACTATCAACATTTTTAATTGAAAATAATTAAAACTGTATATTTGACTATTTTTGCATTCATTGAACACATTTCTAATATACATATATATATATATATATATATATATATATATATATAGTGAGTATAAGAAATATTATTAGATTTAGCTTAATTCATCTTCAATATATGATTTATTGTATCCACTATAAATTTACTGTAATACAAACCTATTTTTATTAAATATATATCAGAAAAATCATATCTAATTTTTAATAATGTGATGTAATTATTTTGACATATATATCAATGTGAGATTCAATAAATTTATTAAATCAAAATAACAAGTTTTCTTTATTATTTTGACATATATATCAATGTTTTCAATTATAATTGATATAAATATGTTTAATTTTTTTTATTTAATTGACTTCTCAATTAATATACAGGAGGATTTTTATTTATATAAATAATATATATGCTTTTATAAAGATTTTAAACTTATAAAAATTGATTTCATAAAATATGATAAATATTTTTGATTTTTTCAAAAAACAGTATCAATAATTTATAAAACATTTCTCGACTTTAAAAGATTTTAATAGTTACTATAAAACTAAATACAAATATAATTCATTATGTAAAATATAAAACTACTTTACTTATTTTATAGGGCAATTCTTATAAATAGACCATTTTCAAGTTTTGGTCACAAAAATAGACCACAAGGAGGAAAATGACCAAAATGTTTCATTTAATATGTAAAAAGACACTAATACCCTAGATATATAAAAAATTAAAAAAATAATATTTTTTTATAGTTTTAGATTATATGTTTTCAAATTCGAATTTTTTTATAAATTTTTTTTTTAATTTTTTTCGAATTTTTTTTTTCAAATTTTCTTTTTGTAATTCGAAAATATTTTTTGAAACTATTTTTCAAATTTTTAATATTTATTTTCTATTTTATAAAGTTTTAAACCTCAAACTCAAATCTACACCCCTTAACTTTAAACCCTAAGGTTTGAATTAGTTAACCTTATGGGTATAAGTGTATATTTACCTCTTTAATAAAACATTTTGGTCATTTTGATTCTTAGAGTCTATATTTGTGATAGAAAATTTTTAGTGCTATCCTAAGGTATTTTCTAATTTTATATAAACTATTTATTCATTATATTATAAATATTAAAAAATAATTGATCAAACATTATTAATATTTCTATAAATTCAATAGTTAGTTACCATTAGTTATTATATGCAATATTCTATAGATTATTTGGTAAGTGATATTAATTGCTTATAAACGTATCATTAATTTTATATCTAACTAAAATAATTTAAAATTTAAAATCATCTACCAATCAAATTATAACAATTTTTTGAAACTTACCAGTGATCGACACATAAGCGAAAGTCACTTAATTGACTTCTCATTTAATATATAGGAGGATGAGGTTTTTTTTATGAATGATATACATATAAACTTTTATAAATAATTTTAAAATATGATCAATATATTTGATTTTTTTCAAAAAACATTATTATTAATTTATAAAGCATTTGTAGACTTTAAAAGATTTTAATAGTTATTATAAATTATATACGAATATAATTCATTATGTAAAATATAAAATATTTTACTTATTTTATATAAAATATTTGTTCATTATATATATTTTCTAAATATTAAAAAATAATTGATCAAACATTATTCATCTTTCTATAATTTCAATAGTTAGTTACCATAAGTTATTATCTGTAATATTCTATAGATTATTTGATTAGTGATATTATTTGCTTATACACTTATCATTAATTTTAGATATAACTAAATAAATTAAAATTAAAAATTATCGACTAATCAAGTTATAACAATTTTTAGAAACTTCACCAGTGATCATAAGCGAAAATCACTTAAATGACTTCTCATTTAATATATATATATATATATATATAGGAGGATGAGGATTTTTTTTATAAATGATATATATGCTTTTATAAATAATTTTAAACTTACTGAAATTGATATCATAAAATATGATCAATATATTTGTGTTTTTTTTCAAAAAACATTATTATTAATTTATAAAGCATTTGTAGACTTTAAAAGATTTTAATAGTTATTATAAAATTATATACGAATATAATTCATTATGTAAAATATAAAACTATTTTAATTATTTTATATAAAATATTTGTTCATTGTATTATATATTTTAAATATTAAAAAATAATTAATCAAAGATTATTAATCTTTCTATAATTTCAATAGTTAGTTACCATAAGTTATTATCTGCAATATTCTATAGATTATTTGTTAAGTGATATTTATTGCTTATAAACTTATCATTAATTTTAGATTTAACTAAAATAAATTAAAATTTAAAAATCATCGACCAATCAAATTATAACTATTTTCTGAAACTTCACCAGTGGTCGTAGGGGTGGGCACTTTATCCGATATCCGAAGCCGCACCCAACCCGATCCAAAAAATTCGAACCGAAGTAGCAAAATATCCTAACGGGTATTGAATTAGGAGAGATTGGATATCCGAACCCGAATGGATATCCGAAGAAAATCAAACATATGTATCACTACAAGAAAACATATTTTTTACGAGGACAATATACGTTGTAACTTCGTCGTAAACGGGGTGTTACGACGAATGAACCGCGAAACACGTTTCGTCGTAAAACGCCCGTCGTAACCGACGTTTCGTCGTAAATGACTTGTTAAGTTTACGACGAAATATATTCCTCGTAAAGCGCAGGGCAGAGATTCGTCGTAAACGACACGTAAAATTTCGTGGTAAACTCCACGTAATGGATTCGATGTAAAGCACACGTAAACATTTTCGTTGTAACACCCTCGTAAATATTTCGATGTAAACTCCACGTAACATTTCGATGTAAAGACCACGTAAAATCTTCGATGTAAAAGACTCGTAATTATTTTCGACGGTAATCAGTTGTAAATGTTTACGTCGAGCCTACATCGACGTTTCGTTTTATAATATATTTTGAATATTATTTTTAACCTCAAATATATATATATATAAATTTGAATTTATTTAAAATTCTGAATTTTAAATAATTTTAATTTTAAAACGAAATATGAAAATAAAAAACATTTATAAAAAAGCATTTAAAAGTCATAATATTTAAATTCATAATACAAACCGAAAATATTAAAAAAACTACATATCATCGAAGTAGTCGGTGGGGTTGCTCGGCTGTTGACGGGTTGGATCGGACTCTTGGGGATCTCGTACTGGCAACCCAAGAGCGGCTCGTCTCTGACTCAACATTCTCTGCATAACCGGGTTTCCCACGGCCATCACGTCTAGCAAATCCTCAAGAGAGTCTAAACGAACCTGCTGGCTATCCATTCGAGCTTTCATCTGAGAAGTCTCTTCATCCCGTCTCGAAGTGTATGACGAAGTTGCCCTTGCAACTTGGTTAACGGAGCCTATACCGACTATTCGGCCCTTCTTTCTAGGAGCCAGCTATAAAATTAAAACATATATTAATATAGTTATTAAAAATAATGAAAAAAAAAATTTTAGTTGTACTACCTCTTCGAAGATTCGGTCGGCTTCTTCGGTGGACAATGTGACGGGTAATCCATCGGGAGACTCCTGAGTTAGTTGCGTCTCCCGTTCTTCAATCCGAGTAGCCACTGCTTGAGCGAGTTTCTCTGATGCAGGATCCACAAAAACTCCGTCGGATGTGGCGTGAGTCATCTTGAATAGGTCAGACAGAGATGGTAAGACTCCCGTCTTCTCCAACTACAAAAAAAAAATATTAAAAGTTATATTAATTGAATATTTTAAAATAAATATTTAAAAACAAAACTTACAACGTCTAGACGGATGCCTGCATGTGGTTTTTGGCCGGTTCTGTGAAGCATGGGCAAATTACCATCTTTATCCTTCGTTCTTCGAGAAGCCGAGCACGAATTGGCCTTTTTGATCGAAGACGGGTGCTTCCAATAGGCGATGAGGCCATCCCACACATCCGTCGTGAGCTCAGTGGGCTTTCCCTCATACCCGTCGAGCTCCCACTTGTCCTTCCAATCGGAGACTGTGTTGCAGAGGCGGATCTTTGCTTTTGCAACGAATTCCGCCTTCACCATCTCGGTGATTCCCAAAGACCAATGCCACTTTTGCTGAAACACAAAAAATTTGAAAAAATTACAATTAATAATAATATTTAAAAAATATATACATATTTAAAAGTTAAAATTTAATTAAATTTAAAAATCTTACCGCAAACATTTTAAACCACGTGATCTTAACGTGATTTGGAGTCTTGCTCCAGTTCGGATATGCCCCGTCGTAGTAACCCTTAATCGTTTTCGAAACGCTCCGGCCAACACGGTTATTAGCCCCAAACCTGAAAGGAAAACAATTTAACCGTTAGAAAATAAAAATATTTTAAATTTTTATGTAATAAAAATTAATAACTTACCAATAAGTTCCTCGGGGTCTATCGGGGTCTAGAACATCCAAACCCTCTCGTCCGGGCTGGGCAAGCAAATCCTCTACCGTATATCTCGCGAATGGGGCATATGAAGGCACACGCAAATCCGGATGAACTGCACCTTCTGGGACAGGCTCAGGTGCAGCCGCTGGAGGAGGAGGTGGAGGCATATGCGGTGGAGGCATTTGCGGTGGAGGCATCTGCGGTGGAGGAGGACTCCAAGCAACTCTCTGAGAAGGCTGAGAGTCTGGAACTGCGGTGGAGGATGATGGACCAGAAGACGATGGACCGGAAGAAGATGTACCGGAACCATCGTCGCCAAACAAATCTCTATAACTAGGTGCTCTGGATTTTCTTCTAGGAGCCATCTAAAAAAAATTAAAATAAATTTTATCAGTTACGACATAATAAAAATATTATTCCGTTACCTAACTAATCACCTAAACTAATTACCTAACTAATCACCTAAACTAATTCCGTTACCTAACTAATCACCTAAACTAATTTAAAAAAAAAAAAAAAGAGAGAGAGAAGAGAGAGTTTACCTTAGAGAGAGCAAAGGAATTTGGGAGGAATGAGCGAGGCAGCCTCGCTCTCGGCGTCCCCTTATATAGATTAGGATTCGTCGTAAAATCGACGTAAATTTACGACGAAATTACCAGGCCCGCGTTTTTCCATTTACGACGAATTTACCAGGCCCGTGTTTTTTAATTTACGACGAAATTACCAGGCCCGTGTTTTTCGAGTTACGACGAAATTACCAGGCCCGCGTTTTTCCATTTACGACGAAATTACGACGCTTAACCCTAAACACCGAGAATGAAATCCCTAAACCCCAAAGTGACATATCATCTAACATCATATCTTATATCATACTACTTCTTACTCTTTCTTTTAGAAAATATTACAATAGAGAAATCCAACATTTGATACATATATTACATCACTCTAAATCGTTTTCGTTCTCATCACTATCATTACAATCATCATCGTCGCTTCTCTCGAACTCGTCTTCACGTGCTTCATCTGTCGCATCTTCGGGAATATCTTCATATTGAAAGTTTTGCGGGTCGATCAAAAGGATTTCATCAGTTGGTTGTTCTGGTACCTCAACTTCAGTGATAGCGTCTTCTTCTTGCAAGGGCGGTTCTTCTCCAACGACAATGCGTCCACGAGGTGTAACTTTGATAGCAGTTACCCAGTTTATCCCGGAAGTTCGAAGCCGAGGATAAGGAAGGAAGCTAACTTGCTCGGCTTGTGAAGCTAAAATGAAAGGCTCAAATTTGTTGTATCTTCTCCCAAAATTGACATCCACAACACCAAATTTGTTATACCGAATCCCTCGGTTCACAACAGGATCGAACCATTCACATTTGAAGAGGACGCATTTTAGCTTCAATAACCCCGGAAATTCCACTTCAATAATCTCCTGCAATATCCCGTAAAAGTCTGTTTCACCTTTCACACATATTCCGTAGTTACTCGTTGCCCGATGTCTCCCATACTCGTATGTGTGAAAGGTAAATCCTCGTGTGAAATACATAGGTGATGTGGTGACCTTTGCAACTGGACCTTGAACCAATTCATGAAACCATACGGGATAATAAGGATCGTCATAATCAACCTGCAAAAAACATATATATATTCTTAAACACTTACTTAATTAATATAATAGTATGAGATATATTACCTGTGATTTTAACCACTTGACAAAGTGCTTATCTTTACGTGTATCCACATCAGTTGCAGATATTCCTGGTATTGCTTCTTCAACTTGAGATACAAACATCCTGCAAATTGAACAAATAATCAAATCATACATAATTAACTTCAATTCATATAATTAACATTCACAAAAAAATTTACCTTTCAAAGTAACGGGTCATTGCATCCTCGCAGTTGAGCAGAATATAAGTGTGGGCACTATGTTTATCTTCTTCACATGACCACCATACTTCTTTCGTTTTACCACCAAACCGTCCAATTTCGCAGAAAATGTCAGGAACACCATCAATTGGATATGATGTCGGTACTCCACCATCATCATATCTTCTAGGAACTCTTTTTCTCGTACGAACAGTTGGAGCAAAGTAGTATGATGTGAAGTTAGATGTTTCGGCTGTCAAACTCCCTGCAACTATTGAACCTTCTACCTTTGCAAGATTTCTTGCTTTCCCCTTCAAATGTTTCATCTGTCGCTCATACGGATACATCCATCCGTTGTGAACAGGTCCACGAAGCAATGCTTCATACGGTAGGTGGACAACTAGATGCTCCATGACGTCAAAAAATGAAGGAGGAAATATCTTCTCCAGGTTGCACAATATGATCGGAATGTTCTGATGAAGTTGTTCGATGACTTCTTCTTTGAACGTACGTGTGCTAAGATCTCTGAAAAATGCTCCGATGGCTGTATATTTTAAAAGGAATCAAATTAATAACATTTCGTAACATAGGTATATATATAAATTTATAATTACCTGCAAGTGCTTCGTGGACATTTGCTGGAAGGAGCTCGGCAAAAGCAAATGGAAGCAGTCGTTGCATAAACACATGACAATCATGACTTTTCATTCCGGAGAACTTTTGACCTCGTTCAATACATCTTGACATATTTGAAACATAACCATCAGGAAACTTAACTTCCGATGCAACCCAGTCAAACAAGGTTGTTTTCGCTGCTGATGACAACCGGAAGATGGGAACAGGAACGTTTCCATTGCTCTTGATATGTAACTCACTTCTTGAGCAAATATCAGGTAAGTCCATCCTTGACTTTTTGTTATCTTTTGTCTTCCCAGGGACGTTAAGTAATGTATTCATGATGTTCTCAAAAAAGTTCTTCTCGATATGCATGACATCCAGATTGTGGCGTAAGAGAAGATCCTTCCAATACGGTAGCTCCCAAAATATACTCTTCTTATGCCAATTGTGAGATACACCATACCCATCAGGCATATTTCCAGGAACATGCCAATTTCCTCCAACCTTAACTGTTTCCTGAGCTCCGTAATAATCAATGTCCGCTTCGATCTGCTGGCCGGTGAGATATGGAGGAGGACTGTCTCTGACAATTTTTTTGTGTCGAAACAATGTCTTGTTTCTTCTGTACGGATGGGCAAGTGGAAGAAACCGACGATGACAATCAAACCAACAACTCTTCCTACCATTCTTCAGTTGAAAAGCATCCGTGGATCCAAGACAATACGGACAAGATAATCTTCCATGTGTTGTCCAGCCAGACAACATCCCATAAGCAGGGAAATCACTTATCGTCCACATCAGAACTGCTCGCATCGTAAAATTGGTTTTCAAGGAACAATCGTACGTCCTCACCCCTTCTGACCACAATTGCTTTAGCTCTTCTATCAACGGTTGAAGAAAAACATCAAGAGACCGTTTTGGATGCTTCGGCCCTGGGATTAATATGGTCAAAAATAGAAATTCTTGTTCCATGCACATATCCGGCGGTAAATTATACGGCGTAAGAATGACTGGCCACAAAGAATATTGTCTACCAGACATTCCAAATGGACTAAATCCATCGGTGCATAACCCAAGATAGACATTCCGAATATTTGTAGCAAAATCTCCGTGTACCTTGTTGAAATGTTTCCACGCTCTTGCGTCTGATGGATGTGCAACCTCACCATCTCTCTGGACATGTTCGGCATGCCACCTCATCGACGCAGCAGTCCTCTCAGATTGATATAATCTTTTCAATCTGTCTGTAATTGGTAGGTACCACATCCTTTGGTACGGTACCCTATTCCTCCCACGGCCTTGCGGTTTGAATCGTGGTTTTTTGCAGAATCGACACTCTTCTAACTTGTCATCTTCCTTCCAGTAGATCATGCAGTTGTCGATGCAAACATCAATCATCTCCGAGGGTAACCCAAGACTATAAACCAATTTCTGAATCTCATAATAAGATTCAGCAGACACGTTGTCTTCTGGCAAATACTCTTTAAACAACTCCGCCCATGCATCCATGCAATTCTCAGGTAAATTATGATCCGTTTTAATATTCATCATCCTAGCTGCTAGAGACAATTTAGAGAGACCTTCTCTACAACCAGTGTAGATTGGTTGATTTGCAGCATCTAGCATTTCATAAAATCTTTTTGCATCCAAATTAGGTTCTTCTACATTTCCAGTTCCATCTGCTATTGTTGTAGTTGTTTCTAAAAATGCATCACTAATCATATCTTGAACCCTATCATGATCTACCATCTGCTCCTCTTGATGATAATTATATTCATTATGCACATGATTCGGTTCTTCATTATGATGAGCATCCTCAAAATTAGCATTACTACTACTAGCTTCATTTCCCCCATAACCCTCTCCATGTTGATACCAAATGTAATACTGTGGTGTAAATCCTCTGTTTACTAAATGATTCCATACAGTTTCACTACGTGCAAATTTCGAATTTTTGCATTTTGAACAGGGGCAGAACATCTTACCGCTTTCCTGCGTGATCGGTGTACAGCCCGCCTGGTGCATGAATGTCTCTAGCCCGTTCAGAAATGCATTCGTCACTCTCCCGTCGGAATCTTTGTGCAAATACATCCAACTTCGTAACTCGTAAATACTACCGCCACCGACCATTTTTTCTACTATTTTTTTTTAAATTTTTTTTTTTTTCCGTTTGTGTCTTGTGAGGAAGAGAGTTGTGTGTTGTGAGGAAGAGAGTTGTGGGAAATGACATATATATAGAGAAATTTTCGAGTTGGGTAGTTGAAATATAACAACGATTTTACAAGGGAAAGTTTACATGGATTTTACATAGTTTTTTTACAACGACTTTACAACGAAACTCGATAAGTTTTTCACCTAAATATAACGGTAACATGATTCGTTGTAATATCGATGTAAAATTTCATTTTCGACGTACTTACGTCGTAATATTACATGGCGTTTACGACGAAATTTGGTTTCGTCGTAATTGCGTTGTTACCCCACCAATTACTATTTCTAAAACAACGATAAGGAACCTGTGTCGTTCGTCTGTCTGCCAATTCAGTGGAACGACAAGGAGAAAGTGGACGGAAGTGCAGCTGGTTTGTACTTGAGAGGAACCTTTGACGATGGTCGGAGGTTTCACTCAAGTATAAACCAACTTCACTTCCCTCCATTTTCTCCTTATCGCTCTACTGAATTGGCAGACAGACGAATGACTCATGTTCGTTATCGTTATCTTCGAAATAGTAATTGGTGGTTCGAGAAGAAGAGAGTTGTGTGTTGTGAGGAAGAGAGTTGTGTGTTGTGAGGAAGAGAGTTGTGGGAAATGACATATATATAGAGAAATATGGTAAGTTTTACATGGATTTTACATGGAAAATTTACAACGCGTTTACAACGAACTTAGGTAAGTTAAAGCACTTTCAATACACGTTTTCACCTTTATGTAACGGTAACATGATTCGTTGTAATGTCGATGTAACGTTTACAACTATTTTGCATTCCACGTACTTTCGTCGTAAACTTACATTAACTTTACGACGAATACATTTCGTCGTAAATTACCATCGAGTTTACGACGAAGTCATGTCGCGTCGTAATTGCGTTGTAAAGCCTATGTAAATTTACGAGGAAATAATTTCCTCGTAAAATACCGTTGTTACTGCTACGTTTTCTTGTAGTGTATAATGAACCATATATTTCTAGTTACATCTCTCATTTTATATAAAATATTTATATTGATGCTACACATACTTTAAGTTCATATGATATCCATACAATTATGAAAAAAATGATTTTCTACTCACTTAAAATGCATGTCAAACTTTTTATTTCAAGAATTAACAAAAAGTTACATCCAAAATTTAAAAACAATAACCATATTAATGTCTTTTTTAGTTTCAAAATGTTATGTTCAAATCTATTAATCATTTAATCTATTAAAAATAAAAAAAATTAGTTAAGTGAAAGTTATATTTTTAAATACAAGAAATTTGAGAAATGGAAATTTTTTTTTTTCAAAATCTAAATATCCGAACCCGATCCGAAATAACCGAACCCGAAATAAAAATACCTGAACCCGACTCGAAGTACAAAAATACCCGAACGGGTTCTATACCTCTATACCGAAATACCCAGAAATCCGAAATACCCTCTAAGTGATCGACACATAAGCGAAAGTCAATTAAGTGACTTATCATTTAATACGTACGAGGATTTCAACAAATAAATGGCCACTTTTTGGTTTTACATTAACAAAAAAATCTTATAACTCAAACAAAATCTTTAAAGTTTACTAAAATATTTCCAAACCTAAAATCAACCAAATCAACTTAAATGTTTCGTGCCACAATCTTGTTGAGATTTAAAGTAATTGGCCAAATATTAGGTTATTGTATGGGTTAATCACCAAATTCTCTCCCAGAAAAGGAAAAGTTGTGAACAGTTTACGGCCATATGCATTTAGTTCATATATAGAGAATCTAAATCTGAAACTGAAAAGAGTAAGTAAATCGGAAATTAAATTTAATGGATCCACCAATTTTAAATATATGGGAGGTGTATCTAATATGCGGCACAAGGTACGTAATATATAAACCATGACCACATTGACAGACACACAATACCAAAATCTGAACCCTAATGAGTAGTGGATGATGGCTTCTTCCTCTCCCTGTCTTGTTGCTATTTTTGTGGCAATTTGGTTACAGTTTCTCTCAATCTCTGCTTCAACAAAATCCATCGACGCCATATGCCAACATGTCACCGACAAACGCTTCTGCATCAAAACTTTGACTGCTTATCCTCCGGCGGCTTCTGCCACCAACACGGTACTAACTATACTTTTCTTCTGAACCATTAGATAGGGACAAATCATTTGTTACTCAGAGACGGTTTTAGATAGTTTACAAAATTACAATGGCAGTTTTGAAGTTATGTTTTAATTTAAACGTATGTAAATAAAGGTGTACTGAAAATCCAGAATTTTCATGATGATAAATGCATTTACAAATTTTTTGATTGGTATTGTTCATTTTCTCATTCTAAAATCATGATACATTAATTAATTTACTATTATTATTATCATTGTGTAGTTCCAAACGGTGAGTGCCGCCATCCACATTGCCGAGTCCTATGCCGAGAAGTGTAGAAAATTCACCGAAAAAACTGCAAAAGAGAATCCGAAAATGAAGAACCAATTCATGGATTGTCAGGATGCCTACCATCGTATTGTAATGTCTCTCAGGAGTGCTGCCGGGGAGCTCAAAGTATCGCCGGACACTTCAAACTATGATGTCATGGTTTGTACAGACCAAACTACGATGGTGAAGGATTTGGTCGGGAAAAATAGAGACGTGGCTTCAAATACTATCATGAAGATGACATTGATGATGAATAAGCTTATTGCTATTGCTGCAGCAGCCACCGATCTTCTTTTCCCAACCGAACCATGAGAACGCACCGGGTTGTAGTAGGCCTTCATGGTAACTACAAATTTGTTGAACTGGTTGATTTTAGTCAATCCGTATAACAGTATGTGGAACTACTACAAAAAACATAATTGTCTAATCATGTTGCTCCAGTTTAAAATGACTAGGCTATACTTTCAATTACGTTATATGTTTGCTTCATCGATCAAGAAAAAGAAAACAAGGCTAATACTATTTATTCAGTTTTCACAAATCATTGAAACCGCAAACCTCTTTTCTGCAACAAGGAACTTTGTACCCTTTAAGAAAAATTGAATTGATTTGGTTTCAGTTTAAAATGAATATATAATGTAATTGATAGTAATATTACAAAAGCAAACACATAAGTTAATTACTCTTCTATTTCCAACAAGATTCAACAAAAAAAAAATGGAAGAAAATGTGTAATTCTAAAACTAATGCAGAGAATGTCAGAAGAACCAAAGTCAACGACTCCCTGCAGCTATATTTACCTCAAAACCTCTTTCAAGATTGTTCATCTGATCATATCAGTTACTAAAACCTGTCATCTCTGCAAGTTAACAAAACCCCCAAGATTACTATTCTTTCTTTTAGTCTGAATCTGAACTAGACTGATCCACACGTCTCTCAGTAATAGCAGGAAACAGCTTCTCTCTAGGATCTAACGAAGGCGCTCTCGGAATCTCAGAAGCTACTGATGACGCTGTTGAGCCCTGTTTCCTCGCCATCTTCACCTGCTTCCCTTTAGCTTCTCTGACTTCCTTACAAGACTTATCCAAGATTATCAAGAAATCACGCACGATCACAAACAAACGCAGCCCTTCGTCTTTCCCCGCCTTCCCATGGAAATAATCACCCGTGGCTTTCACCAACGCCATGATCCTCTTCTCTTCCTCAAGAATCTCCACAACGCTCCCTTCAGCGTTCTGAATAAAATCCTCAAGCGCCTCGCGGAACCCGCTCTCCTCATCCGAACTCTTCATCTCCGAGTTAACAAACTCTCTCGCTTTGGCCAACGCGTGTCCCATCTTGAGAACGGTCCCTGTTAAGCTATCAGCGTCCACGTTCGCAGACTTCTTGACATGTTCAAGCTCACTGCTAAGGCCTGAGACTTTCTGAAGCCCGAGGCCGCGGTAATTCTCCTCCATCTCCTCTGAGGTCTCCTCAGCCATCAGATCCTCTGTCTTGACGCTGGAGAAGCTCTGGCTCTCTCTGATGGTCCGCGCGGCTCTCCTCCCTTCGGTTCTGATGATCTCTTGGACGACGAAATGGAGGAGAGTCGTTTTACCATCTGTTCCCTTCACGTCTGCTAGCTTCAGAAGAGTGTCTAGCTTGAATGCTTGTGCGGCGCCTCTGAACGTGCCGTCGTTCATTCGGTTTCCGGTCTTGAGAACGGCTTCTAGGAGCTTCAGGAACAGGCGGCTTCCTCTGAGCTCTTGACAAGCGACCTCTAACGTCTGAAAAGATTCTTTGACAAAGGCCATTTCTTCGTGGAGCGTGCACATGAAGAGAAGCGCCTCTAGACGCTTGAAGGCGAAAGGGATGTCGACTACTGCTTTGAGGAAGCGTTCGGCTGTTCCCAGCTGAGCTATTTCGCCGGAGTATAGTCTGAGCTTTAGTTCTTCTTCTGGTGTTGGTGCCATCTTTAAGAGCGTCTGGATGAATTCAACAGGAAGCTCGTTTCCTGATTCAACCAAGATTGTGTTAGAGAAACGCATAGGGGAATGATGCTTAAAGTTTATAAGGTTTTATACCTTCAAGAAGGGCATCACAGACTTCTTCAGTAGTTGCGTTCAACGCACGCAAGAGAATGGATAGGTTTTGTCCTTTCTTTGGTTCAAGAATCTGAATAAACTGAGGTAAAGCAGCTTGTCCAGAGCCTCCCTTCTTGTCGTTTTTGTTCTTGTCTGCAGCTGCGTATCCAAATAACGACTCTATCATCTCCTCATTGAACCTGTAAAAAAAAAAGCATTAAAAAAATAAGTAAAGGATTTAAAAAAAAAAAAACTCCAAAAGGCATGACTTACTGGAAAGATCCTGATCTAATATCATTCCAAACCATAGACTGTTCAGGGTTAGCTTGCACTTTATCCCAGAAAAACGGCTTCAGCTTTGTTTTGGGAGCATCATCATCTCCTGAACTCGCTGGGCCAGGAGACGCTGGAGGAGCTTTCTTGCCAAGGCTCATCGGTGGAGGTGGACGTGGTCCTTTTGGTCCGGGAGGAGGAGGTGGCTTAGGCCCACCAGAGCCAGGCGGAGGAGCTGGAGGAGGTGGTCTTGGAGGACCAGCGGAAGACGGCATGGGCGGTGGCGGTGGAGAAGGAGCATGAGAAGACTTTTTTGAGGAGGACACTTTAAGAAACTTGGGTGGTTCAGGTGGAAGCGGCTCCACTTTACCAGAAGGAGGCTTCCATGAAATTTTAGAAGATTTTCTTCCAGGTGGAGCCTTCAACGGCGGTATCCCATGACTGTTATTGATATTATTAAACATCCCATCCATTGACATCCTTTCCTCTAACGTAACAAAATTGTCTGAATTGTTTCCGTTAAAAGATTGATGACCTTTGCCAGAACCACCGTAGTTGTTGGATGAACCAAGAGAGTACTCGTTACTACTTAAACTAAGAAGAGGACGTTCATCATTTATCCTGCCTCCTGAACCATTTCCACAAACCTTAGTACAGCACAAGAAGAGGCACGCAGCGAGCAGAAAGGTGGAAACAGCAGTGGTGACAACGGCGATGATGATTGTCTTCTGATGGTCCTCTTTTCCTTTTGCGGATGAAGCTGGTTTAGAAGTTAACTTTTCAGAAACGCTTTTCTTAGAAGCAGCAGGAGGTGGACGTCGACTACTACGCTTGGGAGGAGGGGAAGGAGAAGGCGTAGAAGCTAGATTTCTCCTGGGAGCATTATCAAGGATAGATGGTAAGAGCTTAAGGTAATTGAGGTTATGACCATTCAACTCTCCTTGTTTTTGGATACACATAAGAAGAGTTTGTTTCAGATGGGAAGGGGTAAAACCAAATAGCTCCAAGTTATTATCCTTTGATCCTGGGAAACATAACTTGAATATTGTGACAGCTTCTTTAACACAGTCTGGATCTTGCCAACAACTATGTGCCCATAATGTTTCTACCTGTAAAATATTGTACACAACACAAGAGAAACAAGTTTAAAAGCTACAAAATGAAATGAAAAGCATATCATTAACTAATAATCAAAGCATGATTGCCAATAGCCCATAATGTTTCTAAGCATTCAGATATGATCTTAATCTTCTTATCTTTACCCAAAACTCTTAGCTTGAAAAGCAAAAAGAGAATCTTTACCATTTGTTCATTGGCCTGCCCTGTAGATGGAGCCATGAACTGGCTAATAAAAGTCTCATCTTTCTCTGAACTCTCTGCCAAGGCAATCACCAAGAAGAACCCAGAGAGCAGAACCAACAAGAGAACCAAACGAGCCCAATTCTGATTACACATTCCTCCTCCTAGAATCATTCCAAACCATATCTATTGCTTCTCATTTCATCAGCTACTCCAAAAAGGCCAAGGCTTTCAGATCAAACTGCCAATATTACGCAGACCCTTTTGCTGAAACTCGATCAAGATCGAAACTTTTAACACAAAACAAACAAAATTCAACAACCCTTGTCGAAATTCTATAATTTTGGAGCTGACTTCGATGCAATGGAGACCAAAAATGCAAATAAAGGGTTCAACAATGCCTTAGAGATGAATACAGGTAGCGAGACAGAGCACAAAAGGAGAAGAGTTTGGTGCTAATGATTGCGGGACAGATCCGATCGGGGGCACAATCAACCAAACCCAATATTTTGACCCCAAAAAGTTTGAACCTTTTTCCTGGAAAGTTTTATTTTCAGGGAGAAAATTAGCTTTCAAACTTGGAAGAAGCTTTTTCGTTCAATTTTTCTTTTGTCAAAAATTGTTTGCGCCTCTTCTTTTCCCCCAGAACACAAACACCCGAGAATTACGCGGAGTTATTCATATTATTGATTATTTTCTTTTTTTTTCTTGATTTTTTTTTATATCTCAGTTTAAGAAATAAAAAACGAAGGTAACTTGAAAAATAGTTGTTGACAAAAAAAACTTGAAAATAGTTGTTGTTTCTTTTTACTACGAAAAATAGTTTTTTTTTTTTTTTTGCATTTTCATGGTGAGTAAATAATACTCTAACATGTACTACATGAGCACTTTATTTTACTTTTGGTCAAAACTACATGAGTATTTTATAATTGTGTATCTTTTCTGTGTAATATATGAAAAATGCCTTTTGTAATAAAGTTTAGGACAACAAATATATATACACTACTACAACATGAGAGTTAATAATAAATGTACTCCCTGTTTGTTGATAGATATTTTTTTAGGTTTCATGTAATTTTGCAATGTTGAATGTTTTAATTAAATGCTACTTAGATTTTATTTTTAATCAATGAATATTATGGGGATAAATTTAGAAAATAGTATTTACATTTAGAAAATTGAATATTTTAACCTTTTCAAACAAATAAAAACTAAACATCTGGTAATTAAATAAAGTATTTATTGTTTCCGTTTGCTAAGTAAATGCCACTTAGGAACAAATAACAAATCTCTAATTCCTTTTTATTTATGCATTGCAAATTTTGAAAAAAAAAATAAATAAAGCATCATTCGTCACATTTCCCCCTTGAACCTCATCTAATATTTCATGATATCAAGGTGACTATGTCTTATTAGTTCCATACGCTGCAAATATACGACTCCAAACTCTTTGTTTAAGCAGGAGAAGTTGAAGAACGCTTTGGAATTGGAAGTTCAATTGTTGAATATTTCTTCATTCAAAGTTTTGGAATTTGAACTTTAATTATCGCAATTTGATGACAGAGGTTAGCTTGAAAAATAATGAAGGTAGAGCTGAATATGATAATTGAAGAACTGAGAATGTTGAATCTGTTCAACAGCAACTAGCCAAGGAACAAGTGAAGAGGTTGGTAAGAAGTGGCAGTTTTAGTTAACTACTTATGTATATGAGTATATCTCATATTTTAATTCAAAATGTCGTCATGCTTTATTTAGGCTGAGAATGATTCTCTTGTTCAAGAGAAAGATGCAAGACTTGCTGTTGAAAAGGCACAAGCTGGTCGCACAGAAGAGCTAGGACAAGCACAAGGAAAGCTCCAAACACCTAATGAGAGGGTGAGGAAACTAAAAAACAAGATATGAAATGTTCAATTGCTATCACCTAATAACTATCACCTAAATAGAATATATATGACATGTTAAATTGCTATCAAACCAAAATATTGAAAGATTTTGCATACGTCTCTACCATTTTGTCGACATACATGATTCCTAATGTTCTTACGTTTACAAAATGTTCAATCGTTAGAAGTTAAAACAAAATCTTATCATTTCAAAAATCAACTTTTGATATAAATAGTTGATATATCTTGAATTTCTTGTAATACATATTGACAGACAACGGGAGATTTCACTGATTGGCTAAACCCACGAGTTCATCAACATTAGGTTTTCAAAACGGCATATTTTCTTATATGTTTTATGTTTTCTTACTCCATTGTATTAAAAATACAATCAATTTTCATTAATAAAATATTTTTAATGGATATAATCAATTAGTAAATCACGTTAAATTTTTATATGGTTTGGTTTATTTATCTTATCTTTTTTTTTGAAACACGGTTTATTCATCTATTATCTTCTTGTATCTGATGTACCAATTATTATCACACAAAACATCATATATTTATCTATTTATAGTATGCCGGATGTTCCACCGCATTAGTTCTTAATTTTTAATTTTGTTGTTTAATTTTGTTATGTTAGTCATTGGATAATTCGTTAGACCTGATAAAATCGTACTAGTTTAAGCACGTAATGATTTATTTTCTTGATATATTGAAGACATATTGCCTAGAAATATAAATTATTGTATAATATAGTCAACTCGTGTTGGTTTCCTTCTGGTAGACAGATAAGGTAGACTAAAGCCATCTGGAACCATGGCAGGATCCATGCCACCACCGCGTCCTGTAACTAACTCAAACTCTAATATATATAACATTCATGTCTTATTAAACATTTGATTCAGAATATTGGAAGTTTATCATAAATAATCAAGTTGATATACAACGTCACTTCTGCATACATTAGTACTCCAAATTTTAATAAAAGTAGTTTTCATATACTCTGTTGTGTTCCTATCGTTTTTCTTTGTGGAAAAACTTATAATGAGAAGATCATCTCCCGTGTAATTACTTGATATTTAACTTAAAATGTGTAAAATATATTCGGAGGATATACCCACGGTGTAGCGATGGATATCACTGATCAAGTGGTTCATAGGTTTATTTATCAAATTGGCATTCCTTATATTTTTATATGAACCTGAGATGTCGATGGGAATCTTTTTTTCTTTAAATAACGAACATATTTATATCCGCAGTGCTAGGTGAAATATATTTGGTTTTTTTTTTGCTAATTAACTTAGCTGATACTATCTTTAAAAACACAGAGTTTAATCTATTATATTAATTCACACCGTAAATGTCCATTATAATAATAATAAGTATGACGATAGATAACACATAAAAATTATAAAATATGGGCCATGAAAGCCCGAAAGAGATGAAGAGTGCGCTGGGCGTGAAAGCAACACTAATCTCTGGATTCCACAACTCCTCCTCTCCTATCCTCCCAACGGTTTTTCTTCTTCCTTCCTTCCTTCCTTCTGCAACCAACTAAATAAAAAAAAGTTAACAGCAGAAACAAATAGCTTCGGCTAAAGAAAGCTCCCTCTTTCCTTCCACAATCTCGCTGATCGCCGCCGGGAAGATTCGACTCCCCCGACCCCGAGAGTGACAAAAACTCACCGTTTTCTTTTTAAAATCTTTAACACTGTGTCGGTGGAGAATCAGTATCAGGAGATGGTGTCGCCCGAAAACGGTAATTGGATATGCGACCTCATCGAAGCCGACTACGGGGGGAGTTTCACAATCCAAGCTCCTGCTTTCTCTTGGCCTCTTCACCAACCTATTGGCGTCTCTTCACACAACTCCAGGTTTCCTTTTTCTTCCTCTCTTTGTCTGATTCACTTACGGTCGTTTACTAGTGGGGAGGGATTGTTGGAGCAGGTTATTGTTTGTTATTAAAAAAACTACATTTTCAGTTTAAAGTTTTGGTTCTTTAGCTGCTGAGATATCCTCCTCCTTACAGTTGGTGTCTTCAGGAGATGTCTTGTGTCTGCCATGTTTCTTGTAAGTTTTTTGCATTGTATCATTATTAACTTAGTCGCTTTCTTGTTGGTTCAGCGTGGGAGTTGATGGCTCGGCTGGCATTTCTGAAGCTAGCAAGGACCCTCCTCTCTCCAGAAAGAGGTAAAGCTCCCTTCTCCACTTGTTCCACCTTTATTATTCTATTCTAAAGAAACTTCCAACAATCTAAAACTTTTGAGGAATAGGCTCATAGCTAATAAACAGTTTCCTCGAATGTTTTTGGCTTGACACCGTTTATTGATTTTCTCAGGGTGAGATGTGAGTCATCCTCTGCTACTAGCTCGAAAGCATGTAGGGAGAAGCAGCGACGTGACAGGCTGAATGACAAGTAATCTTTTTCAGTTTTGTATTTCTTTCTTTTGTTTCTGTTGTAGGAATTGAAATTTAATCAGTTTGTTATATGAATAACAGGTTTATGGAATTGGGTGTAATTTTGGAGCCTGGACATCCTCCCAAAACAGACAAGGCTGCAATCTTGGTCGATGCTCTCCGCATGGTAACACAGCTACGTGGCGAGGCACAGAAGTTGAAGGACTCCAATTCAAGTCTTCATGACAAAATCAAAGAGTTAAAGGTGAAGTTCCTTCAATTTGTCTATATAAAACCATCAACTGCTTACTAGTTTCCTTGTGTTCTTGATCAGACCGAGAAGAACGAGCTGCGAGATGAGAAGCAGAGACTGAAGACAGAGAAAGAGAAGCTGGAGCTACAGCTGAAAGCCATGAATGCTCCTCCTCAACCAAGCTTCTTCCCAGCCCCACCTATGATGCCAACTGCTTTCGCTTCTGCGCAAGGCCAAGCCCCTGGAAACAAGATGGTGCCATTCATCAGTTACCCTGGAGTTGCCATGTGGCAGTTCATGCCTCCTGCTTCAGTCGATACTTCTCAGGATCATGTCCTTCGTCCTCCAGTTGCTTAAAACTGGGAGAAAAACAAACCTCCAGAAAAAAAAAAAATCTTCAACTGGTGCTATGGTTATATAACTGTTATCTGTTGGAACGATGTTATGACATTGTAAACTCCAATTGCTTGACGCAATGTTATCTATTCACATGTAAATTTAAGTAGAGTTTGTCAGATCGTCTCTCACATTATGGTTTCTTACAGTAATACATAGAATGGGTTTTCACTTTCTCACCATACGAGTGTGGAAGTACAAAAAAATTAGAAACAGGAGAGACAGCAAAACATGATCTGTGTTTACTCTTCTCTGGGTTTTGATATCTGATTATTATGATGTTCTAATGTGACAGCTCTTGATGAACCTATCAGAGGAATCAAGATACTTAGCCCAAAGAGGACGTAGATGAAGAAACGCTATATCAAGCCAAGGCTTAGCTCTTCCATTGAAATGAACAACAGCTGCACTTTCAGCATCGGAGAAGCTTGTGGTCTCTTGGTATCCGAGACCAAGCATATGCCAAACGGATCTATGGTCTGGACATGGCCGTGGAAAGCTATCAACCCGGGAGGTAAAGTTCCCAGCTGCCACAAACTCAGGTCTGACTTTAAGTTCTGCAAACATGAAAATGGTCCAAGTTAAGTTGATTACTAGTGTTTGAAAGCTAGTTAGTGACTTTTGATTTTACCTCGTCAAGCCAATGATAGTAAGTGGAGCTTATGTTAGTTTTGCTCCAAGCAGCTAGATCGAACACATTCATCCCATAAGCCCAAGCACATTCCTCTGGATCAAAGTTTCTTGGTTTTGAGAAATTGAGATAACTCTTGAACTTCTTTGACATGACAAACTTGTCTTCTCCTCTACATGTCTCCACTGCTCCATTGACTTTCCCATCCATGTCAATGTCCCAAAGCGGTAAAAGATCAGTTTGGATCACAATGTCATCGTCTAGAAACACAACCTTGTTTAAGCTCGGAAACAACTGCAAAAAACAAAGAAGTTGTTGAAGTCTTAAATGGTCAGAGCATTCTTCACCAGTCACACTGATCAAGTTTACCTCTGGTAGATGATTACGGATGTGATTCATCAAGGAGTTGTACTTAGGGCTAGGAGCTTGTAACTTAGCAGCCACGACAACAGGGTTTTCGCTTTTACTAGCGGCGATAACCGATGATCCACTTCTGAACTGAGACCTCACTCTCTGATCCTTCTCCATAGCTTCCAGAACCGGAACTTTCCCTTTAGATAACCAATCAAAATGATGCAAAGCCTTGACCTCAATGATGGAGACAGAGGATGCAATGAGAACCAAGCTTGCATTGGGAAATAAGTTTTCCTATCCGTTATGATGTGAAGCACAATCTTAATTATGAGGTCTTAGAGAGTTTTGAACCAAAGACTTAGCCACAACCGAGGCTGCAAGAATATTGTCTGAAGCCAAGACAAAGTGAAAGTAGTTGTTGTCGACCAAAGTTGGCACTAGCTCGGCTTCTGGAAGCTGGAGACGTGCGGCTGCGTTTATTGAATGTTCGTTGGCTAGTTTAAGAGCTAAGCAGTGAAGTTGTTTAAGTATGCTGCTTGATGCGACGTGTCGGTATAAATACTCGTGGATCTTAGCGGTTCTTGTTCTCTGTTCCATCAATGTCACCATTTCTTTAAGCTTTTGAGCTAATTCTCTTGCGTCTGATTTGCTTCTTTTGACTTCAGACATGAAGTCTTGAAGTGTTTGTGGTATGTCTGATCTTCCTTTTTAGCTATTGATTGTTTAAAGGCTGTTCAAGAACTTGGTACATAGCTTCTGGAACATTCTAGATAAATAACCAAATAAAATTAACTTTTTAATTAACGGTAAAGTTAAATATGCTCAAGAATCTTAAAAATAATTAAAAAATATAAAACATTTTTAAATACTAGAATTCTAAAAATAATACATAAACTAAATATTTATACATGATTTATAAATATATATAATATAATATTTAAAATTAAAATTAAATATTGTAAAACTATTTTTATGTATAAATATAAATATATCAAATATAACGATTAAGAAAATTAAAAATTTAATATATTTAAAAATATGAATTTGGGTCTGGATATCTGGACATAAAAATCAAAATATCTAGACTTAGATTTGGTTTTGACGAATTCAAGATTTTACTATTTGAATTTGGACACTCTATATATGCTACTTTCAGAGCGAAATTTGAATCGAATCCAGATTCCAGATGTTAAGTCCCAAGTCTAATTCCCAAATAATGAATGGGCTTTTTTTCTTTTCCAAAATTCCATTGTCAATGATAAACAATTACATCTCCAAACCATGAAAACAGAACAATAATAACGTCTCTTAACTTGATCTCTTGTGGATTTGTTTTTGGTGGTTCTTAACTTAACTCAGTCACTATGCAGCATAACCAATACGCCCTTGGTGACAATTGCATTAGGCTCATCAATCTACCATGCACTAGGTAAACATTGATTTAGCTGACAGCTTGTTTTGTGTGATGTGCAAATGTTGGGGACATTATCATATTTTGATTGTTATCCAAACAAAAATATACAAAAGATCCAAACACACAAAAGTTTTTGATTGTTTTCTAAGCATACTAAACAAACATTGAGTTTTTTTTATAGTAATAAAAGCATATTACACAAAAACAAACTCAGCTAATAACGTGAAATGTCCTAGAACCAGCGGTGCCTTTGTATTTGCATCCGCTATGGCAATGCAGACAAACCACTGTCACTTCCATTCCTTCTTCTCCAACCCATTCAACAGCATCACAAGATTAATCTCTGAACTAACAAGAATGAAAAATAGCTTGTTCCGGAAGACTTGAGCACCAATGCGTTTGTCACATGCACATATGAACGCCACTCCTATTGAATTTCTGCGAACAGTCCTGCTAATCATATGGATACTCATAGCTAAGATTTCCTGAAATTTGCCAAAAAAAAAACAAAAAGAGCAGCAACAGATATCAACATTGATATGACCAGCAAGATTTCAAAACGAAAATAAGAACCTAACAGTACTGGTCTTAAACAAAATCAGATCCAGGAAGAACAAAAACCCTAGAAAGAACAAAGGATCTGCATTTTTCTAATTGTTCAGTTTCACAAAGAAATAGAGTTTTTTAACAAACCAAAAAAGTGCACCTGGGAGAAAAAGACGGCGGTGGCGGCTGGGAGAAAGAAAGGGACGAAACGGCAGAGAAGAGAGCGAGAAGCGGCGATGAAGAATTGGCGATGAAAGAGATGTCAAAAATAATACTTCCTCCGTTTCAAAATAGATGAGGTTTCAGGGAGTTTTTGATGTTTCAAAATAAATGATGTTTTGATATTTCAATATATCTTTTAACTTTATCAAAAGAGTAATTGGCGTAGATGCACCCAGAAACCCATGTAATTTACCATATAACTTTGTTTCTTTTTAATATTTTTAGTGACTATAATATCCTTATCTCTATCTCTTTCTCTTATCTCTTTTATATGTTCTAATTTCTTTATCTCTTGTACAAATTCTTCTAATCATCTTCTAATTCAACACAAATTTTTATTTTTTTATTCTGATTCTTTTGACACCCATAATGCTAATCTTATTATCTCACCCTGATTCCAATGTTTCCAATTTCGAATCACAATCAACTTTTAGATAATATATATGTTAGTAGGTATTTTATTACTTATCTGCTATTATTTAGAATTTAATGGATTTTTAATCGATACATGAAGTGTTAGCTGTTACAAATAGATTTGGAGCTATTTAATAGATAACTAATTAATTGTTAATAGTTTCATTAACTGATATATGATTTGTTAGTCGATACATTTGTTTGATACATAGATTATTAGATGATACTGAAATTATTAGCAGATATGTTAGTTGATATGTAGATTGTTACCTGCTATGTAAATATTTAGTTGATAGATCTAGAGTTACTTGTTTTCGACAAAGTATAAGGGCATTTTCGTCTGTACAGTGTCAAAAAGTTACTCATTTTTTGGTTATCCATAATTATGGGCATTCAGCAAATTTGGACTTTAATTGGGAATTTTCCACACATTATCTCTTATAAAAAACTGTGTAACTAATTATATTTTATATTATGTTTTGAGATTAGTTAAATAATTTTTAATTTATATTTTAATGATATTTTTTAGATAAAAATAAATTTTATAATAGTTGTGCCTAATCTAAAACATGTATTTTGAAATAGATGGAGTAAAATACTAATTCCCAAAAAAAGAAAGTTCTAGACATAATGGGCTCAAAAGTTTGGGCTTGGTAACTATGACTCTCTTTTGCTCACCATGGAAGTCAAAAGTCGACGGTAATTCTATCGTATACTGCGTTATTTCGAATAATTACTCCATAACTCCCTCGACACACGACAGGTAAATAAATTGAACAAAGATTTCAGTATAATTATTTTACTTACGTATTGCACATAATACTATAAATTTTAATATACATCAATATTAAACACAAAATATACTATACACAAAGTATAATCTATCATCATTTGTCTCTTTGCTGAGACCTCCCCCACATAACTCTTTTTCCTTGCCAATATTGATATTGATTTTTTTCCTTTTCTTAAACTTATATAGGTTTGTAAATACATTAAAATTTATAAGGATTATATTGATGCAATAAAACACTTTAATGCACATCAATACTATACATAAATGGGTTCTCTTTGCAAAGATCCACGTAACTCTTCTTCCTCAAAATTCTATGTACTAAATCATATATAACATTAATTTTCATAATTGTAGTGACATTTGAAATTATTTTATTCATTTACTAAATTTATTACATAGTTTTTTTAAACTTTAAGACATTAAAAATTATCAGTATTTATTAATAATAACGAAAAGGTAAAAAACCACACAAAAATAAATTTTATATAATATATAAATAAAATATAAAACAATCTATTAATGTATTATAAGTAGATTATTTTCATATAAATAAATCCAACTGCTGGCAAAAAATATATAAATCCAACTATTTATACATGTGGGATTTCTTAAATGATACTCAATGTAGAATGATACAATTTATGGTTAAAAATATAATGTTAAACGTAGAACATAATTAATTTACAAATACGTAAAATAACATGTAAAAGTCACATAAATTGATTTATGTATTCCTTTACTCAATTTAGAACGCAATATCATTTTAAAACTATATAATTATATATTTCATTATTTATTATTAATAATTAAAAATAAAACCACATGAAATAATCATCTATATAATATATAAATAAAATATAAATTATTCCGTTAATATAATATTGGTAGCATATTTTAATATAAATAAAATTCCACAAGAAATTGAATACAATAAATTTATATGATAAAAATATGGGTGATAAAATTAACAATGTGATAAATAGAATTATTATGTTTAAATGTCATATTAAACAACTATATATTATGTGTAAACTATAAATTTATATTAAATAATTTGTACAAAACAAAAATTTATTTATAAAATTGAAAATAAATACATGTGCGGTCGCATAGGTCAAACTCGAGTTTATATTATTAAAACTGAAATACATTTTGATTCTGTTTGGAAACCTTGATAGCAGTATAAATGAAAATTCTTTTGGTAACATGAATCACAATATAAAAAAGAAGTAAAATGTCATTTTAGTACTTTCATTAATATAATTACATTAATTGTCTTTCCATATTTGAATCAGTTTAATAATTTCAATAATTATATTATTTTAACAATACATTACATCATTAATTATATTACAATAATAATAATATTGCATGTTTTTATTTATTAATTAATCAACATTTAACCTTGTACCAATTATAAAATCAAAAATGTAAAATAATTGGGTTTTGCATATGGTTAAACGTTATGTTTAGTTTGTTTTACTAATTTTTTTTTTAATTTCAACCGGTGAAAAATTACGTAGCCAAAAACATAATTCAAAAAAATGTTTTTGTGAATAAAATAATAACTTAAATCAAAATAATATAATGTATTATAGTTATTGTTACTTAATTTTTCACTCCATATAAATATTTTACTTAATAAAAAATTCTTTCTATTTCACTTAAATTAGCCAAACACATAGAAAAAAAATATTTTTATTAGTTTATAAAATCAATTAGACATGAATATTAGCTATCCATTTAGGTACGAGTTGTTTTTTTCGGATATCGATTTTTTAATTAGATTCCGCCTGAATATTTTAAATTTATATGTGAGTTTTGAGTTAGATCTTTTTGGGTCTGAATGAGTTTGGTTCTGATGTATAAGAATATAAAAATATCTAAATAACAAAACTAACCATATTACCTGATTCGGTCCAGATATTTTGAATACCATTAGTTATATTACGACTCATCTAAAATATATAACACTAATTACGAAAAATAAATATTAATGTACAAAAATGTAAAAATCAATTTTTCAGAGACGACTAATCCCACCTACACTCCTTCATCATCTAATTGTTTTCTCCATTTCCTCTGTTCTTTCGCTCTCAGAACCAGTTTTTGTTGCCGGAAGCTTTAAAGATATGGTAAAGCTCCATAATGCAAAAAAAATGTTTCCTACTATACACGTTGTAAGGGTAACATTCTCTAGACTCTTGCACTTCCTGACAATTCAACTGAATCGACACTTTTACCTCTAAATAAAGTCTTTGAATAAAGACATCGGAGCTTCAACTTCATAATTTACTTTTGAGGACTAATTTCCTCCCTAATACCGATACCATATCGACCCATTTTTGGTCAGTTATTCTATTCGCCCCACCCAAACAAGAAGTCCTTTTTGTCCATTTCCTTTGTAAGTTTTGCTGGCTAGTCATGAAAACCCTCTAGGGCCTAGTTCTACGGCAATCTAAGATCTTGCATGAAAACTCAAAACTATTTTGTGTATTCAATTTTGGGGTCAAATAAACTTGCAGTAATCATTATGTGAAATCATGTTTGTTTTCTTACGACATATCACATGTCATCGAATCTAAACAATTGGAAATTATAAACGTCAAACACTTATAAAAACATATTACTTGATTCCTATATATTAAATACGAATTCAGCAATAAGAGTAGTAGCCTTTCTCGATATTGGCCGCCATGTCTACGTATCCATTCTTGCGTACTGGCGGAGTAGACAAGCATTTAAGAAGCGTAACCTTCCTAAACATGCATTTAGCCAGATTAAACCGTAGATAAACAAACATACCGCCTAGCGTCAAGCTAGCAATAGCAACAGTGGCATAGATTAACCAATTGGTTTCTCCAAAATGAGGTAAAGTTACCAATGCCGCGGAGACATAAGCACTTGCCATGGCTGCTACAGCCACCCACATCATCCAGTGAGCTATAACCAAGAACTTTAAAAGCGAGTCCTCCCTGTAAGGTATAATGCTGACGAGAAGAATGACCATACTCACTGATGTAAACAACGCGATGCTATTGCTTATCCAGAAGATCATGAAAGCTATGGTTTTCCCCGCGGTTGATTTCCCAATGTAGGATCCTTCTTGATAGACCCCACCAGGTGGGTTTAAACCGCATGTGAAAGTAACAGATGCAATCAAGACCGCGACAATGGCGAGAGTATTCCTAGCGCTTTGCAAAGCCTCCAATTGCATCTCAAATTTTTTGTTTGGAGTATCACTGCTTTGAAATCTTAGAATCTCCTTCTGGCGCTTCTTTATCGTGTCATCGTCTGCACGATGAAGAATCACTGCTTTTGTTTGGTTTCCAATCTCTCTAGGACTTGAAGAGCGTTGACCGCACATCAGAGCGTTAGATAGCTTAAGGAAATCTTTATCCTCTTCGTTGAGAAGGTCAACCGCTACAAAACCGTTCTTGTTCTTCGTGGTGACTTTTACGTTTGTCTCCTCCATTATATAGTTTACCAGCTGTAATGTAATATGTTAATCAAATCAGGAAACCAACAACAAAACCTCATATTTTAAGTTTTCAAATCATATGGAGTATATAGCTTTGTATGAAAGTATTACTTTGAAATCATTTAGCTAGTATTCCTTCTCATTTATACTATTAAATAATCATTTTCCCTTTTGTTTTTTTGTGTTTCGGCAGTTCCCTTAAATAATCAAGTAGTGTTTTCTTTTTAACAGTTACCAAGTAGTATTAAAGAAGTGAAATTTAAGGTGGAAAACTGAAAGCAATTTGGCTCTTTAGATGAGGTTGATAAATGAAATTATAATACAAAGAAAACTATGTTTTAGATATATTTCCAATAGATGTTACATTTTGAGTCTAATTAGGCACAATATACAAAAAGAAAAAAAAAGGAAAGAAGAGGGAGGCAGAAAATTTACCGCAATAGAGCCTACGGAGGCGGCAACGTGAAGCACCGTGTTGCCGTCTATGTCAAGCTGGTAGAGAAGTTGGCCTAAGTTGTCACTCTTTGCCATTGAGATGAAGGCTTCGTTTTGCTTGTGTCTCGCAGCTATATGAAACACAGTTTCTCTCTTTTCTAATGTGACTGAGTAGAAAGAAGAGGGAGCCCTATTGAGAAATTCCTTAAGGATTTCAACAGAACCCTTCATTGCCGCACAATGCAGAGGTGTTAAGCCATCATTATTCATCATTTCTGCATCTATGGTTTTTCGCTCGCATGCGTTATGCAATTTTATGGACTCTAACATCCAAATAAAGATGCTTGTGTATCCCAAACGAGCAGCAACATGAAGAGGAGTGTCACCTTTGGAATTGGTGGAACTTACTAAGGAAGGGCAGAGCTCGATTATTTTCTTTGCATATACCTCGTCCCCTTGTTGCGTGGCTAGGTGCAATCCCGTTCCTTCGTATGTTTCCTTCAACATAGAGAGATACTCTTCTACGAGCCGAGGTAAACTTGTCATGCCATTTCTGATGAATTTTTGTGGAGCCATTTTTAGTTTCAAGTGGCTTTAGGAATCTTTGGTCTTTGGATCAATTTGAGAAGTAGACCAATTGTCTTTGTTGTTTTAAGTTAATTAGATGCATACTCTTACCCTTATATACTGCTCTCAAAAGTCAGCCATACTCTTTTCGTAAATTCTTTAATAATTTATATATTGAATGAAAATTTTGACCATTGTTCGGTTTATACGTGACATCCTTGCATAAAGTTTTCATTTCAGTTTTTTTTTAAAAAAATATATACATGTAGAAATGTAATTACTTCTTCCACTTTTAGGGTCCACTAGATTCAAGGTCCACTAGTTAAGAAAAAAAAACTTAAAAACAAAGTTGTAGTTTTTGTCAACTACTCTTTAAGTCTAAACTAAATATTAGCTTATAGCAAATGTCACTTATCTATGACATGTGCTCAGTTCACACTCTGAATATCTACGAATAAGAAACTCTATCCTATAATGGGTTTGAGTATTATGATGATTCACTTAGCTAGAGATTGTAAAATGGTTTAAATTTCATTGGTTAGTCTTATAATATTCTAAATTTAAGTAACCATTTGGTCTGTGACAGAAAAAAAAAAGTAACCATTTGGTCAAATAGAAATAAAATGTTATAGTGTAGACACGGAATTCTATGTTTACACATAGAATTGAATTAGTATAAGATTTAATTAAGTAACTAGATTTTGACCCGCGCTTTCAAAGCGCAGAATCATTTCTTATTAAAATTTCATTTAAATTAATAAATATTTTTATAATTTATATTTTAATAGATTTTATATTTGTTTATAGTAATTTTTTTATAATATTGTCTTCTTTATTTTTATTATATAATAATAAATTTGTGTACTAATTAATTTGTGCAAACTTCTACTCAATAAATTTAATCATATTGTGATTATATATTTGCTAAGGTTATTTATTTACAATTTTAACTTATTAATTAAATATTATATGAAAAATGTAATAGACATTACGTTTTTCATTCTACATATTTTTAAATAATGCATAAATATTAAATTATAATTACATAAATATTAAATAATAATTATGTATTTAAATTGACTTATAATTTTTTTTAAAGAAAATATTGTTGGGCTTCTTTGACTTTAAATTTTTAAATTATTGGGTTGTTTTGTTTAGTTGGACAGAAGCAAATGTGTTGGGCTTTTAATTTCTGAAAACCATTAAAAACAATTGAAAAAAGAAATGGAATGTTTTGTAATTAATAAGAAAATTCAGGGGTAGATTCATAAGAAGTATTCTGCTTTAATAGTATAGATTGTCAACGGTAGAGTTATCATTCGTATTTGTATATGTTTGAATTATATATTTTAAAATATTATTCATAAAATTGCATAGAAAAATACATAGTTATATATATGCATGGGAATAATGTTTGATACTTCTCGTTTTATAAATTCAATTCCATTCTAACTTCTAAGAAAAATAATGAAACATGTGATCGTGTAAGCAATCTTGAATTTTTACATATTGATATTTTTTTTGAACCTTGGATCTCCGTAACGATTGAATGTCAGTATATTATAAAAACCATAGGCGAATAAGTTGTGGTGGGGAGGGGGGGGTTGCGTCCAAAAGTTAAGGTTCAAATGCTTTTTTATCCAATTGCTTCAAGCTCCAATTAATATGCTTAAGCTTATCTATTTTGAAATATTATTCATAAAATTGCATAGAATAATACCAATCTAATTCGGTTTATTCAAAGTTTGTTACAGGTTGAAAGAATACGGTTTATTCAGGGTTTTCCGGTTTACTCAGAAATACCCATTCGATTACGTAGTCGAATCAAGCAATTGGAATGTTGTTAAGTAAAGCGGTAGTTCAACATATGGTTGTTGGATTATCCGATAGTCCGGATTCTGTTTAGTACGTTTTGGTATAGGTCGGTTCAGTTTGGAGATTTGGAAAGAATTTGGCTTTATGTTGAAGGAGGGAAGTTGGAGAGAGAAAGACAAGTCAAAGAAAAGGCAGCACAGATATGTTAGTTAACTTATAGATGAGAAGGAGCTGTTTGGTTTGGTGGTTACAAGAAAACATAGCTTTACCTCTAAACAAAGTCTTGGAACAAATACATTGGAGCTTCAACCTCATAATTTACTTTTTGAGGACTAATTTCCTCCCTAATATCGATACCAACCCATTTTTTGGTCAGTTATTCTATTCGCCCCCACCCAAATTCTCATCTTTTTTTTCCTTGCAATAAGTTTTGCATGCATCGATTTATGCTATTTATGGAAACTTTTAGGGCCTAGTTCTACGGCTTGATAAGGTACAGCTACCAATCTAATATCTTGCATGAAAACTCAAAACTATTTTGTGTGTTCAGTTTTGGGGTCAAATAACATGTATTATGTGAAAAATTTTTTTTTTTACAAATTACAACATATGTCATCCAAAATTGAACACTGGAAGATCATATACGTCAATCACTTATACAAACATGAATATAACTTGGATTCCAATTAAACATAAATTCAGCAATAAGAGTAATCATTTTTGTTTTCTTACAACATATCACATGTCATCGAACCTAAACAATTGGAAATTATAAACGTCAAACACCTATTTACAAAAAAAAACGTCAACCACTTATAAAAACATGCATATAACTTGGATTCCTATATATTAAAAACATAAATTCAGCAGTAAGAGTAGTAGCCTTTCTCGATATTGGCCGCCATGTCTACGTATCCATTCTTGCGTACTGGCGGAGTAGACAAGCATTTAAGAAGCCTAACCTTCCTTAACATGCATTTAGCCAGATTAAACTGTAGATAAACAAACATACCGCCTAGCGTCAAGCTAGCAATAGCAACAGTGGCATAGATTAACCAATTGGTTTCTCCAAAATGAGGTAAAGTTACCAATGCCGCGGAGACATAAGCACTTGCCATGGCTGCTACAGCCACCCACATCATCCAGTGAGCTATAACCAAGAACTTTAAAAGCGAGTCCTCCCTGTAAGGTATAATGCTGACGAGAAGAATGACCATACTCACTGATGTAAACAACGCGATGCTATTGCTTATCCAGAAGATCATGAAAGCTATGGTTTTCCCCGCGGTTGATTTCCCAATGTAGGATCCTTCTTGATAGACCCCACCAGGTGGGTTTAAACCGCATGTGAAAGTAACAGATGCAATCAAGACCGCGACAATGGCGAGAGTATTCCTAGCGCTTTGCAAAGCCTCCAATTGCATCTCAAATTTTTTGTTTGGAGTATCACTGCTTTGAAATCTTAGAATCTCCTTCTGGCGCTTCTTTATCGTGTCATCGTCTGCACGATGAAGAATCACTGCTTTTGTTTGGTTTCCAATCTCTCTAGGACTTGAAGAGCGTTGACCGCACATCAGAGCGTTAGATAGCTTAAGGAAATCTTTATCCTCTTCGTTGAGAAGGTCAACCGCTACAAAACCGTTCTTGTTCTTCGTGGTGACTTTTACGTTTGTCTCCTCCATTATATAGTTTACCAGCTGTAATGTAATATGTTAATCAAATCAGGAAACCAACAACAAAACCTCATATTTTAAGTTTTCAAATCATATGGAGTATATAGCTTTGTATGAAAGTATTACTTTGAAATCATTTAGCTAGTATTCCTTCTCATTTATACTATTAAATAATCATTTTCCCTTTTGTTTTTTTGTGTTTCGGCAGTTCCCTTAAATAATCAAGTAGTGTTTTCTTTTTAACAGTTACCAAGTAGTATTAAAGAAGTGAAATTTAAGGTGGAAAACTGAAAGCAATTTGGCTCTTTAGATGAGGTTGATAAATGAAATTATAATACAAAGAAAACTATGTTTTAGATATATTTCCAATAGATGTTACATTTTGAGTCTAATTAGGCACAATATACAAAAAAGAAAAAAAAAGGAAAGAAGAGGGAGGCAGAAAATTTACCGCAATAGAGCCTACGGAGGCGGCAACGTGAAGCACCGTGTTGCCGTCTATGTCAAGCTGGTAGAGAAGTTGGCCTAAGTTGTCACTCTTTGCCATTGAGATGAAGGCTTCGTTTTGCTTGTGTCTCGCAGCTATATGAAACACAGTTTCTCTCTTTTCTAATGTGACTGAGTAGAAAGAAGAGGGAGCCCTATTGAGAAATTCCTTAAGGATTTCAACAGAACCCTTCATTGCCGCACAATGCAGAGGTGTTAAGCCATCATTATTCATCATTTCTGCATCTATGGTTTTTCGCTCGCATGCGTTATGCAATTTTATGGACTCTAACATCCCAATAAAGATGCTTGTGTATCCCAAACGAGCAGCAACATGAAGAGGAGTGTCACCTTTGGAATTGGTGGAACCGACTAAGGAAGGGCAGAGCTCGATTATTTTCTTTGCATATACCTCGTCCCCTTGTTGCGTGGCTAGGTGCAATCCCGTTCCTTCGTATGTTTCCTTCAACATAGAGAGATACTCTTCTACGAGCCGAGGTAAACTTATCATGTCATTTCTGATGAATTTTTGTGGAGCCATTTTTAGTTTCAAGTGGCTTTAGGAATCTTTGGTCTTTGGATCAATTTGAGATGTAGACCAATTGTCTTTGTTGTTTTAAGTTAATTAGATGCATACTCTTACCCTTATATACTGCTCTCTAAAGTCAGCCATACTCTTTTCGTAATTTTTTTAATAATTTATATATTGAATGAAAATTTTGACCATTGTTCGGTTTATACGTGACATCCTTGCATAAAGTTTTCATTTCAGTTTTTTTTTTAAATATATACATGTAAAAATTTAATTACTTCTTCCACTTTTAGGGTCCACTAGATTCAAGGTCCACTAGTTAAGAAAAAAAACTTAAAAACAAACTTGTAGTTTTTGTCAACTACTCTTCAAGTCTATACTAAATATTAGCTTATAGCAAATGTCACTTATCTATGACATGTGCTCAGTTCACACTGAATATCTACGAATAAGAAACTCTATCCTCTATCCTATAATGGGTTTGAGTATTATGATGATGCACTTAGCTAGAGATTGTAAAATGGTTTAAATTTCATTGGTTAGTCATATAATATTCTAAATTTAAGTAACCATTTGGTCTGTGAAAAAAAAAAAAAGTAACCATATGGTCAAACAGAAATAAAATGTTATAGTGTAGACACGGAATTCTATGTTTACACAGAGAATTGAAATAGTATAAGATTTAATTAAGTAATTGTCAACGGTAGAGTTATCATTCGTATTTGTATATGTTTGAATTATATATTTTAAAATATTATTCATAAAATTGCATAGAAAAATACATAGTTATATATATGGAATAATGTTTGATACTTCTCGTTTTATAAATTCCAAAGCCCATCCCGAGACTTGCGTGTCAACTGTCGCGTTTCTGACCAATAAGTAAACATGTCCGCCTAGCTTCATGGTCATTTTGAAAATCTGCAATTATGTTTATTAAGTCGTTCATTGTACCATTCCTTGGGCGGAATCAGTAAAACTCTTGGGTTACCTACCTAATAAAAATCTAATAAATCATATGCATCCCATTGGAAGAAGATTGTTCTCCAAAATTGAATTAAATTACATGATATAATGTAGATTTTTCTAAAACATGTACGGATCTATAAACTCAAAATATTTTAATCATTCAAAAAACATTTTCATGTTTTGAACACATTTGTAAGTGATAGAAACTTTTCTTTATGTTCAAACTTGTTCCAGGTGTCCTGATACAGAGAAAATTAGCATGGCCTCTGTGCAAGGATGACATTGACTACAAGTTGAATAAGTAATAACCCTCTTTAGATCGTTCTGTAATATTCCGGACGTCGCAGAAATCAAGAAATGGTCAAAAAAAATTTCAAAAAAAAAAATTGTTCCAGTGTGCAGTAAACAGTGTTAAAATCTTTATAGTTTCGTTTACATGCCAAGATGATGTTCGGGAATCAAAGGGCATCCGTAACAAAAAGAAAAATATATTCCTATTTACACATCTAAACAATATGTCAATTTTTTTTTTACTTTTTCTTTTTCTATACAATTTGTCCACAGTTATGTTTGTTCTTCTGTATGTTGAACTTGAAGCTGAATTTGTGGTGAAATAAATAAACGAATAACAACAACATCCATCACCTTCTATTCCAACTCTTTTGCAATACCTTCATATCTCCAGGCGTGCTTTAGGTCTCTTCTTCTGATATCGAGCTCCCTTCTTCAGACCTCACGCTCTCTTCTTCTGATCTCAAGTTCTCTTCCTTGCCATGTACAACTCCGAACTCGGTCTCTGTTCCATGACCCTCTAGAGGAGTCACCTGATCACCTTGTGTAGTGTTCCTTGGACTCTGGAATGATCTGTGGCATAGTATTAGTGTCAAGAGAAGAAAAAAACAAGTAGTGAGAGTAATCAGATTCCAGAAACTCACTCTCTCATCACTTGTTGGGGTTTTGGAGACTGGAGATAACCCCACACTGGAACCAAACCTCTTGTTCTTGCTTCAACCGTTCTTGTTTGGATTCCTTCAATCTCCATCTCCCCTCCTCCACCACCATTACTCTCTTCATCCACATCCAACACCCATTCTTGAAACCTAAACTGTTTTGTGCAAAACACAAAGAATTAGACACACCCACACACAAACACATTAAGATCATTATCTCTCTCAAGAAACAAAAGGAAGAGAGTTTTACATTTCTCCTTCCCCATAACGGTAACTGAGTCGGCTCATACATTTGCAGTTCTGCTTCAGACATGTACATCTGATGCTTATCCTCCACACGAGCCTTTCCTTTCTTAGTAACTTTCCAAGACTCATCAGCACTCTGCTTCCTAACAATCTCCGGAAACACTTTACTCTTAGAATCCGAACCTGCCCCACCTCCATATACATCACTGTGTTGATCTTGCATCTCTCTTCTAGATTGGTTCTGGATCATGGACCACCTTCTTATTGGCTCAACCGCCACTTTCCCTTCAGTCTCTGAACCAGACTCAAAATCAAACCCTGCCATCTCATGACCACCATCCCCAACTTGATTTGCCTTTAACGCATACTGAGTCATACATCCAGAAGGAGCAAACACTAGAAGATTCCTCTTCAAGCTATTATCAGAAGCAGCAGAAGAGCCATAGAGGTGGTTGTTCTTGTCCTGTTCAACGGAGTAACAGAAAGCTGATGCGGTTGCACCAGGAAGAGAGCCTCCAACCATTCCAGCTGCTGCTGCTGCAGCACCGCTCATTGTTCCCATCCACCCGCTGATGTTTCCGCTTCTTATTCTATTAACAGCTGATAGAGGAACCGGAGCGTTTCCTTCTCCCTCAGGATTAATCTCAAACAGATGACTTGTCCCTCTTGAAGAGCTAATGGCTATCAAACTGCTGTCATTGCTGAAACTGATGTCTTGTATCACCTGAAAATAGAAAATCTCCTTCAGATTAATCCTAATCCTAAGCTTTATGTTGGACCAAACTAACCAAACCAATAACACGAGCTAACCGAACCAGCTGGCCTAGTTAATCTCAAACTGGTGCTTACCGCATTAGTAAATCCACGCTGGAGTCTGAACAGATGCACAAAAGACGCATCACTACTTGTACTTGTAGAGGCTCTCGGCATTATCCTGAAGACATTAATATTATGTCCCTGAATCGAAGCAGTCACCAAAAGCATGCCGCTTGGATCAAAGCTCAAAGCTGAAATAGGACTCTTGTGTGCCTTAAACTGCGTTACAACGCTTTTGCTTATAATATCTTTGATTATAACCTGCACACACACACACACCACAACATATATACGTATAAAAGCAACAGATCAATGTAATATTAACTAGAGGAGGATCTGGAGTATATACCATTCCTACGCTATCGGCGTCTACCACGTTGTCGTTAGCAACACCAATGCCTTTCAAACCAGGAATATAAGGATTAGGCAGAACCTCCGAGCAGTACCTAGAGAACGACTTGTACCCTTTGTCACCAAGCGTCACGATCCCAGAAGCGATCTGCCTGCTAGACTCTCTCGCAAACTGCGCAACACTGGGGGATGACGACAGAGTGATGAGTTCCGGATTGAAAAGCGTGGAAGTTGAGTCAGCGACACGGCTTCCGCTATAAGCAATCCAACGTGGACCAACGGCGAGAGGACCGTATCCAACACCCAAGGAGCCATAGGCAATTGAGTTAGTGACAATCATGTACTCCTTCACCAATGTCTTAGCATCAAAACAATGTATCTAACAAAGTTCAATGGCACTTGTTAGTTACAAATCACAAAAAGAAAAACAGAATCAGACAGAATAGGACAAAACTCGAACCTGAGATGCTTGTAGGACAGCAACGATCCGAGAACTACACCTAACGGTATAGATAACAGACCGGAACCTCAAGGTATGGACATAAGACTGAGATCTTAACGAGTAGACATGCACATTCGTAGGAACCGTCACGGTCTCGCTTCCAGGGATGTCGGAAACGCTATGTTCTTCCCAAGAACTGTCACCACAGACGGCTAAAAGCGGACGGCTCTCGGAGAACCTATCGTCAAACTCCTCCGAGGTTATAGGGTTTGGCAGCATTTGCATAAAAGACGCTTGTCCATCGTGGGAAGAGACTATAACATGAACGTTATCTGTTTCTTCAACATCCCAAATTTGAAAACCGGAGTGAAACGCAAGTAAGAGAACTCTCCGTGTCTCGCCATCTTCTTTCTCCAGCTTATCAAACCCCGCCCATAGTACCTAAAAAAAAAGAGAATTCAACTTTTCAATAAAACAGAACACTATCCACAACCTATAAAGGTTTGATCTTTTTAAAGCTTTTAAAACAAATGAAACAAACCCATTATAGAAAGCTCTTAACTTTGACTAGCATCACAGGTAAAGTTCCAATATTTCTAAAAGGTCCAATCTTTTAAAAGCTAACAAACAAATGAAGCAAACCCATTATATAAAGGTCTTAACTTTGGGTAACAACACAGCTAAAGTTGCTTAATTTGCAATTTTTTAACCTGATCGTGAAGAGATTCAACGTCACGGTTAACGGCGGAAGAAGCGGCGGATGCGGCGGAGCGAGCGACGGTGGAGGCGCCGGAGAAAATGACACGAAACAGAGCACGGAACGAGGTCCGAGCTGATCGAGACACGACTCCTCCGTCGGAAGTTGTCGGCTTCAGAGAAACGTCGCCGTTTTTCCTCATAACTCGTTACCCTTCTCCAATTCAATATCTATACGCCTGAGATTGCTTCCAATTTTAATTTTTTCTGATTTTTTTTGTGAAGGTTAAAGCTTTGATCAAAGCAAAGAAATTGAAAATTTGCAAAACCAGAAGGAAAGTGAATAGTTAAGCTGAATCGTTAAGGAAGCAGAAATTTTGTGTTTTTTTAATGGAAAATTGAGAAAGAAAATGAAATTGAGAAACCCAGAAGGAAAGGATTTAGCGTGTCCGGAAGGAGGAATCAGATTAGGAAACGTTTAGGAACAAGAAAGGGGAAAAATATTTTAGGATAAGAGACCAAACCTCTTTCTATTTTCATTTAATTGGTTTTTTTCTTCTTTTATTTAAATGAAAAAAACAATATCAAGAGGATTAACATTGACATCTCTTTTACGTATCGTCTTTGTATTTACTACAGAGAGGGGGACAGCGACTCTCACCTTGCACGTCTCTTTCCCTGTTATTTATTTATATAATAAAATTAATAATTGTGTAAATGTTTGTTATACCAATAATTAAACCAAACAAACCTTCCCATTTATTAATTGAAACTCAACAGAGACTTTTTGTGTTCATGTTTTGTTGGTTTAACCGAGTCTGAACCAAGTTAGCTTATTTTTAAATTCATCATTTCATTCTACCCTAAATGCTAACCCAATCAAAATCCACCAAAGTCACTACGACGTGGGCTATTCTTTTATTATTTTATTTTCCGTGACGTGTGCTAGTCTTACATGAAGAATTTCATTAGTTTACTTTTTCTATTTCTATATTTTAAACTAGTTGTATATATTTAAACTAGTTGTATATATGGGTTAAATATTTAAGATTCACAACTCGGTTTAAGATAATTACGTATTAGATGTATCTTAATGTAGAAAAATACAAGTGTCTCTGGTTCAAGTATCTGGCATGAAGAGAAAGAGGAAATCTTTTCCGAATAAGCGTTATTCTCTGTGTTTTAGTTTGATTTCCACAACTTCAAGTCACTTATATCAGAACTGTGTTTTTACCTCAAAAGATATTTGCTGAAATGATCCACAAGGTTCTTGGTCTAGCTTCCCTCTAACTTTCTCATTCTTGAGCTTGTTGTCTTTTCTTTTTTTGAACTTTGAGCTTGATGTCTTTCACACAATGTCTCTAGTCATTCTCTTAATTTTACGTTTTAGAAGTATTCTTATGTAGAGGTTTGGGGTCGTATCGGAATGAAGGGAAGGAAGAAATCTCTGTCTTGTGTCTAAGCCATGATTGCATATGGTTGGCTTTCGCAATCTCAAGCCATTTATGTATAGTTGCGTGTACCAAAAAGATATTTGTCATTGCCCCTGCCTATAGTTTGCGATTCATTCAAATCCAGTGTGAAACAAAGATTAAACAAGAACGTAGGGAACAATAAATTACATCATTTGACAGAAAAAGTCACTAAAAACTGGATGAAGCAAATATAATATCACTTTATCAATACATGCACATAGAAATTCATCACTTGGAAGCAATATATGCAATAGTGTAACTATTACATAATAAGCTTTCTCATATGATCATTTCCTGTAGGAACACGCCATCAATTGCAGAATGTTGTCATCTTTTCCAGAATTTTTATGAGCAGCTGACAACGGATTTATTTTATTTATAATGTATTCTTGTCCTTTCAAGATTCATTTTGAAGTGTACGTATTTAAGCATTCTCCATAGATTGACACGATCTATCCAGCGAACCAGGAACCTTTTTCACCACAAGTCAATCAAAAAAACTTTGTCAACATGTCAATAAATGCTTGATGACTGAACTTGGGATCATGTAACTGCAAATAAAAACCAAAACAAACAAATGTTAGTCAACCCTTTTGTTTACAAAACTTGGACTTGGGAAAAAGCTATTCAAGACTTATAACTCCATCTTTTCATAATTTAGAAAATCTTGAAAGGTTACACCCCAAGACTTTGTTTCCCATCATCCCATGACCACTGGACCACACTCCACACCACTATTTCCATATAGTCAATAACCGCATATGTTTTTTTTGCCGCATATATATGTTTGTATTATAAGTAGTTCGGTGGAGCTGTAACATATTCATCAGAATCAACTCTCGATACAATACATTTTGTAACAGAAAAATATCACCACCTTCACTTGAGCACTTAACATTACTCATCACTCATTACCCACTACTCACTAGTCATTCTTTTATGAGTCCAAAATATCAGGACCATCTTTGACCATGTACAAAAAGCAGTTAAACATGGTCCTAATTCAAAAAAAATTACTCAAGCAACAACTTCAAGTTGTGGACTGCAAATTTTGGCTACTAAATTGCATATTTTGTTTTGCTCCACAAGAAAATAAAAGATTCCACGACCAAAAAGAACATCCCTCTCCTAACTCACGAAATACAATAAAATTGATGTATAATAAATAATGATTTTTTTTTGTTTGGACAACATAAATAACGAACTGTCTTTTCACAAGTAAAGTCCAAATCCATATCTATCGTACAAAGATATTTCACTTTCTTGTGTTCGTGTCACCACACACTCATAGCAAATGGCTACACGTACGTCCAGACAAAAGCTTCCAGATATTTTATAACCATAAACTGTACTTGAATACAAAACCCACGACGACCATTCATTCCTTATCTCTGACTCTAAAGATATCTCTTCTTCTAATTTAAAGACACCATAGTTTCACTTCACCATCATCATCACACAAAACCTAAACACTCTCTCAAATGGCTGCTGTTACTTCTACTCTCTCCCTCTCTTCCACCAAGCCTCAGAGACTTTTCGACTCCTCTTTCCATGGCTCATCCATCTCCGCCGCACCTGTCTCCGTCGGTCTCAAAACACGATCTTTCTCTACCGTCTCTGTTCGCGCCACTGCTGGTTACGATCTGAACGCCTTCACTTTCGCCCCGATCAAGGAGTCGATCGTGTCTCGCGAGATGACGAGGAGGTACATGACGGATATGATCACTTACGCCGAGACTGATGTCGTCGTTGTTGGCGCTGGCTCCGCTGGTTTATCATGCGCTTACGAGATCAGCAAGAACCCTAACGTTCAGGTCGCAATCATCGAACAATCTGTCAGTCCCGGTGGTGGCGCGTGGCTCGGTGGTCAGCTTTTCTCCGCCATGGTAATATTCTCTCTCTCTTAAGAGTAGGCCTCAACACATTAACTTGGAAACAAAGAGCCTTACTGTATCAAACCGAAAAATGGGAATCCATACCGAACTGAATTTCATAAATCTTTTATTTCTGGAACCGGAACCCGAACGAGAACTTAATATATTTAGTTTTGCATTAACCAAGTATCCTAATAATAATATTTATTCAAAAAATCGAATTATCCAAAAAAAATTATTCAGAATATTTCAAATGATCCGAACTACTCTGTATTTTATTCGAAAAATTTGAGTAATTCTTAAAAAGTTCCAAATTATCCCTAAAATTTATCTAAATTAACCGAAATAATCAAGAAAACCGAATTAAACCTGAAATTTTCTCGGATTTTAACTGTTCCCACCTTTATTATCCAAACCGAAAACCAAATATAACCAAACTAAAACCACCGAATGTCGCTAATAACAAATGATGGATCGTATATATCTCTAGGACTGAAAACGGAAATGCTTATGGTTAGTTAAGAGCTAGAATGTCTGAAAGATGTGTATTCGTATTTGACAGATTGTGCGCAAACCAGCTCACTTGTTTCTTGACGAGATTGGTGTACCTTACGATGAACAAGACAACTACGTCGTGATCAAGCACGCTGCTCTCTTCACATCCACCATCATGAGCAAGCTTTTGGCTCGTCCCAACGTGAAGCTCTTCAACGCCGTCGCAGCCGAGGATCTGATCGTGAAAGGGAACAGAGTCGGTGGTGTGGTGACTAACTGGGCTCTTGTGTCGATGAACCACGACACACAGTCTTGCATGGACCCTAACGTCATGGAAGCCAAGATTGTTGTCAGCTCGTGCGGTCACGACGGTCCTTTTGGAGCAACCGGTGTGAAGAGGTTGAAGAGCATTGGGTTGATCGACCATGTTCCTGGGATGAAAGCTTTGGACATGAACACGGCTGAAGATGCGATTGTGAGATTGACTAGAGAGGTTGTTCCAGGTATGATTGTGACTGGTATGGAAGTTGCAGAGATTGATGGCGCACCAAGAATGGTGAGTGTCTCCCTTTCCTTGACTAACTTACGATTTAATATCCATAGTTAAAAAAATAAAATAATAATAATAAAAAAAAATAATATTCATAGTTTTTAAGATCATGTTCTGAGTTGATGAATTGGTGATGCAGGGACCAACGTTCGGAGCTATGATGATATCGGGACAGAAGGCGGGACATCTCGCACTGAAAGCTTTGGGACAGCCCAATGCTTTGGATGGAACCTATGTCGGAGACCTAAGCCCGGAGCTGGTGTTAGCTGTTGCTGATTCCGCTGAAACCGTAGATGCTTAAGGACAAGTTTTTTTTTTTTGGGTAAGAAAATTTCCCTTGGTTCTTCTGATGTGGAAGGAGTTGCAATAAAGGAGGTGTTTAGGTGCTTTAAAACTTTATTTATGTTTTTGAACTTTCTGGTGTCTTTGTAATGAAATGTTTATTTGGTGTCAAATTGTGTTATTATGTTCATTCGTTTTCTTGTGTTCGTCTCCGATCCTTTCTTGGCTTTGTTCGTACGTCTGCTTTACTCTTTAGCATGTTCCTGCCTCGTAGCAGTTAAAAATATATATATCTGAGGACTAATCAAAGACAACAATTATGCTCTCTGCCTCTATAAGTCATTTAACTTCGTTGACCTAATTTCTTCTCTCTTGCGTCCTAAGTAAACCTGATGAACTAGGGACTATGGAGATACATTTGGGACCCTAATCTCATTCTGGTTCTTGCTTTAGTACCCCTATTTTTTCGGCATTATCTTTTGCTCAAAATAGCGATGCTCCCAAGAAAGACGACGAACCACTACCAGGACTAAAACGTTACAGCTCAAAAACGTTACAGCTTAAGCGTTATCCTGAAGACGACAAAAAAAATCATGTTTACTTACATAATCCGACTTATAAATACAGCAATGAGTTTACAATCCAGAAGGCAGATAATTTTTCTGTGCTTTTACCTTTTCCCTTTGTGTTGTAGTTAATACAATAATAAAAAAAAAAAAGAACACAAGGTTTGTCACATCAAAATATTACAACATGCGTACATTAAGAAGACCTTGCAACGAAAAGGTATTGTGTGCTGTGTAATTTAGGGAATGCTTGCCACCCAAGGGATCATAAATCTCTGACCAGTAACATTTTGTCGCCGGATTTTGTGAGTTATCAGATAAGTAAAAAAACAATATACAAAAAGGCTCTACTCATGAATCTTCGCCAATGCTATTTCTTGGCCTGCTATAATGACCAAATGGAAAACGATTAGAGAGACTTAAAATACAGCTAAAGAAGTTTCATTATGAGTATATAAGTAGAAACTTGTGACAGAAACAAATCTAAGAGACAAGGGAAAAAAGTTTAAAACCTTTTTTAGATACTTCTTGTGAAGTTTCATTGCACCAGTACAAGCTTTTTTAGCATCCAAGTTTCCCGTTATGTCGTTTAAGATCTAAGGAAAACAAACAGATTATAGAGGTGTTAAGGAGGTGTTAAAGAGACATAAACACACGTGAGAATGTGAGATCTCTCATCATTACCTTAACAACATCATCAAGTCCTCGAGCTTCAGTCATAAGCTTAGAACTCTTGTCCTTCAAAACACTAGCCACTAGGAAAACCGAAATAGGCAAAGGACCTTCTGCGCTATTCCCACCGTTCTTCATGTTCTCTCTCTCGTACTTCCCACATTGTTTTATCGACTTGGGTTTGCCTTTGGAGGAACCTTCAGTTTTCTCTCCCTCGAACTCAGGCTCCTCGTACAGAGAATACATCTCCGGGTCATACTCTAATGCCCACATCATCTGCTCACAAAAGTCTTTATTAGCGTGCGGTCCAAGATAGATGTTTCTGAGCTTATAGAGAGATGGAACTAAACCATTACCTCCCAGAGATACAAGGAGTCGCAGAAAGAGAACTCTCTTCTGAACTGTACCATTATCATCCGAATCGCAAACAGATAGTCACCTCCTCCCAAGTTCTCTGCATTTCAAGATAAGATCTCTTTAAGCATGGGGGTTTCGGGTAGTTCGGTTTTAAAATCTTACCCTAAACTAACCAATTTTTTTGGGTTCGATTATATTTTGATTAAAATGTGGTTAAATTCAAATAATTTTAGTTAGTTCGATTAGTTTGGTTACTTCGGTTCGAAAATTTTAGTTAATTATGTTTAATTTGGTTTGAAATTTGGTTAACACTTTTTTTTTTGAAAAACCGAACAAACTGATCACCAAATCGAACCGAAAACCAAATTTCTTTTATAAACATGCTGAATCGAACCAAACTTATCACCGAACTAACCCAAATTTCAGTTCGGTTCAAAATCCTAGGCCTAATTAAATGCAACAAGTGAGGGTGAGAAAGCTTTTACCTAAGTGATGGTGAAGCTTGGGGTCAATAATCTGAGTGATGGAAGCCAAATGAGTAAGCTGTGCTTCAACTCCAACTGATCTTCCCGTGCTCCGGAAGTTTCCTCGCTTTACAGAGAGTGTCAAGGCTCAAGACTCAAGAAGACAAACATATATGAACACAAAACAACATAGAGTAAACGTACCAATCTTCGCATCAATCTTTCGAAACACCAAAAAGCATCAGCTTCGTCTTCAAGAAGCATAATCATAGGAGAACAAAGATCACTCATCCCTGCTCACAAGAAAACATTAGAACCAACCAACTTATACAGTGTTCGTTCTCTGAATCTAAATGCTTTTTACCTTGGCAGTACCCAACGTCGTTGTCTATCCAGGCGTAAAGAGCTAGAATATCCCAAAGCTTGGACAAATTCTCCTTCTTCTCGTAGAACACCAATGTCCTATCCGTGCGGTTTACATCAAGACCTATCTGGTGAAGCGTTAGCATCCACTGGATAACTTTCTTGTCCAAAGGTCCTCTGCTTTCAAGCTCTTTGAAGAAATCAGAATCTTCACCTATCAATAATCATCTTAAAATGCTTAGTTTTACCATATCATGATGTTCAACTACGTCCTACAAACTTGTGTTACCTAAGTTTGTTTCTTGTAGTACAAGAGGATCGAGAATGGGTTGACCCTTCTCGGTGATCACAGGTGCGGTAATGAAACCACCACTTCCGATGACTGGAAACATTTGTTTGCATTCCTGCTTCCAAGAGGCATACTGGGTTCTGAAAAGGGAAAGTACTAATGCCTTTTAAGTAGAAAGATTTAACAGTAGCAAAGAGAATGCAAGAAGACAATATACCTTCTACGTTGTCGGATTTGCTCTCTTTCTTCAAATGTGCTCTTTGGATCATAACAACCAAGTAAGAACTCCCAGACTTCTCCTCTAATCGTTGGATGGATCCCCTAGTAACCAGCCAAGAAAGCAAGCAAATGGGTTTTGGTATATAAGCTAACTATCAGGTATTCATTTGTATTTGCAAACAATGTGTTTTGAGACTTTACCCCTCGTTGAATTCGGTTTAGAGTCTTGCCCATATCTAGGAATCCTTCTTGTGTAAATGCAGCTTGCCATTTTCTTACACTTAGAGTTTTACCAGGCTGCAACAAACATAATTAAAGAAAATGAAAAGTACTGTCAGCAATGAGACTCTGCCATTATCATGTGTAAGTGAAACTAAAATAGCATAGCATAGCATTATTGATTACGAAACTACATAACTAGTAATGAATGCTATCCTCTCTTGTTATTAAAAAAAAAAAATTAAGGGCACATTCCCACCTGCATAAACCTAACAAAGGCAAACAACATCTAAACATCTCCAAATACAATGAGGAATCTACATTTCTCTAAACACAATCATGAGAAGTTCAACTTAATTAACAAGCACTAATAAGATCAATATTCCACTACATAAACATGTCATAAGGTCGTTCAAGAAGCCTTAAATAAGAACACGTAATGCTCAATTTGCTTGTTTCATCATCAAACACATGATAAAACTTAATAATGGTAAAATTTTCCAACATAAAAATAAAACACTGATACAATATTAACACACAGGAGAAGGGAATGAAACATAAAACAACACAAGAAAGTCCTATGCTATAAAATAAAGTCAGCAAAGATTCTGAAACTGCAATCGCCAATCTCAAAGATAACAGAAACCAATCCAAATGCTGAACAACAATTAATAAGATGAGACATTGGGGGAAAGGAAGATACTTTGATCTTGAATTTGGTATTGGGGACATCAGTGCACTCAGGGCGAATCTGGTAATAAGAATCTGCTGGTTCTGCCGGGGCTCCCCACATTTTTGTGCAAGTTTTGCAATCCCAAAAGATATTAAAAATATGAAAAAACTTTCCCGGGAAAAAAAACAGAGAAACAATCAAGAAAATAAGTTTGGAAGAAAAAGAAAAAACTGGCACCCTCTCTCAAAAGATCGATTCTCTCAGAAGAAAACAAATGAGAGATCTTAAGAGGGTGGGGTCCAGTTTTGGAGAAAATATCAAAGACAAAAAACTTTTCTTGTTTGGGTTGCAATGTGTTACGTAATCATTTGTTCTTTTGGTTTTTACAATTGGGTGGTGTTAGGAGAAGCTATGACTTTTGATGGTGGATATGAACTTGGATCGTTTGGTCAAAGCTCGTTGATCTCTATCTTTAATTATCTTCTAATCCCTTAATTAGTAAACGAGTTCGAGACAAAAGAGAGGAGTTAGTGTTGTTTGTTGACGCACCGTTAAATGTCAGGCCCAACCCAAAGTTGATTTTGGTTTTATTTGAGTCGGTTTGGTTTGGTTTAGACCAAACTTGATATTCTAATTCTCTCTTTTTTTTTTTTTCTTAAATAATAGTTAAGTTAATCGAATTAGAAGAGAAAACTATTTTTATTTCTGGTTTCCTTTTTTTTTCCTAAACACTGAACACACGTTAATTTTTTTTTTGTAACAAAAAACTGGTATAAATAACCAGACCGGAATATGACAACCAATAAACCAAAGAGAGCTATGAAAAAAATGGGCATTCCTAACTAGTGAATCAACAATTTCATTTTACGCTTTCTAGAAATAGTTGATCTTGAATTCCAGAAAACACATATGAAGAATTCGAATGATCTCTAGCTCAGTTGATAAGTATGGCCAAGCTTGTGGATATGCTAAATTTGTTTTTAGTTACGTAATTTAAGACACATAAGTAATATTTTTTATTAAAAATCTTATATATAGTAGATTAAAGTATTTTATTAGAGTTTAGAGTTTAACATCTAAAGTATAAAAATGTAAATTATATTTTTATTTATTTTTTTTAGTAAAATCATACTTAGTAATTTATCTAAGTTTCTGAAAATCATTTAAAATTTCAATAAAATTAAATTATTTCAAATATTTAATTGAATTCAGTTTTATGCTATTCTCCATCAACAAACCATTTATGTGATTTCTGATCCATTGCCATTAGTGATCTTTTGGTTATTTAAACTTTTTATTATTTCAATAATTAGTTGTTGGAGAAAAATCGCATATTCCCCTTCAAATTTGTAGATTCGATGTCTATTTTTAATATGTAAATTCCACGTTACTGATAGTAGTTCAAAGCCGCCCCTAACCTGATCGACACAAACTAAAAGAAAACAAATCGTAGAACTTTAGTAATTTGAAAAATAAGCAAGAACTTTTTTTGAATTGTATTTGTCAATAAATAACAAATTTCCTCAAAAAAGTAGGAAATCAAAAAAAAAAAAAAAAAAAAAAGACAGTAGCATTCTTGTACTAATATACTGCATAGTTTCTATAAACATTGCGAACAAGATCTTTCCAGGTCAAACACTTTGATCCTCTTCTCTTCCTACTTAACAAAGTTCTCCGACATCTAAGCTTTTTTATATTCTTTTTATTTTAATTCGACGAAAAACCTTTCTACTTTTTTTTTTTTAATCCGGCGATGGTTTTAGCGGCGAAGCAGACTCTCTCTACTAAGATCGGCTTCTCCGCTCCACTTCCCCGACGGAACCCGTCTTCCTCACTCCAACGACTTCCTCTCTCCCTCTCCTTTCCCTCGGCGGCGCTTCCAAAACGCACCGTTTTAACCCTCTCTAAGCCTTTGCACCTCTCTGTTCTGAGAGCAAAGCCCCCGGTGAGATGCTCCGCCTACGAAGCCGACAAGTCAGAGCCTCCTCAGCCGATCGACGACACGAAGTCCGAGGCGGCGAAGAAAGCGAAGATCGGAGTCTACTTCGCTACTTGGTGGGCTTTGAACGTTGTCTTCAACATCTACAACAAGAAGGTCTTGAACGCTTACCCTTATCCATGGCTCACCTCCACGCTCTCTCTCGCCGCCGGTTCGTTGATGATGCTCATCTCTTGGGCCGTTGGCATCGTCGAGACTCCCAAAACGGATTTTGACTTCTGGAAAACACTTTTTCCGGTAAGTGGGTTGGTGGGTCTTTGCTTAGAGATGTAAAGGTGGAAACTTTTTTTTTTGGGTTTAAGTAAAGGTGGAAACTTTAGGTTAGATATGGATGTTTACGGTGATGGGTATTGAGGTTTATGGTCAAATTGATTGTTGTGTTGTTACCTGAGCGATATGCATAGTTTTGTTTGTTACCAAGTAGAGAGAGTGAAGAAAGTGATGTTTTTTTTTGGCTGTGTTTGTTCATAAGCTGCTGAATTTTGATATTTTGTTATAATATATTAATTTTCTTAGCTAAATTCTGAGAATTCAAGAGTTGGAATATGAGAATTCAGATTTAAAGTTTTTTTTTTTTTGATAATTGGTTGTACTAAAGTGTTTTTTTTTTGGGTTGATTATAGGTTGCGGTGGCACACACAATTGGTCATGTGGCTGCAACGGTGAGTATGTCAAAGGTTGCTGTTTCCTTCACACACATCATCAAGAGTGGTGAGCCAGCGTTTAGCGTTCTTGTCTCCAGGTTCCTTTTGGGTGAAGCCTTCCCTACTTCGGTTTACCTCTCCCTCATTCCGATTATCGGTGGTTGTGCTCTCTCTGCCCTCACTGAGCTTAACTTCAACATGATTGGTAATATATATATTCTAGACATTCAAATGTTGTGTTTTGTCTTCCCAATTCTAGTTAGTTAGCTTCTATAAGCCATTGTAATTTTTCTGTTTCGGCTCTTAGGTTTCATGGGAGCGATGATTTCGAATTTGGCATTCGTGTTCCGTAACATATTCTCAAAGAAGGGAATGAAGGGAAAGTCTGTGAGCGGGATGAACTACTACGCTTGTCTCTCAATGTTATCACTCTTGATCCTCACTCCCTTTGCATTTGCGGTTGAAGGACCTCAGATGTGGATCGATGGCTGGCAAAAAGCTCTCTCCGACATCGGACCTCAGTTTGTCTGGTAATTTTGCCTCTCAATGTTTTGTCCTGTTAGATGTATCCTTGTCCTGTTCCTATACTTCGTTGTGAAAAGACCCATTTATCAAGTTCTTGTCTTTTTCTCTCTCAGAATATCTGTTTTTATATTAAGACGCCTTTAGTGATTATGTCAATTAACACATTTGTTTCTATCAAATTTTGTAGGTGGGTGGCTGCGCAGAGTGTGTTTTATCATCTCTACAACCAAGTGTCTTACATGTCTTTAGACCAAATCTCTCCCTTGACGTTTAGTGTGGGTAACACCATGAAGCGTATCTCAGTAATAGTCTCCTCCATTATTATCTTCCGCACTCCAGTGCAGCCCGTTAACGCTCTTGGAGCTGCCATTGCTATCCTCGGAACCTTCTTGTATTCCCAGGTAAACCACACCGCGCATAATCTGTGAAATGACCAATATACCCATGTTATCCATATTCCACTATGATAAATAAGTGTCTCTTGGCTTCACTTCTTGGCTTGTTCATCATCATCATGAATCAATATCTTAAATGTCATCCTCATGTTACTTTATCACGGTTTTTTGCGCGTGTTGCAGGCAAAACTTTGATCGGGCAATGCATGGAGTGTTCCGGTCCGATGCTGAACTCGTGATTTCGGTTTAAACCAGGGGAGGGAGATGTAGATATTTGTCCTCAATAATGATGAGACTGGAGACGACAATGTTAGTGTGTTAGGCAGTTTCTTAAATTGAGCTTTTTGGGTTTAATTGTTTGAATTTAGGGGAAACGAGAAAGATTGCCTCTTTGTAACTAAAGTGGGACATCAATTACCCCTTGAGAGAGTAAGACTATTTCAAAATATATTAAGAGAACTATTTCAAAAAATATATATAAAGAATAATATTTTTATTCGACCTCATATACAGTACCGGCCTTGGGCTAAAGCCCGTAAAGCTCAGGCTTGGGGAGCCAGAGATATTAAATAGTTTAGGGGCGCCAGTTTAACCAATTTGCACTTTAGTCTAGTGGTTGTAACCTGCTCTTGGTCTCTTCCTCTTATAGGTTTGAACCCACAGTCTCTTTCTTCCTTTTCCCTTCTTTTTGGTGATAATAATATTTTTCCATTTTCTGAGAATAACAGATTTATACGCAAGACATGCTTACATGTTCTAACAACTTAACTCTTTTGTTATGTATATTTTTATTACATGAACATCAAATAATATGGGATTAGATAACTAAGTTAATCAAACAAAACTCAATTATTTCTTTTGTTTTGTTAGATCTGTCTTTCTTTTTAATTTTTGTTTTGGTTTTCCTAAAAGAGCTATGTGAATAAAAAATATTCATGTTCCAATGTTTCACTATGATTGAGCTTTGTAGGAGTGAGTCAGCCTTTATTTATTTTTGTAATTTGGTTAGAAACTTTTGAAATTCAGAAAACTTACTATCCCATCGTTTTAACATCTTTCTAAATCTCTGTGAAAAGAATTAAACTATCCTATCTATAAATTGTTTATTTTGTGGTTTTCTATTCTTTGGATTTGTAAAAAAAGAAGCTATTACCAGATTTATGTTTTGAAAAGCTATTAAAATAGTATCTGAAAATAATGCTTTGATGTTTCTTTTTCCTTTTGAAAACAACTTTAGTTTTCATAATATTTGATACAATTTTGATTATATAATTAAAATACAGCAAATTTAAGTTATAGTAAAGGGGTACCATTTTTCTCAATAGCTTTAGGCACCGGACGAGTCCGGACCGGCACTGCTCATATATCTTCCTGGTTCTTGATCTTATCCGTTGAAGTTACATGAATAAGCATAATTTTATTTAAGTAGCTTGTTAATTCTTCTGAAGTTACCGTATAAGTATAATTTTCATTTGTAGAAAAGAAAATTCCAAAAGAAAGAAATCCAAAGAAACAATAATTATTAGTGACGTATTTTGTTTTATGATGATGCTTGGGAATAAGAGAAGGTTACATAAAAGGACACATTATGAATTCTCTTTACGCGTGAAGACACATTCTGATCTTAGAACACTTTAGTTGTACGGCTGTGTAAATTTGTGACAAAAATGACCTTGATATGTTTTAGAGAAGCAACCATTACATAACTTAGTTTGGAGAGTTGGTTCCAGCTGTGACGTTTATTCTGAGGTTTGCTGTTTGATGTATTTCTCTACATAATTTTTTATTTTTTAACAATAAATCAACTTTTCATACCCCAACATATTTGATCCATAATCAGTTTCTAATTCTCAAATATGTATATATATATATAAGTATATATGTCAAAAATACGATTTTTTTTTCATTTTATTTTGATATCCATGTGTATATTTATATTTATATTAAAAATTTAACTTTAGTTAACATAGTGGAATGTCGTGGATGTGTCCGTGGTGGATCAGTCACTGGTGGTTAGGTTCATGGACAATTAATGTTGTGGATGCATTCGTAGTAAATGCAATTAATTTACTGGACACAGTTTATATGCATTATGTGGACGTCATTTGATGGACACAAATGAGTTAATTAGGTGGCATTGCGTACAATTTATGAAAGACAGACTCATCTGGATGGTCAAAGTTGTATTCATGAACTCTAGCAAGTTCTTCTTCAGTCAAACTATAGTAGAACAAGTAATGCCACATCATTCATTCTCTTAATATTTACTGGAGCAATATGTGGACGGAGAAAGTATTTCTTGAATAAGATTCATACGCTCATAACATCATTTAAATACATTCAGCGTCGATTATAAAAGTTTTGTATTCTGATTATCCTGTTTTTAAATATTTGGTGTTGTGAGTAATTTGTTTCTCTTCGGCTATGTTTATACTCTCCACAATACATTCATCCATGATATACTCACATACATATTCATGAGACACCATCCACGACACACTAACCACGAGAATCCTATCCACTATACATTCATCCATAAAACACTGTCCACAAATCACCCATCCATGAGTATTATAGATGATAGGAAAGTTTTCAGATATCCTTGAATTAGTACACATGCTCTCAGACATGGTTCGTAAGATCACAAAGTCTAAGACATTTCATACTTGAGTTTCCACTTGATTGTACAAAAACTTGAAACACAAATAGCCAATTGCATAACTTCTTTATAAAAAAGTTAACATAATTCTCTTGTCCACAAGTATCTTGTCCATAACTATTTCATTAACAAAGACTCTTACAAATAATTTGTTTTCTTTTTCTTAACTTGTTTGATTCTTATATATATGTTTTAAATTTCAAATAATGATACAAAAAAGGGAGAATATGAAAACAAATTACAAAGAGGGCTAATTACAAAATATATTCGATTATTGATGGAAATAGAGATGCAATTAAGAAGATGGAAAAGCTTATAATAATCTTGGTGACCCAGATGACAGTGGACTCAGATTTGCAGATACATCAGGGAGGATCGCCGAGGATAAAACGGAGAGAAACGACGTACGTTGAGCAAATTTTTTGGTGACCACAACATCCGTAGGCAACCCATTTGATATTCGTAGGCAAATTTTTCGGCACATCTATCATCCGTTGTTTAATTTGGGATTGGAATTGAGAAAGTTATTTTGAAGCTAGAGAAGATAGAGGTCTAGTGGGGAAGAAGAGTTATTTAGTTAAGGGTGTTTTTTTTTTGTCCGTCATGAGTAAGTTGTTTAGTTAAGGGGTGTCAATGTCTTTACACAGCAAAAAAGTGTGTAGCAAGTCCAATGTGACCTTTAGTGTAATTAGAAACTGGAAAAGTGTCTGAGAGAGTAAATATTTCTGGGAATAAAGCAGAGGCTTTAGATATTTTAGATTAAAAAAAGAAAAAAAAAAGAGATGACTCTTAGGATTTCAGAAGAGGCAGAGATATGTTCAGTGAAGAATTATACTAAAAGAAGATTCTCTCTATCTGAATTCGCGTTTCGCTTATCTTTGTTATTAATTTATGCATCAAAGTCGCCACCTTTTTGTTTAAATTAGTCAAGATCACAAGCTACACATGACAATAGCAGACAATCATATCATGCTTGCCTGTATATGCAAATTGAGTTTCAGTAGAAAACAGAAGGTGACAAAAAAATAAGAAAACAGAAAAAAAAAGAAAGACATGTAGCCAACGTTTGAACATCTTTATCTCCTCTTCCAATGAAGTTCAATACGACTCTGGTTCCGTTTGATAACGTCGGACATAGCTTCTCGAGGTGAGTTAGCACGTCAGAGGTCTCTAGTGTTGGGATTATCTCCTCTAACCGCGAAACTCTCTTGAAATAAACAGCATATTTTACAGTACAGAACAAAATATTCTTTACGCTTTTACAAAAAAAAAAGAAAAGAATATGAGAACAATATCAATTTTCTAAGTTAAAGAAAAAACAATATCAATTTTCTAGATTAAACTGAAGACAAGCAACACATAAGGTTATTAATCTGTTTGTGCAAATGACACAACTATAAAAATTAGTGAATTTAGAGGATGTTTATGATTAATTGACTACCAAATGCAACAACACCGATATAATAACAAAATAATAATACAAATACATTATATAATAGGAATTTGCAGTAGATTACCATAATAAAACCTATAATTAGGTAATCGGATAAGATACTGTTGAAACTTCAATATCCCAAAAGTGTCCTACTCTTAAGCATGTAGATAGAGCTGACCGGAACAATTGTTGCCCCTACATGCACAAAATAACTACGACCCTAATGACTCTCTCACTTCGTCATTCTTTCTTTTTCCTGTTTTTTCTTCGCTCCTTCCTGATTTTTTTTGTTGAAGATTTATTTTTCTAGCGAAAGTCTATGAAAAAAAAGACAAGATTGTGGAGTACGATGTTTTATTTAGATATCTCTTTCTTCTCATAAATATCATCTTAAATGTTTTTTTATTTTTCAGATTCTCCTTTTACATTTTCCATATTCTCTTTATTGTGATCATTTTTCATTTTGTTCATTTTTAGTTTGCCTTCTCTCACACTGGTTTCATCGAAAAACATATTTCATTGAAGAAAAAGAAGATTTAGCTTCAGATCTATATGTACATAAAAGAAAATCTATTGTATACACGCCTGGAACTCATACCCATAGATTAAACAGTAGGGATGTCAATTGGGTTCTCCCGTCCCGTCCCGTCCCGTACCGCTGCGGATTCGTCTTCGGGCGGGATACGGCGGGCCTGTCCTGCGCGGGATGCGGTCTTGAAAATAGCTGCCCAATCCCGTACCGCAATTTTTACAGGCCTTCGCGGGCCGTCCCGCGAGATATCGAATATTGCTCTGTTTTTATTTTTCCTGCACAACAAACATAAACAAGAATGAGTTTCTGCATGAAGAAACAACAAACAAGAATGACTTGATCATAGCAAAGTCTCTTTCATTCACGAAGGTTGTGTTACACTAGTTTTATATATTCACGAAGAGCTATTGAGAATAGTCTTTCAGCTGATATGAATGATTGCACCATTCTGTTAGACGTGAATCCATAAAGAAAAAGAAAAAAAACTAATCTTTTGCTTCACTTGTCCTATTTGTAACGTTTTCTTTATCGTTGTGTTGGTATATATTTCATTGCAACATGTTATATGCGTATATTATCTAAATGTTAGAACATGAACTCAAACATCAAGCCAAAATAAAAAAAAAACATAACATGAACCCGTAGGTCAACTTCATACAGCTCTTGTTGCTGACTTGATAATAGCAAAATCTCTTTCATGTTATCTTAACCAAAACACCAATGTGATAAAGCAAAACACAAGAAATCCCATATTTTAATAAAGCAAAACACCAAATCAATATAAAGCAAAACACCAAATCAAACTTGATCATCTTCATCTTCCCCATTGAAGATAGACTCAAATGATGGTAATTTCTCTTCTTCACCATCGCCATCGATTTCTTCATCTGCAAATATCAGAAACTTCTTTTACTAAGGATAATGGATAATGATAATTTAAAAAAAAATTATAATGTGAGTTATTTACCATGTGCGTAAGATTCGTATCCCTTGATCCAATTTCTAGTGCATATCAGAGCTTGTACATTTTACATCTCCGCCGATGTCTTCTCAACCCACTTGTTCCATGCGAGTGAGAATACCATGCATACTCATTCTTGCAATGATTGCACACAGCTTTCAAATCTCCATTGGATTTTTCAACCACCGTGAAATCCTTCCAGACGTCTGATCTTTGCCTATTCTCCATATCCTCCAAAGCGTTTTCAGTCTCGTCCAACTCATCTTCTTCCAGTTCATCATCAAAATCTGGTATCTCCTCAATCTTTTTCTTATTCTTTTACGATTGAGTAAACACAGCAGGCTGCTGCGAGTGGCGAGACTCGACCCTTTTCTTTTGGGAGTGAGGCACTGGCTTTCTTCTCCCACCACGAATCACAGATTTTATAGGAACAGACTTCTTCTTACTACACGCCTGTGCGGACGAGCCAATACCTCCATCTAAAGTGGATTGGAGCATGGGTTTCCTAGAGGCTGTTCCATAACTGGTCTTTCTGCGAGGCTTGGTTGTTTCGGTTGGTGGAGTGATTTCAACATCAGAATCGTCAGTATCATCAGTAAGACTGATAAGCTTTCTTTTCCTTCCTTGCTTCTTTCTGTCAGCACTACTTACACCACCTTCTGCGAACTGATCATCGACCTCCTCCAATGCAGCAAGCGTAGCCATAACTTGATGAGTTCCCAAGTCCACAGTATTTGGTGGGGAGTACTTCGGATCAAACGTGAACTGTTCTTCTGAGTCGCTTATTGATCCCATTCTCTCTCAAGGTTTTCTGTCGTAGTTTGTTTTTTCGAAAATTCTATTTTGAAACCTAAGTTACGGCTGCCTAAGATACGTGTGTAGGGTTTTTAAAATATTAACAATTATTTAAATTAAGTTTTGTTTAAATTATAAGGTAACTAAACGTGAGAATGGGTTTCTCTATTAAACGTGAGAGTTTCACACAACACAAAAGTACAGCGAAAGAACTACATTCATTCATCATCCACAACAATTATAAGATTACAAAAAGTCTCTGTATCTTCTTCAGATCAGAGTATCTCATCTCTCTCTTCTTTGCTGCTGCTTGCAGTGCCGTTTTCACGAGTATACGTGCAATCCCTGCAAAAGGACTTGTGAATCCTTTGATTCCTCTTCCTCTCTCTTCTTCTCAGCTTCGTTGATTCAAGAACTAAGCAACCTTCCAAATTAAATCACAAGCAATGAGAAACAAATTTAAACCAAGAACTAAGCAACGACATCAAACCAAGAACTAAGCAACGACAACAAATTTAAACCAAGTTCACAAGTCAGAGATGGACCGGTATAGCATACATTCAACATCTAAAGTCTAAAACAATGCACACAGGGGAAGTAAGAGAGTTTGTGAACGTACAGGCTTGTGATTTTCTGGCTTGTTGAATATCAGACCTGAGGATCATCGAAGGCAATCCCTTTCCTCGTTCCCTGCGCTGCTGCCTCTTCCACCTCTCTCAGCTTAACAAGCCTCTGTTTCAGCTCCTGCAACGAGAACCAACCTTCTTCTCTGGGTGCAAGGAGGCAACATCTCTTCCAAAATAAACAACAATATTATTGATCCTATATATAAGCCCGTGCAAATCCTATGACAATGTCAATGTCTAGTTGCCATTAAAATGAAATGGCACTAATAGCGTGAGCATGGTGAGTGAAGTTTCCTACGATATATCAACACCCTTAGGTAATAAAACAAAACATCTTAATCATCACCTCAGCAATGCCAATGACTACACGTGAAAGAAACATATAGCTTCGTTGTGGACTTTGCTTATCTAATCTGATATGTCTAGAAAATATAAATTAAATTGACAGATTAAAGAAGAGAAAAGAAAACCATTTTTGTTACTAATGAAAACCAGTCTATAAAGGAAATGATGAGACGGTTTTGTTACCACTGGTTCATGGCTTGTTTGACATGTTCATCAGGCTCAGTGTCAACGATGAGAGTTTGCAAAATCTCAAAACCGTAAGCAGACATTGCCTTCTCGAGCTCCTCTTCAACAGCTTTGGCAATTTCATTCTTCTGCTCAAACAGACAAGTAATAGTTAACAATAAAACCATCAAAGTTTCTAATAGAACAGCTCATATAGTTTCAAACATCAAGCCACAATGAAAAACAGAACATGAACTAAACATCAATTAAAATCGACTAAAACCGAAGCTAAGCTAAGCACAATCACACTCACATCAAGAACAATGACTTAATATCAGATTAAGAATCATCATGTTTCAATGGACCATTTTATCATTTACGAAGTACACATGCAGAAATTGTAATCAAAATATAAAGTCTATAATTCATGAGAAGAAGAAATTTAATACCTTTTGGTGGAACGAAAAGGAAGAGAACCTCCTCTGCTGCAGATTGAACACGATGTGGTCACCAGAAGCATTGTCGCATGTCGGACATCTAACGGCCATTGTCGGAGCTCAATCTCTTCCTGCGGCCATCATCGGAGCTCCATCTCTTCCCACGGCCATCGTCGGAGCTCCATCTCTTCCCACGGCCAGAGCTCCATCGCTTCCCACGGCCATCGTCGTCATCGCTTCCCACAGCCATCATCGTCATCGCTTCCCACAGCCATCGTCGTCATCTCTCATTCTCTCTCTTTCGTTTTGTTTTCAGGTGACGAAAGCAACTGAAGCTTCTAGCGGTTCATCTGGGCTATCCCGCGGTTCATCTGGGCCATCCCGCTTTTAACCCGGTACCGTGCAAGCCCCATCCCGCAAAGCCCGCTTTTTTGCGGGTCATAAATTCCTAGGCCCAAACCCGCCCCGCACCAAACCCTTTTGGGCCAGGCCCGCGTCCAATACCCAGTTTGCCATCCCTATTAAACAGTGTATACTCGCGAAAATATCTCTTGAATCACAGCAGTGGTATGATTTTCACCACCTCATATTGCATACAATACTGTGGTACCATTTTCACCACCTATGTTTTCATTTTGTGGTTTTTGTTTGGTGAAATGAAGAGCTTGATCCAACAACGTTATGCTGAAAGATCTCTTTGAAATATGAAGATTCGAATTTGAATACCCATAGTTTTGATTGTAACATCATTCCCGTGCAGATCCAAGTTTAAGCTCGACTAAGGTTGTTTCATAACAGTCATGGTGGAGACCATGTTTGATTTTTTCAGTTATTGATTTTAGCCTCTAAGAAGCCTTTTTATGAGGTTTAATGTCCATTAATTTATCTGTAATACTTTGTAATTTCAGGTTAAAAATCATGTGTACATATTACTTCATTTTTTATTATAACTCAACTCGAAGTTATGATTTACTATCCTGTTTTAATACACATTCATGTTCTAAATACCGGTTTATTTGGAGGCACTAAACATTTTAATCCCGGCAAACAAATGATATTGATGGCTATTACAAGATTTACCCGGTTTAACTTTCTAATATACGGTTAAGGCACGTGCATACATATTACTCTATCTCTTATAATAACCTAATTCAAACCCATGATGCAGATACCGGTTTATTTAGAAGCACTCAACATTTTAAATATCGGCTAACAAAATCATATTTATGGCTATTAGAAAAAATTATCTGGATTAAAATTCAAATATCCGGTTAAGGTTCACGCCTACATATTACTTTATGTCTTATAATAACCTAATTCAAACCCATGATGCATTAGCCGGTTATAATGCATATTCATATTAATATAAACAAAAATCATTTCCTCGCTATTATTGTTACAGTCCGGATTATCTATGTATTATCCGGTTGTTGAATAAGTTATCCGGATATGCATATCATATAAACCGAACCCATCATCGTTTAGCATCTAAAATAAATGATTGACAAACAATTGTGTTTTATGAATAACAAGCCATTAACATACTTTGCAAATTTTCGGTGAACAAAATAATTTTATGGATTAAATTAAAGTTAGTTTCAGTAAAAAAATATTAAATTTATTTCTATCTTATATAATTTAGATGAAAGTTATAATTTCAATGAAAAATTATTTTTATGCAGATTTATATTAGATTTTTTTAAAAAAAAATTATATAGTTTCTATAGGAATACTGTTGGTTTAAAAAAATTATAATATAAATTACGATATTCGTAGTGAATATAAATTAAAATATAAAATATATCTATATATTTTATTCATAATATTTCAGTTTTAATTAACTAATTTAAAATATTAATTTTATTTTTATTTATTTATTCGTAACCGTCTGCAATCGCAAACTTAGCGGAAGCCATCTTTTCATTATGAAAAACATTTGAGCAATTTGACGCAGTTTCTGACAGTTTTTGTAATTGATATAAAATGCAAACAACCGCTAATATTCGCGAACAAACCGTTTGCAGGGATAGCAGAAGAATTCCTTAATTTGTGAATAACAATTTAAGTTTCTTTTATGGTTTATTTAGTTTATTCAAAGTAGTATATATATGATTATACTTATCACATAAGTAAAAACAAAAAAAAATTCTGTAAAGCATGTTATCTTTTTTTTTAAATCACATTTATTTGAAATTAGGTTATGTTTATTTAAATAATTTAATTTTTAAAATGCATATATCTAAAAGTTTCAAGAAGGACACATGCGTGAAATATTAGAATTTGAAAGACATATATTTATAAAAAATATTATTTACTCTTTTTAGTTTATAAAAAGGTAAAATAAAGTGTCAGTGTATAGATAGTATGTATAAGCATATTAAGAAATGTAGTCGTTTATAAGAAACTATAAGACTCTCACATTTATAAAAATTGTGAAAATAAAAATATTAAAAAATAAAATGGGGTTTCTGAAATATTATAATTTTTTTTAATTTTCCTTTATTTTTAATTTGATTACCTTGATATAAAAATTAAAAATAAAATAGTTTTATTATAAAGTAATCTACTATTAAATCACTGTATAAGTTTCAAAACAATTTTCATATTTTAGTCTAAAATATATATTTTTGAATATATTATATTTATTGTTTTCTTTGACTTAATTTTTTAAATAATTATTTTTGTAATTTGATTATTTTTAATAAATCATTTTATTAATGATAACTTAGTAATCAACCAACCTAAAACTAATTTTTATTCAAAATTACTTTCCAAATAAATGAACATTATAATATACTGTATGTTGTAACTCCAATTGAACCTCTATGTTGATTTTAGGATATGACTGGTTTTAACGCATCAATTATGAGTGCGGTTGTAGGAGTTTGCGGATGTAACAGAATGTTATTTCAAGTATTATTAAACGATTTGTAAGACTGATACTTAGTTATAAATTGGTACATTTGTAAAATACTTATGACTCATTAAATATAAGATGATGTAGCAGTTTAATAATAAATTACTAATATCAATATATTATAAAAATATTAAAATCATATTATTATGATAATATATAAAATTATTCATTTAATATAATTAATAACAATCTTATGTTTCTTTTTATTTTATTGTTATTTTTATTAGATAAAAGCTAATCTCAATCAAACTGTGAACATTTATATTAGATTTTTTAATTTTTTTTTATATATGCATATATGGATATATGTTTATATATGTAATACATTAGTGTCTAAAAAGTTATAGTGAATAGCTTTGGTTTAAAGTTTTTAATATAAATTATGATAGTTTTAGTGGATACAAATTAAAATATGAAATTTTTTGGATACTTTTATTTATAAATTTTGACTTTAAATTGTTTGCTTTAATATTTAAATATTTTAAACGTAATTTTATTTTATTGTTTATATGTAATCTCTTTTAACTGCAAATGTAAACTAATTTTTATTTTGAAAAGTTTTAAACAATTTAAAGCGGTTTACAGTCTTTTGTGTGATTATTGTAAAACACCACTCCGATTCACAACTGAATACTACGATAAAACTGTCAAACCCTTGAAAACTCTTGTCTAAAAAAACTTTTTACCACTCCCAATTTGGTACAGATGCCATATTTTTCCATTCGTTGAATCTAAAGATTCATGTGTTTGTTGGTCTCATTTAAAATGATTCATGTAGATTTCTTAACATTAATATTGATTCTTAGTCAAAGTTAATTCCTAACTCGTATAATAAAGAGAATAAATTGTATGTAAAAAGTCATATTCAACTTTACATTCCAAATTACTCTTTATATTCTAAGAAGGTTATTTGCCATCCAGAAAATATGACAATATCATAATATAGTTTATCATTCATTGAATCTAACGATTCTTAAAGATTCGAACCTTTTTTTTCTTGTTTCAGTTGCTTCATGCATTGATGACAGATTTATTAGCATTATTAGCAAATAGTGCAAATTTGCAAAGCTCCTAAAAGACAAATGGCTGCCAAATAATATATGTTCACTATTACATCTTTTGATAAATAACTGTTTCCTTTATAAAATATGTATTTAAAAAAAATATTCTTATAAAAATTTGTAATCATTCATTTAAAATCTATTCTTAATCAAAAATTATTTTCAAAATAATATAATAGATGGTTTCCATTCAACTCATTGATTTTAAAACTTATTTATCTGCTAAGAATATTGTCTGTGACTCAAAGAATTTAACATATATTATTTACAATTCACTGAACCTAAATATTCATTTTTATTAGTTAGAATTCTTCCTGAATGAATTTATCGACATTAGCAATTAGTGCCAAGTTACAGAACTCTTGAAAATAGTATTTGAGACTTTCATTCACTTGAAGCATAAGCGGAAATTTCAAGTTAGTCAATTTATAAATAAATCTGAAACCTTAAATCTTATAGTTAAAAATAATTGAAAAAGTTGAAAAGAAGGAATTAACAAGAAATATCAAAGTCGTGTTATTCAATCATGTATTTTAATAGAGTTTAAATCTAAAGAAAATCCATTGTTATTCAAATGATGATTATAAATTCAATTTTAAAATCTAGTGATATTCAATGAATGATTTAAGTCCAATATTTGAAATCTAGTGTTATTTAACTTCTAAGAATTTTAAAATTCTTTGTATTTTGGAATGATTTTGAATCATTTTTTATGGAGTCTCATGAATAAATGATTGAACTCAAAATTCAATGCATACTGGAGAGATTTTAGAATCCATCAACTCAAAATATCTTAAATAAATTAAATTTGATAGATTACAAAACATTAATAATTCATTTTAAATCACTAATTGAATAACACTCTGATCCCTAAATGTTACTGGATACTTGCTATTACATTATTACATGACTTAATTTACTCAACTATTTTCTGTTCCATCTTAGTTTCCAATCCTTCTTACACATGTGGCAAAGAAAAATAAATGTGTACAACACAAAAGGTTGCATATTGTGAGCAACAAGAGCAGACTGCATTAGTTGTTATAAAACCTAAAAATTATTCTAGGTGTTCGAGTAATGCCAAAGAGGCATTACCAACTAAACATGGTGAAGGGTTCATAGTTAAAAAAAAGTTTATTCGATTAATAATTTTTTCACTGATTTATGAAAAAAAAATAAAAAAAGATTTATGAAAAACTAGAATTGAAATCTATAGTCTCAGGTCATTCAAACTGTTGATAGGTTTCTATATTCAAAATATACCACTTATAGAAGTTTTATTCTGGAGATAACTCTCACATGACTAGATTCACAGAACCCTATCATGCAATCCTATCAAGAGTGTATATATAAGCACTCTCTGTAGCGTCTAACATATCACATACAAATCCGCAAACACCTCTAGCTTTCTTTCAAAATTCTCCACTTTCTCTTGATTACCATAATGGATCCGAGTGATCAAGCAGACAGAATCTCAAATCTACCAGATATTCTTTTGGTCCTCATCATTTCATGCTTATCTTTCAAGGAATGTGTTCAAACCAGTTGCCTTTCCAAGCGGTGGAGATCTGTCTATCTTGAGACGAGGAATGTTTCTTTCAAGGAATCCGACTTCTTGAGCCCTTCTGTCTACGCAAATCCCATAAGTTGGATTAGGGCGAGGGATGCGTTTGTTGATTACGTGTGTAGCTGGGTCGCTAGAATCGATGATCAACACATCGATACATTCGGGATTTCTGTCTCGTATCCAAAGACTTACTTGGATGTGATCGAGTCCCTGATAGCGTTCGCGGTCCGAAAAAGAGTCAAGGCCTTGGTTCTTGATTTCTCAAACCCGGCATGGACAACCTTTCATGATGTCAACCTTGATGAGTTGGTTGTTGAAATCCCCCAAAGCGTCTATGATCTAGCGACTCTCGAGTCGTTGAAACTTGGAGCGGTTAAGCAGTTTGACCCAACAAAACTATCAAACCCAGGGAAGCTCAAAACCGTCTCTTTCGGCTGGATGGTACTGACGAATTTTGAACCTTTGCTAAAGACTTCAAGGTTTGAGAGTTTAACTATCAATGGCTGCCGGGAACTTGATTTCGATACGATAGAAGGGAATATGAGGAAAGTTGCAATCAAAAACTGCGACTTTTCCATTAACTGCACCTTTGACCTCCCTAGAGTTGACATACTCAAGTACTCTGGAGATCTTTTCCGCTTCGAATTCGATAATATGAATACCATCATAAGCGAAGTTGAATTTGATTTCCGGGTGTTGGACAATAACAATGATGAATCAAATGATTCGACCACCGCAGAAGGAGGCATGCTTTGTCATCTCCTTAACAATCTCCTTGATGATGGTGGTCGAACTGCTACGACCTTAACGGTCTGTCCGTTTCTACTCAAGGTATGTATTTAGATTTACATTACATTTTCACACATTAGGTCACTCAGTGTAAGTTCATTTTAATTCATGGTTCTTTGAATTTTTTGAATACTTTGCCATGTGGTAGTAATTGTACCTAGTGAAAAGAAATTATGTTGAATATTTAGATGTTGTATAAACAGATTAGATATTAGTAGTTTGTGAAATTTATTAGGTTAAGTGTGTGTGTGTGTGTTAGTATTTGTGAAATATAGTATTGAGAGTTTTGTAGAAATGATATTTTGAGAAAAAAAAATCAATGAGATTTTTTCTGTTAAATAGAAAATAGTTTTCTTAAAAATGTTTTTTGATATTTCTATACTTTTATATATATTTTATATATTATATTTTAAAAAGTAACAATTCCTGTAAAATAAACAAAATTCGTTTTTAATTAAAATCTCACATAAGTTGATTTTTGGTTTTTGTTCGGATCAAAAAAATTTAAACTACTTTTCCTAAATTTTAGGAAATCTATTTATTAAAAATTTAATTGGCTAATAAAGTGTTTTAGAAAAAAATTAATACCAAAATCTGAATCTTAAAAAGTTTAAAAATTGTTTTTGAAAACCTAAAATCCAAATATGTTTTAGAATCTATAAAACAAGAAATGCGTATATTTTGCATTAGGAGACTATTTCTTTCGATAGTGTTAATTAAAGTAATTTCTTAGTGAACATAGAGCTATACCCTAAAAGTTTAGCGTTAAATTATTGTAAATATTGAATGTTTCGAATAAAATAGTGACAAAGTGAAATTTTTTCTTATGTTAGATGATTCCAAGATCTGAGCATCCACATTTTCTTCGCCCGATGGAAACAAAACATTTAGTGCTGAAGACGGAATTGCATCCGAGAGAGTTCAATGGAATTAGGCTTCTTCTCCTTAATTGCCCAAAATTGGAAACACTCACTATAGATTTGCTTCCTCCAAGCCCCATTGCAGTAAGTTTTCTTAATGTAAATTATACAGCCTCAAAAATGAATTATATGTTACAATATATATATATATATATGGATCACTTCATATTATTAAACCATGCGACAATGATTTCATATTTCCCAGACGGCTTCATCATATGCTGGCATAGATCCACAGACATACTGGATGCAAAACATATCATATGAGTGTCAGAGAGAGACTCTGAAAGCAGTTGTGGTGAAGAACTTCGCTGGTGGAGAAAATGAGCTGCACATAGTGAAGTTTTTTATTCAGTCTGAATGTGAGCATCTGGAGAGAGTTGAGCTGTACATGCCGTTTGATTTGGACGAGGGTCGAAAGATGTTTGCAAATGCCAAATCTGAAATGCTGCAACGCAGTTCGAACCGTGTCCAAGTTGTTGTGCACAATTCTTGAAGAGGTGATCTATTCAAGACTTTACTACCGGGTTTACTTTGCCATTTAATAATGTTTTCGAGTCTGTTTTAATAACTTCAAGAATGGATGTTCTTGTTTGAATCTGTTAAGTTTGTTTCGGTTTATTTGTTTTATGAATAAGAGCCTCATGAAAAACGAGGGCTTGGTTATCTCTATGAACCAAAGAAAAACTTTGATCTCTTTTAAAGATTTGGTTATTGTTTCCTGCTTAATTTCATTTTAGTTCATGTTCCGTTATTGTTGTTCCTGCTTAATGTCATCTTTAGTTCGTATTCGATTTTGGTTTTGTTTAATTCAAGGAATATGTACTATAAAGATGTATATGCAAGAACTCAATTTCTAGTTAAAACCTGTGGTTTTTCTTCTCTTTTTTTTTTTTTTGCTTTTGGTGCATCTTTGGCTTAGTTAAATTGATAATGTACCAGTTCTCTTGTTATGAAAATTGTTTTTTTTTAAATAAAATTGTTTATATTAGTATATTAATTAATTGATATTTTTTATCTTGTTCATAAGTTGAATTTTCTCCAAATTTTTTTTTCTTTTTTTGGCATCTATATATTTTGTGCTTTCAGTTTTGTTACTGATGAGATTCAAGAGCCTATATATCTTATCAATAAATATATATATCTTATCAAACAATCTAGGGAATTTCAGTTAAGAAAACACCCATATTTTCCATGTTGTTTGTCTCCTTCCTTCTTCTGTCTTTGCTCTTCTTCTTTGTGTTTTGTTTCGAAATTTAAATCTGCCCACATTGGTATGTAAAAAACCAATGATCCTCCAAATGCAACCAAAGATCTTGTTTCATTTATATGTAATTTTCCAAGACAAACATCACACACACACAGATATATATATATATATATATATATATATATATATATATATATATATATATTGTCTCATAGCTGAGCTCTATATTTCCTTTCACCATAAACTGCCTCAAGCTGGTGTAATTCTGATCAATACTGGCCAAACATATTCACTTCATCTCTTTCTCTTGAAGACTGTGCATGAAACTCTTTTTCAGAAAGAAGCTCGATTAAGAAAGGTTAAATCAGAATGATCGCTCTTGAACGTGTTTCAGTTACTCCGTTTCTGAGGCTTCCACGAAGCTGTTATCTATAGCATGATATAAGAAAAACAATGCACACAAACAACTCTAACAACTGTGAGCATCTATATATTTTATTCCTAAAACCTAGAGATAAAACTGACTGTGTTTTAATATCTTGCCTGGTTAGTGGTTATACCATCCAAAGACACTGCCAAACAAAAGAAAATCAAGACTTAAGGAAAAGGATGGGAATTAGTAACCAACAAATGGAAAACGTTAAAAAGCCTAAAAATCGCCTATAAAGCCGAAAAACCTGCATTGCAAATGTTTTGTTTTGGCTACCGTTAAGGGATTTTTTTAAAAAGGATTTACAAAGAACCAATTGATGTGAGGTTTAAAAAAAAGACGAAGAACCAATTGATGTGTTGGACCACGTGGTTACCCATCAAAACAAACTTGACCACCCTTATGAAACTCATGATGTGCCTGGTCCTAACTAAACCAAATCTGTGGAAAAATGACCACTAAAGGACAAAGAGAATGCCAATGTCTTTTACTTAGCCATGCTTCAACTTGTCAAACTAGCTCTCTGCATAGTATCGGAAGCACAGGTTCATCAAGTATTCGCTAAAGCTTGTCACTAGTAATAACATCGGAAATAGCCACGGATGAGCCACTAAATTTCTGTGGCTATAAAAAAAAAGAGCCACTAATAACCCACGATAAAGCCACGAACCCAAAAGACCACGACTTTGTTGAATCCGTGGTTACACCGTTGCAAAACCAGCCATGATATATCCACGAATTATCAGCGGCTACGGCAGTCACGCTCTAGTTACTAAATTTATGTGGCTATGTTGCCACGAATTGATCCTGTAGCTAGTTAGTGGCTAGTTAGCCACGATTGGCCACCGGACATTTAGTGGCTAGTTTTTTGGTGCCGAAATTAAAGTAGTTTGGCACACTTTTTATGTAGCTGGCCCGTGACTCTATGACACCATCAACGTCCTGTCACTCAAAGGACAGAATATATTCAAAAATGAGATAGTTATGTAGCCATTGAATATTTCGTGGCTGGTTAGTGGCTACATTTCAATTATATAAATCAACGCGGTTCTCGTTATTAACATATCACCTAATAATCAACTTCCAATGTTCTTCTCTTCATCTACTTCCGAAAGACTTTTTAAGTTACGAAACTATTAACTATGAAAAAATTCCTAATCACAATGTCAAGTTATTTTCAGTCAAGAGAGTGGATGGATCATCAAATCGATTCTGAAAATAATTGTGTTTCAAGTGAGTTTATTGAAGGTATTAATTTTTTTATTCAGTTTGCTTGTAATCAAGCATGTTACTTGGAACGAAACATATTATTGTGTCCATGTGCGCGATGCAAGAACACTAAACAACTGGAAGCAAGAGTTGTATCCAAACATCTTTTTTCATTTACGAATTTAAGGGACACTATTATATCTGGACGAGTCATGAAGAAAAACTGTTTTGATGTTGGCGAATCTTCAGGAGCAAATAATATCAATGATGAAGATGGAATGTGTGAAGGTCAAAATGGCAACTACGGATAATTTCGTGGCTAACAGTGGTTAATACTTTTTTTTTGTCACTGAAAATTTTATTAGAAACCTCTAAAAAAAGAAATAAGCTCAAAGCAATTCCCCAAATCAGAAAGTCTATTACAAAGAGAAAAGACTTGGAAAGCCTTTTTTTGCTAAATCATTGGCAACTAAGTTGTCCGATCTAGAAACATGATAGATAGATATTGTTGCATCACAAGAGGAGATCGATTGAATGTTGTTCACCATTCCAATGATTTCTTTTGAATGAAAGTTTCCGGAGATCGCTCTGATGAGCGTTAAACTATCGGAAAAAACCTTGAGTGTGGAGAACTCTAAGATTAGTGCCATGCAAAATGTCGATCGAAACATGGTGGCCTCTGCAACAAGGGTATGAAGCCCTATTTGACTTTATTTGACACTGAAACATACATGAACCGCTTTGAATCCACCAAAGCTTATGAAGAGACTAGGTGAATCTTCGATAACATGCATGTGATTTTATGTTTTTAAGCTTATAAAGATATAAATTTACCGTTTTATTTTATCAGATAACACGTGATTTTATGTTTTTCTTATTATGTACTGTAAATTGTGTTTACATACTTGCTTTCTGCCGTCGGGAAAAAAAATTGGTTGTTTTCTGAAAGTTAGAATCATTTTTTGGGTCAATTTTAAAGTCAGAATCTCATATATGACAATTTATGGAATGAAATATATTTTGGTAAATGTAAATAAACAGAATAACTGTATTATTGGGTGGATTAAGTGGCCTTTCGTTGTTAAAAGAGTGGGCTTTCTATTTGGATCCACATAAAAATAAAAAAAATAGATATATCAGAGCCAGGTTTCGATCCTGGGACCTGTGGGTTATGGGCCCACCACGCTTCCGCTGCGCCACTCTGATATTTTTGTTCAATCTTTTATCGTTAGTGAACTTTACTTTTATCAAAACTCCATTCAACAGGAGTTCAGATCACTGAAGTTTGCATGCTACCTATAATGGAGGTTTTATCAGTTTACAGGAGCTATGCAACCACCTTCGTCAGAGAAGGAAAAAAAGAAGAGCGTGAAGCTGTGACTGAAAGTGATTGTCTTCAAGCTATGCATCTCCTCGTCCTCAAGATCCTAATGCGTAATATAATGGGCAGTTACAGTTTCTATAGCAACGGCAGGTAACTCAACTACACCAATAAATAACAATCTTTTTCAAGATTGTATGTTCTTCACACCACTTTTTCTTATTACTCCAATGCAGTGAGAGATCAACACCAGCTTCTTCTACCAATGTCTTGGACAATGGACTAAGTATGAGTTTTGGAGTTCATGTTTAATTTCGTATGAACATATTGTTTCACTGAATGAAACTTAATCAACTTTTATATAGTTTACATAAAAAACAAAGTGAATTTGGTATATGACAGTGGTCAAACTTATAAACGATCATCGACATGTTCACAACAATTCTGAGTTAAGAAAAAAAAAACAAGAGAACCGGTGAATTAAAATAAAATTGATCATATTGATATAAAACTATTATCCAAATAATAATAATAAAAAGTAGTAATAATCATCTATATAACGAATCATGGTAAATTTTCCTGACATCTTTAAGCTAAGACAATAGTTAGATTCTGTTTTCCTATTTTCTGATTATAAAGAGATTGAATCAGACTTTAAGCTCTCTAAGGATCTCCAGATAATCATTGTCCTTGTGAAAAATGGGTCTCTCTCACATTCTCCTGCACGGCCTAATAAGACAAATCAAACATGAATCTCAACAGAGAATAAACATAAAAGCTTTTGGATAAAAAAAATCATTAGTATGGTTTTTTTACCTGAAGAAGCTCTGTCATGTTGCCTCGTCCATTACTCGGCATAGGTTTTGGCATATGGACTGGATGCACAGGGTGTATCGCCTGCAACGGCTCAATAGACAGAGCCTGCTCCTCCGACTCGGCGTGGACTCGACCTTTCTCCATCACTTGTGTAAATAGCGTCTCAAATGGTTTGCCGTTACTAGCTCCACTCGCTTGAGACTCGGTCTCGGTCTGGATATGACCGTGGTGGACCGGAGGCAAAAGAGGCTTAGGCTGAATAGGGACAGGAACCAATGCTCTAGCACCACGCTTCTCATGTAACCTCGATTTGCGACCTCGTTGAGCTGCTGATCTACGATGATCCACAAGGTCATTGTTTCTTCTGATCATTGGAACGTGAGGAGCAACGTCGTTGTCAGCCGATAGAGGATGGAAGTGACCAGGCTTGAACACCACACCTCTAAGCATGGTGTCTGAACCCCCAACCTTAACTGAAAGCAAGAACCCGTCTTCAAAGGTTGCCTCGATCACGCCAGTAACATGTTGTCCGACCAAAGCTTCATCCTGGTGCTGAGTCCTGCTAAAACCTGGAGGAGAACGGTTGTTGTTGGAGTCGTCGAGCTTGAAGTGTTTCCTCGGGCGACCTCGTTTCCGTTTGGCCAAGGGATCTCCGGAGGTAGTGTGGCTGTTCTCCGCATGCCTTTCCTTGTCCATATCTCTTACCTATTAAACAAGGTGAAGTGCATGTGAGAATCATCACAACTCACACATAAACAACACGAGGCGTATATTATCACACAGAGTAGAAGGGATTTATATATACACTTCTTTTTTTTGTCACGAAAGGAATTTATATATACGCAAAACAAACAAAAATGCTTCTAACCAAATGTTACCACAAGGAACAAAAAAAAAATCTTCAAAATTGTGAAGTACCATTGAAATAGCAAATACCAAGGACTGGAAACTGAATTGTTACTACTTACTATAGACATTACTAGGAGTTGGGATTTATGAAGATGAGATCCATTACTAAATCCAATTCTCTTTATGGAAGAACATGCAAATCATGTTTAATTAGCCCCTAAATCGGGACAACTAATTACACCAAAGTAATCTCAAAATCAGACCCTGAACAGAAATTAACAGTAGCCCTAAAAATCGCAACAAGTAAATAATAAATTTATCTATTGGATTTTATTAAAAAAATCGAATGAAAAGACATATCGCAAAATATTATTAGCAAAGAGGAAAAAAAAAGGACTCATGAGAAGACAGCTTTACAGTTTCCCGTCACAGAAATAAAACCAAACCTGCGATTTTTTCGGCTCCGTTTCCTTAGATTTCTTCTTTGTGGCATTAACAAGGACGAGTCAAAAACGGCAAATGAAAATAAAAGGAAACATTTGAAGAGGAAAAAGAGGGACCCTTAATTTTAATTTCTGAAAAGATTTGTGGTATTTAGTGCAAACTGCAAACCCTCTTCTCTCTTGCAGTAAACTAAATTAATTGGTTTGGGGCTTTTTAGAATTATTATATCTTTGCTTAGATTACTTTTTATTTTGTTTCTTGTTCTTTACAAATCACGTTCTTCTTTTTGGGAGGTCACGTGTATTCAACTCTCGTATATGGGAAATTTGGGCCGAACATTAAGCCCAATTAATTGACAACAAAAAGTATTTAAGCCCATTCTTTAAGAGCTGTAGTTATTTTAAAACACCCAACAACAATCAATAACTTGATCAAATGAAGCTTACTTTTTGCATGTTCTAGTCTCTTTCCCTCATTCTTTGATATCCATCAGAACGCACTATTTATTTTCTGATTTTTAAATTTTCGTGTCATTTCGTGAACAATTGTTTCTTGAGCATATAACTTCAAGAAAGATATGAAAAATACAACAATCGAAAGTTTTATCATCATTTCACAAGTCAAATGTCCAAGCCTTCAACCAAACAACAATCAAAACGAAAACAAATGATCACACACACCGCGTACAATTATTCAAATATCTTTATATAGTAACATAGAGATTTAAGAAACGATCTAATTAGAAACCGTGGATCTTGATCTGTTCCTTCTTAGCGATCCCAGTTTGAACCAAAAAATGAGACACTTTCTTCCTCTGATCACCCTGGAGCTGAATGATCTTCCCAAGCTCCTTGTCCTGCACCACGTTCCCGTTGCAGCAGAAGTCTTTCTTCAGATCCTTGAGAATCTTCTCGTAGCTGTACGCTTTCTTCAGACCTTGAACAGTCGTCAAGCTCTTTTTCCCATTCCTCTGCTGGATCCTGACGTGGATGTACTCTTTGGTCCCTGGTGCATCTGATTCTTGAGCTTCTGCGAATGGGTCGAATGCTGATGGAACTTGGATGTCTAGCTCAACCATGTAATAAATTTGGTTACTTTGTAACGGAAGCTGTTCGGTTCTCTCTGCAGAAACGAATCATAATTGGCTGATTAGATCATAGACAAATCAAGAACATAACAGACTTCAATAAAAACATTAGACGAGAACATACCTTGAAGACGATCGAAGTCTTTGAGTTAGTTTTTAATTGATTGTAATGAAAGAAGAGTATAGGTGTGTACTTATAGGGGTTTTCTTTTTTTCTTTTACCAATTAAACTTTCTTTTGAGGCGGTTAAATCGTAGCCGCAAATTTATGACTCGCTAGACACGTGTATGGATAAGTTCAGTTCGGTGACCAAGTTGTACAGAATATAATAATTGCTGTGAGAGGCATAGAATAATTGCTTGCTTCATCGCTTACAATAAACGCGCAACTCTCTGGGCCCACTAAGAGCGCTCACTAGATAAGAAAGAAATATTAAAAAATGGTAGCGTGTAGTGTGAGCCACAAGTGGGTGGGTCCTATATCGACAATCGCTAAGAAGATTCGCGACGTCATTGATAAAATCAAATTTCGATTTCAGTTTTCTTCTTTTAAGGAAAAATGTTAACGGAGAGCTCAAACTCGATATCGGTGGTTGTCGTCAGACACAAGGCACTGTCTGATTGCAAATTGTTCAATGCATTTATTAGTAAACTGAGCACGTTCTTTTAAACGGTTTACATATATAGTGGAGCCGACAAAATATTCCACTAGCATAACGGTATAATTTAGGCAAGGAGAGCACACAGATACATTTCTCCCTTTTTTGGCTGACATCAAGCTCTTAGGCTGTACGTAATGTACTAATGTGTGAAGGCACAAAGGAAAATATAATAAACCAATATGAACCTCTATTTGCCATGATTCATGGGACTGATTCACTAATTTGAGATGGAGTCAAATTAATATTAAAGGCTACGGCTTAATAATTTTTTAAAACGAGGTATCAAAACATCGTTAACGTTCTATAAATCTCTTCAACAGTTCTTCTAATATTCTTCTTCATTTTTAGAAAGTTTTCTATTTCTGCTTTGGGCTTAACGCTAAACATTATCGAGATTTCTTTACACTACAATCCCAACACTAGCCAAGTTCGTGAGGTGGATTCCATCGAAGTTCTTGGCAATAATAGGCTAATAGCTTTCACTCCTAATTACTAAATGTTAAAATCTCTCAAAGTTGCATTGACCATATAACAAACAGCTGATAACACAGGAGCGTTTTGGATATTTATGATACTGATAACAATATTATGTATGCTTACCAGAAACTTTGGACCCTTGCAGCCAATCCCTCTGCATCAGGAGTACGTGTATATTGAGAGTTACAAACAATAGCGTTGAATTAGCTTTACAAACCAGTGTATTATCTTCTACCGAAAAATGCATCGCTTCCCCATAGAAGCAAGATCAATGTTACATATGCATAACTAAGAAACGTTTTATACCTTTAAAATGTGAATATGGACATAGTTGAAGCCAATACCAACTTCGCTAAGGATGTTCTGCACAAGAAAATACTATACATACTAAACCATAACAGAAATACCAAATCCATGACGAAACTATAAAACGTGAGAAAATTTCGAAGTAGAGTAAACTATGTCCAACATTAGAAAGACAAAGCCGATTGTTAGAACATCGCCAACCCTAAATTTATAAGAGAATGTTATTTTGGAAAAAAAAAAAACAGGTTTTCAAATGAAAATTCTTATGAGATATCCTCTAAAACTTCTTAGGTAATTTGTCAATCTGCTACTGATTCTATTTAAAAATAAAATAAAATTATTTAATGAACTACATTTAAGTAATCACGATTGATGCTTAATATACTTAATTTCAGATAATTGGCGTTAGAATTATTCTTTTTAGCATATACTCTAAATCCACATTCCAAAAAAAAACTTATTTATTGGTTGTTTCATCTTTGTGCACAACAATAAACAGAAGCTCTACAGTATTGGGCCCCGGCATCAATGCACCTCGAAAATGGGCTCAATCAATATAGGCCTCACCAATGGGCCCCATCAGAGAGAGGGACGGTTCAGTGAAACACATATGTCGTATGGACTCTCCAGAAATTCAACGGTCAAGGATCCCGAACTATTTTTACCCCAAAACAATCAATAGTCAAAATTATTTAAAAAAAGGCAACGAATCAAAGTCACGTGAAAACCACGTGATTACCCCAAAAAAAAAAGAAACTCCCGCTGAAGACGACCTTTGAAAACCCTAATGAGACGCGTCTTTCCCTCTCATCTAATTTCACACCCTCTCCCTTTCCCGCCCCTCTCCCTCCCTACAAATTCTTCTCCCCCCCCTCCTTAACCCTATCTTCCATCACTCTCTCTCTCTCTTGATCGATCCTCCACAATCTAGAGAGACAATGAAAGACATCTCTAAATCTCCGGCGAGAAGAAACAACGACGGATTCCACCGCTACTTAAAACCAGGGGCCCTCGCTCAGATCCGAAACTCCAGAATCAACTCCAGATCAACCTCTCTCGTATCCCTCTCCCTCTCGCCGCCTCCGATCGATCCCCCGTCGTCCCCGTCCGCGGCGAACAATCTGACGGTGGATCAGGTGCCGCATCTCCTGAGGAAGATCTACGGTCCGTACAGTTTCCAGAGGAAGAAACTGGGCGCTGCTAGGCCGATGATGATGATGATGATGGCGAATCTGAACAATCCTATAATTGAATCGAGCGGAGGAAGCGGCAGTGATGTAATTGCTCATTGAAATTAAAAACTTTGTATAATTAATTATAATTCCTATTTGTGTAAGGCGCTTGTGTTACTTACAATTGGGGGAATAATGTTTGATACTCGTTAAAGACTTTATTATATATATATACATCATCTGTTTATCATTTAAGTTAACTCTGGTGTGGGAAAAAATGGGAGATCTTAATGGTTTTGGATCTTAGCCCTAGTTGTTATTGATGATTAGTTAATTCTCAATTGAGTTTAATTATGCAAAGATTAATCATATTAGCCCTATATAGATCACATATGTTTATCTGGAGTTTCCTGTCTCGGCTATATTGGCTTATATTCAGTTCTCTGTTTTCCTTAGCCTAAAACCTTTTAGTTTGTCTGATTTGATTAATAGCAATGTTTGTCTATGTGTTTTGCCTTTTTCTGTTGTTGAAAGGTCTAAATGAATCTCATTTTGTTAGTTTGGAGGTGTAGTTTATGATTCTCTGTTTGTTGCCTCAAGCTATTGTCTTAGCTCATATGGCGGAGCTTGAATCAATTTACCTTCTGATTATGCAATTGGTTCTGATACAATGCTTGGTTCCTTTAATAATCTTGAGATTACTTTATGCTTTAGAGTCCAATCATAGTAGTTCTTGGGGTGGAGTATGTAGAAATAGAATGCTCAAACTTTAGAACATTGATGATGACCTTGAAATAGACCAAGACTGTAGGATTTCTCAAGAATGATAATTTAATGGTTTTTATCTAACCCTAGAAGATCTAGTTGTTACGGAAGATTAATCAATACTCATGGAGTTAAATTGTACAGAGGTTAATTTTATGCCTATAGAGGATTCAGCATATTTATCTCAAGTTTCCTGTCTTGTTGACATAGGCTATATTCATTTCTCTGCTTTCCTTGGTCTATCTTTTAAACGCTACTGTATGTTTGAGTGTTTTTGTTGTTTGCTTTGATGATTAGACAATGTTTGTTATATGTTTCCCTTTCGTTGTTGTTAAAAGGTCTGAGTATATCTCATTTGCTTAGAGCATATGGAACTATGGATCTTGGTTAAAAGTTTGCCTATATGGTTTCTTGGCTCATTTGAATAGGTAGTAATGCGTCTTGATACGTTGCCTTCAGCAATTGGCTCTGATCATATGAAAGAACTTGAATACGTCACCTTCTGATTATGCAATCGGTACTTCTGATACAATACTTGTTTCATGGCAACAATCTTTGACTAGTCAAGGGACTGAAGCAAGAAATCATAGAATAAGATGATGACGAGGGAAAAACAGGTGTTGTTAATCATGAACCTGATGGTGATAACCTTGAATAGACCAAGATTGTGTAGGTATCCCGATGCACCTTTTAGATCTAACCGGTTAAATCAGTTGGCACAAATATTAAATGAACAAGTACTTGCAGTAAATTTCATTTGAGGTTAATGCACATTGTTGCATCCACTTTCTCAACTTCAAAGCATTCCAACTCTTTCAGTGCTAACTCCTTAATCTTTTCTACTTTTTCATTATGGCCACGCTCTTCTCCTTAACTTTTCGAAACCCCCTGAATTTTCTCACAATGTGACTGAAACTTTCTCAATTTATCTGTTTCATCCGTATTCACAGATTTCTTTCACGTCTTCATACTAATTTATAAAACAACAGTGAGGGTAATGATATTTCCTATAATCGACTACCTCGTCGTCATGTAATGCGATGATATCTTCACTTCCATATTTACGTACGGCGTACGCGTAACAGTCTAAACATCAAAGTTATATGAACTACTATTTGGTTATTCTTGTGGGACCAAAAAATCCTGATGGGTTCAGAGATCAGAAGACCATTCTCAAATTAAAATTGTGATTGTTCTTGTTTAAATTATAATGAAATGGCACACGTTTAATACCATATTAAGAGTTTGTCGAGAATGTTTATGTAGTTGTTTTTTTTTTTTTTTTGACGTCTTGTTTATGTAGTTGTAAAAAGACAATTGGCAACACATTATAAGAGAATGTAACAACGCCAATATTCTTATCTTTATTTTAAATCAAGTATACAAAAATAATCCAAAACAATGATTCATATGCCGCCCGCCAACGCCAAGACGAAGCCAGATGTCTATTTCTCTCACTCCCAGCAACCACCGCACTAGCCTACACTCTATTACTTCTTCCACTACAAAATTTTCGGCGACACTCTCGAGAAAAATAAAAATAAAACTAATATAGAAATTACTATTTTTTCATCGTTATGTTCTTATTTACCTTCTATTTATGTAAATAAAAACATTGAATCCGCTAAGATATTTCTAACCTCCTTTAAAAACATTAATTTCTATAAAAAGGTTAGTCGATCATCATTCCAGCTCTAAAGCGAACTAATATTTCTACAAGCCATTGAGCCAGAGATGCTGAGAAAACTTTAATCTAATCCATATTCACATTTGTTATGGCTTCCTTGTCTTCTCATTACAAATGAAAATTACATTTTTCACGCGGTTTCCAAAGGCGAATAATCATGAAAGGGAGATAAACCTTTTCTTTTTGGTTTTGGAGATGAAAATTAAGAGAAAGAAACCTTTTTGTATCTTATATGATTTGTTCTTATTTGTCATGTGACCACACACACACACACACATATCTACATATATTTGTAGCACCGTTTCTTAGTTTTCTCCCCCCTCCCCTCCAAAAAGAAGAAGAGCATTTGGTTTTGAGTTCCAACCAGAGATGAGAGACAACAACACAAGAGAAGGAGAGAGAACTTCAAAGCAGCAACCACAAGTTCCTATGTCTTTGAAGCTCGTAGATACATGTCTGAGGCTAAGTGTGGTTCCCCTAAGTGTTGCAACCATCTGGTTAACTGTCAGTAACCACCAATCCAACCCTGACTACGGAAATTTAGACTACAACTCCATCATGGGTCTCAAGTATACTCTTTAATTTCTTTCAGCTTTGGAACGAGAATTGTATAATTATTTATTTGTGTACTATATGATTTGCTATTTGAAGGTATATGGTTGGTGTTAGTGCTGTGTGTGCGATTTATGCTCTGCTCTCTACTATCTCTTCATGGATTGCATGTTTAGTGTCCAAAGCTTGGCTCTTCTTTGTCCCTGACCAGGTTTTAATCTAACTTATCTGATTTTTTTCCTTCTCTGACATAATCCAGTTTATAATATATTTTAGTAATTGTGTGTGTGTGTGAAGGTTTTAGCTTATTTGATGACAACATCAGTAGCAGGAGCAACAGAGATAGTGTATCTACTTAACAAAGGAGATAAACCAGTGACATGGAGTGAAGTGTGTTCTTCTTACCCACACTTTTGCTCAAAACTCACAATTGCTTTGGGGCTTCATGTCTTTGTTCTCTTCGCTTTCTTATTTCTCTCTGTCATTTCTGCTTATAGAGCTTTTAGTCTCTTTGATCCTCCTTGTGATCCTCAAACCAATAATAATGCTTAAATACTCAGTATTCAATCATATTTGCAGCCTTGGAGTCGGTTTTATCTCAATGATGCGGAGATTTTGGTGTTTTAAATTTGTTGCTAAATTAATATGATTTGTATTTGTCAAGAAATCTAATAATGTATGAAGTTTATTTTGTCTTCTCTTAGGTCAATCGACCAATATATATATACGTTTTTAACCTAATTTGCAACATAAAAGGAAAACTAAAACAAGAAAAGTATAGACGGACAATATACAATATACGGAGATATATATTATATTTTTAAATCACTCCTTTCGTGTTGCAGTATAAAGAAAAAAATGCTCAATTTGGAGAAGAACTCTTTATTTTCCCCAATTGTTTTAGTAAATATATCGATCGGCTAGTTGGTTGTGCATAGAAATATGTTGAGTTGCAATCGTATGTTATGTCGTCTCGGATGAAATGGTAATTGTATTCGACGTGGCTAGTAGCTAAGTGTATAGCGGAGTTACTCTCGCAATGCAGATGAATACGAGTCGTGTGCTTAATTCCAAAAGAAGGAAGAAAAATTCTCAAAACAGATAAGTTCATGAACCGTGAAAGACATTTCTCGATACTCAGCCTCCACATTTGAAAAAGAAAATTCAAACCAATGAGTGAGAAGGCCATCAAACTTTTTTTGTATCTTTGCAATGGATGACCTGATAAGATTGCGATCTATTTATCAATGTTCGATGAAGGTGAACGGGAGGATAACAATAGAGTTGGTGTCATCATCCATTATGCTCGATCCACACGTTATAAATTCCGGTGTGAAACGTCAAACGGATAAAGAGAAAAGTTGAGAGGAGAGAATGTAGTGAGAATCCGAAGTGTATCAAGCCATTTTAGATGATGTGAGCGCCAAGAAAACATTCACGGTCCACGTAGCTCCAACTATGCTACCAAACCGTGTAAGTATACATACATACAAAAATACGATAATTATATTTTCATGCAGCTCCTAGAATTTTTTTTTGATAAATAAGTGTTATTCACACATAATACTTTGATCGATATATTTATTAAAATGTAAATTAGATTTGTAAAGTTTAAGCTACATATATCTACTTGAAGTTTCAATGAGAATCGAAGTGTAGGAAACAATAAAAAGAACAAATCGAATAAATAATTAAAAATAGTGATAAACTAATATGCTAAAATAAGGAAAATGTCTTAGTGTACCACGATACCCATTGCCCATCCATAAATAATTTGTTAGCAGGCACAAAATGAAAATATAAACCTCCAAATCCACATATGGTAAAACCTTTCAGATACAGTATATCCACACACCACTAGTTATAAAAGTAAGAAGATCGATCATAAAATCTAAATTGAGTCATCGGTCAAGAGAGATTAGGGTTTATTCTTTAATTTGGTGCATATCAACAATGAAGACAAGCTTCAGTCATTAAAATGTCCTTAACGCCGTAAATGATCCGAGTTCTTAATTAGTGGTTGTTTCTAGCGCTGAGCATTTTATCTGTTAAATTTGATTCGATTTGATTCAAAATTTTTGAATATCCATAAAATTTCGAAACAAAGCAAATACTAAAAATCAATATCAGTTAAATCGAGACAAATCACAAATATTAAAATTTTAGGAAGCGGATATCCGCTCCGATCCGACAATATATAAATACATGTATATCTTGATAAGTGTAAAAAATTTACAAAATATGTAGATTCACTACTTATTTTAATTTTTATTTTATATATCATGCAAATAAATATTTTACAAAACAAATTTATATAGAATTTGTATTAATCAAAACGAATAAAATATTCGTAAATATCTATTTATTTGCTGGATATCCGTATTTTTACAAAGCAAAGCAAAAAAAAAGTTTATATATCTGTAATATATGAAATAAATCACAAATACTTTCAAAAATTTAGATATCTAATCCGTGTGCGGTCCTAGTTGTTACCTCGAGAAAAAAAACCTGAAAAGATGGCATTCGCACGTTTTCCATACTGGCTGTCAGTGTGATGAAGTGGATGGATAAGAGCCCCTCTTTCCCTATCTGCCGAGCCAAAGCTCTTGACGAAACTGTTTCTGTCTTTTAAAGAATGGTAATTTGTAGCAATGCACTTAAGCTTTTTTTTTGTAACGTCCATGTCTACTTAACTTGTATCATCAAACTCAAATTAGAAAACTCAAAAATTATAGTCCGTATATTATAACAAAAACTGGGCTTAAATTTGTGATAATGGGCTTTCAGATCTTATCCAATAAATCCATATATACTTTCCTTGCTCGGGAAAAGCATCAAAAAAAAAGTCGGAACAAAGTGTTAACTAGGCCTGGGCAAATAAACCGAATCCGATAACCCGAACCGAATCCGATCCGATAAAAATGAATCCGAACCGATCCGAACCCGATGTAAATACCGAATGGATCTTGTTTTGTGGTATTTTGGGTTATGGGTATTATCCGAACCGAACCCGAATCTAAATGGATATCCGATAGAACCCGAAACATTTAAAACCTCGAAAAGATCTTATACCAAACATGATCTCAATTCCTAATATGTATCCAAAATACACTAAGAAATATTGAACATCTAAAATACTTATCTATTACATGAAGGTTGGTGGTTCTATTACATGAATGTTGGTGGTTCTATTGCATGAAGGTTGATGGTTGAAGTTGGCCGTTGAATCTTTAAGTATTTAGATTTAGATTTTGTTTTCGTTAAACAATGTTTCTCATTTCATGAGAACTTGGTTTTCGTTTTATGCTTTTATTTATTTGGTTTTCTTTTTATCAGTAAATATGTTTACTTTTCGTTTGATTTTGAATGATCAAGGTTGATGTTCCTTATTTTTGAATCGATTTTACTTAACTTTTGGTTACAAAATAGGTACAAATCAGATATTTTAAAATTGAAGAACCGATTTTACTCATGTTTTAGTTCTAAAATAGGTAAAAATCAGGTACTTTTAAACTGAAAAACCGATTGGGACCCGAACCCGAAAGTATATTGGGTTGTGCCGGTTCTTTGAAGATTTACTAACCCTGACCCGAACCCGATAGAACCCGAACCGGTCCCGAACCGAACTTTCATATAATCCGAATGGGGCTGATTTTTATAAACCCGAAAAACCGAAACCCGAATGGATAAAACCGAAACCCGATTGGGACCCCGAATGCCCAGGCCTAGTGTTAACTTTCAGCTTTGTCAATCCTCCAAAACCAAAACCAAATCCCATTGCTGATGAAATTGAGATACGGAATTACGATGCTAGATTCTGATTAGTCCTCAGAGGTAGCTTGTTCGATCTTACTCAAATTCTTCAGACCAATATTGATTTCATTTCTAAAACCTACATTCTTCTCCCCCTTTTGTCTCGATCTCAAACTAGATTCGTCTGTTTTTTTTTCAAAGATATCGACTTTCAGCAAAAGTTCTTTCTCTTCCCACTCATGGACACGACTTCTGAATTGTCCTCCTCCATGGTTCGACTTAACATTGGTAATAATAAACTCTCATTCATCAGGATATGTTTATTAGAGCGAATCTTTTGTTGTTTGGAAGACGAAACATTTGCTAAATCGTATCACAAATATTACACTATGTCCTGTAATTGAGATGGTGCATCATTCTCAAGTTACCAAATTTTTCAGTTTTAAACCTCAAATGTGTATTGGGTTGATTATAAAATCCTCTCTTTTTCAAAACATTTATGAAATGTTGGTGTTCATGTGCAGGTGGGAAGAAGTTCTGTACCACCATTGATACTTTGACTAACCGTGAGCCTGACTCTATGCTCGCTGCCATGTTTAGTGGCCGTCACGCTATGTCCAACGAATCCAAAACGGTATTATCTGCATTCTTTGTTACTTTTAATTTCATATCATAGGCTTCCACTGAGTTGTATATATTTGGTTCTTTGCTCGAGTAGCCTCTTCCTTTAATGATAAAACTAGAAACTAGTAAAGTAGAGAGACTCTGGTTTTAGCAACCCATCTTAAGAAGTGTTTCGAAATGCAACGATCAGTTGAAATGCTTTCTTGATTCAAGAGTATATGTAGCACTTGTGACAGAAGTATATTTGATTTTAACCGTTGCAGGGATATGTATTCATAGATAGAGACGGGAAGCACTTCCGACATATCTTAAACTGGCTGCGTGATGGCATTGCTCCTACTCTCTCAGATTCTGATTGTTCTGAGCTTTTGCGCGAAGCAGACTACTATCAGCTTCTTGTAAGCTTTAACTTTTCTATCATCTTACTGTTTTCTCATAACTGGAGCCATTTTGCTTAAACATTTGCCTTCTCTTCTTGTTATTGTTCAGGGGCTGAAAGAAATATTAAAAGCTTCAAGGAGAGAAACTGGTGAGGTAGAAGCTGAACTAACGCGTGTGGATATCATCAAATGTATACAATCAGAAAGAGTCAGGTTCCGAGGAGTTAATCTTTCTGGAATTGATCTTTCTAAGCTGGTAATATTTCTTAATCTCAGATTCTTGTACTTGTAGCTGACTTCTTGTATTTCTGGAATTGTACTTTTTTTATTTTTGAATATTGCAGGACCTGTCCCTTGTGGATTTCAGCTATGCTTGTCTGAGGAATGTGTTTTTCTCTCGTACAAATCTTCAGTTAGCTAAATTTCGTGTAAGTATGCTGGTACCAACTTTGTTTTTGCTGCTTAGGTATCATTTGGCGGTTTCCTTGAAGATCTTTTGCTTAATCATATATCTGCTGAATTACTACTAAAATGCTCAATTTCAAAAAAACAGGATGCTGATGCAGAGGGCTCCATCTTTCACAATGCTATTCTGCGCGAGTAAGGAGTTTATCAGATTTTCTCATCTTATTATCAGATCATTTATACTTGACAACACTTGCTAAAAGATTTAAATTCTATCCTTCCTATAAAAAGGTGTGAGTTTACTAGCGCAAACCTTAGAGGAGCGTTGTTAGCTGGTACAAGTCTTCAGAGTGCTAATTTACAAGGTGAATAGACTAACCTTTCATTTTGCTTGTTGATGATCTTTCAAAACTGTTATGAAAGGAGATTTTTTTTTACATTATAAAACATAACTTTTTTGTACTGTAGATGCATGCTTAGTGGACTGTAGCTTCTGTGGTGCAGATCTCCGCTCTGCACACTTGCAGGTGCCTTAAGTGATCTTCGTAGAAATTTAGCTTTCAATTGCTTATGTCAATCAGATTATGTTTGATTTTTCTTTCTTGCCTATCAGAATGCAGACCTTACAAATGCCAACTTAGAAGGAGCAAATTTAGAAGGTGCAAATTTGAAGGTAAGCACTAAGCAAATTCTATTATTGCACAGTTTCAGGCTATATATTAATTTTGTGCATGATGAGACAATCTAAGCAGTGATAATATTTATCTGGTATAGGGTGCAAAGTTGAGTAATGCCAACTTCAAAGGAGCGAACCTTCAGCGAGCTTACTTGAGGCATGTGAATCTTCGAGAAGCGGTAGGTCCAATCCAAAAACATACATGCGCAGATTGATATTGATTTTTTTCTCTCTCTTGTTCAAGTTTTTGAGCAGAGCTTAAAACAGTTAATACTTGAGATATGTTTATGTAACAGCATTTGGAAGGGGCAAACCTTGGTGGTGCTAATATGACCGGTGCTATCCGATAACCTCTTTTGTCCAGACAGACTTGTAAGTCTTGTCTTATATTTATTTGTCACTGCTGCTTTTGGCAAATGGTTTGAGTTTATATGGAAGTAAACATAAACGTTGGATCTCAAAGCTTTTTTGTTGAAATATTTTTATATTTTCTTTGCTGATAAATGTTGTCTTTCTCTAATTATGTTTGCTTGTAAATGATGTCTAGTGTGACCCTAAGAAAGTTATAAGAGAATGTGTGGAATAAACAAATTAGTATAGTTACCGTAAATAAGTAAAAAATCAAATATATAAAGAGGAAAATATCTAAAATATATTGTTTCAGAAAATTGGGTGTTAAAAAAGAAGAAAAAATCATTACATTATAGTGAGACATTGCTCATAACCAAAACTCCTGAATAAATGGAAAATGAAGGAAATTACACTTCCTGATCCTACATGAACATGAGTCTAGATATATATCTTCACACATTGTAGAGAGAAAAGTAGTTAAAGATCATGAGATCTAAGAATCATTCAGCAGATATTTTGGGGCTTCTTCCTTTGGTTCATATCCATCATGAAGAGCATCTTCAACCATGCGCATGTCTCAATGGCTGTTTCCTCCGAAAAACTACAACAAAATAACTCATTTATCTCAAAGCTTCGAATGCCACATCCCCGTAAGAGTTTCTTGTCTGTCAAGATTCAAGAAACATGTCTTTATGATCAGATCATGATCATTTTGTTATCTCCCGCCTTCTACTCAAGAGCGTCCTTTCAGTTATTTTTAGCTGCTGCCGCGGTGAAGGATGAGGAAGGTCGATCGAGGTCAACGTTAACGTCAGCGTCGATCATTGGGTGAGGATTGGATGTTGTGATCAGATCATGATTTTGCCAGGTCGGGGAAAAGGGGTCATAGTCTTAATTTATTGGACGTCCACTAAATTAAGAGAAAATATTAACTCCTTTCTAAAGTAGCAGCATATGAAGGATTTTGAAGAAAAATACATGAACGTATCCATAATCACAAAATTAAGGGATGAAACAGCATTTAATAGTAAATGGAACTTTGCAACAAATACATGTAAAAATATATAATGATAAAAATAAAATCAATCTTTTTCTTGATCTTGGTCCGTATATTCTTTTTAATCTTTTTTCCAGCTGACTCAATCCAAGTCGTCCCATGAGAAGTTATTATTATCATTGTTGTCGTTTGCTGCAGGTGTGGAATCCGCTGGAAATAGTGAAGCGAACTGATGAACATCAAGAACTAGATTCTCATCAGTGACAGCAGATGACTGTCCATTAGAGATCTCTCCACTATCACTTCCCCAGTCAAGAAGCTTAGCTATGTCCTCTTGCATCGTGTTCATTTCAAGAGTCTCCCCTTCCTTTGGTTTCAAATCTGTGTTTCAATAAAAAAAAACATTTAAAACTGTATCCAGAGAAAAATAAAATTTAGATTTCTAGAGTTTTGCAGTTTTAGTTTACCTTGTAAGGAACATATATTTTCAGAGGAATCATATTGTCCAAAAGTGACTGAGAAGAAGTCATTGTCATTGTTGTTGTGGTGATTGTTTAGAGGAGAATATGTTAGTTGTCTCCTTTTAGGAGGTCGGCCCCCGCCTCCACCGTCTAGAGCCTCAGCCTCTTCCATGACATCCTCTAAGAGGCTGCAGCTTATACTTCGTCTGTGAAGACCTTTCTCATTGTCTATGAAGTTGTTGACATTATTAAAAGCACATATCTGAGGGATTTGGTTTGAAGGGAGGTCTTGCTTCATGGAGTAACCCGGGTTGGTATGAAAGGAGGTGGAAGAAGAATTAGGAGTGTAGTGGGAGTGAAGAAAGCTTGGGGAAGAAGTTGTTGTAGGATATGACGAAGATGAAGGGTTTAATGAGAACGATGAATAATTATTGTTAGTGTGGTAAGTAATGGGTTGAGTGTTTGGAGCAGCAGAGGAAGAATAAGGTAATGTCAGAAAGGAAGTGTAAGAGTCTCTTGAAACAGGAGAAAATGGTGCGGTTGAAACACGGTTGGTGTAATTGAGAGGAGTGTTAGAATTGTTGTAGCGTCTGGCAAGGAGCGATGAAGGCGGTTGGAGGAGAGGTGGAGGTCTAGGGAAAGTAAAGTTAGTATTATTGTTATTGTTGTTGAAAAGAGGAAGAGTCGGGTATTGGTTGTTGAGAGGGGAAGATAAAGGAGATGAAAGTGGCTGTGGAGGTGGCCTGGAAGAGAGCTGAGAAGGCGTTTGCGGTGTGGTTGGAGTGTGAGGGCTTAGAGGATGGAGGAGATTAGCGGTTGATGCGTTTGTGGTATGAAAAGTGAAAGATGATGAGGGATTAGCGTTTAGTTGTGTTGGAGATGGAAGAGGAGAAGATGATGGTGTGTTGGGCTGTGATGAGTGTGGATGGAAATACATTTGTTGATGTTGATTTTGCTGTTGATGTTGATGTTGTGGATGTGGATGGAGCTGATGATTAGGGATGACATCTGGAGGGTAAAGAGGAAGTCCTTGGCGTTGAAGGCGTTTCAATCTCGTGTTCCAATAGTTTTTGATCTCATTATCTGTTCGTCCAGGTAACTATTTAACCAAAAAATACGCAGAAATGATTAGTTTTTTTTTTAATTTTCTCGCATAGCATGGGTAACAACAACTGCTCCTATCAGTTTCACAATGTAAAATGTTTTAGAAAAGATATGGTGTTCAATATGAAATGCTTTGATACTTTTAATATAGCTTTAAATTTATTGAAATTAATTGATTAATAACATTTTACGGTATTACTCATGATTGGTTAATTCACTTTAAATTTATATTATCAATAATTTTCAGGTAAGTTTATTAATTTTGAATTTTTATACAATGTGAAACAAATGAAGTTTTTCATAATATAGAAATATTAGTTGTTTGTACCTGAGCGGCCATACGAGCCCATTTGTTGCCAAGCTGAGCATGAAGCTGGATAATGAGACGTTCTTCGTCACCTGTGAAAGAGCCTTTTTTGAGATTAGGCCGGAGGTGATTGGCCCAACGGAGACGGCAGCTTTTACCGCAACGAGCAAGGCATGTATGTTTTTGAAGGGCGTTCCAATTTCCTTCACCGTTCTCTCTAACGTACGCCGCAAGTATCTCATCTTCTGCCGCCGTCCATGGCCCTTTCTTTAGTGCAACTCTTCCTCCTCCGTCTGATATGTGATTGGTAGATCCACCATCATTCCCTGTTCCTACTCCGTACAGGATCATATGTTTTGTGTTCTCTCTCAAAGTTGGCCTTGGTGAAAATATTTTCTGATCCTCTTTTATTTACAGTTTCCTCTGTTAGAAATGATGACAAAGAGGGATAAGCAACAAAAGAAGAGAAGCGGTAACTTTGGTGATTTACGGTGTAAGTTACAACTGAAAAAACAAGAAATAAAAAAGATTTATAAATAACATTGAGGAGAGAGAGATAGGAAACTGACAGTGTTTGTTTTTCTGGACACAACACAAGTCTTTTAGACAACTCACAAGATTGGTTGTTCCTTTGACTTATGTCTTTCTATTTTAAGCAAATGACACTGGAAAAGTTGACCAACATTATCAGATTCTAACCTACAGATATTGTAGATTCCGTGTTTATTCTTTATGTAGTTAATCCATTCCGAAAGCTTTCGTTATTTCTAACTTAAAAGAACATTTTCAAATATATTAACTGCAATGTATATTTGAAATCTACTAATAAATAATTAGACGATCAATGTAAGTTTTCAACTAATATTTAGAGATGTAAGACCAAATCAGGCTGTTGGGAATACATGAACACTAGAAGGATTGTTTTGCAGGAGAATCAAAGAATGGAAACTATATTAGGAGTCAAGTTATACATGCATGTACATAATACATGCATTTTTATACATTAGTAGGAGCAGAGGAGCGGAAATACTTATATATATATAGTTAACTCTGTCCACAGTTACAAGTTACAACTAATGAAAAATATTTCATCTTATTCCAACTTTCTATATAGTATGAAAGCACAATATTACTTTTTTAAATACTAGAACTTTCAATGTTTGTGATTATCGTTATTATTCCCTCCAGGTCCTATCGACATCAATGCCCGTGCTGCTGGCTGCTGCTACATACGCATTGCTTGAATCTTCATTTCTTGCGGGCTGTGGCGATGAGGCATCTGGTAGAGCATTGGTGTTGTGTTGTGCTCTAGCTTTTTCATCGAAGTTTCTCATCAACTGTGCTTGTTCGCAGTGGCTTAATTTGACTATTTTGTCTCATGGGTTATTGTTGTGAACCTTTTGCTGATGCTCGTTTCATTTCATTAGCAAATCAGAGGATGTCAAAATACTCAATCCACCAACGACCATCCCGTTAGTAGCCATATCTTACTTTGAGGCTTGAAAAAATCTACCGGAGAAGCACTTCGATATTAATGCTGGCTCTTAGATTTTAGGTCTCCTACTTGATTAGCAACAAGTAGACCCTACTCAAGCTTGAAATTGACTAAACAGAATTCGTATCCACTTGTCCAAACATTAATATAACCTTCAACAATCAGAAATTTAAAATTTCATATGTTAGTATCATGTAACAGATATATCAGCTAACTAATTCGAGCAAGAAAGAAAAACTGACTATATCAGTCACAGAAGTTGTACGCCAATTGGTATGAGATGGCGTCATCAACAATATGTGGGTAGTCTATCTGAATTCAATCTATATCCCAATTTCCAAAGCACCACACCGTATATAATAAATAATCAATTTATCTATAATATATTTCGACCCGTTAATTAATACAAGTATGTTGATTCATTGATGGATTAATTAGTGCCGGTGTCTGCAAATTAACCACTGTTGGATACTACGATTACAGGTAGGCAGTAGTTGTTTACATATTCGAGTGTTACGTGTACATGCATAGACGATAACACGTATAATAAGTTATACTTACTGTATTTGTTGCACAGACAAAACAATAATTGGTAGTTTACGTTAATTAATAGTTTATCGGATAATGCCACGACCACGAACGTGCAGCGTTCTATAATTAATACTCCTTCCGTTTTTTTTAAATATATCTTTAAAAAAAAAATTATGTTCCAAATTATATAATATTTTCGGTTTTCTATATAAAATTTATTAATATTTAATGTTATATGATTAATGATAATATATCTTCTATTTTTTTATTGGTTGATTTATGGTTACATAAATAACTATTCATATTTTTGTATAGAAAATATAAAAATCAATGATTTTCTTAATCTATATGCACAATTCTAAAATGAATACTAAAAAATGGAAGGAGTATACTATTACTAGAAGTTAGTTTAGGTAGTGTGCCCAATTCTGTTTCACAGTACCAATAAAGGAAATTAGTGTTTTGAACTTTTTGATCAATATAACTACAAAACAACTTTTGATTCATATAATTAAATCAATATATTAATTCAAAAAAAAAAAAATCTGTAATTATTTGTGAATCTTCTTAAATAGTGTTATGTTTTGACAGTATATACTGACATCAAACTGAAATACAAGTTATGTGAAACTTTTTTCTTATTAAGTAGGAAGAGTTGGTTCTTGGACCCTAATCTTTTCCTATATATGCTTAAAACCAGTCTTTGCTAATACTAGAAACACGGTGTACAGCATTCTCTTTATGGGAGCTTGAATTAGAAACACAACAGGTTAACCCTAGCCTACATACGGTGGTAACTTGTGAAACTTAACTACCGGATATGATTTGGTTGCAATTGCTTATATAAATATTTGATAATTAACCAAAAATCAGGCGAAAATAGTGAGCTGTTTAAGAAGGTGCTCATTCGATCCCAAAAAGAAGGCGTTGGATATTCAAAATGTGATGAAGCGTCGACGTCGTGTATCTTTAGCTATACTCTTATCTAGTGTGTACACGAGTTAATTAAACAGTACTAGAACCTTTTTTTTTTTTTTTTTTTTTTTTTTGTAACAAACAGTACTAGAACCTATAACCAGATCTATATAGTAAAATCCTCTAGCTGGATATTATCAGTTTAGTGGAATTATAAGAAAAGTGATTTGGTCAAAGTCATGTAAACTTTTTTTTTTGTAAAAAAAAGTCATGTAAACTTGTGCGGGAAAACATAATATTACAAGTCAAACAAATACTTGTGTCAATCAGTGTATTACAAAAATTGTGATATGTGTAGCTGCGTATTTACAGAAAATTTTAAAATACAATTCAAGAAAAGAAAAGATGTTACAAAAAAAAATTCAAGAAAAGATGACTTTCTCGTTGATGTCATCTATATGTGGTATGGTCTAATGGTCTTGTCGCAATCTCTGTTGTTTTTATTAATGTGAATACAATCAAATTAATTCAGGCAATTTCTTTACGGTCTTTTTCTCGCAGTCTCTTTTGTTTTATTTATGTGAATGCAATCAATTAACCATACATGCAATTTAGTCATGGTCTTTCTCGCAGTGTCTGCGACTCTGAATGCACAGTGGGCAATAGCTCAGTTGACACGGTGACAAACTACAGTGACCACCTATCGACTTCCATTGTTAGATCTCTTATTGCTCGCTGTAAAAGTTTTAAGTGTCAAATAGGTTTTACATGTTTCTATTGTTATTACGGAATTAAATACAGGATCACACCCGATTTTCGTCAAGAGTATGAATAGAATGATATTCTAAATTTTAGTCAAATAAAAATAAAATGATACTATATGCTTCTTTTATTTCGTGATTTTAATGCGGGCATTATACTTAAAAGGACGAACGAGATACTTCTTTTGTCAATGGCCATTTAAGTCAGGACGCGTATTGTGTTACACGCAATATCGATCCCACATTCACATGGCACTTCAAATGAAGATAAGTAACTCATTTCTGGCATAGATAACAAAAACAATATGAATTTCTATAATTAGCGAATTATGTGATAAATATGATTTGTAATACATACCACTGGAAAATTATATAGTATATTATATTTAATTTATTGCAAATAACAATATACTATGGAACCTTTACGTATCAGTTGTTGACTTGTTAGTATGAACTTGAGAAATAGTGAGATAGCAAAAACATCTAAGTTTATAATCTAATGAACATGTATCTGTCATAAAAGGTTTTGCTTTTATGTAATCCACGTTAGATGAGGGATTGCCGAAAATATAAATGCTTTACATAGGATAATGGAGAGAGGGGGATATGATTGTATGGACTAAAATAAAGTGAACATCGCCACCTTAGTGCAAGAATAACATCCATATAAGAAAGAATTGGAAGTTTGACTAGTTAAGCAAAATAAAATAATTGAAAACGAGCATGTATCTCACGATGATACAAGTAAGATCAACCCCAGTCTTCTTTTTCTTTTTTTGCAAAAGAACCCCAATCTCTTTATTTTTTAATTTGATCAAAAAACCCCCAATCTCTTTTTGTTTCAACATTTCCTCGTAAATACTATCTTTATTAACACATGATGATAAATTCCCATGATAAAAAGTGAAAAACTATATATGAAGTAGCTTTACCAGTTTCACGTTTTAAGACACTCTATGCATTTCAAACTAAAATATTTTTGAGTTTTTTTAACAATATTTCGAACTTATTTACAGTTACAAAGTTATATTTATTTAAACTAACCGTTATAGTATTTTTTGAGTTTCTTTGAAAATATTTTAAACTTATTTACAGTTAACAAAGTTATCTTTATTTAAGCTAACTATTATAGTATTTTATTTTACTTAAATAATAAAAGAATAGATGGAAATTAAAAATAGTAATAATTTTTGTAACTTAATATATAAAGTAATAGTTATACGCTGTAAATAGAAGCCATATAATTGACAAAAAAAATAGAAGCCATATAATATGTGAAAAATAAATAAAACAGGTGGACAGTAAAAAATAATGTTATTTTATAACTAGCTGAACTCAATATATTTTACTATATATATTCCATTTACCTAAATGAATCATGACAGCATCAACTATATATGTACTAGACATGTAGTTATATCCGGTTCATCTAAATATTATCATATACTATGATTCATATGCGAAGATGATATATATATATATATATATATATATATATATATATATATATATATATATATATATATATATATATTTAAACAATGCGAAGATGATATTATATAGATAGAAAAATGCTTAAAATCAATGTTTTGGGTGCAATATCCTGTAAAAAAATATTGTGTGGTCTATTGGTTTTCACTAGAAAAGGAGTAGCCTTGTTAGTCCTGACTAGAAATTAGCTTTTCTTTAGTGCGAAATTATTAGTTTCACATGTGGTTACACATATATCAAACTATTATGTTTCGGCTTGTTTGAATATCCAAGAAAAGATCCATCCATGAGCTGCACCTCCAACTCGGAAATACCTCTTTTTGATAAACTTGAGTTTAATCTTTTTAAGTTAAAAAAAAATGTACTGTGTAAAAATGAAATTGCCATAGCAGTCGCCAGAAATACCATAGATCGACATGATCTGTCTGACAAGGACCACAAAAGAAGCTGCCTCTTTTTTTTCATTTTTATACTTCCCTCTTTTTACATTATCAATCTTTATATTATTTTATTAAATTTGTGAATATTTCCATCAAATTCACATCTCTTTTCTCTCTATATAATGCACACAAAGTTTATATCTCTCTTACAACTCCAAGAGCCTCGGAGCAACAAAACCCCATATATTAAAGAGTTCGCCGAGAGAAAAAGAACATGCCGACGAACAACATACCGTTCCTTAGAATGTTTCTCATCTTCCTCGGTTTACTCTGGTTCGATTCATTTACCGGTTTAGAAGCAGCGACCGGAAAATTAGCTTCGGTTCCGGGATTGTACGTGTTCGGAGATTCGTTGGTTGATGCCGGAAACAATAATTACTTAGCAATCTCCATATCCAAAGCTAATTATCCACATAACGGCGTCGACTTTCCTAACAAGAAAGCCACCGGAAGATTCTGTAACGGCAAGAACGCTGCCGATGCTATCGGTGAGTGTGTTTTTTATTCTACCGTGTTATTTTTTTGTTTGTGTATGAAATGAAATTATTTATGTTTGGCATATCCTTTATGTTATGTAAGGCCACAATTGGTTTGATTTAGATACCGTGACATGCAGGCTATTAAAATTATAATTATATTCACTCTTAATTATAAAATATAAATGGTCATAAGTTGAAAAAATGATCAAAAGGATACTATTAAGAGTCCCACATCGTGTAATAACATGATCTTTGGGCATTATATAAGTGTGTGGGCAATCCTCTACTCTTGAGCTAGTTTTTGGGTGTGAGTTATGTCCATCACTAATATGGTATCAGAGCCTATGGTTTGGCCCAGCAGATGATTTCCCACATAAACAGTTTCCTACCTATGTAACCTATACAAGTGGCCCATATTGCTGTGGTATTTCCGAGATGTTGGGTTTGGGCTGTTTCCGATGGACCGTTTCCCACCCACATCTCGAGGGGGCATATTAAGAGTCCCACATCGTGTAATAACATGATCTTTGGGCATTATATAAGTGTGTGGGTAATCCTCTACTCTTGAGCTAGCTTTTGGGTGTGAGTTAGGTCCATCACTAATAGATACGAAATTTTACATGTAATCCTAACAATTAGTTATCGAAAATGTTTCAAAACTAATCTTATTTTGTTTGTTGATTAATAATTAGCTGAGAAATTTGGATTGCCGTTACCACCGCCGTATCTCTCACTGAAAGGACCATTTAAAGAGGAAAAGAAAAAATCTGCCGCCATGACCGGTGTGAATTTTGCTTCAGGGGGAGCTGGAATCTTCAACAGTTCCGACCATAAACTTGTGAGTTCTTTATATACTCCCTTAATTATATCATACTTATTTTTAAGTTTTGGAGAAGAAATAAAATGAGTATTGATTCAATGGTCGACATTAATTTTGAACAAAAGTGACATGCAAGTGTCTCCCTTTACTATTATTGCCAGGGAGTATAATTTAATAAAACAGAAAATTACAAATAAATACAAAACATGTGATGAGCGTAAATCAAACGCGCACCCTTTATGGGATACCCACGAAATTAGGTCAAAATATGATGTTTTAAATTTTAATTATTGAAAATGTTTCAGGGACAAGCTATTCCTTTATCACACCAAGTGAACCATTGGCTCTCTATTCATCAAGAACTGACGAGTCAGCTTGGACCAGCCGAAGCACAAAACCATTTATCTAAATCTCTGTTCGCTGTGGTCATTGGCAGTAACGATCTTTTCGACTATTTTGGATCGTTAAAACTTAGACAAGAGACCAATCCTCAACAATATACCCAATCAATGGCTGATGAACTCAAAAAGCAACTGAAGGTAATTGACACAAACGTTAGAACATCAAACACTTGTGGTTACATAAATATAAATCCCTATAAATTGATTGTATTTTATTTACTAATTGAAAAAATTGTATTGAATAGAGAATTCACGATACTGGAGCACGTAGATTCCTATTAATCGGAGTAGCAGAGATCGGTTGCATACCGGGGAAAAGAGCGAAGAACTCGACGGTCCATGAATGTGACGAAGAGGCAAACACGTGGTGCTCTTTGTACAACGAAGCTCTAGTAAAAATGTTGCAACAACTCAAACAAGAGATGCAAAGCTCAATGACTTACTCTTACTTTGACAACTTCAAGTCCTTACATGACATTATCTCTAACCCTGCCCGTTACGGTACGTGTAGATTGTAAATTTTCTTACAGTTAAATTTTTATATTTAGCATGTCACGAGATTGGATATGAAAAATAGTTCTGCGTTGATAATATAAAAAATAAAAGATAGAACAAACAAAAACAAAACAGTATCTAATTTTTTTTTTTTTGAAAAACGGTATCTATGTTTTGTGATTTCAGGTTTTACTGACGTGACATCAGCATGTTGTGGAAATGGGAAATTAAACGCAGATATTCCTTGTCTTCCAATCGCGAGGTATTGTTCAGACAGAACCAAGTATCTATTCTGGGATCGTTACGGTCATCCCACGGAAGCTGCTGCTCGGACCCTCGTGGATCTAATGTTATCTGATGATTCACAATACTCATCTCCCTTAACTCTCGCTCAACTGATCTCTTCATGATCAACACGGCTTAGTTTTTAAATTATTATAACATCAAATATACATGATCGACTTGTAATCAAGTATACGAGCTAAAGTTTGTTAGCAATGAAATAAATATTTATTATATTGATTAGTTTTCACTTAGTTTTTGTTCTTTTTTATTACGCTATCAATGTTCCAAAACAATACACTAGGATGAAACCGGCGTCTTGGACGGAGTTAAACGTTACTTTCATATAAAGCGTTATTTTTATAAAAAAACAATATCTTATACTTGATAGATAGTAATATAAGATCACTTTGCAAATTCAAGCGTTGACAGACCTGGCTTGGACACGTAGACAGAAAAAAAAAATTTGCTATTATTTTTTTTTTACGGCGAACGGCTATTCTATTATTCAAGTATGAGTAATAAATATTTGCTGCTGCTTAAGTATTTGTTAGCAATGAAATAAATATTTATTATATTGACTAGTTTTTACTTAGAACATCTCCAAAATATATTCTATAACTTCAAATATGAAGTTTTTTGCTTTCCAAAAAGAAACTTCAAAACTTCAAATTTGAAGTTTCATATTTTTATTTGCATTTTGGTTCCTGTAATTACACATCACTTCTATGATTCATAAATATTTTCTTGTTTATTGTTTAATTCTTATAAAAATTATATCTCATAAATATTTTAAGGTTTGTTTACAAAATTTTAGTTTACACATAAAACTAAATAAAACTTTAAAATAAGATTTAAAATATTTAAAACTTGATTTAGATAACAAAAGTATACAAAAGAAACTTAACAAAAAAAGCTTTTAAAAAATTACATGAAGACATAACTATTACAGAAATTTAAATATTACAACAACACTAATAGTCATGTAAGTTTGATCCAGAACCTTCAGAATTTTTAAATATTGTCCAATTTTTTTGTGTAACTGAAGATGGTTGATGTTGTTGTTGATGATGTCTTTTCGTACAATTCTTTCTTGTTCATATTAAATATATTCACGAGTATTAATATCATCGATAAGAGTTAGTCTTTTAGCAATATTTTATGTTTCTCTTTTACTTTCTTGTTCTAATCTAATATATTTACAAGTATTAATATCACCCGATTTCAATAATTTTTATCTTTAATCTACAAATTAAAATAAGGAGAGCCATTTTTACTTCAAAATGCACTAGTATATCATATATGCATTACGAAAATTACTTTATGGAATAATATGGTATTTTGCTTGAAGTTTAATATTAATTAAGTTATTTTGTTTAAAAATTTATATTTTAATATAATATTTTATTAATTAATATTGTTGTAATATGCTTATATATGTGCTAGTTATTTACAAAAGTTTTGTGAATTCAAATTAGTTATGACAAATATAAAGACCACATTATAAAATACAAATAGTTTTGAATTTGAATTTGAAGCTTTGTATTTGGAGAATAACGCATTTAAACTTTAAATATAGAATTTTAGAAACTTCAAAATAGAGCATTCATTTTTGGAGATGCTCTTAGTTTTTTTTCTTTTTCTTTTTTGAAGTAGTTTTTGTTTCCTTTTTATTACGACTCAATGTTCCAAAACAATATGCGTAGTCCACCTTAACAAAATGTAACGATACACTCCGGTTGTAACCAAATTGGTACATTAGTAATTAGACATGAATATAAATGGATTCAGGATCCATTAGTATGAAACATTTTATTTTCGATTAGCTTAAACAATTCACTGAATGTCTCTAGTAACATCTAGAAAATTGTTAGGTCAAATATCTAATAGTGAACGCCAGTAAAACAGTTATATATTAACACTGCTGCGAGTTCTAGCAACACTCATATAACTAGCAGATTTTATTTTCCAACACAAGTAGACGGTAGCCGTATGATGCTGGCAAAATCCATAGCCACAAACACTCTGTAACTTACGAAATTGAAATGCAGAAGGAAGACTGAGATCTTGTTCAAATTTTCAGGAAGATTACTCATGATTTATGACAAACAAGTTTTTAAAGGTTACTACTGTAACATGGTCCATTGCAACATGTATCATTTTAATTATATTATAAATGTAATTTATAGTTATGAAAATAATACATAAAGTAAAAAAGATTGTAGACTTTGTAGTAGTTATTACTTATGCTAATAATTAAATTTTTATGATTTATCTAATATATTTTTAATTTATTTTATTTAAAAATAACAATTTTGGATCGGTACATATATGTATTCACTTCTACAATTTTTTCTATTAGTAAGACTTCAAAAAATATTTAAAACAAATGTCATAATGCTCAAAACGAAAACCTAAAATTAAGTCCATATTTATACAGTGCTAACAATAACGTAAAGTCTTCAATTCTTTACGCGTATACATTAGTAAACACGTCAATAACGAGCCCACATTTCCCCCTTTTTTTGTCACGAAATGAGCCCGTATTTCCCACTACACCTCAAATCATGGAAACTTACTCGTGTTGATATAGATAACAACAAAGAAGCTCTGTTTGATTTATATAAATATAATATATATATATATTAATATATACTAGGCAAAGAGCCCGTGCGATATCGCACGGGAACTCATTTTATAAAGAATATATTATAATCTATAATTTATAATTTTATATGCCTGATAAAAAAAATTAAATCATATAAAAAATTAAATTTAATTTTGATGATTAAAATATGATTTACAAAGTATTCAAATATATATATATATATATTTTATAAACCTTAATGTTCCTTTTAATTTTTTTATCAAAACATATATTGCATACAATTATGTCTTCATCATTTTTAAGTTTTTTCATACATTTTTCACATGATGGTTATCTTCAACCACTTTTTGAAGAAAATGCAATTTTTTTTGCATGATATATAATTTTTTTTCCTATTTAAGACATAATATTAAAATTATTAGTTTATAATTTTAAACAATTATAATTTATATGTTGGTAATTGTTATTTTGTATATTTATCTACCTGCTTTATTTATTGAAAATGAATATCCAGAAAATTGAATATTGTAATAAATATATGTTGATTTACGTTAATATAACCCGTCTCATTTATAATATTTTTTTTCAATTTTTGGGAGAGTTCTTATAAAATACCAACACTTATTATATAAACTAACACAATACTTAAATAAAACCAATATTTTTTAAAGCAATCCCACTTTGAGATTAAAAGACACCTTGTTTAGATGAAAAGTTGCAACTTTGACATTATTTTTTTCACCATTTTATTATTAGTAGATTAGTGAAAATTTGATTTGAAAAATGCATAGGAGAGACTATTTATAGATTTTTTTAAAGCCTATTTGAATAGTCACAACCCTTCAATATGAATAGTCGCACTCTTCTAATACTCACAACTTCTCATTTTTTAAAAGATACTAGTGAATAGTCACAACTTTTAGACTATTTTTAGAAGGACACAACCTTACAACATATAAATTTTAGAAAAGACACAACTCTCTACACATATTTTTCAAAAGACACAACCTTTCAACATAATTGAAGTTCACAACCTTAGGAATTAATTGGAAAAGACACAACCTTACAACATAGAACTTTTAGAAAAGACACAACCCTTTACACTACTTTTTCAAAAGACACAACCTTTCAACATAAGTGGATTCACAACCTTAGAAATTAATTGGAAAAGACACAACCTTCCAACATAGAACTTTTAGAAAAGACACAACCCTTTACACTTCTTTTTCAAAAGACACAACCTTTCAACATAAGTGGACTCACAACCTTTGGAATTAATTGGAATTGCTATTATTAGTAGAAAAACAATCCCACTTTGAGATGAAAAGACACCTTATTTAGATGAAAAGTTGCAATTTTGACATTATTTTTTTCACCATTTTATTATTAGTAGATTAGTGAAAATTTGATTTGAAAAATGCATGGGAGAGACTATTTATAGATTTTTTAAAGCCTATTTGAATAGTCACAACCCTTCAATATGAATAGTTGCATTCTTCTAATACTCACAACTTCTCACTTTTTAAAAGATACTAGTGAATAGTCACAACTTTTAGACTATTTTTAGAAGGACACAACCTTACAACATATAACTTTTAGAAAAGACATAACTCTCTACACATATTTTTCAAAAGACACAACCTTTCAACATAATTGAAGTTCACAACCTTAAGAATTAATTGGAAAAGACACAACCTTACAACATAGAACTTTTAGAAAAGACACAACCCTTTACACTACTTTTTCAAAAGACACAACCTTTCAACATAAGTGGATTCACAACCTTAGAAATTAATTGGAAAAGATACAACATTCCAACATAGAACTTTTAGAAAAGATACAACCCTTTACACTTCTTTTTCAAAAAACACAACCTTTCAACATAAGTGGACTCACAACCTTTAGAATTAATTGGGATTGCTATTATTAGTAGATATATATTAATGTGAGAAATATGATATATATGAAACCATGACAAACGAATTAGGGGTATGCAAATTTATGAACATTTTTGCTATTTACGAACATTTTTCAGTCGTTCACAATTATTTGTAAAATATGAAACCATGACAAACGAATGAGGGGTATGAAAATTTATGTTGATGAAGACCTCAATTTTTGTGGGTTCCTTTACTGATCGGACAAATGAATATGAGACTATGAGTATGAACCTAACTCTAAATATTTACGTTTATAACTAATCACCTAGAATCTTTCTAACCGACCTAACTTGATCGGGTTAGAGTAAAAAAAATTTCTTTCAAATCTCTTAAGTTTTACGTTTATGTGATTACGCGTAGAGTCCATTGTCGATCTGGTTGACTCTTTTTTTTGGAGCAATTGCTTGACTCTTTTTTTTGGAGCAATTGCTTGACTTATATCTACATCATTCAATCAAAAAACCAATAATAATTTACATATAAAACATTGACCAAAAATGGTATTTATAGTTTAAATAATATAATGGAGAGGGGATGATGATTCATGATTGTATGGGCTAACATAAAATATGGTGGAAGTTTTAGTGGTGAACATCACAACTTCAGTGCAAGAAAGAACATCCTTCAAGATATTGTTATTATATATCGCTTGGAATGATAGTTGAACAAAAAAAATGGCTTGGAATGATAAAGAAAATTTAGAGGTTTGACTAGTTAAGCAAAAGAAAATATATGAAATGATCATGTATGTCACGATGTTTACAAGTCGGATCAAACCCAATCTCTCTTCACATGTCTCTCCTCTGTATATATACTACACTAAGTTGTACATCTCTTACAACTCGATGAGAAATAAAACCAATTCAAAGAGTTCGCCGGGAAAAATAAAAGAACATGACGACGAACATAACACCTTCCATAACCATCTTTCTAATCTTCCTCGGTTTACTTCGGGTCGATTCATTTCCCGGTTTAGAAACAGCGACCGGAACTCTAGCTTCGGTTCCAGCAGTATACGTGTTAGGAGATTCGTTGGTTGATGCCGGAAACAATAATTACTTAGCAATCTCTATATCCAAAGCTAATTATCCGCATAACGGCGTCGATTTTCCTGGCAGTATAGCCACAGGAAGGTTCTGTAATGGCAAAAACGCCGCTGATACCATCGGTGAGTATTGTTTTTCTCCGGCGTTTTGTGTGGTATGAAACGAGGTTAATAGTTCTTGCATGTTATGTCAGATCGCGATTGGTTTCAATTAGATAACATGACGTGCTAACCACTAAAATGAAATAATGTTCACTAATTAACTATCAAGAAATGGTTAAACGTTCAAAATTAATAATTAAAACGGAAAAAATTACACATAGTTGTCAATATTTATATAATTCGAAATTGTTGCAGTTATTTGGTATATTTATGTTACAGGAGCATTGACTTGACTGTTTTGGGGAATTAATTTTTTTTTTTTTGGGTTGACTAGCTGAGAAATTTGGTCTACCGTTACCCCCTCCGTATCTCTCACTGAAAGGCATATTTAAAGAGGAAGAAAGAAAAGCCGCCGCCTTGAGCGGTGTGAATTTTGCTTCCGGCGGAGCTGGCATCTTCAACAGTTCCGATCAGCAACTTGTAAGTTATTCTCGTCCATGACAAAAGAGTGAGATAAAGTATTGATTCCATGGTCAGCTTTAGTTTGGAACCAAAAGTTGGGTTGTATATTCGCCACTGAATAATATATTTGACAGTCTAACTAAATAGCAAAATATATTATTAAAAACATTACAAATTCAAAAAGAAATGCGGTGAGCGTGGATCGAACACGCGACCTTCAGATCTTCAGTCTGACGCTCTCCCAACTGAGCTATCCCCGCAACTTGTTATAAACTTATTACTTTTGTTCTATTCATCTTCAGAGACAATCTATTCCTTTATCATACCAAGTGAACAATTGGCTTTCCATTCATAAAGAACTCATGAGTCAGCTTGATCCATCGGAAGCACAAATCCACCTATCCAAATCTCTATTCTTCGTGGTTATAGGCAGCAACGATATTTTTGACTATTTTGGATCGTTTAAACTTCGACAAAAGACCAATCCTCAACAATATACACAATCAATGGCTGATAAACTCAAAGAGCAATTGAAGGTAAATACAAAAGTTGGAACATCTTACATTTGTGTTATTTGTTAGTTATATACATGAATTCCTCCCACAAATTTACTAATTGAGAAATTGTATTGGCAGAGACTTCACGATACTGGAGCACGTAGATTACTAATTGTAGGTGTAGCACAGATTGGTTGCACACCTGGACAGCGTGCGAAGAACTCAATGCATGAATGCGACGAAGAGGCAAATACGTGGGGTTCTTTATACAACAAAGCTCTAGTAAAGATGCTACAACAACTCAAAGAAGAGTTGGGAAGCTCAATGACTTATTCTTACTTTGATAACTTCAATTCTCTCCATGACATTGTCACCAACCCTGCCCGTTACGGTACGTCGAGAATTTGTACATATTCGGGTATTAAATTTTGCTAGCATGACTAGTGAAAACTAGGAATAAATAATCGAGACGTGAACCTAGCTAAAATGTATAATTGAAATTTCTTTTTGGTTATTGAGTTTATTGACTCGTTATAAAGACTATATTCTTAACAACATATCCAGAATTTGTTTCTCATCTATGGCCCAGAAAACAGCATTGAACTTAAAGTATCGACATAAAAAACCATAATAACGCTGTCGCTTTCTAATTTCAGGTTTTGCTGACGTGAAATCAGCGTGTTGTGGAAGAGGGGAATTAAACGCGCAGTTACCTTGTTCGCTTGTGTCAAACTTATGTTCAGACAGAACCAAATATCTCTTCTGGGATCTCTACGGGCATCCCACTGAAGCTGCTGCTCGTACCATTGTCGATCTTATGTTATCTGATGATTCACAATACTCATCTCCTTTAACTCTCACTCAACTGGTCTCTTCATGATCACTACGGCTTCGCTTTCGAAATATAAAATCACCAGACCTGATTTGTAATCAAGTATACGGAATAAATCTGTCAGCAATGAAATACACTTTATTATTTACTAACGTTTCTCTCATTTTTAACGAAAATATTTATTTTTGTTCAAGTATTTAATTGCTCAATCTTCCAAACTATATACTGCACACCTTAACAAATGTTAGGTTACAATTACACCCCGTTTATCAGCTTCAACAAGTGGTTGTAACCAAATTGTTACATTAGTAAAATCAAATATTATAAGATTTGAAAAGCATAAGCATGCATGATTCAATACGATTTCGTTTGATTACGAGTCAAGTCTGAGCCACGTTGTTCTTGGCAAGCTTTGTTGCATTCACTAGGCGATAGCAGCTTGACATAGGAGAAATCAACGGAAAAGACTACAATATCCTGCCTGAAGGGTTGTGATACAAACCATGCAACAGAAATGTTCAATCCCTGTGACATGCTCCAGATACAAGCCATGCTACAGAAATGTTCAATCCCTGTGACATGCTCCAGATAGAAGCCATGCTAATCTATATAAAACGCAATTTCTTACATTATAAGTAGGCGATGTAGCAACAAAATGATGCCGGAAGCAGAAGCTGCATCTGCTATAACCAGTCCTGAACCTAGGGGATGCAGTTGACACCCCAAATATAGGTAGAATGTAATTTCTTACGTTATAGTAGGGGATGCAGCAACGAAATGACTCCCGAGTTTTCATAAATTTTAACCAATCACACAAGTGAAAGTTTGTCATTCATAATTTTTATATCTTTTAGTCGAAAACTGTATGAAAGAATAAGAAAATTGGTGTCATTCCAGGATATGTTATTTTAATTTTCATCGGGTAGTAACATGCTGAAATCCCAAAAATATGGGCCTATGTATAATTTATATGCGAATGTCAATGGTACAGAATAGAAGTATTTAATCATTTGGTCAGCTACAGCTGAATAATTGAATTTTCATGATTGAATGTTTGCACACCTTATCCACATAAGTTTATTGAATATTTTTTAAATAGCGAATTAGACAAACAAACATTTTATGTTAAATCATCAAGTGAATAGACCAAAAATAAGTATGGACGAAGATGTTGAAGATTAATTTGAAGATCCATCGATGAATCTTATGAATTTTTTTTGAAACTGACTTAAATTCACTTATGCGGCCAGTTTAAAATGACTTCTAAAAACAATCATTATATGCATGAAACTGTCTTTATTTGTGTACAATGATCATTATATTATTACCAGTAGTGGAGTCAGAAAATATTTTAATGGAGTCACAATTAAAATGAAATATTATTTATATATATTTTCAAAAATATTATACTAGTAAAACCCATTTTATATATATTGTTTGGAAATTTTAAACTAGAATATAAATACATTATCTATTATTTCTTGGTGTGTCAGTTTATCAAGGGGAGTCCCATGATTCCCATCAGACAAAGGAAACATGAACATCTATTTCATGACGAAGGACATGACTGGTGGAACCGCATCAGTTGCGGTTACGGGAGTTTACAGATGCGGGTGGTTGCGGTTTTAAGTGGTTTTAAAAGATTTGTACGACTGTTATTGCGGTTAGAAATTGGTGCGTTTGCAGAATATTTATGACTCGTTAACCACCAAATAGAACATCGGTTAAATAATAAATTAACAATATTTACATTTTATATAATTATAAAAATATTAAACATCATAATATTATAATAAAATATAAACATTATATTTATAAAATTATATTTTAAATTTTAATATTATAGAAAATATTTTTATTTTATAGATTTATAACATAAATTAAAATATAATAGATATATTTTAGTATTTATATTATTTCAATTTAAAATTTTTATTTTTATTTTTGTATTTATATTGTGTTTAGAAAAAGAAGAAATTTTTTTACCTTCCCGCAACCGCTTGCAACCGCTAAGTTAGCGGTACTAACGCTAGCTGGAACTAGATTTTGAATTTAAAAGGTTTAGAACGGTTTGAATCGGTTTACAACAATTTGAATCGGTTTAGAACAGTTTGAACCGGTTTAGAGCGGTTTGAGTGATTGTTGCAAAACGTCAATAACCGTTAAAACCGCGAAAGCTGTATTTGCGGGTGGTATCGGACAAACGAGTCATGTCCTTGCTCACATCTCTGAGGAAAAAAGCATTTATAGAATCATTAGCCAGCACGACTTATTTCAATGATCCTTAATGTTATTTTTTTGCTAAAATTTGATAATGATCCTAAATGTTTCCTGTACAGTTCATTGTAGTAAAATGAAATTGCCGTAAACAGCCGCAAGATATATTTCAATTAAGGAATCACATGAACTGTCTGACAATGGCAACATAAGAAGCTTCCTCTTCTTCATTTTTATATGTTCCTCTTATTCACATTATCAATCTTAATGTCATAATAACTACCATCTCTCCTCTCTCTATATAAATCAAACCACGTCGTGTATCTCTCTTACAACCCCAAGGGAAACATTAGCTCGCCAGAAAATAAAAGATAAAAAGATGTCGGCGAACAACTTGCCGTTCCTCAGCGTTTTCCTTCTTCTCAGTTTACTCCGGTTCGATTCAATTCCCGTTTTAGAAGCAGCAGCCGGGAAATTAGGTTCGATTCCAGGAGTGTATGTGTTCGGAGATTCGTTGGTTGATGCCGGAAATAACAACTACTTACCATTTTCCTTAGCCAAAGGGAATTATCCTCATAACGGCATCGATTTTCCTAAGAAGAAAGCCACCGGAAGATTCTGTAACGGCAAGAACTTCGCAGATGTTATCGGTAAGTTTTTAAATGTTATTTTTAGTGTCCTTTGGGTATGAAAAGAAAATATTATATAGCCATTAAAATGTACTCACTCATAAGAGACGTTGGAAATTATAAAAGAGTTTTTTTTTGGTTGAATAGCGGAGAAAATTGGTTTACCGTTACCGCCGCCCTACCTCTCGCTAAGAGGCTTACTAAAATGGAGAAAGAGAGAGTCCGCCGCTGTAACAGGTGTTAACTTTGCCTCCGGCGGTGCCGGAATCTTTGATGGCTCCAGCCAATTTCCGGTAAGTTATATATTTTCTTTCATGCATGAAATAGAATATTGATACAAATGTAGTGAACTCGGAATGAACACGTGACCTATAGATCTTCATTTTAAGGCTCTCCATACTGACCTCAGTTTTTTATTTTTGTTAAATTGTTTCACTCAAATATCTCAGGGACAAGCTATTCCTTTATCACAGCAATTGAAACATTGGCTCTCTATTCATAAAGCACTCACGAGAAAGCTTGGACGATCCAAAGCACAAATTCACCTATCCAAATCTCTATTCGTTATGGTCATAGGCAGCAATGATCTTTTGAATTATATTCGATCTTCCCAACTTCGGAGAAAGAGTAGTCCTCAACAGTATACGCAATCAGTGGTCGATAGATTTAAAGCGCAATTGAAGGTAAGCATTAAAAAGAAGCTAAATATCATTTATTTGTGCTCTTGGTATTAGATACAGTTAATTAAAAAAATTATGTTGATAGATAGTTCAGGAGACTGGAGCACATAGACTTTTAATACTCGGAGTAGCACAACTCGGTTGCATGCCGAGCAGAAGAGAGAAGAACTCGACGACTCATGAATGCAATAAAGAGGCAAACATGTTGGCCTCTTTGTATAACAAAGCTCTAATAAAGATGTTGCAACAACTCAAAGAAGAGTTGAAAAGCTCAATGGCTTACTCTTACTTTGATATGTTTAACTCTGTACATGACATTGTCTCCAACCCTGCCCATTACGGTACGTTAAGAAATAAACTATTCAGATCGCTAGTCTCTAGGTTAATTAATAAAAATTAGGGGACCGACATCGTTAGAATCACGCATTCCTCACACATATGATGCACGCACCAAAATCAAAGCGGTGATACATAGAGAACAAAAAACATTAGCAAACAAGATCGAATCAACGTATATATAGTGTCATCTTCTTCTTTTAAATTATTTTCAGGTTTTTCTGACGTGACATCAGCGTGTTGTGGAAGTGGGGTATTAAACGCGGAGCTTCCTTGTTTCCCAGTGTCAAACTTATGTTCAGACAGAACCAAATATCTCTTCTGGGATCGCTATGGTCATCCCACAGAAGCTGCTGCGCGAACCATCGTCAATTTTGTGTTATCTGAGGATACACAATACTCATCTCCATTAACTCTCACTCAATTGGTCTCTTCATGATCAATCCGCGCGGCTTCGTTTGTTTCTCAATGCTCCAAACCAATATGTAGTCCACCTTAACAAATGTAGCGTTACATCACGGTTTATTTCAGCCTTTACAAGTGGTTATAACTTATAACCAGAGGCGAATGCAATGCAGAACTCTTTTTTAATGGATGCAAAAATAGAGTATAATTATTCAAAAAAAAAGAGAGTATAATATATGTGTATACTTACGCATCATAAGAGGTGTATACCTAAAATTTGTTAAAAATATATATCTTATATTTTGAAAATAATATGAGTATAATTATTCAAAAAAAAAAAGAGAGTGCTCAGTAACCTAGATTCTCATTGGAATGAGTATCATTATGGCTTCCGGTCCCAAGCAAACCATCACATAAGGCATCAAACGGTAAGGAAATCGACAATGATCATTGACTACATAGCCAAGGAAAGAGTCCTTCTCACGAAGGAGGATAGGCATCAAACGCAAGGAAATCGACAATGATCATTGTCTACATAGCCAAGGAAAGAGTCCTTCTCAGGAAGGGGAATTAATATGTGCGTTTGTTTCATCTACAACATTAATCTACTAAAATAAGTTTGGTTATGATCTCTAAATGTAGAGTTTTTGGAATAGTACCTATGTAGTAGAAAGTAGTTTTTGAGGGTTTCTTGATGAGAAAGTAACAGAAGATGACAAATCAAAAGAAACTAAACTTAATGAGCCGAAACAGGAAACTTAATACACACTATCTCGCAGATAAGCAGAAGAAATTACAAAGCCTATTGTTAAACTACACTTGAAATCGGAGAGAAGGGGAAAAAGTATCTTGAGGAAGGGTTATGCAAATGGTTTGAGGCAAGAACTTGAAGTGGCAGCAGTTTTCTTGTCTTATAGATTTCTGATTTTGTAAATGTCAAAAACAGTAGCACTTGATGTAAACATGTTTTGATTAAATAAATTTTACATTCATTCAAAAAAAAAAAATCGAAGAGAAGATATATGAATCACAATAGGAATATGTTTGAAATAACTATATAACCAGTTCAATATTAGGAAATAGAACAAAAGATTATCAAAGCAATCAGAGAGAGTTGTTTTGGGTGCAGAAAGGAGCACACAACAAAGTGTATTGTTTCACCACATGATTTAAGTAGACAGAATGTTCATCTTAAGCTTTATATAACTAACCCGTGATATTATATTCATTTAAGTAAAAACAAAAGAGACTATTGTTTCACCACAAATAAATAAACAGAAACTTCATCTAGACAAACGTTAATAACAGGCAAACTCGCCACATTTTCCTGACTTTTTTTACTATATTGTCTATATTGTCTTCTGATGCTTCTCTAGTTTTTTATTTCCCGATCTAGCGGTAATGACGGAAGTATTGCTCCCGATTAAGGAATTTAAAACTATATATCCACCAAAGGGCATCCATTATCCTTTACAAAACCACTGAAGATTCTTCAAAGCTAAGAACGTTGCCGAAACTATCTTATTGTTAATTTGGTATTTGTTTGAATCGAAATTGGTAATGTGTGGGATGTCAGACCACGATGGGTCATAAAATAATGATGCTGAGATAATTAAAATATGTATATTTATTGATTATAGAAAACAATGGTCCAACGACGTTAGTATACGTCCGCATGATCACATTTTATTAATACGGTGTAATCGAACATTTAATGAGATTTGAGATGATATTAAATGTCATTAGACAAGTAAATGTAATTTGGTAAATAAATTTCATTAATTGACGTATTTATGTTACTTTGACCTTTGACGTATGAATTTCTTAATTTGGTGATAGTAATAAGTGTTTTGGGAAATGTATTGACTATTTGTAAAATGGAAAAAAAAAAATGCGGTGAGCGTGATCGAACACGCGACCTTCAGATCTTCAGTCTGACGCTCTCCCAACTGAGCTATCCCCGCAGTTGTTATCGATTGTTTACGTTTAGATTTGTAGGTATAATCGATTAACCTAAATATGGGTCTTTTAATTCACGAGGGAGAGGCAAAATACGACAACTTCCTCCAAAGAAGTGGCAGAGCTTGCCGGTATGGTTAGACTTAGACATGTGAGTCGTGACTGTTCAAGTTCATGAAACAACTTGGAAAATAAACTCATCAGTTTTTTTTTGTGTTATTTGTTTGTATTTGCAACAAGTTAAAGTGTATATGTATTGCAGATCTGGTCTTCCATCTTCTCTTAGATGATGCTACTGACCAGGTAGCAATGCATAAGATTGAACATAACTTTGGATCGAGTATTATGGAGATAAAGTCAGAAGCACGATGGAATCAAGGATATAGCAATCTTTCTCATATTTCATGTTCTTTTTGTTCCTTTTTTCTTTTTTGTTGACTTGTGTATACAAAGCATCCCTACGTAGTTGATTACCACGCTGGGTACTCATCATCACAAATGCAATACATGAACTTTCTTATAATAAACAAATGCTAGAATCGAAATGGACGTACAGAAGAAAAAAGGTCAACAAACACCGTAAAAGGGTGCTACGGAAAATTTCAAGCTTTTACCTATTGACTTCACCCCCACCCATATAACTCGAGACACTTTACCCGAACCGTTGAATTTCTACAAAATAAGTTTGGCCCATTTCAACATTAGAATATGATACAAAAATGTTTGGTCCATTTCAACATTAGAAAACTGATTATTTTTACGACAAAAATCAAAATATAATAGGACGGAAATAATCTGTTTTTCTTTTCACAAGTAGAAACCACCTGCTTTGATAAGAATAATTTCTATGAAATAATATAAGGAAATCATAAGAATTTTAAATGAATATTAAGTTTTGACGAAAATGGGCTTACCACATCCTAGGCGACGATCTAGATTGGTCAATCTCTCCAAATTAAATTCCATACCATAAACTGTAATCTACCTATAAATTAAAAGAAACATATAAATATTGACAAGTGTCTTCTTATGCTCTCTCCAATGACTTCCCTTGAAATCTCTTTTTCTTCCCTCCCTACTCGTTGATCGATTCTCACATTCTTCTTCTCCTCTCATTCTCCTCAAGCTTTCAATGCAGTGTCGTTGACAAGACGCAACCTCATAATGGATGCGATGCCGGCGTCCTTCGTATCCAAAGCGAGAACCGCCTTCAATTCCGCCGCGGCTAAAGCGGAGCGCGTCTTAACTGATCTCAAGTCCCATCGAGGTAATCTCTCTCCTTCTTCCCTTTAGGCCTTAGCTTCATTTTCATTTACTAAAATTTGACTGATGCATAGACACATATCTCTCGACCTTTGATTGTTATCCCTTCTCCCCTGTTTTCTCGTTTTTGGTTGAGTCAAATCCTATTTTTAGGTTCTGTCTCGTGTCAAAATTCAATTCTATTTCTACTCTTGTTTTTTCTTTGGTGATGTTCATTCTTAACTCGAGTGTTTTTTTTTTCTATAACTGGAAGAAGAGGAGGAGCAATCAACGAGGAATCATAATTACTCTAAGGTAAGACACTTATGCATCATCTTGGTGCTATATAATATATATTTTATTAACTGGGAAAATGAATAAAACAATGTGAAAATTATACATTTCAAATTTTGGATTGGGAAGAAGTAGGCTAGACACTTTCTTGCTCACTCCGGTAAAAAAAATGCAGATTATAGTTATGTTTTTTCGGGGGATGATGATGTGAAGATTATATATTTCAAAGGATTTGACATTTATTCAAACATTGAGATTTGAAAGTAGTAAGCTAGTACTTTTTTGCTCACTCCGGTAAGAAACTTGCTGAACATAGTTATGTTTTATTTTGGGATGATGTGAAGAAAAGCAAATTTAATTGAACCATATTTTGAAACTGTATAGCCAAAAAAAAGATTGAGAATTCTTGGCGCTTTCACATTTCATGATAACTTTGTGAGTATTGTCCATAGATACATTTTTATTTAGTTTTGCTAATTGGAAGTGTTGTGCACAGGAAGAGAATGAAGTGAAGCATCAGGGGTGGAGAACTGCACATATTAGGAAAAAGCAAGAGTGGCAAAATAAACTGAATAACTTAAGAATTGGGAGGAGGAAAGAAGTCGAAGATCAAGACAAATTTGAGGATTCAACCATGGCTATACCTTTCTACGACGCAAATTTATACATTCTCAAAGCAAAGCAAGAACAAGAAGCCAAGGTATACTTATGGTCTACCTTTTCAGATCACTTTTGCTACTAATGGCATTGCCAAAGCATGTCATTCTTTAGTCAAGATTTTTGTTTGCTTCTCCGCTTTAGATAATTCAATCTTTGCTCTTATGGTAATTTCTAGGAATCCGATGTTGGCTACCTGGTAGAGACTCTAAATGCTGTTGATGTGAACAGTATTCCTCGAGCATCCATTGTGAAGCAGCTGGCTGTAGCCATCAAGTGAGTCTTTATAATTAAGATTTATCACAGTTTACATCTTTCCTCTTTTTTTCATGTAGTTTCTAACTAAGAAGTTATGAAAAGATTCAGTTATAGTTTTGCCTTCTCTCTCATTATGTCCTTATCACTTCTTGTTTTCTTTCAGAGCTGGAAAAGGGGCTAAGACTATTAAAGACTTCGTTGCACCGTCTGGAAATTCATCACCAGTGAAGGAGAAGGGGGGCTTAAGCCTCTCTGCCGTGAAATCACTGGTTCTTGGTGAACAAGAGGATAAACTTGGTTTTGATACAGGAGATGAGAAAAAACTTGTGTCTCTAATAAACTCCTTGTTTAATGCTGGTAAGTTTGTTTGGGAAAGTTATCTTCATCAAATTAAACTATAATCTAGTTACTGCTATTTATTTTTCCACAGTTTTTTAATGTTGGCAAATTATTTACAGATGGTAACTTCCTCATCAGAATGATTGTCTCCGATTTGGGGTCTCCTAGCAACAGAGTATCTTTCACAAAAGATCTTCATGCTGCTCCCCCTGATAGCTTTGTTGTTAAGCTAGCTGAAGTCATTGGAAGTTTCACAACACCAAGGAGAATGGCTTTGTTCTGGTTCAAGGTTGTTAATGAAGTAAGTTAATTATTGTATTGGCTTTTAAAATATCCTTCCTCACACTTGTAGTAGTTGATAACCTCTCTCAAAATAATCTACATGTGTGCAGTTGAGGAGGTTTTGGGATGAAGAGAAACACATTCCATGCATACCTGTGGACGAGAATCCAGACTTAAAAAGTTGCCTGCTTCACCAGTGGCTACAGGTTATAAACTGCTGTCTTGACAGGAGAGTCCGTTGCATAGCTGCTTCTGAAGCATTAGATGCTGCAATAAGCCAAGCTAGTTCAGGCAATGAAGATTCGGACAATTCAGAAGGGATGGGTTCTCCTGTGTCTCTTTTGTATGCTAAAAACAGCACAGGAGAACTCGTACTGCGCTTAGGGGCCCACCACCAAGTTGAAAACTTGATAATGTTGGAGACTGGTGAAGCTGTGTATGCCCCAGTAACGCAGGTTAGTTAACTTCAGTCATAGTTGAGAACCAACCGCTGTTACCTTCTCGATCTCTTTAAGTCCTAGTGTTTTATATGTAGGATGGTCCACTGTTGACAGAAGATCTTATTAAAGAAACAGAAGAACTAGTATTGAGGACAGGGAGGTGAGTGTCATTGAATAATCCATGTAGCTTTATTTCAACTCCATATTCCATAGGAATATCTTTTCTATTGGTTTTAATTTCTATATCCTGAGTTGTTAAATGGAAAACAATAGACATTTTATCTGGTTTACTTTTTCATTCATTAAAATTCAGACATTTTTCATATATTCAATGTTCTTGATAAATTGGATTGTTGTCTTTCTTATGGGTTCAGCATGGGAGCTGGATGTTCTCAACTCTTGTCTGACATGCAGGCATTCAAGGTGTGAATGATCAATCTTATTGATGTGATGGTTGGTGTGATATGAATTTGATTTTGTATATGTACATACATCTATGATAGGCAGCAAATCCTGGATGTACTTTGGAGGATTTTGTGAGATGGCACTCTCCTCCAGACTGGACTGAGAATGATACCTCTTCTGGAGATGACTCTTCTCCTCCCCGAGGTCAATTAAGTATCCGTATGCAAAAAGCAGGTTCCACCTTTTCTCTTGTTCTGCTTTCTCTCAGTTTCTTTTTTTTCTGTGGTTAACACAATTGTAATCTTTCAAGTCTTGGTCTCAATGTTCTTTTGCAACATTATTTTGTTATTATCAGGTAATTTATGGCGACAGCTGTGGGAAACGGCTAAACCACTGCCTGCGATTAAGCAAACACCACTCTTTGATGAAGATTTAGCTGTGTAAGTGTCAATAATATGCCACCTTAGACACAGTGGATTCTGGATTTGATCACTCATTAAAACTTATAACAGGGAAGGAATCTTGAACTCCTTGGAAGACATTCCAGCTGCTGAACTTTTCGAGCAGCTGTTTGTTTCTCTTGTAAGTTCTCCTCCACCAAATCACATATTATCCTTTCCTTGTAATGTCCCAGTGCAGCCCTTGTCTAGAATAAGAGTCTTGGATTAGTATATGGCATAATTTTATAAAAATGTATACAGGTTGCACTAGGATTTGTGATGGTGGAGCCAGTAATATCCACAAACGATGACTTGTCAAAGCTTTTCTTCGAATGCAAGGATTATGTAGTCGCCATTTGCGAAGGAGGCGCAGTAACTGATAAGCTTGATGATCTCTGCCAGGTACCTACTATAACTCTGTATGCACATATTCAAAACCTTGACTCAGAATCAACTAAATAAAAGTAAGAATGTTTTTAACAGATGACTAAAGTAAAAGACCATGTGGATATATGAACAACCATGATCACTAATCGTATATATTCTAATTCCATTAAAGCTTGGGTTATTTTTTAATTTGATATTGATAGGTGTATGAAACAGTGGAAGCAATGTTATTACGTCCAGAAAAAGTCTTGAGATCAATGAAGCAAACAGAGAAGTCGCTATCAGGCGTGAACGGAACAAAACAGCGGTTCAAGAGGCTCAGTTTCATCTTCCGTGGAAAAGAAGGAAACCAGAAAAGAGTTCCATCAGAAACTGAACAGAAATGTATGGAGCCCGCTCCAGCTGTTTTCTGGTCTTTTTGATGAATAAGTTCTCAAATACCTTAAAATGGGACTCTTGTATGAACTCTGAATACTTGTTTTATTTATTTTATCTGGTTTTGAGTCATTTCTCAAATTGGTTGGTAATTGTATAATTTAAATCATTCAAAGCATTTCTCAGATGGAAACTTAAATCTGATGAAAATGAATAAGATTGTTTAGTCTTCTGTGAAATTTGTTCAAAAAAAAAAAGTCTACTGTGAAACATCTTTGTGTTTGAAAGAAAGTTCCTATTGGAATAAAAATCTGTCGCGGGGGAAGCTTCTGAACGTGTGACTAGTCTTGGGAAGCAGGTCAGACCTGCTCTATTTGACCTGACATGTTCCACAGCAGACTGAAACTTCTTCCGGTCCACAAAATTTGACATGCATAATCTCAGCAGACAAAAAATACTGCATCCACACCCATTCTATTTGTGAGACATGCCCGTTTTATAAATTATAACTAAAAAGGATTTTTAATAATATAAATCATATAGAGTAAATTATACATCCATATTTTATGAAATAAAAGTTTAATTAATATATGCTAGATAATAGTATAATACTTATATTCATAAATATTTATACACCTTTTTAAAAAAAAATTCTGAAATTTTGAGTATCCACCAAACCTTGCTCAAGGACAGGTTTTCAGTTGATCAAACGGCGGCGTTTTCAATCTTTCACTCAGTCATACTGCACATTTACTGCTCCAATATATTTGATTTTACGTGAATATATTCAATTTAGTCAGAAAAAGGAAGCTTCGACACGTGTAAGAATCCTGTGAAGTTGCCATATTCTAGCGACTTGCTCAAAAGCACAGAAAAGTCATACGCTTTTCCCCACTCATCTCTCTATTTGTTCCCCATCTCCTTCAATCCTCCAAACCCTAACGTTCTCATTCGGCGCTGAAGTTATTATAACTCTGTCTCTTTGGTGAGAAATTCAATCTCCATATCTCTCATTTTCTTGATTCATTTTTATTATTGAAAAGTCGTTTAAATGACATTTTACGAATCTGAGCAAGTTCTGGGCTTTGATTGGTTTCTGATTTAGAGAAAGTATTGATTTGTCTTAGAGATCAAACAAGTTTCCCATTTCATCTCTTGATTTGTCTGTTTGTGCGGTTATTACAATAAAATCTCACCCCGACAACTAATTGATTATTTTATTACAGAGATTTGGTACGATGATGTTGCGTGCTGTCATAAGGAGAGCTTCAAGTAGAGCCTCTTCTGCTTCTTCTTTGGTTAGTCTTCCTTTTTTTTCATTTAGATCCGTCCATGTTTTGTGTTTAGATCATTTCCGAAATATGATACTTCTTGTCTCTTTCAGGGATTGGGAAAATCACTGCAATCATCTCGCGTTGCAGCGTCTGCTCAAAGCTTTCACTCTGTTTCATCATCAACAGATGTAACGTTTCTTATCCAGATTGTCTTGTTATTATTACATATCATTTGATTTTAGCTCTCTCTATACATGTGAACATCATCCTCTTAGGAGGTTTCTTAAACCAGTTGTAGATTTGTGATCCTTTGTGTGTCTTCTTCCATGGACACGCTATTTTATTTTTTAAAGTGTTGTTTGTATTGTAACAGACCCTTGTGCCTCGTGGAAGCCATTCTCGTAGCTTCCATCATCGTTCTTGTCCAGGTTTTTCTTTTTCTTTTTTATCACAGAACCTTTTGTTATTGTGATTTTTTTCTTTTAGTTGACAATTGTTCTCGTATTTGCGTTTTTTGTTCTGCAGGGTGTCCAGACTGCTCCAGGTTAGGAAGAACCTCTGTTTTTTTTTTTTGTTTTCTTCATGGATATAACTAAAATCTCTTACATTTCTTGTACTTTCAGCCTTACCAATTTTATATTGATGTGTGTAGGACTGTTTCCAGCAGCTTCCGAGGCACAACCCTGCAAAGATGGGTCAGGCCTTTTTCATCTGATAGTGGTATGGTTGGTTTCTCTAGCTGAGATATTTTTATTGTTTCGCTTGCTTTTGAACCCACACACAGTAGCTTAGCTAAGTGACCCGTTAGAAATGCAGAATCAGTGTTTGGATAGATGATACATCTCAGCTCAGCTAACCGACAATATTCATTTTATTTTGGTTCCGATATTTATGAAATGTTTGGCTCAGTTTGGGGGTTTTTGGGTCTATACTATTGCTGTAACTTGTATTTCTAGGCTTTTTGACGCACTTTCTTGTATATTGTGATTGAAGGGGATGTCGTTGAAGCTGTTGTGCCTCACATGGGTGAATCAATCACTGATGGAACCCTCGCCAGCTTTCTCAAGAGTATGCTTCTCTTTGCAGTGTCATCTTGTCCTTTCTTTCCGTACATGTAGCATATGTATCTAATATTTTTTTATTATTGGTGCTTCTTCTTGCAGAACCTGGTGATAGAGTAGAGGCTGATGAGGCTATTGCACAAATTGAAACCGACAAGGTATCAAAACAATTACTTGCATTAATATCTCTAGTTATTTTTCCAGGTTCTGACGTAGCTTTTCTAATACTTCTCTTTGATTCATCTATATTCTTTAGGTGACAATAGATATTGCTAGCCCAGCAAGTGGTGTGATCCAAGAGGTAGAATACTTGAGTCATTTATTATTCATATACTTCTTCTCCTGTCTTCCTATGCCTAATTACTTTTATCCTTTTATGCAGTTTCTTGTCAAGGAAGGAGATACTGTAGAACCAGGAAACAAGGTAGCTATCATCTCAACCTCTGCGGATGCTCTCTCTCATGTTGCACCCTCAGAAAAGACAGCAGAGAAACTTGCTGCCAAGCCTTCTCCTCCTCCTGCTGAGGAGCCCAAAGTTGAAAGTACTAAAGTTGCGGAGAAGCCCAAGGCACCATCACCTCCACCGCCGACTAAACAGTCAGCTAAAGAGCCGCAGCTTCCTCCTAAGGATAGGGAAAGACGGGTATGCAAACTCTGTCATTTAGATATCTGTTCCTTTTCCCTGTGAGACCAAAGCTAATTACAACAATGCAGGTTCCTATGACAAGACTTCGCAAGCGTGTGGCAACTAGGTTGAAAGACTCCCAAAACACTTTTGCGTTGCTTACAACTTTCAATGAAGTTGACATGTGAGTTAACCAATGTTCATATCTCGCTTATCATTATTCAAACTTTTAGTTTTCACAAACTTAAGTTTCCTTTCTCATTTAGGACTAATCTGATGAAGCTCCGGTCTCAATACAAGGATGCATTCTTTGAAAAGCATGGAGTGAAGTTGGGGCTTATGTCTGGGTTCATCAAAGTACGCTTGAAAAAGTTTCCTGAACTAATTAACTTATCAAAACTCCACAGATAAAAGTAATCTTCTTAAACTGTTTGTTTCAGGCTGCTGTTAGTGCCCTCCAGCACCAACCAGTGGTAAATGCAGTTATCGATGGAGATGACATCATTTACAGAGACTACGTAGACATCAGTATTGCCGTTGGTACCTCTAAGGTCTGTGTCCGCTCTTAGATATAATTATATAATACCATCTTTAAGGTTTTGAAGTGATTGATTCTTTTGTTTCTGTGTCCAGGGTCTTGTGGTTCCAGTCATCAGAGGTGCTGACCAGATGAACTTTGCTGACATTGAGAAAACGATAAACTCTCTAGCCAAGAAGGCTAATGAAGGAACCATATCAATCGACGAGATGGCTGGAGGATCATTCACTGTATCTAACGGTGGTGTCTACGGAAGTCTCATAAGCACTCCTATCATCAACCCTCCTCAGGTTCGATTTCACCGTACTAAAAACTGAACAAAGAAACGGTTCTTTTGTTCCCTTTACTAACTTAAAAATGTCATGTGTAGTCTGCTATACTTGGAATGCATTCAATCGTGCAACGTCCAATGGTTGTGGGAGGAAGCGTGGTACCGAGGCCGATGATGTATGTTGCGCTGACATATGATCATAGGCTGATTGATGGAAGAGAGGCTGTGTACTTCTTGCGCCGTATTAAGGATGTTGTGGAAGATCCTCAGAGGCTTCTTCTCGACATATGATGACAGAAAGATTCTGGGAAGACAGATGAGATCACAAGTCTCTTGGTCTTTGTTTCCTTTACAGATTTGCTATCTGAGAAAAAAAAAAAACTGAACTACTTTTTCGAGTTTCTACTGGGCTGGGAAAGCCTCGGTGTATTGAGTTTATTTATTTTATATACAGTTTGAACAAAATGTTACAATTTTGACTAAAATAATGTCATTGATTTTTATTGGGATCTTCACTTCCATAGAGATTTTTTTTGTCAGCTACCCGTATCACTAGATCAAGTTATAATCAAACTGAAATATATTTTTCAAAAAGCATATCTGTGTCTGATCTATATGGAAGTAAAGAACGCTATACGTGATTATGTATGTTGCCCATAATAATCTTTTCATCTCAGCTTGTAAGGCTTCGGTTACATGCATTTGATCTTTAAGACTTCACTCTATATCATTAACATTGTCATTAGGGGTGGGCGTTCGGGTACCCGTTCGGGTTCGGATCGGGTATTTCGGATTTTCGGGTATTTCGGTATAGAGGTGTAGGACCCGTTCGGGTATTTCTATACTTCGGGTCGGGTTCGGGTATTTTTAGTTCGGTTTCGGTTAATTTAGATCGGGTTCGGATATTTAGATTTTGAAAAAAAATTAAATTTTTCATTTCTTAAATTTCTTGTATTTAAGAATATAAATTTTACTTAACTTTTTTTTTTAATTTTTAATAGATTAAATGGTTAATAGATTTGGACATAACATTTTAAAACTAAAAATGCATTAATTTAGTTATTGTTTTTTGTTAAATGGTGTTTATGATGCGATGCAAATTTAAAGTTCGCAGAAGAATTGATAGAGTTGATACTCTATCAAAAAAGAAGACCGTGGAGGGAAAAGCATATTTACAAGTTAATTCATTTGATCTAGTGTTGTTTTCTCTTCATCTTGATTATGCTATTAGTTGTGTATTATTATCTTATGTATTGTATATGTATTCGTTTCATGTTATATTCTAATTAATAAATTCAAGTTGATAAAAAAAAAAAAAACTTGATATGATTTTTAAGTGAGTACCAAATCATTTTTTTCGTAATTGCATGTATATCATATGAACTTAAAGTATGTGTAGTATTAATATAAATATTTTATATAAAATAAGAGATGTAAACTAGAAATATAAGGTTAATTATACATATGTTCGGTTATCTTCGGATATCCATTCGGGTTCGGATATTATCCATTCGGGTTCGGATATCCAATCTCTCCTAATTCAATACCCGTTCGGATATTTTCCTACTTCGGTTCGGATTTCGGTTCGGGTTTTTCGGATCGGGTTCGGATGCCACTTCGGATATCGGGTAAAGTGCCCACCCCTAATTGTCATCATCGATCCATAGAGATTCTTTATTAAGTGGTGCAAAATTCACGATATGTTTTTTGGACGTTAAGTATATCGATTGGGGATGAATCGGCTTTGATCATCAATTAATTTTGAATTTAACATTCGTCTGTCGCTTACGCTTTCTTTAGAGTATCGGAACTTCTAAGTCTCATATATATGAATGATCACCTGAGGCATTAATCCTCATTATTCTTGAAACCGATCTAGACGCTCAAGTTTTTTTGTGTCTATGATAAGATTCAAAGAGACAATATAGATCAAATCATCTAGTTATCAGTACTGCCACTTGAATTTAGGACGTTTACATAACTCATTTGGCTACTCGGAATGGTCCTCTTTTCTTAACCACCAGACTTGCATCATAAGCCATTACTATTAAGATACTAAGATATTTTGTTAAACCAAACACACTTGTACCAATAACGGTTCGTTGGAGTCTTGCGTGTGAGCCAATGAGGTAGCATATTGATACATATAAGTTAAATATAGCAACACAAGAAAGAAAACTTGCCATTCTCTTTTGGAAGTATTAACTTTTGTTCATATAATAATATGCAACAAAAAAAAGGTAATCGAGTTGTTGAAATGGATAAGGCTCTATAAGCCCATGCAATCCTAGTGGAATACATGAAAAATGAGCAATAGTATTTTATTATTTTTATATTAAAGATGGCTAAAGATGAGTTATGGTGTATTGAGTGTGTGTGCCAACGAGAACACTTCCACCTTTTTCTAAAGTCAACCTTTTAAATTATATATATGTTATTTACAATGAATCCAGATTGTTCTGAAAAGACTATTGTTGTCTCCTGTAATATAGAGATTTTTCAATGAATTTGAGAAAGTAAGAAATCATGCACATTAGGGTATATATATATGCCTTTCGTTGAATGTGTTTGCAATTGTAAATATGTATCTGCCCAAAGGCCAAAGCTTCAAGGAAACGGTGAAAGTTAAAAATGTTTCTATGATTAAGCAACTGATGATAATCTCTTCAAATTCGAATCAGATACATTGGATCAAATCTAACCTAATCATGAATCGTAGTAACTCTATAACGGTGATGTGAATATCGTGTTGGAAAAAAAAACTAATCATATAAATTTAACAATACGTTGATAAAATTACATACAAATCCAGTTAGCTTAACCAATATGAAATAGTAGCAGTTACAATATCATTTGGTCAGTTGGTCGAATTATGACAAATATGTATAAGTAAGTTATCATTGATGTTAAAAAAGTATACCGTATACGTAACTTATTTGTTTGATTTCTTGTGTGGTACTGATAGTAATAATTGTTAATACTTAATAGTTGTTACCAAACCTTTTTACCATAAAATGTTTTATATGGTTTTTCTTGACTTCGATGCATGAGATCATTTTGTCATCGACATAGAGTCATGCTTTCATCACCACCTCACCATCAACCTTTTGGACATTAAGTGGGATACTTAGACCTACTTTTCTTAGGCATCGAAATTCGAATGTGTGACTACTTTTCAGTTCTATCTTTTGATTTAAAAATCAAGATAGCAAAATGTTTTCTGTCAAAACAGACTTACATCTAGGCATCCACATTTTTTAAGCAATATATTTTAAATCAGAACAATGTTGAATTAATAGTTTTCAGTTAGTCAATACATTATTATAATTACTGAAAATATTGGTTTAAAAACTGTGTATACCTTATTTAACTAAAAGACAAGTTATGAAACAACAAATTGCTTTTTCGAACTTATAAATTAAATCAGAAAAAGCTGACTTTAGACGACTTTGGTTGTTTTGATCTTTTAACAAATGAAAGGCATCGCATATATAGAGGACCGAAATTAAAGTCAACCTGAATGAACCTGGTCAAGAAATACCAGACTTTGATTAGTGTGTACTGTGTAGAAAGTAAACGCCAACTTTGGTTAGAGACCCCAGAAAAGTCTTATGCTTTCGCATTTGAATGGAACTCCGTTGTGGTTTTGGTAAACACAAAAATAATATTAAAATACTATGAAAATAATAGATAAATGTTAGACCAACTAAAATAATTTGACTTAGCATAAAGTCCAATTCATTATGAAGAGTGGTTTCCGTACTTAAATTCCTCACCAGAAGGCAGAAACATATCAACCCGACGACGACTTTCCCCTGTGTTATACCACCACCAGTAACCACTTACCATCACCTAACCTTTCAAAACTTAAAAATCTCAAAAGATTACAAGTACGGTAAATTATCATATAATTATTTCTATAAACCTTAGAAGTTATACACATACTAATTACTGGGAGCTTCTAAATTGTCTAGTACCTTTACATCTATTTACTTCTATTTTTAAGTTAACAGAGAATACATATATATCTTTATCATTTATTTTTACTTCTTAGAACAATTTGTATATCTGAACATAATCAAAGGTTAACTGCATCATCTACTCGTCCATTTTGTAACTCGCTATTATAGTTGTTAATAGGTTAACTGCATCATCTGCTCCTCCATTTTTAACAACTATTTGGTCTCTGTCTAGAAAATCAAAACTATACCCACCAACATAATGTTAATTTCTAAACACAAAGTAATATGAAATCATTTTGTAGTTGCACTTCTAAAATTATAATCTACTTGGCTATGTAAAGAGAGCTCAATGTGGAACCAAATCATGCAACAAATGAGTAGTCAATAAGCGATGACAAGTCATAAATGTTGACATAATCGCCTATGTTTTTTTGGGCAATCTCGCCTATGTTCTAAACACATATACAGAACATTTTAACAATCTACAAAATTGCAAGTCTAGCTTTCGGTGTAACTATCAAATGGTATCGATTTAGATATACTAACTTGTATAATCATTGTAATGTGATTAAAGAAATGATTCTTAGTATTATCATCAACAAATGTTTCATCCTTGTGTACAAAACCATCTTCAAGATGATCATAATAAAGAATTATATTATCCTCATGAAAGAGGTCATTAGAGTAAAAATAAAAAATGTTGTTCTCGGTAGAAGAATATTCCAAGAACAAGCTGTCTTCTTGATCCAAGATCCAATCCTCAAATCCTCCCACTTCTTCTTCCTCCGATGACGTTGCTTCAACGCAATCCACATCTTCGTTATCGTCTTCATTACTTTTCTCTATCTCTCCGTTGCCTCTAACTTCAATCCAACCATCCTCCGCCGTAGTTTCGCCGGGATTCTCATCTCCGACGAGTTTCTTGATTCGGTCAGTCGCTGAAGACTCCCATAAACTCGAAGAGTCCGCTTGAATGAACCGACTTCTCGAGGTTTCACATGAATTCCAGAAACCTTGATCCAACACAGTACTAGGAGAATAATTCTTCAGACAAGAACCAACCTGAGTTTGAGATTGGTCTTCTTCCTCCAAAAACGGATGTTGAAGCAACTCTTCAGCCGTCCATCTCTGTTTCGGATCTCTTACCAGACACTTCCTCAAAAAGTCTTTCCCTTTCTCCGACAAAACCTCCGGAACCTCCGGCGACTCTCCGGTGAACCCAATCTTGTAAATCGCAGCAACGACGTCGTTTAGTTCCGGCCAAGGACTCGAACCCGTAGCCATCTCTATCACCACACACCCCAAAGCCCACACATCAGCCGGAAACCCCTGCTCTTCACCACGCGCCACCTCCGGTGACATAAACGCCGGTGTACCGGAAAACTCCAAACTCCCGTTTCCCGCCATTTTTGCGCAGCCCAAATCGGCGATCTTCGCTGTTTCCTCTCCGATCATAACATTCTCGCTCTTCAAATCGCAATGAACGATTCCTCTACCGTGAAGATACATTAACCCCTTAAGAATCTGTCGCGTGTAGAATCTAATCTCCGGCTCCGGCAACTTCCCGCCGGAGTTCTTGATCAAATCGTGAATGCTCCCGCCGGGAACGTATTCCATCAAGAGGTTATACATCAGTTTGTTGTTCTCCGTCGTTGTGTTAGAACCAATGTAGTTTACTACGTAAGGAGAGTTCAAACGCGACAAGATCGTTTGTTCTCTCTGCAAAAACGCCGATGAAGAAAGCTCTGCGGATTTGACGGCGAAGAATTCACCGGAGTTTGTGATTGCTAGTGAGACGGTGGCGGTTGAGCCTCGCCCTATGATTGGTCCTCTTATCCAGTTTTGTTCCTCCATTAGAGCAGAGCAAGAAAAAAACAGAGGAGATGGATAGAGAAGGAAACTTGTAGAGAGAGAGAGAGGTTTTAAATGTTTAAGCAAAGAGTTATGATGTGATTGTTTATATATACACACTCACACAAAACAACACAACTCATGTATGGTATTCGTATGTATGTGTGAATGTATATGACTTTGGCATGAGGTTTTAGTTGGTGTCTTAATTCAAAGTCTGAACAGCGATTAATTACTTTCTTTTAGTTTTTATTCTTATCCTCCAATTATTAAGCACCAAAACTTTACCTTATCTTCCACTTTTAATTTTAGATTATTGCTATCTTAGATCTGATACCGCCGTTTAAGTTGGAGTTCAATATGAGATTATGTTAAAAAGGAATAAAATATGACTTGATCATTGGTAATTAGTTCTCCCATCAAGGAACCATGACTTCATCATGTTCTTGAATATATTAGCAGACATTAGATAACAAAGATCCAAATCACGTTCCATTTACGTTGGTCTTTTTGAAGAAATTTTAAACTGTTTTGGTTGGTAGAATGGCACATAATTCAAGCACAAAAGTACAAAACGAAAAGAAAAATTGAAATGGATAATTGCCCATCACAGTTTCAATAAGTTATTATCCATCAGATACACCATTAAATATAAACTTTTTAATGTTGTAAATTTTGTGATAAGAAATTGATGATTGATAAATTTGGTATATATGATACTGGGAAAAGTAACAAAAACCCAAAAAGATAACATATCCTTATTTTAGATATGTGATGTATGCATTGCATATAGGTACTCTTAAGAGCATTTCCAATATAAAACTTCATTTTTTCTTCAAAAATGGAGTAAAACTGAAAATGGAGTAAAATTACTCCAACCCTATTCTATTTTCCATTATATAATGGAGTAATGAACAAACAAAAAATAGATTATTCCATTTATGGAGTAAATTTCATTATGAAGTGAGATATGAAGTTGGGTTGGAGCATTCATTATTTCATATTTACTTTTACTCATTTTAAAAGAAAAAAATGGAGTAGGTATGGAGATGCCATAAGATCAAGTGAGTTATGACATTTGTTTGCTAAATGGATTATATACTTTAAATTTGTATCTTTAGGAAGTAATCTTTTAGTAAATTCAAACAACATTTATTAAATTAGTTTAAAATATTCATTAATGGGGGATTCATGAAATATAGATAATCGCTTTTCATAATCCCGTATTTTATAGTGAGAAATAATGCTCTAGCTGTTTGATCATATCATATATTCATATATGCCTGTCATTTTATACATTGTGATAGTGTGACAACCCATCCCGCTCATTCGGAATTCGGCTCACAGTCCTGCATGAAACTGAACCCAACCATTCCATTATAAGTTTTCTCTGGCTCCATAATTAGGTTGTTGGTGTGTTTAGCGTCCCTTGAACCCAAGACCTTACCTTTTAACAACACTCTTTCAAGATGAGTTGTCACCAACACTTCTCCTAATGCATACGCTATCATATATCCAAATCATGATTATATTAAATCACTAGTACCATTGTTCTGCTCGCCTTTTAACATATAACAAACCAGCCAACCCCCTATAACATTTCAAAATTATAGTGGACCCTATAACTTTCTTATTACCTACATAGATTATACACACATTTTTACCAAGAAAGCGTATATTATACATATATACATTGTGGCATTTTATTTACTAATTACTACTCTCTCCATTTTTAAATAAGTGTTATTTTAACATTTTTCACATAGATTAAAAAATGATTAAATGTATTTAAATTGTTATTAATTACATCTATTTGACCAATAGTATTTGATATAAGTAAAATTATTAATAAAATCAATTCAGTTTGCAGTTAATTTTCATCTGTAAATAAATATCATTTGCTTAAAAAATTTAAAGTCATTTTTTGTGTAACAAGAGAAAATACAGAATGACAGTTATTATGAAAAAAAATGGAGTATTTCTCAACATTTTGTGTGGCGGAGGCTATTTGGGGAAGAAAACGTGGCAGGAAAGTATTGGTTGATGACAGCTTTGACGGCATGACGCCAGAGTGGACGGCGCCGTGATTTTGATCCACCAATAAGGCTAAAACAAATGCGCAGCGAAGTCCTAATTATTTTAAGACAACAAGAAGTTAAAGATGCGGCCACGTGGCGAAAGCGCAAGCTAATTGCGGGATTAGCGTGGAAATTAGTCTACTGTTGAGAAAAGTAAAAAGGCTCAAGTCATAGTTCATTTGCTGGGGCGTTTATTCATGACTCAATTCGAGTAATTTTTATACCTAACACCAAACGTGAAACTGGAAATTAAAGTTAATATATATATTTGTGTTTTTTTTTTTTTGAAAGTTACATATACACATTCTCACATATGACATATCCACACAAGAATTTACATCAATATTTTTCAACAGCTTTTGTTAAAATACTTGTGTTTAGTAATTTAAAAGTTTGCAAAGGAGAGATTTTTGTATAATAACTAACTAAATGAATACAATTAATTTGTTCTGCAACTTTTTTGAAGATGTACAATAAAATAGTTTTTGTAGCTATATATATTCTTCAGTTTTAAAACAATTTACAAAACCAGTTATCATTCCTTGCAATTTTGATTGGTTTAATTTAGTATATAATTTCTTAATTTAAAATTTTATTTCGAATTTATCACAATTATGACTACATTTATTCTGATTAGCTGCATCAAACGTTCCGATGTAATCCATTTAAAAGAAATGATTTAATTGCTGCTGTAAAGTTTAAATGGCGGTAATAACGGTGTGAAAGCACTGAAATGCGAATATGCAGCTGTGAAATGTCTTTAATTGGAATGCAAGCTGGGGGTTATGTAAGAAGATTCTATAAGGAAAAAGGTTTTAAAAGAAAGAAGAAGGTGTTGGAAAAATTTATTCGCATCTCTACTTTGCTTAGAGAATACAGTTGGATTCAGATCGTTTGTTATCCTCTTTTTATTTATTTAACCATCTACAAGATTGAAATTAAATATTGGAATTAGCTAGATCTTGATTAATAATTGCAAACTTTGTTTTTTGGCTTTAGGGGAATGGACGGCTAAAACAAACGCGGCTTCATACATGTGATTGGGATCTAAAGAAAGCGTGAAGTGAAAAAGTGAGAAGTAAAATCACGCTGTGTTTTTTTTTTTTTTGTAGCGTTATTAGCAAGGTTTCCTCAAGAGATGTTCTTTTGTTTTATACTCTTTACATATTCTGCTAATTTTCACGTCTATTGTTAGTTTGGTGCATGTTTTTTCCGTTGCAATTTTCTTGGAAACCTAAAAGTAGGACTTTAGTAATACCCATGGAGTAATACTAATACTACGTCAACATCAACTTTATAATTTCACTTTAAGAGTTTGAATATCAAAACAAACGATTATTGCTAACGAGATATTTTAGTCATCTTTTTTCTTTTGATCGATTTGAAGGAAAACTCTTAATTCAAAGATTCTTTAGCACTCATTAGAAGTTGAGAACTATGCAAAGAGTGGACACTATTTTATGTAAAAAAATATAGAAAAGCAGAAAAGATAGTCTACAATTGAAAGAAAAAAAATCCAACAAGGCACCAACCAATGAAACTTAAGAGTTAAAAAAAACAATTATAAAAGAGATTCGAACCCAAAAGGGAGGTTTGCCTTTTCAATCGAGAAGAAGGGCTAACTAAGTAAAGCTCCTGTCCAATAAGGGTAACCTTCAAGTAATGCCACTATGACAATGACACAACCAATTATAAATAAAATATAAACCTCTTTTTGTAGAGTTTCTTTCTTACGTCAACAAAAGTGACAAACTCACTCTTAAACTTCATCCCTACTCCCAAGCATCTCAAGAGACAGTCCTTTACACAATGGCATCGGCTTTTATGTATGATCTTTTATGCTTCTAGATGCTCATCGACCATTTTACAACATAAGACCCTATCGACATTGTCAACTCGATCATAGTAGATACAAAAAACATAGTCAATGAATTAAAAACAAACTTAACATTGCACGTATTTTGGCTCTTAGGTCATCAGAAACTTGACTTGGTTCTTGCGGGTACTGTATGTTATCTTCAGGAGCAGATATCTGATTGTACTTCTCCCGTGCATGTCTGTCCTTGGAAGAGCGTAGTGTCTTTTGCGTATGCTTATCATGCCGTTTCCTACATTCTACTTTAATCCTTCTTCTCAGTCTTTGTTTCTTCAGTAGCTTCCTCCATGCTGCTCTCTCTTCATTGAGCTACCTTCTCTTTCTTTGGCAGCATTAGAACCTTATCCAACAATCCTCGAGTCTCAAAGGTTCAACGGATAAGCTTATGGTTCATCATGTTGCGCTGCTTGGGCACCGCGTTTTAACATGGCCACAAACATTTTGTACGTTTCAATCGTTCTGCCTTTCAACTTCTGGGATAAGATCTCAACACGACAATTGTATATACGTGAAATACAAACACTGATTAGAAATCGTAACCTAAATTCCGATCGGTTGCTTTCAGACTCATAGTGTCAATGGAATTCAGTTTACACTAAACAACCAAAGTTTTTGTAGCCTAGTGGTAGTGTAAAGGGGTATAACCAAAGTGTTCGTAGCCTAGTAGTAGTGCAAGAGGATTGGTTCCCTTATGCCTCGGGTTCAAACTACCTTTGGAACGGAAGGTTATTCTTTGAATCAGAATATCTAAAGGTTGACTCTGGGTTTGGGGGAAAATTACAGGCCTAAGGTTCAAAACTCCTACTGTTAGCAAAAATGTATATAAGCTCTTAGATGCAAGGGCGGGATCTACGTTACTCAACAGGGGGGCAGTTGCCCCCAGTAAAATATATAATGAATTGAAATACAGTAGGTATGTCAACTATAGCTTAGTTGGTTAAAACCCTTATATTGCCTCCACTGGATCAGCGTTCGAACCCATTTTCTCGCTTGTATTTTTGTTTTTCTTATTTTTCCTTAACTTTTCTAATATTTTTTTGGCCACGTCTTATGTTTCCTTATTTCCTATTTTCTTTTTTGTTCCTCATTTCTTTCATCCAAAAACTTTTGTTTGAAGTTTTTTTGAATTTTAGTATTTTGTTTTTCCTTTTTGCTAGTGAAGGCTTTCTTTTCTTCATTTAGTTCTTTGTTATCCTTTTTTCTTATTTTCCTTTACTTTTCTGAGTTCTTTTTGTGGCCAAGTGTTATGTTACATTATTTTCCTCATGTTCTATTTTTTGTTCCTCATTTCTTTTCATTCAAAATTTTTTGTTTGAAAATATTTTGAATTCCATTTTTTCCCATTCGGTTAGTGAAGTCTTTTCGTTCTTCATTAGTTTTAGTTATATTATATTATTATTATATTTTCTTCTAAATTTTCCTTTTATTGAAAAATAAAAAATAGATATATGTAATATTATTAAATAAAAATATTTATTAATAAATAATTTTGCCTCTACTCAAATATTTTTTAGATCCGCCGCTTCTTAGATGTCTATCGATACCCCGTTGAAAAGAACGAGCTTGTCCTCAAACTCAGCGTTTGTAAATTGTTGCACTAATCAACTCATGCGAACCCATTTATCCTCATGAACAGGTAATCCCAACCAATGTACCAAAACCTCCAACGGCCCTCCTTATCATAACAAACTCATCATCTCAAGACAACACCACCAGTAACGGGTTGACAATGTCATCTTTCTTAACACCGGTTTCAATTGGAAGACATGTAAAACCCGGTGAATACGAGAGTCTGGAGGTAACTATAATCGACGTGCCGCATTCTCAATTTTATTGAGCACCAAAAGGACAATAATTGCGAGCCAAGAGTTTTTGGCACAATCTTAGTGATAGACGATTGATGATACGACTTCAAATTCAGAAAACAGAGTCTCGAACCACGAATTACAAATCTTGTATTGTACCAGAACTCTGTCCACCAAATGAACTGAAATCATTTCGCAAATGAGAAGTGAAACGTACCACAAATACTCTATTTGGATATTTTGTGATTATTTGATTGTAATGAAATTTAACTATTATTAATTCAATAAATTTAACTATTTTTGAGATTTACAGTATATTATTATTAAATAATAAAAAATTATAAGAAGCATAAAAATTATTTTTGTAAGACACTTTTTTTCTAAGGAAAAAAATGACGTAGAAGATAGAAAGATCAAATAACTGGTTCTTCCATGTGGTCCATGAAGGATAGTGGTGTTACTTGGATGGAGTTTGGAAAGATATGGAAACTTTCAGGCCGTGAATGATGAATTTGTAGTAAAGAATGAGTAGACAAAACAATGATGATAGTTATGAATTTACACCGTAACCTTTCACTCTTACATTCAGAATTCAAAGATATGGGCCACAGAATGCATATAAGACACTACAACAGTCAACACGAATGGTTACCGAGACTTTCGACAGATACGGTAAACACATGTGCAATCCCGAAAAGGCAAAAAAAAAAAACAATATTCGAGCTGAAATCATCTAGAACGTATTGCTCTTCTTCGTAATCGCCCGAACTAAGGCAAGTTATAATAGTGCTGTTCGTTTGGTTCCCGCAGGTTCTTGCGGCTGCGGCTGCGGCAATGTTTTTCAAAATTGTTGTTCGTTTGATTGCCGCAGGTGTTTGCGTCTAGCCGCCGCATCTAACGCCACTTCCTGCGATCGACGCCGTGAAATCCCGCGGTCGCGACGAAAATGATGCGGCCAGAAGGTTAATTTACATTTTTACCCTTAATATCTTTAATATCTACAATTAAACCTAGCCCTAATTAGACGCAGCCGCATCTCTCTCCTTTCCCATTGACGCAGCCGCAACCTGCTTGAGCTCTCTTCTCCCGATTCACACCACCACTACGCTCTCTCATCTCCATATCTCTTGATCTCGAGCTCTCCATCTCTCACCTCTCCATCTCCCTCTCTCTCTCTCTCTCTCTCTCTCTCTCGAGCTCTCCATCCCTTCTCAAGCTCTCTCTCTCGATCTCCGACGCGACCTCTCTCTCTTATCCGACGGAAACCCTTCTCCATAGCTCTCTCTCTCTTCTCCGACGCTCTCTCTCTTCTCCGACACTCTCTCTCTTTGAGGTATAGTGCAGATTCAAGCTCTGCTTGATACTTATGTTCTAACGCTTCCTCTTTGGTCCGAGTCTGATGAATGTGTTGTGTTGCAGATTCAAGCTCCGTTGAAACCCATCTCCAGAGCTCTCTCTCTCTCTCTTCTCCGACGCTCTCTCTCTTCTCCGACGCTCTCTCTTTGAGGTATATGGCAGATTCAAGCTCTGTTTGATACTTATGTTTTAACGGTTCAAGCTCTCTGTTTATATGTTATTTGAACTATTCTCTTGTTTGAGTCTCTGTTTACTTGAAATGTTCTTACTTTCTTGGTATTGAATAGAACCGTTTGTACTGACATTTGATTTTAGGCTAGCGTTGCGGTTTCAAGCTCTCTGTTTATATGTTTTGGCATAACATTAAGTGTACAAGACGTTTTGTTTCAGTATTAGCGCTTTACTAGCTAGAGAATTGTGTCATTGGTCTTGAGTTTTTTATTACTTTACAAATACCATTCTCATCTGTGTCTTGTCGCTGTGTCTTAACATGTGCTTTTTAGTTAACATGTTTGGTCTAGCTTTTGTGTGTGTGATATGTATTAAGTGGAGAGGTGAATATTGTTTGAATGTTTGCAGGTATATACCAACAGGTGTTCTCTTCCATCTCTTCCATCACAAAGAGGACCACCAGGTAACAAAATGCTATTAACGTTATAAAGCTATCTCTCTTGTGTGTTCATCCTAAAGAAGTTTTATTAGTAAACTACTTTGGTTTCAGCTTCAGTTTCCCGGTGTTGAAGATTATGACATGGAGACAGTGATGTTCCATCAGAGGAATAGAAGCTCTGAGTTGAACGATCAGTGTGCTCTTGGTACTACTAATACTACTCCAACCGAAGACATCTGTGAGAAACCGAAGTCAGATTTGAATCTGAGGCCAAAGTAGAGTCAAGAGGGGACAGGAGCAAGCGTGTGTTAAGATGGGGATTGAGTTTCTTCTCTGTTGCAGTTGCAGGGTTTGCTATGTGGGTGCATCTGAAAGATGATATGGTGATTCTTCCTCATCTTGTTCCTACTTGAAGCCTAAGTGATGAACGCAAAAGGCAGCTTAGAACATAGAGCTTAGGTTTAGATTGTATGTTCTCTTTTGTTTACTGTGTGATGGATCATGTTCAGATACTCATTTGCTTTTTTCTAATCAAAAGTTTGTCACATTTCTTCTAAAATCTGATACAATTATAAATCAAATATCATGTCATAGCAGTCTGGACAGTCTTAACACTGACTATTTAAAAAAAAAAAAAGACCAAATGTGTTTGAAAACCATATAATATCATTTCTCTCTGATACTGAAATATTTGTTTTATTTATTTAAGACAATGTATTATTTAGCTTTTATTTTGTGATAAATATTTTGATATTTTATTTTTGTTTTAATTTAGCTTATAGTTTATGATAAAAATGTTGTTAAATTTGTATATTTGACTAAAAATTTATTACAAATTAAATCTAATATTTTGATGGATGTAAATATATTTAAATTACATTTTATTTATTTAAATATAATTTTATAAATTTAAACTACATTTTATTTATTTAAAATACAATTTAAAAATTTATAAAATTCATAAATTTAAAATATAAACTAAATGAAAATTGCGTCTGCGGCAACCAAACGAACAGAACTAAATTTACTTCATGCGGCTGCGTCTGCGTCAGCGTCAATGTCTTGCGTCTTTCAAACGAACAACAAGTTGCGGCTGCGACTGAGTCTGCGGCTGCGGCTGCGTCTGTAAAACGAACAACAACCAAACGAACAGACGCAGCTGCAGACGCAGACTCAGCCGCAGCCGCAGCCGCAGAAAGCTGCGGCAACCAAACGAACAGCACTAATATGAAATCTCTTGTTTGAACAGCCTATCTACATCACAGTTGTTTACACGAGTTTCAGTATCAGATACTACTTTACAACATATACCACAAGCAAAACTTCAAACTATTAATCAATAGACATTACATTATTATGTAAAGGAAATTTGCGCGTGGCTTAATAGTTAATGCAACAGAAAGATATCAATCGATCAATCTTTTTCTGGAATAAGAGTTTCACTATTTTATTTTCATTTCAGTTTATTACTATGCTTAATTGCTTATGCACCTAATACATGCACATAATACAAAACACGAAAGTATTAAACTCGTATGAACCTAATAGACTTAGAACGGTAACACGTTTTGAGTTTGATTAACCTGTTATTCCACCCCCCCCCCCCCCCCCCCCCCCCCCCCCCCCCCCCCCCCCTCCCTCCTCCCCTCCCCTCCCCTCCGGAAAATAGTCCATGCATCCATATCCACGCGTCAACTCCTCAACGTAAGCAAATTAAATAAGTAAATTAAAATAAAATAATAAAACACATTTCTTGTTTCGGATACAACTATAAATTAAGCCCTAAGTGATCCCTCTCTTCAACCTCACAACACATTTTCTCTCCCAGCTCTCCCTCATTCCAAAACTCTTCTCTCTTCAAGTTACCAAACGAATCATTCATCAAGAGAAAAATGGCACAATTCATGAAGCTACTCGTGACAATTGCATGGGTTCCCCAATTGCATTAACATTCGCAATTACAACCGCCATCATCACCACAACAACTACCAGAACAAACCCCACAACGGAAGCATTTGCTCTCAAAGACCCTCTCAAGGACCTTACACCCCCAGGAGCGAATAAGATCAGACCGAGTAGGTTCTTGGCCCAAAGAGATGACGAGGGTCAAAGACCTAAAGCCCGTAACTCAAATGCAGCTGGCCGTTGCAACAAAGATTCAGAGATCTGCAGTAGCACCGCAGCAAACTCTACAATGACTTGTTGCAACAAAAAGTGTATAGATTTATCAACAGACAGACAAAACTGCGGTGCGTGTAAGAAGATATGCAAGTACGGGGAAATATGCTGTGGCGGTCAGTGCGTTAGCTGGAGATACGATCCTCGCCATTGCGGTAAGTGTAACAATCGTTGCAAACCATTCGCGTCATGCTACGCCGGTCTTTGTGAGTACGCGTGATGATTCAATCATTCATTGACGTCATGCCAGCGTTTCACATCATGGTATATATAAAAATATCATTTTCTACTTTTAATGTCTACGAATAAATGGAACATCTTCGATTCCAGTACCACTGCTGTTTTTTGTAAGTTAATTATATATGAGTGTGAAAAAGAGTGTATTATATTCACTCTAAATAATATCGTCAATAATGTTTTTTTAAGTATATATACAAAATAAAATAAGAAAATCTCTTTTCCCTTAGCCCGAAACCTTACAAGGTAGATTTTCTCAACGATCTAATAACATACTAAAAACATATCAGAGAAATTTCGGATTAGTTGTAAATTCTTTTCATAGTATACCTTAGTGCGAGCTTGGAGGAGTATTTGGCGTTGCTGACTAAGCTTCTCTTCATATATAGTATACCTCATAGAGATGCCAACCTCGTCTGTCTCCAGCATAAGTTTTTTACTCTCCCTGATTCTGTCGCTTGATCAGTCAAGCCTCTCCATTGACATTGCCAATCTATTAAAGAAAGACCACAAGAAAGAAGAGATCGTTGAGAGATACAGTACAAATTTGTGATATATATATTCTAGGAAAATGTAGAACATATTTAGGAAATATATGGATGCAGTTATGGTATATTCTATATTTTCGTGTTTTTTTAAAACGGAATAACTGAAATAGGTATAATGTACAATATAGGCAAAGAACAATGAATAATGGATGAAAAAATTATTGTTCCCTACGCATATCTTTAGGTAACCGTTAGAGTAAGTTATAACATAGAACCAAAACAAAGTACCGTAGAGTTAAAGTTAATTCATATTCAACTCAATAGTATACCAACAAGTTCTGATCAGGATAAAGACAAACAAATTATAGTTTGAGTAGAATGTATAAGAAAGTGTTAATTACGTATTCTTCACACCGAAGATCAAAGTTAAACACATTGATTTCATTTTCTAAACTGGTTAGCCCACCATAATAAGTATTCTAAGTTTAGGTACATAACTACTTTATATATAGTGTTACAAAAAAAAAACTACTTTATATATGGCATCAATACTTATTTTAGAAAAAAGAATTCATTCAAATACTCTTACTTATGTGTCTAATAATTTTCATATTTTGTATTTTAAATATTTGAAATCTATTTTTGCCATTAATAAAAAAGAAAACTTGTCCAAAATGACTAAAAGGTTAAAAAGTCCTAATGGGGCAATTAGAAGTTGAATATGTCCCATGTAGTTTTGGTTAAACTGATCGACAGGAACCGCATCTCAAGCTTAAGAATGATGGATATGGTTCTCCTTTCTGTGATCTTTTTTCTTTTTGGATTCTAAATTTAAATCTTATTTTCTAAAAACACTCAGCTAAAGCTAAAGTCAAAGTCGTCATTGTACAATTGTTTTTTGAATAAATTTAAAATTTTTTTTTTTTAAAGAAGTTGAATATGTTTCATTTTGCCAATTCAGCCTATTATTTTATTTTCATTTCAGTTGTTACTATATTAGGCACCAAATAGTTTTATTATTGTATTTTAATTTCAGAATATGACTATACTATACACGTAATACTTGCAGACAATACATAAATTAATGTGAAATAATGAACCCCCGAGAAATTAATCGATCCATATTTCACGCGTCGACTCCTCGAGGTAGGTTTGGGCATTCGGGTCCTTGAATCGGGTCATTACGGGTCCGAGTTCTTCGGATCTAAGAGTTTAGGACCCGATCGGATAATTTGAAATTCTCAGTTTGGGACCAGTTCTGGTGTTTTCGGGTCCGGATCGGGTCAGGTCTTAGATAGTTAGATCCAATAGGGTAATTAAAGTTTTTCTATTCGGATTCTGTTAAGTTACGGATCGGGTTCGGTTCGGGTCATGTCAGATGCAACCCAAAAAAAATATCTAAAACACATAGAAAATATATGAAAATATTTATATATTCGAAAAATATGAGAAATTTTATCTAAACTCTGATCCAAGGATATGAAAAATATTCAAAATTTTATCTGATTATCCAAATTATATTTTTAAAAATCTCAATTTTTATCCGAAACCCAAAACCATACCCAAAAACTAAAATTTGAAACTTAAAAATATCCATAATACCAAAAATAAACTGAAACACCTATATATACTAGAAATTTTGGATTTTCGGATACTCCACTCGAGTCTCGGGTTCGGGTCGGGTCTAAGACCCGCGGGTTCTTCACAATAAAATCCAATAGGATAAAAAGATCAGATCGGTTTCGAATCGGATTAAGATTTTTCGGGTCAGATCTTCATGTCCGGATAAAATACTCATGTCTATCTCTCGAAGTAAGCAGAATAAATAAGCATGTGCATGTATATGCGCATAATATAGTTATCAACTAAAATATAAATAAAAACACATTTACAACTATAAATGAAACCCCAAGTCCACCTTCTCTTCAATATCTCACAACACATTAATTTGGTCGTGGATATGTTTATAAAGCCTTGAAAACCATTATTAAGGTAGATGAAATTTGCGCGTGGCTTAATATTTAAAAGTTTCATTGTTTTATTTTCATTTTAGTTTATTACTAGTATACTATGCACCAAATACGTGCACATAGTACAGAAATGAAACTAAAATAATGAAACTCCCCTCCCCGGGAAAAAAATCCATCCTCATTTCACGCGTCAACTCGTCAACTTAAGCAATTAGATAAGTTTGTGCGTGTACATGCGCATAATATAGTAATCAAGTTTATGAAAACAAAATTATGGAATACATTTCGGTTTTCGAATACAACTATAAAATCTAATTCCACTCTCTCTTAAATTTCTCACAACACATTTTCTCCCCTCTCTCTCCTTCCAAATCTATATATTCTCTCTCTAAATTCACGTTTACAAGAAAAGAGGGAAACAAAGGAAGAAATAAGAATTCTCTCTCTATCTCTCTAGCGCTAATTAAGTTACCAAACACACTCACACATCAAAGAGAAAAATGGCACAACTCATGAAGCTACTCGTGACAATTGCACTAACATTCGCAATTACAACCGCCATCATCACCACAAGAACTACCAGAACCAACCCCAAGACCGAAACTTTTGCTGTCAAAGACCCTTTCAAGGACCTTAGATCCCCAGGAACGGTTAAGATCAAACCGGGTAGGTTCTTGGCCCAAAAAGACGAAGGGGGTCAAGGACCTAAAGCCCGTAACCCAAGTGCAACTGACCGTTGCAACAAAGATTCAGAGATCTGCCGTAGCACCGAAGCAAACCCTAGAATGGCTTGTTGCAACAACAAGTGTATGGATTTATTAACCGACAAGAAAAACTGTGGTGCGTGTAATAAAAAATGCAAGTACACGGAAACATGTTGTGGCGGTCAGTGCGCTAACTTGAATTACAATAAACGCCATTGCGGTGAGTGTTACCATCGTTGTCTACCAGGCGGGTACTGTATCTACGGTCTTTGTAACTACGCGTGATGACGCAATCATTCATTCACGTCATGCCAACGCTTCACATCATGGATATATAACAAAAAAGATCATTTTTACTTTGTTGTCTAAGAATAAAATGGAACTTCCTCGTTTTGAGTATCGCTGCTGTTTTCAATAAGTTTAATTGTTTAAGAGCGTCTAGTGTACCCTACCAGATAATATCATGAATAATGTTTTTGTAAGTATAAATACTTAAATTTAAATAATAAAGTATCTTTTCTCTTAAGCCATCTCGAGACCTTACAGATAATATACATCGCAGTTATATGATTTGTAAAAATAATAGGCGACAAAAATATAAGAAAAATACTTATAACAGTATATGTATCTTAATATTTAGAGCTCGCCATGTTACTCAGAAGACATGGTTTCACCAAGGGCTTTCTAAATTATCATTAGCATCAATAAAGCTTAATGGGGTTTTTGCAACTTTGTTCAAATTAAATTTTTTTATCTCTGAACGGTAAAAAAGTTACGCAAGTAACAAAATACAATCAAATGGAAACAAAAGAAACCCAGTACTATGGATTGTGAATTAATGTACCTAGTTAACGCCCAAAGTTGGATCTTAAGCAATTGTACTCACTTGTGCTGCTAATAGCTTAAACCCCCTGGCCTAACGCGAAGCTCAAAGATTCTCCTAGCTTTGTTCGCCGTTGTGAGTATTCCTTCACGATCTCTTTCACCGGACTGCTCGCCTCTGTTTCCTCCAGGTCTCTCTCTCTCTCTGGCCTCTTTTATACCTCATTCACGTTATGCAACTCTCTTTGAGGTGAGGTGATTGATCTAGTTAGATTTTAATTCCTGATTCTTTTTTTTTTTAAGATTCCTAGTTGCAAAGGAGGTAAAGAAGGGTGAGTGGTTTTAGAGCTTTCAAATCTCAAGTGCCTATTGAATGGAGCCAGAGCTTGTACATAACCCTTAGTGAGAGGTCTGCCTGGAACCAGGAAGCTTCACAGGACACAGGCGAACACTTGAGGCTATGGGACTTCGAAGGTGCCACTTGTTGTCAGTCGTTCAAGCCCTCAACAGGCTCATCCAACATTTCTTGATCATTTCAGAAGATGGTAAAGCACTTCAACCATGTCACTTTGTTTAAGAACGATTTGCACTTGTAGTCATAAGTAGTCAACACGCAATAAGAAATGACTTTGGTGCCTCTTATGCAGTTGTGTGCACTGGATACTTGTGTATCTTTCTCTCATGTTTGTCAAAATTTCAAATCTAACAGATTGATTACAACGAACTAGATTTTGGTTAATTAAAACATGTATTGAGAAGAAGATAGATGCTGAAAAAAAAAATCTCATAACTTTATTTTTGTTACATAACAACCCTTAGAAAAAATCTATTACGATAAATGTAATGTGTAACCAGAATCAAAACTCAAACAGAAATATGAAACATTCACTATGCAATACAAAAACTATGAACCCTAATTATACATCAGTCTTTCACCTATTGAAGAACATCCACAGGTGTGACCCAAAACATACTATTACAAAACCTTGACTGGTAAAGCTTCATGATTTGCTTACTCTCCCATTCAAAAACGCTTAGACTTTCATCGATGAAGTAAATAGAGTTATCTTTGATGAACCCTCCAGATCCTGTTTCATCTGCTGAAACCGCTACACATCTACCTTGAGGGCTCAAGAACAAAGCCCTTCCTCTCAAGCTTCTCACCATAGTCCATTCTTTCGTCTCTGAATTAAATTCATAAATCTCAAAATACGTTGTGAAGTCATAATCATCACTAACGTCTAGCTTCTGTAGAACCACCCACAGTTTGCCATAATCAGACTCTGCAAAGTATTTCTTGCAAGGATCATACCGAAACGGCGAGGCGCTGCATAGAGGAATAGCTTTTGGATTGTTAGGGCTAAGCTCGCACTGATATATCCTTCCAACTCTGTCCATAGCAAAGAAGACGCCACTGCAGAACACAATGTCATCAACGTGTTCAGACTCTAAACCCGTCCATTGTTTATCTCCTCGTCTGCAGAAGGCTAGTTTTCCTCCATCGGTGTCGTAGATTATGAGCACAACCCAATCAGGGTCTAGTAAACTTGTGGAAGAGACTGCTTTCTTTACAAAGTTCTTAATTAGGGTTAGGGTTCCAGAATGCTGAATGATGTCTTGGAACTGAAGCAACCGCTCAACGTCCTCGAAAGATGCCAATGGTGGCAGAGGAATAACCGTGTTGGTAAACGGGTTCTGTAAGTTTACCTCAAACGGGAAAGAAACATTGACAGTTAATAGATACCCTCCTGTGCTTCCACAAATCCATCTCTGATCATTACCGGAGAAAACCATATTTTCCGGAGATATGATTCTAAATCCATCAGAGCATTGAGCTTCTTCAACGACAGAGGAGGGATGGGAAACAAAGAGGAATGGAACGAACTTGCGACTGTACACGGCGGAAGAAGAATATCTCCAAGAAGAACAGACGGTGGCACAGTTAAGGATGTCTCTAGCATCGTTTAGGCTGTGGAATACAGCTTCTATAAGCTCCGGGAGCAAGTCTGACCAGGAAGAAGATGAAAATACAGCCATTATTATTAATTTATTGATGTAGATATGAAACGGTCAAAGCTTGTGAAATGACAAGAAAGTTATTTATAAAGCCATGAGAAACTTGTGGCGCAAGCAAACGTGTGTAGCAAGTTTTGACGATTACAAAACTCGGCAAAAGTAGCTTTTGGTTTAAGTTACCACTTTTTTAAACAATTGAAAAACAATTAAAGCCCATTACCATTATAGGATCCAATAATAACATCACACCGTCTTAGTTAAAAACATAAAGACCACCAGAAGCCGAACAATTAGCAACACCACCTCTCTGATGTACGCCGTAGTGTCTGAATGGTAAATAGTCTTTTTTTTTTTTGATCAAATGGTTTAATAGTCTACTAGATTTTTGTGTTTTCAAAAAAAAAAAAAAAAAAAGTCTACTAGATTTTTTACCCGCACATCCGTACGGATAGATTTTCGTTTTATAAATATATAACGGATACCATCGCAAAACTTTAAAAGACATGATTTATATTTTAATGTTATATATTGTGTAAATTTATAATGTTATTGGTTATGTTTCTTATTCGATATTATAAATGTATAATGATTTGTTTTATATATTTTACTTTATTATTAATTATTATTATATATTAATATATTTTAGAGTTTGGTAAAATAAATTGATAGTATGAAATAAAAAAATTGAGAATCTCCTTCATTTTTTTTCTAATTTTTACAGAATGTATACAATACATTTTAAAACTTTATTTGTTATACTATAAAACTGATATTTTTTTAGCATAATTTATATTTCTATGTTATTTGTTTTAGTATATTGTGGGATTTTATAAATAAATACATTATAATAATAATATATTATTAATTATAAAATCAATCGCTGCATTAATTTAAAATTTTATTAAGATTTTGTTAGGTTTTTTCAATCTATTTAGTTATAAGTAAAAATAAAATTTAAATTTACAGTTAAAATTTATTTACTAATATCTATATAATTTATAAGATTTTTTAGAAGTTATATATTAAATTGATTAACTTAAATAGTCAAATAGATGTAATTGATGAAATAGACCTAGGATGACTTTTATAGTATTTATTTTAATAAATAAAATATAGAATATAATTAAAAAATTTGAAAAATAGCATATACTTTTATTTTATTTTGTTTTATAATAAAATTTTATTTAAATTAATGTATAATAGTATATATTATTAATTACGAAATTAATCAATTGTATTAATTTATATAAAATATTTTAAATTTTTAGAAAGATTTTGTTAGATTTTTTCTCAATATTTTGTTATAACTAAAAATAAAATTTAAATTTATAGTTAAAATTGATTTACTATTAATATTTTTATATATTGAATAGATTAATATAAATAATTAAATAAATGTAATTAATGAAATAGACTTAATATAACTTTTTTATGGTAGATAAAAATGGTACTTCTAAGTAGAAAAGATGTTTTGTGACGAATACTATTTGCTTTGCGGCCGGCACTATAATAGACACACATTTACAATTATTTTATTTATATAATACTTTATGATACCGTAAAGTCGTAAACATCAAGGACAAACCTATCTAGGTGGACATACATAATTCAAGTGACCTACCGCATTGAATTGTTTTCTTGGTTGAAAAGAAAATGTGATTATACATAAGCAAACGATGTATTATGTATGAACTCTTGTATTTTATGTTGGAATAATAATATATTTGACGGAAAAAAAAAAAAAACATAAGCAAATTTGACTAGGAAGACTTTTAGTTAACGTTCATATTTAGGATAGGGCCATAATAGTTAGAAAGAAGTCAATGTGAAAGTGACATTTCTCTGTATAATATAAATGTTCCATAGACATTGTGTATCATTTTTCAGTTCCGTGTCTCTCTAGAGCTTACCGACTTCGAGCCTGGGGCGAAAACATATAGTACGGATAGAAAAAATAAAGTTTAGTTTCATGATTGAGATATTATAATATTATGTATGGATATCATTATATATATACCTAAATGACTAAACCAGTACAAAGCACGAACACGAAAACATATAACGATCATTTAAAATATACCATTTCCATATGATGTCTGATTTTGTTTTTATTGTTTAGGTCTCAAACACCAAAGCTCAAACCAGTTCCGATTCTGTAACAGTTACCATGTATATGTACATTGGTATTGGACTATTGAGCATATGTATATTGGTACGACCGTACGATCTTTTGAATTGTCAAATTAGCTTCATACTTCTTTTACAACAACAACAAAAAAAAAATTAGCTAATACAGTAAGAATCACAAAATATAAAATTAAAAATCATCATTAAAAACTGTTAAACAAAAATGAAAAGATAGTACTCTTAGTCTTAAATCAAGATAGCATATTAGGATGTCACCAGATATGAAATTAAGATCGAAAAAAAAAATTAGTTTCTCATAAAACATGTGTCGACTAAACGTGCGTATGCAGTCTTGCTAATATTCAAAATTTTAAATGCATATTTGTCTAATTATTTACTGACTTTGGTCGCAAATTTCATTAAAGATTTGTATAGCAGAGTGATGTTCAACTTGTATAGGAGGACCAAACTCTACGAACTTTGTTTTTTTTTTCTCAAATATTGTTCTTCTCCTTGGATGGGCACCAAATGAGACAGTTACACAAGAAGACACATTGTGTGTTTGTTTCTCGGTGGAAGACACAATGTGAATTTGGCACACATTCCTTCCACTTTATCCCGCCAGCTGTCCTTTATTGTCCAGAACTACCCTTGGTTATTGTAAAGATAGTGTTAGCTTTTTAGAAGTCTTGTTTCTTTCTTTGTAACTATATTACAGTTCAGTTGTAATAAATGTAAAGGTATATTGGATACAGCTAATGGGTTTTATGTTGGATGGTGCAGTCGTGGATGGAAGATATGTGAACGTGTGGACGAGGCTTCATGGACAAATTTTCGTGGACGAGGTTTTTAATCTTACAAGAGTTTCGTAGACTAGATTTCATGGACGAAGTCTTGTGGATGGTTTTAGTGGATTATAAGTTCATCATTTTCATAAAAAGATGATCAAACTTTTCTTTCATATATAATAAATTTAAGTGGACACACTATCGTGGACAATATATTGTGGACACTGCAATTTGAAAGAATGTATTGTGACGGTGCAATTCGAAAGAATGAGTGATGGACGGTGTTAGTTATGGATGGTGCGTATGTGGAAGTGTATGTGCAATTTGAAAGAATGAGTTATGGATGGTGCTAGTTATGGATGGTGTGTATGTGGAAGTGTATGTTGGTTCATATAGATAATGACCATGATCTACTAAAACAACTAACCATTTAAAACAATAACATTGAAAAGAAAGACACACTGATTAGTTCCTTTAAAAGAGAAAAACAACAAATAATCATTTAGGACAACATGCTCAAAACAATTTAACACTGATGAAGTAGTTCTTGATACAACAAAACATATATTGATGAAGTTTTTCCTAGTCTAGGTGTGTGTGTGGATAAGAGAGGTGTGGACTGCGAAGTTGGAGATAGACGAGTTGTGGACAGGGGATGTGTGTACGTGGATGCCTTCGACAAAGGCGTGGACAGGAAGATTGTGGGAGACAGATCTGTGGAGTTGAGCAGCATATTGAATATTGTGAACTGTCCCAGACTTTTGTATAGTGCCAATTAGATACCAAACATGGAAGCTACCAACTTAACTTCAAATGTAACATTGGTTTCAATAGTTAATGGATACAACATAGGCCAATCAAGCACATGAAAGAACAGAGTAATAAAAGTAATACCTTGGAAGTGAACTCCATAGTTCATGTCTGAACAACATTAGCAACAGATGCAACAACAAGAGACTATCTTCCAAACCCTTATTTGCTTACAAACAGGGAGAAGTCACACTTAACTCAAAATATACCACCGTTTAGATAATAGTTACCTCACACACATAGTTAAGTCATATCCAAAAATTGATATACAAGAGAGATGCAGATATGAGATTGGTGGGTAAGAGAACGATGGGGAGGATATGGATGGATACGAGCTTGGTGGACATGAAATTCATGGACGACAGCTTTATGGATAGCCCATTTGTGGACAAGGAAATTGTTGGACATGAAAAGCATGGGCGACATGTGAATCAAATGTTGCAGGAGAGACATAGGCTTCTATGTATGCTTAAGAAGAAAATCAAATTTTTATCTATTTCTTATCTTCTTGTATATCAATTAGAAACAAGTATGAAAGAGGGAAAAAAATATGTATATGAAATTCTCATAGTTCAGTTAAAAGCAAACCTTGGATATATTCGGTAAAGATCTGGAATTTCCCAATCTGAGATTTCATAATAGATTTTCCTTAGCCTCAATCTGAGGTTTCCATGATTTCCAGATTTAAAACAGTAAGTAGTGAAAGATAAAGCGACAAACAGAAATTAGTGATTTAGAATTATAAAAAAATCTACAAATTTTGTGAAGAAGAAGAAGCTTTAGAAGGATACGAAAGATGAGAGATGAAGATGACGATAGATTGAGGCAAGATTGAGTTTAGGGAATTAAGAAATATGAAACCAAAAGGTGAAAGTTGAATGGAATTAATTATAGAGAATATTGAAAAGAATTTTGACAAATGTTACCGACACCTTCTCTCTAGTTGAAGGGCAATTCAGACAAATGAGCATAAGAAAGTGCTCTCTTGACCCAATGTGTCTTTATGTGTAATTGATAACTCATAATGTGTCTTGGAAGGTAAATGTTTCGCACCAAATATGTGTAACATTTAGTTTGATTTATTATTATACTGGTGTTTTTTTTTTTTTTTTTTTTTTTTTTTTTTGGTAAAAATGTTAAGATATTATTACCAATTTTCAATTTTTGACAGAAATACAATGGGAAACAAGAAACAGAGGAAATGAAATGCAACTAAACACATACTCTTCCTAGACCAGAATGGGACTGACACAACAAGCTGAACAGCTAACCACAAGCCTCGCCAAGTCGAAACATGCCACTTGCCGCAAAAAGATGAACCACAGTGAAATCGAGAGTCGAAACCCGGTAGAATTTGGCTTGCCCGATGATCCGCTCTTTATGATAAGGCTCAACCAAGAACAGCTCGTGGTAGACCAACTAAGCTACAGCCAAAACAGCCAGACAGTAAAACCCGAGACCAAGCACCCGCACAGCCATGGTCGAGCAAAGGATAGACAAGCCTCCAAGAGCTACACAGGTCGAAGACCCACACAGCCCGAAAGCCCTACCACTTATTTGAAAGACGGGTAGCGAAGAGGCACCAACCAAATCCAGCTCCAGAACCTGCAATAGAGATGAACAATGTTCTACCGGATCACACCACCGGTGAATCTGGCACAGGGATGAACAAAGTTCAAACAAGTCTCCAAGGTTCGTTTTTTCCACACATGACACATCTAAACGCGTTCATTAGATCGAATTATATACAAGGTAGAAGTGATACAAATATATATTTTTCATATTATAACACTTTAAAATTCTAAATCCAAGTTGTTACATCTAATATACAAGTTACAGGGAACATGTAAATAAAACAATAGTAAAATATTAAGTATTTATACATGTCATTTAAATTCTGACTACAATCCTTCGATCAGTGCATTATAATACACATCCAAAGAGGCAAAAAGGACGGAATATCTTGGAGTTCTCCAAAAAATAAAAATGGACTTGATGTAGGAAAAAGAGACGTTGGAAACGAGAGATACTATATAACGTTCAAATTTAGGAGACAGGACAATGGCACATGGCTCCATTGTAGTAGATTCTTCATTTCACGACGAGACAAAATGCTCTTTAACATCATGAATTGTTTATGTAGTAAATATTTTATATAGAAATTCTTTGATATTGTAACTGTAGTTAATTACCAAAAGGATTGTTGACTAGATATAGAAAAAATATTAAAACCAAACAATTGTTATTTTTTTTGGCACAACCAAACAATTGTTAAATAAGGTTTTTATTTTAGGTATTTCTAGTACATCAAAATAAATTTAAACAAGAAATGTGTAATTGCTAGGGTACAAAGAAGTTGTAAACACCTGCTCTGTAAAACTAAAACTGAGATAGTAATACTCCAACATTACACGAGAAAATTTATCAAATTATTATGGTAGGGTTGATAAGTTAATGCGTCAGATCACCGATTTTTTATTCCTACTCCGACCAGATTCGTCGTCTATATAAAATTTTAATTATAACTTTAACGGTTATATCAGCTGTTTTCCAACAAGTTATTAATACCATTGGTACCTTTAACATCAAATAAATGTATGGTTAAATTGCCTTAGTGAACATGTTGACTGAGATGCTTTCCAAAAAAAAAAACATGTTAACTGAGTTACGTACGGCTCAATGTTTGACGTGGGTTTTCATTAACGCATTCATACCATTATTAAATTCAAAAATATTTTATAAGAATATTACTGATTTTTTTTTTCTTTTGTCAGATTACGTGATCTAACGTGATTAAAGTGAAAACTACAATCCATGTTCATAATCATACAGAACGTTAAGAAAATCCTCCAAAAGCATACAAAGCTGCAGTAATATTAAATAAACAATCTAAAATTGAATGGTAATTTTGTCACGTACCCCACCATCTGACAACATTTGGTACAGCTCCAATCAGTACGATTGAAACGGTCAAATTTGCAGTAAAAATAAAAATAAAATTTTACTTTCACACGTCACCAAGTAACATCTCACGTGGGTCCTACCCACTCCCTCCACCTCCCTCTTCACATCCACTATATAACCAACAGCTTCGCCTCATCCGAAACACACAAACATTTCTCAATCTCTGCGACAATGGCTGTCTTAGTTCTCTCTGTCCTAATACTCTCATGCTTCTCAGCAACCCAATTAACACATGCAGGTTAATCTTCATCATCATCATCTCTCTTCACGAATGTGCCACGTGTTGGATTCTTATCATTTCGTTTGTTTTTGTTTCTTCACAGACTCTGGGATGATCGGAGTGAACTACGGCCGGATAGCAGACAACCTCCCGGCGCCGGAGAAAGTGGTTGAGCTTCTGAAATCCCAAGGAATCAACCGCGTCAAGCTTTTCGACACCGACAAAACCGTCCTAACCGCGCTCGCAAACTCCGGCATCAAAGTCGTCGTCTCCCTCCCCAACGAGAATCTCACCGCCGCCGCCGCGGATCAGAGCTACACCGACAAATGGGTCCAGGAGAACGTGAAGAAGTACACGCCGGCGACTGATATCGAAGCGATCGCCGTCGGGAACGAAGTGTTCGTCGATCCCAAGAACACGACGAAGTACCTCGTCGCAGCTATGACGAACGTTCAGAGCTCTTTGGTTAAGTTCAATCTCGACAAATCGGTTAAGATCTCGTCACCGATCGCGCTGAGCGCGTTGGCCAATTCGTACCCACCCTCCGCCGGTTCGTTTAAACCGGATTTAATCGAACCGGTTATTAAACCGATGCTCGATCTCCTCCGCAAAACGTCGTCGCATCTTATGGTTAATGCTTACCCGTTCTTCGCGTACGCGGCTAACGCCGATAAGATCCCGTTGGATTACGCTCTGTTTAGGGAGAATGCCGGGAATGTAGATTCCGGTAACGGTTTGAAGTACAACAGTCTCTTCGACGCGCAAATCGACGCCGTTTACGCCGCCATGACCGCCGTGGGATTCAACGACGTCAAGCTCGTGGTGACGGAGACGGGATGGCCTTCTGCAGGAGACGAGAACGAGATCGGCGCCGGCTCGGCTAACGCGGCGGCTTATAACGGCGGGTTAGTGAAAAGAGTGTTGACGGGTAACGGAACGCCGTTAAAACCGAACGAGCCACTTAACGTCTATCTGTTCGCTCTGTTTAACGAGAACCAGAAAACGGGACCCACGTCGGAGAGAAACTACGGGCTGTTTTACCCAAACGAGAACAAAGTGTACGACGTTCCGTTCTCTGTTATGGTGACGCCGGTGAGCGATAGCAAAGTGAAGGTTCCGGTGAACACGCCGTCGAACGTGGGACAGACGTGGTGCGTGGCGAACGGGAAGACGACGAGGGAGAAGCTTCAGGAAGCACTGGACTACGCTTGCGGCGAAGGAGGCGCTGATTGCCGTCCGATTCAAAAGGGTGCCACGTGTTACGATCCGGAGTCGTTAGAGGCGCACGCTTCTTACGCGTTCAACAGTTACTATCAGAAGAACGCGCGTGGTGTCGGCACGTGTAATTTTGGTGGTGCAGCTTACGTGGTCTCGCAACCTCCCAGTACGCACTCTATCCCATTCTTTCTCAAAAATTATCATTTTTATTAACACTAATCAGTTTTACGTGTATTAATTTGATTTGTTATCTCTTGCTCAATTCGTGTTTGTAGAGTACGGGAAATGCGAGTTTCCAACAGGGCATTGAAATGGATATGGAGGATCGAGCGGATTAAATTAGTAGCATTTTCTAGTTATTTATGTAAGAGTACATTGTTTTCTCATTCGAGTATTGATTATTTATTTATTTATATGCGTAGAATTCATTTCGCTATTGTATATTTGGCTGGTTTCATCGTATAATAGAGTTCTCAGTATTATTTTTCTTAACTTCAACCTCTACGTACGATACGAGTATATACACGAAATCAAATTTCATCCAGCACTGTGACATTTAATTACTCGATGCTCGAATGTTAGTTCGATCGATCGATGTGTCGTCATCTTACGGATACGTATTGTATTATATTCGCAATCTATTAACAACATTGTTTAGTGTAATCGTTAATCTATCATATACATACGGCTAAAATGACATTTCCAAAAAGATCAATCGTTTCGGATTATATTTATTAGTGAAATCTGTCGCAACTAGAATCGGTACAATTATGCTGAGTTAGCAACCAATCGGCTAATAGCCTATGCAGTGGCTCAAAGTTCAAACAAAGAAAACTCTTGACAATTTTCTGTTTAACCTCTTGAAATTTATTTTGATGAAGCAGAGATATTTTCATGGGCGTGAAAATCTGTAAGCAATGAATGTGCAATGGAAGTCTGATTTAGAACTCTATGATGAACTTCTGAAATGCATCTATAAACGTCTGTTGTCAAGGAGAGTTCTTCGAACATGGACACTTCAAAAGATTCGGTTGGTGCTGCTCCACTGTTGATAACCCTTTTAGGAGTGGAGATGACTGAGAAACAACTAGCAGAGTTTAACAAAACATGCGTTATATATTTGTTCATTGAGGTAAATCAAAGATCGTACGATGAGACTGCTTAGAACGCACGTTCATCTGTGAAACTGCTGGTGTTTTAAGAAATCTGGATTGGTGAAAGAAGATCCTTTAAATGAACCGTTTGATCCAACAAGGCATAACGTAGTGTTCCATGTCCCAGATGCTTCAAAACCAGAAGGCACATTTGCTCATGTCCTAAAGGGTACTAAACTATCAAGGATTTGCTCTCTTTCTTCCTGAAAATTTGTTTTATTTGTTTTCTATAGTTGAAAACTCTGTTTCTCAGCTTCGCATATTCATAGGATGAACAAGATCCCATTAAGTAGCTGGACATTGCCTGCACTTCCAGAGAAGCCCTGGTTCTGTAACATTTGTTTTCATGAAGTTATAAAAATGGAACATCAAATCCATAAGAATGATATGAAATGATTCTGATGGAGGCAGGCTATTTAGTCATACTCATACTACACATATAGAGCTTTCCTCTAACTAGAGACACAATACCTAAAGAACCATAAGGATCAAAGTGCAATAAAAGCCTAGAATAAGTCACAACACGAGACATTATAGCGCTACAACAATACCAAATCCTGAGACTTTTACATACTGTTGCCTTATCCCAATTTTAATATGATTCTCTTCATTCTTCAGTCCCTTGAGAATTCAGACACAGCCCCAGTCTCCAGTGACGAGTTGTTTTTGCTTCCTGCAGAGGGAAGTAACAAGAACATGTATGAACAAAAACACTGAACAAAATTTCATACCATACCAGTTAAATATAACTGACTTTGAAAGCTTATCACCTTAGTTTGGTCGGTGTCTGTCATGTTCATGTCCAGCTCAAAGCCTTTGTGCAATGGAGATTCACCAGTGTCAAATTCATCACTCTCTTCCCCTAAAGCTTCAGCTTCAGAATCCTTACTAGCCACTTTCTCTCTATTCTCAAGCATCGCAATCTACAAATATCAATAGAATCATTACCACACAAGAAAAGCCCTTAAAATAGATTTTTTTTCCAGTTTAGGAAAGCTTACTGGAGCGTATCTGAATCTTTTCTTAGGCGGCTCCTCCGTCTCACCGGAGGCTGTAACCTTCGTCGAGGAAAGTGGGGTCCACTTATGGAGAAGCATATGGTGTTGAGAGTTGCTTCGACCGTTGGGCTTAGAAGCTCGGAAAATGCCGACGGATGAAGTTGAGACACTTACCCACTTCTTCTTCCACTTCCTTACACGACCGCTGAAAACCGCCGTCGCGGACGGACCACTGTATCTTGTAGTCCGGCTCAGTCTCGACCCTACGCCTTCCATCTCCGCAAGCAAATTCTCTTTCTCTCAATGTCACTGTCACTCTGCTCGGACAAGAATATAGTTGCTTTATTAAACTATATCTGATACTACTCTCTCTCTGTCTTTAGAAACGCAGCGTTTTATAGCGGCAGCTGGTTAAGGACATATATGTAAATTACACAGCTTTAAGGAAAGGAAGACCCAGGGTCAACAAGACCAAAGCGCCGAATTCAAGTACTCCCTCCGTTTCATAATAGATGATGTTATTCCTTAGTGCACAAAGATTAAGAAATTTACTTTTCTCTAAAAAGTAGTTTTAAAAATATAATTTAAAAATCATTCAACCAATTACAGAAATGACAACAACATCTAATTGGTTACACAGTTTTCAATAAAGTTAAAAATAACATAAAAATTTCAAAACATCATCTATTTTGAAACAACAAAAATATTCTAAAACATCATCTATTATGAAACGGAGGGAGTATAAAATTATTGTTTTTTTGTCGGAATATGTGTGGGTGTGGCATTGAGTTTTGGTATGCCGTATGAATGAGAATGAATGCAGTATTAAATCTTTAGATGAAATTGAGTGTTGAAGTTCCAGTAATTGTCTGTGAAGATTTGTTGCCAAAGAGTCCTAACTGAGTTCATGCTTATATATTCTTGTCTCCGAGAGAGGAACAAAAATAGTAACAAACACATTGTCAAAAAATTTAAATGCGGTTCTCAACAGATGAACTAGTTAAAGAGGTTGAGAACCCGATCACAGAGTTCAAGAGTACGATGAGGAACGTGGAAAAATCTCGTTAGTTCTCTCGTGAATCTAAGTAGTATAATATCCTTGAAGTATAAGATAGCTGAAAGAGCGAGATTCTTCTTGAATTGGTGGTTTAGGTACAAGAGATTTTGGAAGCAGCAAAGGTGCTAGAATGGTTGCAAGAACGAGCGAACATTCATTAGATTACTCGTTGATGAGCATAGTAATGATGATTCATGATTGGCATGTTCTGGTTTGTATGAACATTTTTGTTTTGTTCACTGGATAGAGCTTTGTGTCTGCACACCGTCCTTTTCAGTTCAAGTTAATGGAGAGTTAGCGGGATTTTTTCAGAGTAAAAGAGGTCTGAGGCAGGGATGTGCTTTGTCGCCATATCTCTTTGTGGTGTGTATGAATGTCCTTTCTCATCTTCTGGACAGAGCGGCTACTCAGAAGATCATTGGTTACCATCCTAAATGCCAAAATATCTTGCTTACGCATTTATGCTTTGCAGATGATTTATTAGTATTTACGGATGGGACTAAACGATCAATAGAGAATGTTCTTAAGATCTTTGAAGAGTTTGCAGTCATGTCGGGGTTGAAGATAAGTTTGGAGAAGTCTACTCTGTATACAGCGGGACTGACTGAGCTTCAAGAAGGGGATATTCTCACTTGCTTCCCTTTCGCAGCTGGAAAGTTACCAGTAAGATATTTGGGGTTGCCTCTGCTCACAAGAAGAATGACCATCAATGACTACATGCCGCTGGTGGAGAAAATAAGGAAGAGAATGAGTTCTTGGACAGGAAGGTTCCTCTCCTATGGAGGAAGATTGCAACTCATTAACTCTGTCATAACAAGCATGGCTAATTTCTGGATGTCGGCATTTCGTCTTCCTGGTAGTTGTTTGAAAGAGATTGAAAGCTTATGCTCAGCTTTCTTATGGTCTGGCCCTGAATTGAAAACAAGTAAAGCGAAAGTCAGTTGGAAGGATGTTTGTTTACCAAAGAAAGAAGGAGGGTTGGGTTTAAGACCACTGAAGGAGATCAACACTGTACTCTGTCTAAAGCTATTGTGGAGATTATTTTCAAATCGAGCTTCTTTATGGGTCAAGTGGATTCATTGCTATTTGATAAGAAAGGGTTCCTTCTGGTCAATGAAAATTCAAGCTGCTGTTGGATCTTGGATGTGGAGAAAAATTTTGAAGATGAGAGATTTAGCTCAGGCTTATATTAGAATGGAAGTGCACAATGGCAAGCACACTTCCTTCTGGTATGACTCTTGGTCATGTTTGGGTCGGCTCAAAGATGCGGTAGGAGACAGAGGACCTCTTCGGATTGGGATTGCAGAAAATGCTCTGGTTGAGGAAGTGCTAAGGAATCATCGGAGGAGAAGGCATAGGATCATAATTCTGAACGAAATGGAGGATGAGATTGATAAGTTGAGAGATAGAGATGATCAAGAAGATGACATGCCACTTTGGAAACAGGGTGAGAATAGATTTTTGAATAATTTTTCAACCAAAAAGACATGGATGCAATTGAGACAAACGCAAACAGAATGCAGATGGAGTCGAGGTATTTGGTTTGCTCAATACACCCCAAAATATTCATTCTTAACTTGGGTAGCTATGAGAAACAGATTGCAGACATGTGATCGAATTCACATGTGGAATGCATCAGTAGATACTTTGTGTGTGCTTTGTAAAGAAGAGCAGGAGACTTGCAAGCACTTATTTTTTGGATGTCGTTATGCTGGTAAAGTGTGGAGAGAATTGATTGGAGGGGTTATGAAAGATGAGTTCACTGTGGATTGGGATGAGATATGGGAAACAATCTCTAATCCTAGTACCAGATATTCAAAAACGGAGATGTTTCTGATTCAGTACTCTTTTCAAGCCCTGCTGCATAGTATATGGGGGGAAAGAAATGCAAGAAGACACGGTGAATGTCCAAGAAATGAAAGGGTATTGGTTACTTGGGTGGAAAAAACAGTGAGACTGAAGCTGCTGGCAGTAAAGGGAAAGGGCCACAAGTACCTTGAAGAGGGTTTGAGTGTCTGGTTTGGAGCGAGAATGATAAACGCATGATTCTTTCTTGCGATTGGTTTTGAGTTTGTAAATACAATAACACTGATGCACTTGATGTAAAAAAAGTTTTGATTGAATAAATTTTACATTCATTCAAAAAAAAAAAAGAACATTTTTGTTTTCGAATTATTGATTATTTCGTCATGAGGAGAGACCCTACTATGTTTGATGGTATATTTGTTTTGTTTGTAAGATAAATGAGAAATAGTTGCAATAAATTATTGCAAAAAACTGATTTTTTTTAGTTTTTGTATCACAACATAAAACTTAGTATATATGACAATTGTTTGTAATATTAATTCATCAGTTGCAAATTGCAATAAATGATTTCTAGGAATACCTTTTTATTTTATAGTTTTTGTTCACTTTTTTATTTTATAATCTGTGTTTTATCAATATATATGGCATATGTAAGTATATATGTCGATTTCATATTTAATTTGCCAACTAACATTGACTATGACTTGTTTGTATGTTTGTTTGTCTGTCACATAACCCTTTATCTTTTCTAGTTTGGTTTATTTGCCTCTTGACTAATTAGCGTTCCCTCTGACCTCATAACTTTTGCTGCTTGTTTTACCGGTATTTACCAAAGCTACTTCCCGTGATCTTGTTCAAACTTCAAACTAAAAAGAAAACGAAATGTTAATTTTCATTACCAATCCTTATAATTATTACATCGCCTCTAACCCATCTCCAACGTGTATAAAATTGCTGGCAGGTTTACAAAGAATTCCCATCATTTTTATACAAACTTTGTATTTTTTTGGGATAAAATGGAATTATAAATGTGTAGTTTGAAAAACTCATGAAGCTGTATTTTTTTTGATCAAAAAGATACAGCGTATCAAACTACATTTATAATTCCATTTTTATTATAGAGAGACATTTGTATTTTTGTCTTTGTCAAGAAAGTATCTAAACTTATGTGGTCAAACAAGCAAAGCACCAAAGTCAAGGAAGAGTAGAAGACACAGTTGTGTCTGTAAACAGTGTCATGTTGTGTAATAAAGCAGGGAAACTAGGGGGTTAAATAACTTTTGTTTTGGCTGTTTGTTAATTGGAGTTTCCATCGTACTACAAAAGTCATGGGTCCCACACCACCTCCCCGTCTCTTCCACCTCTCCCATCCATAGACAAATTTGTTCCCTTCAATAACATTTTCTCTCACTCCCAATAGTGAGTTTAATACTATCATCACAGAGCTTCAGATCTACAACAACAAGAAGAAGAAGAGTGTTGGAAGTGTCAATCTCGGTAACTAAATCTTCTCTCTTATTTTTCTTACTGTGAGGTTTTCTTTCTTTTAGCTCTTGATTGCTTTGGTTTCATCACCAATGCTGTTTTGATTCCCTTAAAGTTTGTGTTTTTATTTCAGTTATCTATTGATTCTTTACTCTGCTTCATCGGCCTGTAGGTTTTACACTCTTAAGCTTTCTGGGTCACGCTTAAAAATAGTGTTTTGACTGTTTGGTCTCTGGAGTTTAATCTTTGAGCAATGTTTATTAATCACTGTGTGAAGTTAGTTTAGTTATGGTCTCCAACTGGTATTTGTTTTGATATTTTCCTGCAGGAAACCTTCTGATTTTGTAACAATAATGGTCACTGATACTGAAAGTACTCATCTTGGGGAGATTACTTGTGGTACCTTACTTCAAAAGTTGCAGGTAGATCTCACATTCATCTGCATGGCTTTTTACTCAGCCTTGTGTAACGTTAAAACATTTCCTAATAGGAAATTTGGGATGAAGTTGGTGAGAGCGATGAGGAACGAGACAAGCTACTTCTTCAGATAGAGCAAGAATGTCTTCATGTCTACAAGAGAAAAGTTGAGCAGGCTGCCAAATCCAGAGCAGAGCTTCTTCAGACCTTATCAGATGCTAATGCTGAACTCTCCAGCCTCACAACGTCTCTTGGAGACAAAACCTTTGTTAATGACATTGTAAGTTTTTTTTCTTCTTCTTGTCCCAAAGTTTAAAAAGTGGAACATGTAACTGATAATGTGTTTTTGTTGCAGCCGGATAAGTCTTCTGGAACGATCAAAGAACAGCTTGCTGCTATAGCGCCGGCTCTTGAACAACTGTGGCAACAGAAAGATGAGAGAGTCAGAGAGTTCTCTGATGTTCAATCACAAATCCAGAAGATCTGTGGAGAGATTGCTGGTGGTTTGAGCAGTGAGGTTCCTATAGTCGATGAGTCTGATCTGTCTCTGAAGAAACTAGACGATTTCCAAAGCCAACTCCAAGAGCTCCAGAAAGAGAAGAGTGACAGGCTGCAGAAGGTGCTTGAGTTTGTGAGTAGTGTTCATGATCTATGCGCTGTTCTTGGTTTGGACTTCTTAAACACTGTCACAGAAGTTCATCCGAGCTTAGATGAAGAAACGGGTGTCGAGGCCAAGAGCATTAGCAATGAGACGCTTTCGAGGTTGGCTAAAACAGTCTTGGCTCTTAAAGATGACAAGAAGCAAAGACTTCAAAAGGTAAAGACATATCTCTGTCCTGCGGGTTCGGGTAGTTCGGTTCAACATATCTTAGCGAATTTACCCGTAGTAGAGTTTGGTTCGGTTTTCGGTTTTCAAAAATCCTACTAAAAATTTTGATTTCGGTTATATTTTGGTTTAATTTTGTTAAAATTTGAGATAATTTCAGTTAGTTTGGTATGAAATTTGGTTAGTTCCGTTAGTTTGGTTCGGGTTTTTGGTATGGTTTGGTTATCATTTTTGTTTGTTTCTTTTTATAAGTAAACCAAAATAACCGATTGTTGAACCAAACCGACAATCAAACTTTTTTTATAAAAACCTACCGAATCGAACCGAACTAATTAAAATACCAGCCCTACTCTGGATCATTATCTGAGCTGAAAACATGCAAAGATGACGAGATTTTATTTTTTCCTGTTTTCAGCTTCAAGAGCTGGCTACTCAGCTAATCGATCTATGGAACCTCATGGATACTCCTGATGAGGAAAGAGAGCTTTTTGATCATGTTACTTGTAACATCTCAGCTTCAGTAGATGAGGTCACTAAGCCAGGTGCTCTTGCACATGATCTGATCAAGCAGGTACCCTACATTTGAATTAACCAATATATTCATATTAGTTACTCTTTTGTTAAAAGATTCATGTAACTATTGAAGGCTGAGGTGGAAGTGGATAGGCTTGACCAGCTGAAAGCTAGCCGAATGAAGGAGATTGCTTTCAAGAAACAGACTGAGCTTGAGGAGATATACGTTCGTGCTCACGTGGAAACAAACCCTGAATCTGCTCGCGAGAGGATCATGTCACTGATTGACTCTGGAAACGTTGAGCCTACTGAGTTATTAGCAGACATGGATAGTCAGATAGCTAAGGCCAAAGAAGAAGCGTTTAGTAGAAAGGATATTTTGGACCGTGTTGAGAAATGGATGTCAGCTTGTGAGGAAGAGAGCTGGCTAGAAGACTACAATAGGGTAATAAATAATACTGCATATGTTTTTCAAACACTATGATACTATCATAACCCATTAACTTTGAGTTTGGTTTCTTGAGAACAGGATCAGAACAGGTACAGTGCAAGCAGAGGAGCCCATTTGAATCTCAAGAGAGCTGAGAAAGCACGTGTCCTGGTTAGCAAGATTCCTGCCATGGTTGACACATTGGTTGCTAAGACCAGAGCTTGGGAAGAGGAACACAACATGTCTTTTGCATACGATGGTGTTCCTCTGCTAGCTATGTTAGATGAGTACGGTATGCTTAGGCAAGAACGAGAAGATGAGAAACGGAGGCTGAGGGTAAGTTTCATCGCTTCCAACTTGATTAAGATGTCAGTTACGCAATAAACTCATGTTTTGTCTTAATGAGCAGGAACAAAAGAAGGTTCAAGAACAGCCACACGTAGAGCAAGACACTGCCTTCAGCACCAGGCCAAGCCCTGCGAGACCGGTCAGTGCAAAGAAACCGGTGGGGGCACGAGCTAACAACGGAGTAGGAGCCAATGGAACACCAAACAGGCGTCTGTCTTTGAATGCAAACCAGAACGGAAGCAGGTCTGTTGCAAAGGAAGGAGGGAGAAGGGAGAGTCTCAACAGGCCAGCTGCTCCCACAAACTACGTTGCTATTTCAAAAGAGGAAGCTGCTTCATCTCCTCCGGTTTCTGGTGCTGTAGATCAAGTTCCAGCTTCACCGTGAAGATAAGAAAGGGAAAGATCTGTAGTTTTTTTTTTTCACTATGTTTGTGAGTTGGTTTTAGGGAGAGAGGGTTCTATGAAACCACCTGAGAGAAAAAAAAAAAAAAAAGACACTTGCGAGTAGAATGTGTATGTTGTTAGTGTTGTTTTAATAGTTGGTACCATCTTGACTTTGAAAACCTACCTTTTTACCTTATCTAAGGGAGAGAAACAAGAAAACCATTTTCTTTTATTTATCTTCTCATTAATGAAGCTAGAGAAGGTATTATGTCTTAGCTTAATCAAATTAATTATTAATTAGTGATGGTATCTTGAAATTGAGCTGTATATGAACTTAGTGTATACCAAGCTTGAAAGGACCAAACCTCTTGTTAAAAAGAGAACTTGTTTTATGGTGAAAAGTGTTATCTATTACTAATGATCTTTTGGTAGTATTATATAAACTAGTGATCGGGTCAACCCATCTTGCCAAATGGGACCTGATCATTTTATGTATGATGCATTCTGTTGCAATACTTTTATTACAAACATGGATAAGCATAGACCTACCTTTTTTTTTTTGTAGTAGTAGTAGTAAGACATTTTGACTCAAAATATAACTCCGTTTTATAGATGAGTACTCCTGCTTATTAACTCACCTAGGACCTCAGATGATTGCTGATGAACACAACTACATAAGGATGCAGGATTCACGATGGGGAGCTTTTGCCTTCGATGAAATCTTCCGAGTATCTCAGCTGTTTTGGGAATAGAATGACTTAAGTGAAAATACAAGAAAATTTCAAGAGGCAAAAAGTTTTATGATTTGTTCACACTAATTATAGGCAATTTACAAACACGATAAGCTGTTTAAAGATTGAAGATACACAAGGATCAAACAGAAGCTAGCAACCTGAACACATAAGTTTCTCTACTACTCTCCTTCGCTTAGGATTGGAACAATCATAGGTTTCATCTGCGCAAGATACACAATCGCCCACCTGCCCATAGTCAAAAGACCACGGTAAGAAAGCAACAACACTTGATATTCAGAACGTTAGCATATGTAAAAGATCGATGTTAGAAGAGTGTCATTTTTATATATATGTTGGTTTCCAACTACTTTAACGGTTGATTACTTTGTTTCATTTATATCCCAGCAGCAGAAAGAGAGTGTTAACTTACATCATCCAGCAGCAGACTGTCGCAGTGATGATCAAAGTAAGATGTAGCCTGGATTATCAGACAAACAAAGATTATGAACTTTAAAAAAATGGTTACAAAGCAAAGAAACAAGAAAGACAGATCATGCAAACTGTGACAGTACTTTCTCTTCACTACTCGTGTTTGTTTGTTTGATGCATGTATCATCATCACAGCAAGGATCCAATTCAAAGAACTAGGAGACTGACAGTTCAAAAGTCAGTTGAATCATTTTTATTATTATAATTCTCAATGAATCATTTATATTTGATTCCAGCAATTCGATCTTGAAAACGACATGCAAGTAAATCAAATGAAATTAAGAGATGAAGGGGAAGCATACAGATTCGTGGAGGGGCCTCTGTTGAAGCAGATTATAACGCACAAAGAAGCTATTATCCCGACGGCGACGAAGATTAGGGTTCCTACAATGAAACCCATCTTTGAGAAGTTATGTGACGCGTGTAGAAGCAACTGGGCGGCGAGAACGAAGACGATGGTGTCCTCTTCTTCGTGTGAATACGCTGATCTGTATTTGTATGCTGAGTTTCAGATGTTGTGAGGCCAAAACGACACTACTTGCTGTCTAAATTTAATGGTTAAAACATGATTTGATTCTTTTGAAACAAAAAATGACAGTGGAAAGCAAATTTCAAAGAATTGTTGAGGTATACACCTCAACTGGATACTGCAAATCCCATCTTGTTAAATCAGTGATTTGGTTTATCTTAAATTGGATACTCCGAATCCTAACTTGATGATTCATAAATCAATCATAGTCTACAGTTACACCAAAATACACATTTTGGAATAAAAACTTTAATGTTTATTTCTTTTGCATTTTAAAAGTTGTTCACTAGTTACAATAAAAAAAATGAAAAATGTAGTCCATTTCATTCAATATTATTTTAGAAAAAAATAATTTTTATTAAAAAAATTCATTTCAATTCAAAAACGTTTTGAAATAAACGGAATGTTAATTTTATTCCATTTAATTTTATAAATGATAATTTATACCATTCCACGCATTTTTTATTTGTCACCAGCTACATTCATTTAGTTTAGAATAGATTTTAAAAATTGAATTGAGTGTTAATAGTTTGGACTTCGTAGTTACACCAAAAGTCTCTCAACTTTGGAAAGAAGAATTGATGTGAACAATGTAATGTGCGAGAAACTACTACTTAGATTTTGATGGGTATGACTACGGATACGATTGATTGGCCCGTTTTCACCTTACAGATATTTTTATTTTTTTATTTTTTAGCAGGACAGTTTCAAGAGTATGAACTTAATTCATATTTTAGAAACCAAAAAAATTGTGAGAATTCAGTAGCTAAAGAGGATAGAACTAAAGATAAATTATTTTCGGTTGAATCATATATGGTCAGATAGAATTGTTTATCATAATAAATTTTAAACCGATTAAAATTTAGTTTAAACGTAAACTGTTGACAAAAAAAGGAAAAAGGATGGATAATGAATGCGATGATGCGTATATATAGCAGAGCGCAACACGGATCCTCTGTGTCTCTTGTTCCCTGTGATTTGACTAAACTAAAGACAATTTTCTCATAACAAAGCATAAAAAGAACACAATAATATCCAATAGAAAGGAAGAGCGCGTAGACACCAGAAACCACAAACAACAAGGACTTCTACCACCTCAATCAAATAAAATGAAAAACTTGCGTTTTCACGAAATCAATGAGCAATAATATCTCACTAGCACGTCTCTCCATCACGTCACTTCTTGTAAGCTGCGGAAAAAACAGCCACCCACTAGTCACAACTACAAACCCAACCGTGAGCAGCCGCGACACCGCCGGCCTCACCACCCATCGCCGCGCAAACTCCGTTCTCTTTATGGCCATTTCGGTCGCCGTACAAACTCCGTGTAACACAAAGAACAAAGTGATCTCCCATGTAGGCAACTCGCGTGTTAAAAAGAAGAAAACCACCTCGTGACCTAAACCAGAAACTAAGAACGTTGCGAAAACACCAACCAACTTAGCATAATCAGAGCTCATTAAGTATCCGCAGACTCGCCTCACGGGATGGTAAACTCCTATCCGGAGAATGGAGGAGACCATGAGGTTCCATCGCCGCCCCCAAAAATCTTGAAGAGATGTGGCTAAGTATGGTTCGTTAAACTGTGGCTCTACCTCGCACCCAAGAGTGATGGTGACAAAAACTTTGAGAAGCGTTAAGAGAACCTCAAGCTCCAAGTATAATTAATGCAAAGGATGGAGCCACAACTTTAGAAACGGAGGGAGAGTTTGTTTGTAATCATACGCATGTAACACCACACCAAAGAGTGCAACTTTAACAGCGAATAACCATTTGGGAAACCGATTTTGAGATTTAGGGTTTTGCTCAAGCTTGACTGGGAAGCAAGTGTAACATACGAATTTGAAGAGATTTGAGGGAAGTGGGTAAAGAGGACCTTGATCGAAGCAGAAGAGGATTAGCTTTAAGTTGCCAACCCCTGAAAAGAAAAGGGCAGTGGAGCCAGATAAATGGATAGATGAGAAAAAGAGAGGAAGAAGACCGAAGAGAGCACAAATGGGAAGAACAGAGAATAATCTAGGAAGACCAGCTTTGATTCTTGATGGGAAGTAGTAACAGTAGGATATACAGATTATTGCAGAAACCCATACTTTGATCAATGTCTTGAGTTGTTCTTCCATCAGTCAGATTTTACTTGATTTTTTTTGTATTTCAGGAAATTTTCAGTGACCTTTCTAGGTTTTAACTTATTTTTTTGCGTGTATAATAAGCAACCAAATAAATGAATACATTTGAAGAATAATAGAAAAACTAGCATGTGATCGTCCAGCGACACGATCGATGGGAGGAAGATTCGGACAACGAACCAGCTTTGGTTCTACGTTCACTCTTATGAGGCTGCTTCCGATGTGCTTCTCTCTTCTTCTTCTTACGCAATTTAAATGGAATCAGTGAAATCTACGACAAGAGAAAATAATAACAAAACCTTGGTGCTTCAGGTCATAACTCATAAGACGATTCAATTTAAAAAATTAGGCATAAGAGACAATGGTGTTACTTTCACTCAAACTTGTCAAATAATATGGGGCTAATTAAGGTTTTCCTAAGAGGTTGGTTAAATGCGGTTTCTGGTTAGTTTAGTTTTTTATAGAACTAATTTGATATATTAAAATGCTTTAGAGTCACAGAATTCGTTACAAGTTTGACGGAGACATATTACAACATTCGTAGTCGAAAGAGACGTGTTGGAAGTTTACAACACGTTAAGTTAAAGATAAAAATAAGGCCGAACTTTTTGGAAGTTTTGGTTAATTACCATGATCTCTTGAGACGTGTTTTCTTCTCTACCCTTAATGGTGTTGTCTATTCTATTTTTATTTTTATTCTTTAGATCGGTTTAATTGATTTTTCACCTCTAGTTGTTGTCATTCTTCTTTGTGGTTCACATTTTTGTGAGTAGTCAACAGAGAATATGACTAGATGTGGATTAATTTAAGACATCATCTTCGGAATTAATTATCTCGGTGATGCCCATGCATGGACGAAGTTTCCTCTATGCGGTTCATATTAAGTTGTTGTTACTAGGGAGTAAACTTGACTTTTTTGAATAAACAGAATCGATGCAGTAAACTTGACTTTTTTTGTCTAAAGTTTAACTTGTTTTTAAAATCATGTTATATATCATATATGATAAAAAAATACGTAGGGTTAACAATTAGTACTTTGTTTATATTTTATAACTATAACTAACGATGGGTAGTGCTATTCTAGTATTTTGTCAACCAAAATTTCACCCGAAAGTAGTTACATTGTTTGGTTTTATACGGTGGCTGTGAAGAATCTACCATGTGATAGGGACAGACAGGGTTAAATTGATGTTTTACAATTGCTATTATTTTAATGTTCACTGAATCACTTATCCATGTGGAAGCACCGTAGCCTATTGGTTAAGATTTAAAAGCTTCTACACCCAGGTCTGGGGTTCGAATCTTAGACTATGCAATTTATTGCAGATTACATGAAATCCAGGTTTCAAGTCCCGGAGAAAACGGTTTATTAAACAATTATGCAGACTACAGAGGAAAGGCTTGCAATGGATCTTCAACATGATGCAAATAAATCTGGTCAGGCGTGGATCTTCATAGGACAGCTCAGGTGATGCAGTTAGGCAGCGTTAAAAAAAAAAATCACTTATCGATCCATCCCTTATACAATTTTCCTCCAAAAGGTTTTCTTATCTTTCAACACTCTTTTTATACTCATAAATTTTTGATAACGGTAATTCCAGGTTTTTGATAACCCTAAATAATATCACCAAAAAAACTAAAACTTGAGCTTAAAGAAATCAAGAAACAAGAAGGCTTCATAAACGAAATTTTCAATTACGTTGCTCCGTATAAGCTGAGGGAAAAACAGCCAACCAGAGGTCAGACACACAAACCCAACCGTTAGCAACCGTGACACAATCGGTCTCACCGACCACCGCCCTACAAAAGTCTTCTTTTTAACCAACACTTCAATCACCGTGCAAACTCCATGTAACACAAAGAACCATGTGACCTCTCCCGTAGGAGTCTCCCGGGTTAAGTAGACGTAGAGTACCTCATGCGACACACCAGAGGCTAGGAACGTCGCCAAAACTCCCATGATCGTAGACCACTCGGAATTAACAAAGTATTGGCATATTTTCCTCACCGGACTATAAACGCTTGACCGGAGGAGATCTGAGATCGTAAGATTCCATCGGCGACCCCAAAAGTCTTGAAGAGAAGTGGCTAAGTACGGTTCGTTGAACTGTGGTTGGAGGTCCAGACCAAGAGTGACGGTGACTATATATTTGAGGGGGGTTAATATCATCTCATGCTCTAAGTATAAATTGAGAGGATAGAAACCTAGTAGTAGAATCAAAGGGAGATATTGTTTGTAATGATGATAAATATGTAACACCACAATGTACATTACCACTTTAATGATAAAAAACCATTTGGGGAAATGAGTTAGGGTTTTAGGGTTTTGTTGATGTTTGATGGGTAAGCAAGTGAAGGCAATGAAATGGGCGAGATTTGGGGGAAGTGGGAAAAGAGGGCCTTGATCGAAGGAGAAGAGAATGAGTTTGAAATTTGCAACGGATAGAAAAAAAGTTGTGTACAAGCAGAAAGTTGAAGATGAGATAAATAGAGGAAGAACAAAGAACATAGCACAAACGGGAAGAACAGAGAGTAATCGGAAAACGCCAGCTTTGATTCTAGTTGATAAGAAGTAGCAGTAAGCTACTGAGCTTATTGCTGAAACCCATATTTTCATTAAGTTCTTGAATTCTTCCGCCATGTCTCTGATTTATTTTGTTTTTCCAGTTGCCGAGTTTTTAAAGTTGTTGTTACTTCGATAACAAGCAACTGGAACTAAACTAAGGCATGTGATTTTCCAGGTAGAAAATGGAAAAAAAAAGGATAACAGGCCAGTTTTTGCTTCTATATTAATCCAAGACACGTTTAGACTTGTAACGCACATTTATGTTTGACATCTACTGAAGTACGTAGCTTCAGTATAAGATTAAAAATTGTGTTATAGTCTAATTCTTTAAAAGTTATTTAGAGATAAGTTATCTCTTAGGATATGGATTGGCTTAGAGAAAGCCTGATTTGATAAGAATCAGGCTTACAACTTTGCGTATAATTTGTTATGTGAATTAATAAACAATTCATTTCCATTATCAACGAAATGATCTATCTAATTTACATTTGAATAATTTCTTATACTTGTTTATGGTTTTAGTACCATGAACAAGTATTTATTCAACCTTTCTCTTTTGATATTATCCAACCATTACAAAAATACAGGTTCTTAAATCTTTTGCTGATACAAATTTTTATATTTATATGCTCAAAATTCAAAGAAAATGTTCATTCATTTTTTTTTCTTCTCCTTTTTGCAAACCCCCTTTATGATGATGCATTAGTCATAGCTGCACCAATCCCAGGGTCGTTTTAAAGCGTGAAATTTTCTTATTTCGTTCTAAATGAATTGATTGTGTTATCTAATAACAATCACATAAAATAAGTACTACTAACAATAGAGTTTCTCCTTCAAGAACAGAGTTAATGGCAAGGTTTTTTTTGGATAAATCCTAATGAAAAGTGACAAGTTTTCATTGGGGAAGAGTTGAAACAAATATTGTCAAAAGGCCGTTTGAGCCCACATATTGCTAATTGTGCATGAGATAAATATATTTTTAAAAATGTGTTTATTGTTTAACTCGTATGAGGATTAGATGTGTACCCAACTACCCATCTAAAATATTATTTAGGAATGTGAATATGTAGAACTCGAATACATTTTTTTTAACACAAAATCATGATAAATTTTTGAACTCGAATACATTTATATATCTATAATAGTCACGATAAATTTTACTTGATTAAATACATAAAACCGTTAAAATTAGATTTATTAGATTTTATATTGCAAAGAAATTTTTTTTATTAGATAGTAATATAACATTTTGCTCGAAACACATGTGACCACTAGTTTTTTGAAGAAAAATAAGTAGAATCAGAATCCTGAATCAAACACCGTTAAAAGATTTAACACTCGTCAAAAATATCCCCAACAAAGTTATAAACTTCTGCTTAATAAAATCAACAAACAAAACTTCCTCATATTTGTATCTCTCCAACACGCCGCTCCTTACAAGTTGAGGTGCAAATAGCCGAACACCGGTCACAAACACAAACCCCACCGTGAGCAGCCGCGATACCGCCGGAGTCAACTGCCACCGCTGCGTCACCGTCGTCTTCTTCTTCAATGCTATTTCTGCCGCAGTGCAAACTCCTTGTAAAACGAAGTACCAAGTAACTTCCCATGTTGGCATCTCACGAGTTAAATAATAAAAGAGCAGTTCATGATACAGTCCGGAGACGATGAAGGCAGCTAAAACACCAGGAAACAGTCCCCAACCGGAACTCATTCTTCGTTCAGAGACTTGCCGCATTGGGGCGTAAACAGCTGCCCGGAGAATCGCCGGAACCATGAGATTCCACCGGCGCCCCCAGAAGTCTTGTAGAGATGTGGCTAAGTATGGTTTATTGGACTGTGGCTCGAGGTCACAGCCAAGAAAGATAACAACCGCGATTTTGAAGAATGATGCAACAATGTCAATCTCCAAGTAGAGTTGCACAAAATAGAGAGCCAAAAGCAGAGTCGGAGACAGATTATTTCTGTAGCCATACAAATGTAGTAACACACCAACGATGGCAACTTTAACAGCGACATCCCTTTTAGGAAAATGGTTTTGAGAATTAGGGTTTTCTTGGGCTTTGATTGGGAAGCAAGTAAAGCAGAAAAATCTGCCGAGAGTTGTAGGAAGTGGGATTAGAGGACCTTTATCGAAGGAGAAGAGGATAAGTTTAAAATTAGCGAGGAACGTAAGCGAAAACGTCGTGTATAAAGACAAATGCGCAGAGGAGAAAGACAGAGGAATAACAAGAAACAGAACAAGAACGGGAAAGATAGAGAGTAACCGAGGAACACCAGATCTGATTCTGGTTGCTATGTAATAACAATAAGATATAGAGATTATTCCATAAACCCATACTTTGATAAAGCTTTTGAGGTCTTCCTCCATCTCTTAGATATTTTCTTCTTTTTTCTTTTTTCTTTTTCTTTTTGCAGTGTGAGTTATTGAAATCACTGAGGTTTTAACCTAGTGTTGCGTGTATAAGAAGTTATCGGAATGGATTAAACAATAACCCAGAATTAGGGCATGTGTTTTACAGCTAAACCGTGGAAGATGATTCGGAAAACAGATCAGCTTTTGCCCTAGTTCTACGTTCTGCCTTCTTCTGAGGTTGCTTACTTTGTGCATGTCACATGCGCTATATCAGTCATTATTCGTCTTTCCTACTCCATTGGCATTTTTGACCTACGATAATAATTCTTATCGACTTTATAAAATTGACCTTTCAAAAGAGAAAGTGGGCTACTATTTCAATAAGTTACATTTAAAAGAAAAAAATCTTGAGAGCCTGTGGAATCTCTATAGTATAGGTTACGTCTCGATTGGAACCGATCATTGATGGTGTTGTATATAAAGTATATGGGATTAGCTAGTTCAGAATACATACCGACAACATATGATGGAAAAGTGCGTGATAATGTAGTATAGACTACTGAACATGACAAAATATCATGAATTATGTAGCTGGACAAAATATCATGGCCTATATAGTGTGGACAAAATATTGTGGAATTCTTATTATTATTAATTTTTGAACTTTAGTACTGTGAATTTTCAAAAAAAAAACTTTAATATTGTGGAATTATTGAAGAAAATTGATGATCTTGTTTGTACAATGTTACAATAGGACTGAAAGAAACTAACCATCTCGCTTTCAACCATGGTCGTATGACTCTTAGGATCTACTACTCAGAAAACAAACTGCTTTAGTGTAGGATCTTAATTTGCTGATGGTGAGACTCGATCAGAGACATCGCCTTGGACCTAAATATCTGCAGCTAGCGGTCAATGCTCCAAAATTTGCTCACACCAAACCAAGAAGGTTTTATGAACTGCATGCGCATAGATGATAAGGCAAGTTTTAGTAATAGCTTCAGACCGGACAGACTCATTAGCAAAAGAAGATATGACCAGATGAGTTATTTTCACCCATATAAATGAGACACCACCAAATAGAAGTGTTCTCCAGAAAAACGTTTTGTCTAACCAAAGCTTGGTCTAGTTAAATGGAAAGCTGACAAAAAAAAAACTTGGCCACAATTGTTTGTCCTTTTAAGATCGATTACTGCCCCTCAAAACAAAGACCCTTTTTCATGCGGTGCCAAAAGCTTATCATCTAAATTTATTTGAGTCGTCTTTAAGTTGATGATGTTGCAGTGCATAATCAGGAAAGAGAACAACCGCTCTTATATAGCTTATTGAGTTTTATGAATCTTTGTATATATTTTTCTTTTTGTGCGTTCTCCTTTCACAATCCAGCTAGAATGTAATTAGGGTATAAAGTTTAATTAGAAAATATAGTTGGTAGTTGGTTTTAAATTAAATTTGAAAAAACAATAATAATTTGGTAACCGGGTAGGTGACACCACGATTTGACATTTACCAAACCCGATAATCACAGAATCTCTGTTTAATTTTCTACTGAAATTCAGCAAAAGTGATAATTTTAGCTACAGAAAACATCAACCCAAGATTCTAGAAAATTCACCAAAAATACTAAAAACTTTTTGCTTGGTGAAGTCAGTGGACAAAAAGACTTCGTTAGAGAGTCTCTCGATCATGCCACTCCTAATAAGAGGAGGAAAAAACAACCAACCACCGGTCACAACCACAAACCCCACCGTGAGCAGCCTTGATACCATCACACTCATCTTCCACCGCTTCAACAAGCCTGTCCTCTTCGCCGCTACTTCCGCAGCAGTGCAAACTCCATGTAATATAAAGTACAAAGTGACTTCTCCGGTAGGCGATTCACGTGTAAAGTAGAAGAAGATCAACTCGTGAACTGCACCAGAGACGAGGAACGTGGCAAAAACTCCCAAGAACTTAGCATGCTCGGACTTCATGTTCCGTTCGGTGATGCGTCGCACCGGAACGTAGACGGCCGGTCGGAGGATAGCAGGGACCATTAGGTTCCACCGGCGACCCCAGAAGTCTTGAAGAGAGGTGGCTAAGTATGGCTCGTTGAATTGAGGCTCGAGATCGCACCCAAGTAACATACTAAGCAGAAGTTTCAAGGGAGCTAAAAGAATCTCAAACTCCAAGTATATATGAAGAGAATAGAGAACCAATAGAACATTTGAAGACATATCTTTTTTGTAATCATACATATATAACAACACACCAAAGATAGCAACTCTAATAGCAAAAACCCATTTGGGCAAGTGAATTCGAGGTTTAGGGTTTTGTTGAAGCTTTATGGGGAAGCAAGTGAAGCAGATGAACTGATAGATATTAGGGGGAGTTGGGTAAAGAGGACCTTTGTTGAAAGAGAAGAGGATGAGCTTGAAATTGGCTAGCCATGTGAGGGAAAACACAGTGAAACCAGTGAAGTGAAGAGAGGAGAAACACAGAGGAAGGAAAAGAAACTGAACACAAACGGGAAGAATGAAGAGTAATCGAAAAACTCCAGATTTGAATCTGGTTGATAAGTAGTAGCAATAAGATATGGAGATTATAGCTGAGACCCAAACCTTAATGAAGTTCTTGAGATCTTCCTCCATATCTCTAGTCTATGATCTATCTTCTTTCTCTTGGCCTATCACAGAGGTTTTGGCTTTATTTACATACTTAAAATAATCCGATAAATCAAAAGGAAATTTGATTAGACACATCGTTAACAAATCACGTCTCTTTCTCTTTAAATTAAAAAGACTCATTCTTTCGAAAAACATTTAAAAAACTTTCGAATTTAGGCATCACTATTCGTAGTTTATAATTTGTTTTTCGCCTAGGTTTATATTCGGGTTTAGAATTCTTGTTTTGGGGTTTAGAAATAAACAAAATTAAAACATTTTGGTTACACGTTACGTATAGTCAATAGAACAAAGAGTAATCCGAAACACACAATCTTTGGTTCTTGGTGATAAGTAGTACTGTAGTAGTATCTCTTTTTTGCGTTCTTGCAAACACTAAAGGTTTCGAACTTACGGATTGGTTATGTTAGAAGAATAAAAGTGAATTAGACGAGAACCAAACAGAGAATTAGGACATGTGGTTTTACAGGTAGACGATGTAACAAGGTTCTGAAAGCGAACCAGTTTTTAAAACCACTGCCTTTTCCTGAGGATACTTCCTTTGTGCATCTAATTTGAGTAATTTCAATCATTTAGGTGCCTCTAATCCCCACGTGGTGTAGAAATATATATAATCACTTGATTAATAACAACTAGGTGTAACACTTCTACGAATTGACATCTACTAACCCCCACTAATGACTGCACTGAACATCTCTTTGGTTTGGTTTCGAAATTTCTCAAAAGTAATATGATTGATAATCCATATATACACTTGTTAGAAACCAAACCATACATGAATTTATTGGATTTGATATTCCCTATGTTTAGGCATTGACTTAAGTTTATCTCTCAGTAATTATTTTGTTTGTTTTTCACTGTTTTAGGCATCAGTTGATATATATATGAATTGACTTAATGGTTAAAACTATTAAACTATCTAGTAGGTATCTAAAAGATTATAGGTTCAAGTTTCGTTAAGAGGTTTCTACTCTCTGAAATGTGAATTTAAAATGGTTTCAATTTCATCCTAGGAAAATGTACGGGTCAGGTTGAGAACCTCTTAGCTTTTCAAAAAAAAAAAACTCAAAGAAAAAACATGATCTGAACCTGTGACCAAATGTTTTTTTTGACTTAGTTTTGGTTCGGATATATATATTTAAAATGATTGGATGTATGCACTTTATGAATAGGAAACTTGATTTGGTAGCTACACACATTGTTAAGTAGATTTGGACATTATAAACCTGTTATTGCATCTTTAGAGCATCATTATCCAGAGTTTCTTAGGGCGGGATTCTTAGAGAAATATATGGAAAGCCATCTGTAATATGATTCAAACCATGATTCCCAATCCCATGGTGAGGCATATATATATCAACCTACGAGACAACCAGATGGTTTAGTTTCTTGAAATATACTTTAATAAAACTTTATCTTATCGGAGTCCAAACTTGTAACGCATGACAAAGTTCATTGCTCCAGGCTTCATCCTATATCTACTTCCCAAATCCCAAGTGTGTGGCCTAAATTTTTAACGATAAGGAGAACAAGAAACGCTTCCTCAAATTATGAACGTTACATTAAGATGCGAAACAACTTTCTTTGACAACGTCAATAACAAACAAACATTCACTTATCAGTCTCTTATGCACATCATATCTCAGTAGTTGAGGGGCAAACAACCAAACAGACGTAACGAACATAAACGCCACAACAACAAGGCGCGACACCACTCGATGTGGCGATGGACACAACCGCATCCTCTTTACAGCTATTTCCAGACAAGTTACAACTCCATGCAACAGAAAGAAACAAGTGACTTCCCAAGTTGGAGACTTTAGGATAATATAAAAGTAAACCAGCTCATGCATCAACCCGGAGACAATAAACGTGGCCAGCATTCCAGCGTAAAAAGACGCATTTTGACCGATTAACCGCGCTGTAAATCGCTGAACCGGGATGTGAACAGTTGGACGTAGAACGGATGGGACCATGCGGTTCCATCTACGACTCCAGAAGTCTTGAAAAGAAGTAGCCAAGTAAGGCTCATTAAAAACCGGTTCGATTTCACAACCAAGAAGTGTAGAGAGTAAAGCACCCACTAAGACTAAGATAAATTCTAACTCAATGTAGACATGGATGGTAAAGATAGACAAGAAAGCCAATCGAGGTAAACTGTTATGATAATTTTTACCGTAGAGATGTAATAAGAAGGAAAAGAGTACAACTTTGGAAGCAAGAACCCATTTGGGTTTGTTGTATATTCGGTTTGAAGAAGGGTTTTGATAGGTTTTGATTGGGAAACAAGTGAAGCATAGGAAACGGGAGAAACTTGACGGAAGTGGGCTTAAAGGTTCTTGATCAAAAGCAAAGAGAAGGAGCTTGAAATTTGCTAGCCATGTAAGGAAAAAAGCTGAGATGGCACAGAAGTGGAGGGATGAAAAGAAGAGAGGGATGAGAAGAAAGATAATAAAGATGGGAAGAAGAAAAAGGAGACGAACAAAACCTTTGGGAATTTTTGAAGAGATGTAGTAACAGTAAGATATGGAGATTAAGACAGAGATACAAACCTTGACTAAGTTTCTCAACTCTTCTTCCATCTCTCTCTGTTTATCTCTCTCACTCTCTTCTTGGTTCTGTGAGTTGCTAATTGTTCGCAGCATGCAGCTTATAAAACAATATCTACAAGAAAGAAAAAAATGTCAAAATCCACATATTATAAATAAGTTTCATATTTTATCAAGTTGCTTCAGTTTTATTTTGGATGTTATTAAAAATATCTCAATTTCTGTAAATAATAATAATCAAGCTAATGATTTTAAGAAGTTGCAAGGAGTGAACTACACAACGTGTCTCACGCTTTTTAAATACATTTCACACATTGAAGTAATTTCTAAGTTTGGTTGCTTTGCTAAGTATTGGTTGTTATACCCAAAACAAAAATCATGAAGAAGAGATGAACAGCTTGTCTTTGGCAAAGTCAGTAACCAACAAACATTAATTCACTAATTGCTCTGACATGGACATGAACGCCAGTCACGTTACCAAACGCTAGACCCGAAACAGGCCGGTGCGGTGGTCTCCACCGTATATTATCTTCACCAATCACCACTATCTATATGTGGTGTTCGCAACACCGTGCAAGAAAGACAAGTAAACAAATGTCCTCCCAAGTTGGCGGCAAAGTAGATCAACTCGTACATTAAACCAGAGACAATGAAAGAGGCCATGATCCCGACTAAAACATCCTGTGACTGGACCATGAAAGCGTGTGGCGAAACGCTGCACCGGAATGTGAACGGTGAGCGTAGGACAGCTGAAACCATGAGGTTCCATCAACGAATTTGGAAGAGCCGCAATGAATTCGTTTTGAACGAGCTGTCATCCCTACAGAAATAACATTAACAATCGATTTGGGGAAGGGATTTCGGGTATGATTACATGGGAGAAGGACTTACCGATCTATGGAGGACTGTATTTTGAGTATAAACTGAAAATTTGAGTTTTATAAATATCAATAATGCAAATTACATCTTGGAACTCAACATGTTGCTGGTATTATATCTCATTTCAGTTGAAAAGTATAATATGGATATATATTGCGTTACAATAAATGTTGGGGGAAAACACAAGGTAGATGTTAATAAAGAGTTGAAACAGAATTATTCAAACTAGGCTCTTTTAGTACCAAACAAAGATGTATAAAAAATAAATTGCGCGCAACTTCGACCGCCTTGCTCATGTAGCTCGCCCGGTCTGTGATGGCAATTTAAAGTGCAACACGATGGCTGTTCGATGCTCGAGCAAGGCACAGCAGAGAGAGAGATAGAGAGAGATACCAACAACAACACAAGAAAAATCAAACAAGCGTTACCTCATATGAGGTATTCTAAAATATCTCCTTTTTTCAATAAACATTTTGGCAAGCTCAATAACATTTCTTTTTACCGTCAGCTCAAATTATATTTTCCCAAATGACATACAAAAAAGGGATTGAAATGCGATTAATTAGGTTTTCTCTCTCCTCCTCAGCTCAATAATCCCACAACAGTTTAAGGATTGAACTCTAAACTGTACAAAACTAGTAAAGTAGTACAAAAATATATAGTGAAGCCATGTCACTTATACCTCTCCTCATCACGCCATGTAACTCAATCCCACAACAGTTTCTTAAATAAATGAATTGGGTTTACCTACTGCTTGTTTGGGCTTACGTAAATTTGTCAAAGTTATGGACAGTCTCTATCGGCGCCATTATTGAATCAGAGCCGAATCTGGACACAGCTGAATGAAACATCGGCCTTGGCCCCCAAAAATTTTAGAGCTTTTTAGCATAAGAATAAGCCTCTAAACATTAACTTTGACCCCCAAATTTTTTAGTTCTTAAGATGTTTCAATTTGTGCTGCAAACTAAATTATAGTTGCTTAGCCAGTTTAGATTTAACATGATAGAGAATAACAGATGATTGACTCATTCTTTAATACTAATTGAAAAATGTTCAAAATGCTTTTGGGATAGCTTACTCTATGTCCATAAGTTCGTTCCTCCAAAATCGATTGGATAATTTATAAAAAAAAGTTTCAAAAATCTAGAAATTTAATTGTAAAAGCCCATTATAAAACCTCCTATATTTCTTTCCCAATAATACATTAAAATGATATTTCTAAGAAAGAAATTGAAAACATTTTAATAAACTTCACAAAACGTTTTCCTTTTTTTATTTTAAATGTTTACTTTTTATAGTGGTGGTAATAAATATAAATGTTATTATTAACACACAGACAGAGAAGATGTGAGAAATAATGACAAAGCAACTCTGTTCCGGCAAAGATATTTCAGCCATGTCGTTCTATTCAATGGCTGCTTCCTCTGAGACGGAGGTGACATCAGACAAGATGTCTGCGTCATTGTCTTCTTCGATGGTTAGGCTCGAGACTTCTTCGTTTAAGGAAGAGACATCGTCATCTCCAGTGACAGATGGAGCTGGTGAAGCATCAGTGCTTGTGCACGTCGTGGTTGTGCTATGAGTCGATGAAGTATCGGAACTCGAACTCTCTGACTTTTGCTGAAGACTCCAATACATTATACTTGCCGTTAAGATCAACATCATCTTCTGATTAACCTGCATTGCAACAACGAGTCCCCACAAAATTAGAGACACAAGAAAACCACAGAGATTCACATGATGTTCCATAAAGGTTTAGATGAATGTTTCTTACGTCCACGATATCTTCTGGTAACAAGAAAACAGAGCAACCGAGCTTTCTTGCTACACTGACGATGTATGTAGCATTCAATCTCTTCTCGTCGTCTGTCAAAAAGTTTCAATAGCCAAAAAGAACGGTTAAGTAAAACAAAGAAGAGACAGAGTGGAGAGGTAAGTTTAGTTAAAGAGAGTATGGACCTGCTTCACCCTTAGTGACAAGATTCCAGTTAACAACTCTTGGCTCAACCGCCCATAGAAGATCGAGGAAGAACAATCCGCTAGATAGACTCTTATCCTATTAAAGTTTAGAAAGAGAGATTTGATTCAACATAACAGCCTTCAGTTGTTTTTTCATAGATTTGATGAAAGTAAAAAATAATATGGAACCTTGAAGCTTTCAATCTGTGATTTACGTCCCATGATTTTGACTTTCCTGTTTGCCCAGCTCAGGATTTCTGAGTCAGTCATGTCTTTGCCTCGCGTCCGAGATCGAAGACTCTTGAGAAGTTGGAGCATATGGGTTCTCATTAACTGCCATAAGAAGCCTGAGACAAATATATACACACACCTACACTGTTATAAAATTTCTAATGCTACATGACATCTTCTCAAATTAAAAGAAAAAGTAGGAGTTATTACCAAGGATAAGCTTCTTATTCCCTTCAACTATGTCACTTCCTGCTACATTTACGAGAGAGAATCTCATCTCTTTCCCAATCTTCACAACTTGATTGCAGTTCACTATTTTTTTAAACGGCATCTTAATAGGTGGTTTTGAAGCATGTTTCCAGTTAACTGAGCCTGGATAGACCTTGTCAAGAACTTCAAGAAGAATCCATCTGCATCAAAAAATAATACTTAAGAAACTTTTCATACCCTATAAATTTCAGGACCAAAAGCTTTTTAATATTTTCCGAACCAGAACATCACTCTTGTCTTCACAGAAAGCTTACCCGTTTCTAACATCTTCAAACACATTATTGACATAACTATCAATCCCCAGGCTGTTAATCCACAGCCGGTAGCATCTTTCATCTCTGCAGCTCTGTATATCCTCAGTCATCATCTCCGCAAATGAGAACCTACCATCAGTGCTAAGGCCATTCCTGCAGCAGGTACAGGGAAGCTAGTGTAAAAATCCAGTGCGTTAAGACAAAAAAACTATTATCTTCTGTGATCTTTCACCGACCTTTCGTGAAATATCTGTGCCACAAATGCGAGATTTAAATACGAAGACCCCTCAACTATTTCTTCCGCAGTCAAGTACCGTTTGCAGTTCATTCTCTCTGCGTGTTCAAGGACCATGTTAGCCCTTTCGAGATCATCCTCGGCGTTTAAAGTAGCTGGATCGCAGTGCTCAGGTGCAAGAACATTGAGAAGGAACGCATAGGCTTTTGCATCCTGGATATTCAATAAACAATAGCGGCCGTTAACAATAAGTAAAAGTACCAAATAATTTCATAACTTATGGGTGAACTTGTTTTTTCCTATTCAAACTGATATTGCTTCAGAGTGTTGGAGAGAGTTATGAGTTGGAAACGCTTGGTGAATCTATAATCTCTTAAATGAAGCTTTTGAAGGGATAAAAAAAGGCATGCTAGTTCCTCTAATTGCTACTTGGAAAGCCAAATACCTTCAGATCCGAAGAAAAGTTTCCAACGGTTTTCTTGTATCCACCTTTCTTGAGATGGAAATTCAACCATTTGAGTAAGACTTTCTCTGGGGGTAATCTCAGAAACTCTTCTATATCCTGCAGCAGACAGAAAAATCGTTATTGTTATTTACATCAGACATATAAATTGGTCAGAAATTCGCAAAGAGATAAGCTTGATCATTACGTCGTTGTCCTCCACCAACTCAATAAGCTGAGGCATCTTCTTCAAACTGAGATCAGCAAGGAGCTGAATCTGCAGTTCCCAACATTAGTTAGTAAATCATCAAAAGCACAAATACAGAGGAAGATGAATATAGAAAAACAAGTGTGGACCTTTATGAGTTGTGAGATCAATCCAAGCACAAGATGAGGCTGAACAAAACAAGAAAAGCATTCAATGGTCACAATCTTATACAACATTCTAAACATCAATAATATTAAAAACCAAGCAAAACAAAGCAAAGCATACTCGTCCTTCAGCGAGGTCCTGTGTCCCAATATTAACGACACTGCAGCCAACAGCTCTAGCAGAGTTGAGACAGAGCGTGTGATTCTCATTTCTCTCCCACGGGTTAAGTACTCTCTTCGTGTTGATCGCTCGTTCATCAATCGTCCCAGGAACTGCTATATTAATAAACTTACTGCGCCAAAAAAAGGGGAAACAGAGAGAATCAAGTCAAACCCCCACAGAAACCAAGCTCAATCCAAACACACAAAAATGTCTCTACATTTACCATAGAAGCACACCATCTTTCACAAGCTCATACAAATCATCAGAATCCGGGTCCAAAGGAAGAAACTGCCTCAAAAACGGATCATCCCCAAGATATCTGTTGATGTGATGAACAAAAGAGCCCTTCTCCGACTGGTTGATCGTGTGAAGAGTCGTTGAGTTGGCTTTAAGAAACGAAGCAGAGTGCTTAAGCCCACCGGATTTATCAGCAGCTTTATCTCTCAATATTAAATATATCTGCCAAACAAACATAATCAAATCCAAAAACCACATTCATCGAAAGAGATTCTACAAACCGTACAACACAGAAAAAGACGAAACTAACCCTGAGGAACGATTCGAAATCAAGATCATCGTTGGCTGCGTAATCGGAAGCCAAATCTGGTAAGGTTTCTCTGATTTCTTTCTCCTTGAAAGCAGAGGTGAGTGACTTCACCTTCACCAGCACAGGCGGAAGATCCTCTAACGTGACCTTATCTCTCTGAGTCTTCAAGGACGCAAACTAAAACACGAATCCAGATAGTTTAATGTACAGATTCAAATCAAGATAATGAAAGAGAGAGAGAGAGAGAGGAGTATGAACCTTGGAATTGAGAGAACGAAGCTCGACTTGCGTGAGCTGGCTTTGTAGCCATGGATCCGAAACGATTACTCCCGCGCCAGACATCTCTCCCCCAGTACTACTCAGGGGAAGATTATCTGAACAACCTCTCTCTCGCGCGTTCGAATCTCTAAGAGAGAAGGATCACTGCAAAGAGAAATAGATTTTAATTGATCAGAAGATTTCATACTTAAAATAGCAAAAAATCAACAGTTTTCCGGATAGATTTCGCAAAAATCCAGAAATCTAGGAGGAGGAGTTAGATAGCGAACCCTATGTATCGAGATCAGCGTCTAATTGAAACAATCCAAGTTTATTTTTGTGTGTATTATTTTTTTGTTAGCTTTCAATAGGTGTGGAGGAGTTAAAATCGCAATGTGAACGTGCAGAAGACGACGAAATCGCGAGGATCGATACCAATGTGAAGACGATGAAGAAGCTAGAGAGAGAAGAGAGAGGGGATCGTTTATTTGCTTCGTCTGAGAGCAAAGCGATGATGAGGAGAGAGAGAGAGAGAGAGAGAGAGAGAGAGAGAGAGAGAGGGAAAACGAGTTGTTTTGTACAGCAATTTTGCGAAGGAGGAATTGAATGCGTCTTCTTCAGAATCGTGAGTAGGGTTTTTGGCTATTTTTTTATATTTATTTTTTATTTATATACGGCCTGTGTGACGACGACGTTTGGAGGAAACGGTGGACCTCACGCTATAACGACTTGTTTAGGTGTCGTTTCCGAATCTGACCACTAATTAATTATCTTATTTTCGTTGCTTAACTTAATGCCATTTACCAGTTTTGACAACAAAAAAAATTTATGTCATTTAACCATAGGTTATTTACTTTGTTACTACTCAGTTAGTTTCAAAAACAAAATTCTAGTTTGACCAAAAAAGTTGTGGCAAATAACTAACAGTTTTGTTAGTTTGGAACATTTATTTTTGTAAGGATATTAGATTTGTGATGAATAAAAAAACAAACAAGATCTCTTCTCCACCGACGTTTTTTTGTCTTGTATATTGTAGATTTGCAGACCCATGTGTGCTATGCACGACGGTCTACAATAAATTACGCCCATTATATAATCAGAAAGACGCATTCGGAAGTCCTATGTGATATTTTTGACTTAAAATATGTTCTTTATATATCTATCTTCTGATTTACTGTTTTAGACTTTTGATGGGCTTCGATCTAATTTCGTGTGGGCTTTAATTAAGGGGGTTTCTAATGATGGGTAATCGTAATCTCTTTTGCTACAACTAAATCTAAATGCAATACAATTTTCAAAAGAAACAAAGAAAAAAATCTACTGGTAATATTTATATTTCTGCTTGTGATTAATAGTATGTTTTTACAAAAAAAAGTTTAATTGTATGTTTTACGTTTTCAATAAAAGAACTAGAGCGTGACCCACACATTCGTATATGTGTTAATTTTTACTTTTTTTATAAATTGTTTAATTATATTTCTAAATACATAATTTATTTGGATATTTTTAGGTTACTACGAACCTATCTTAATCCGGAAGGATCCGAGTCTAAATTCCGTTTAAAAATTTATAATATCCAAACAAAATTTAGTTTTAAACCAAAAATCTTCTGTCACTCACCGCCCCGGATACTAGGCATGCAATGCAACTAAGCCTACACGAATATGTCCGTTTTCTTCACACATCTCAACTCGAATGACTTCTTATGATTACATCACCCACGCATATTTTACGTAACGCTCTTAATTACTACCACCTTTCAGTTAGCATAAGAAACTTTGTTCTATAACAAGCCCATGGTAGAAGATTTAAAGAATTCACGAAGTCTATAGGGAGAGGGCAAGGGAGAAAATGGGAAAGAAAGATACCAGAATCCTTATGAGATTTGCAGTGCTTACAATGGTTCTAACCGCTGCAATAATGGTGAAAGAAGTTACAAGCCTTACCCTTTGTAAAATCGACTCAAACGATATGGAGAAATGTCGTCCAGCCGTCACTGGAAACAACCCGCCGCCTCCAGTCAACGAGTGCTGCGTAGTGGTCAAATCCGCTGATCTTGCATGCTTTTGCAGATACAAGTTTTATCTCCCAATTTTAGGAATTGATCCATCTAAAGTCGCGGCTCTTGTAGCCAAATGTGGCGTTACAACAATCCCTCGTAATTGCCGTGGTATTAACACATATATTTAATTGTATGGTTTCATGTGGTTAGTGAATTATTAGGATCTCGAAATAAAGTGTTTTTACGTTTTGCCTTTACGCAGCTTGAAGAACTGAGATTGAGACAATGAGACAGGTCTCTATGGTGCTGTCAAAGAATTGGCTGGATCTTGTACTGCATCTGAATTTGTTATGTTTTTTTTTTAGTATTCTGATCCAAATAAATCACAAATTTGTGATGATTTTTCGATATACCTTGTGTATATAGAAAAACCATGTGCAATATACTAATGAAAATGATAAATCAGTACTTTTCTTTTCTTGACTATCCACTCATCACGGCTTTTCCTGAGGAGAACCAAACGTAAAAACTGTTTAGTACTTTTCATGAATCATAGGAAACTGAAGTTAGGCAACTTTCTCTGTTTCCAGTGTTGTGACTTCTGACTTGAAACTTTAGGAAGCAAATAGTTCACAAAGACCGAGACCTGTTGTTACATACGACAAGACAATATTTTGATCTTTATACAATAATCTCTGACTTTTTGATCAAAAAAAAAAAAAATACAATAATCTCTGACTTTTCTTTTTTAGTTTTAAAATCTATATGACTTGTAAAGGATAAAACAAAATACAAAGACCAAAACCCATTTGGTCACGTGCTTGAGCAAGTTTTCATTAACCATCGGGAGACATGTTCATGCAACAGAGGTCTCCCACATTTGTCCATTTGCGTACAAGTTCTCGACGTCTACGGCACTGAGTCTTCACTAAAATAGAACGTGACATGACTCGTACGTTTTACCAACTTTTGTAACTTACGTTTTACCAACTTTTCACGTAGCATTATAAGAAGCTCATTAGATTTAAGGGTTTCACCATAGAGTTGAGATAGAGAGTGAATTAAAAAAAAACAAATGGGTAAGAACAATACCACAATCCTCATCATTGCGATGGTTTTAACCACGGCGATGATAATGGAAGAAGCTAAGAGTTATCCTATATGCAACACCGACACAAACGACTTGCAGAAATGTTCTCCAGCTGTAACTGGAAACAACCCGCCAGCTCCGGGACCCGACTGCTGCGCAGTGGCTAAGTCCGCTGATCTTGAATGTCTCTGCCCGTACCTCTCCCTGTCCGGGATTGATCCTTCAAAAATCAAGTCTGTTCTGGCCAGTTGTGGCGTGGGCAATCCCTCCTGTTTGTCATGGTAAGAACCAAAAGTACCATTAAAAATATTGGAAACTGGTTGAGTAAAGAGAGAAAGTCTTATACGTTTATTATGTTTGTTCTTTCCTTAACACGCAGATTCAAGAACTGAGCTGGACACAGCCGCAGAGTTTGTCTCGACTTGAGAAGTCTAATAAGTTATGATTATGTATTTTGGCGTTGTGATTCAAATAAATTGTCCAAGTTTGCACTTATTTTCAGTCGTCCTTTTTAATATAATGTTAAATCAAATTTGATTTAACATCTGCATCCTTTTGGATTTGTTTCAAATAAATCATGTTTAAAGTAAGGTTTGCAATTTGTTTGAATTATTCATGGTATTTCAACAACCATTACTTAATCTGAAGATAACAGATCAATTGACCTACAAATAGTTACAGTCAATTAAATCGTTCTTTTACAAAACTCAGAGGAGTCATTAACTATTAGAGAATCGAACCAACCAATTGCAAGACTAAGAAATAAAAAGCCAACGTTCATTACAAAAGTGTTTGGTCTGGATTGCTACAGCCACGAACAGGTTCATGCACACGGAACGTGACCGTTTATTTTGCTCGTCATTGGATGATGATGTCATGAGCCATGATGACTCAGTGATCAATACGTCACGTGTGATCATGAAGACCATGTGGGGCCCGCCAGTATCATTGATCAATCAATCATCCACCGCCATCTTAACCAAGAAAAAATACTGTTCAGAGAGTTTATAGCAATGGGCCAATGGCCGAGTGACTATTATCCATTTTAATCAATTTTTCTAAGGCCATCCGCAACGGCGGTCCATAAGGAATCCTTAGCATTAATCCTTAAGATTAATGAAATATAATAATAATATTTTGGCTTAACTAATGAAGGATCAGTCTTTCAAGAAGGATTGGAAGGACTTGATCCTTAATACACGTGTCTCCTTACCCTCCTCTTTCTCCCTCGCTCTCTCTATCTCTCCTCCCTGGCGCTCTCTCAATCTCTCCTGGCTCGCCCCATCATCGCCCACCATGGCTCCTCTATCATCTTCCTCTTCTTCTTCGTCGCCCAACCCTAGACTGATCCCTTGGTCCCGCGAACTATGCGCCGTCAACACCTTCTCCCAGCCATCGGTCTCGTCTGAACCAACTGCTAAGCTAGCGATCTCATCCGATCCCAATCGAGTTCTCACCTCAGGTTCCGTCGCAGCCGCCACATCGAGAATTGGGGCTTTTGCTGGATTAGGTCAACACTATGCTCGTTGCTATTGGGATTTTTCTAAAGCTCGACTCAGGTATCGTAAAGTTCGAACCTTTAATTCAAATCCTCTGTTTAATAAAGTTCAAAACTTTAATTCAAATCCTCTGTTAAAAATGGTATCTTTTAGTGCTAATTGATGATACTAATTAAAACCTGTGTTCGTGTGTTACAGGAAGCAAGATGATCAGTGAAAGATCAAAAGTATGTTTTTAGTGGTTTTTGTAATTGATAAGCAAGGAACTACGTGCTGTTTTGTTTTGTTTTTTTTTGTAAACACTCGTATCCTTTGCCATATTGAGCAAGATATGGACTGGTTTGAAAACAATCATGTTTCTTGATTTTTTTTTTTAATTCATCATTGATTTTTGAATCTTGATTCTTTATGTTTCTGTTTTTGCAGCAATGGTTTCTCTGACTAAATCCATTTGCTGGAAGGTTGTGGCAAAGACGGTTGACTCCTCGGGTAGAGGACTCGTGATATATCAAAAGCCAACTTCAGAGTCTTGCTATAACCACCTCTTTGTTCTAAAGAGGAAGTAAATGCTTCGTGGTATAAAAAAACTCGTACCACATTCACATAAAACTATATTTGTATGTACACTTCTATCATCTCCTTTTTTAATTTTAAATCTTAGGAATGCTCCTCTCCGCCAATGCATCTCGAAGTTACCGAGTGGAGGTGTCCAAAAGTGGCCTGAGCTATGGCCTAAACGGCTTGTGAGTGTAAAGCCTCAAAGTGTTTCGGCTGACACAAACACATCCAAGAAAGATACAGAGAAATGGTCAGAGATTGTATCTGATGTCTATCTTGAACGTTTAGCTGTAAACTGGTTTAGCATGAGAAATGTGATGGACATGAATGCTAGTTTTGGCGGGTAACGTTTTACATTTTTTTTTAATTTTTAAGAACTCCTAAAAGGGATATACCATTGGACACACAAAATAGTGTGGAGTCCTTAACTATTTAAACAAAAAACAAAAAAAACAAAAAAATACTATAATAATCTTAAGGATTCAAAGAGCAAGTCCACTATTGTGGATGCTCTAAAATGTATGAGTTTTAGTTAATTTTTGAGTTCATATATTCAGCCAGCACTGAACGGATACGATATGAAATAATTGGTTTGGACATTCACCAAAACTGTTGAAAGTACAAGTAAATTTCCAGACTTCCAGTTTCATGCACATTACTATACACTAGTGCATGCCTATAGTTTAGCTGATTTTGGAAACAGGTAGGTCGTAGACTCGTAGTAATAACTAACAAGTAGGTGGTAGTAAATGTAGAACGCAATAACTATGCTAAACACACAAAAATGTTTACCAATTACCAAACCTGTAGAACAACCAAATATCTTTACTATTTAAGATGTCCAAGTAGTTTAACTAAGTTTTTCATGATTTTTTTTTTTTTGAAAAAAACTAGTCACAGGAATTTTAACTTTTCAGATAAAAACATTCACAATCGGTAAAGCTTGTTTCAAACTTTCAATACTCAAAAACAAAACTACATATTTAAAGAATTTTCATAAAATTTAAAATAATATAAATTATAAAAAGATATTTTAAGCTAAAAAACTTTCAGAATTTCAATACCCCTAATAAAACATAAATATTCTGTATAATTACATTTGAGAAATCTGGGTTGGAAACTTTATTAGAGATGTTCTACAATAAAACAATCACAATTTCAAAAACCATAACATTATTAATAATAATTATTTATTGAATAAATTTTATATGTTTAAAATTAAATTTTAATAGAAAATTAAATTGCAACACCCAGTAATGTTACTCCCAACATTAGATTATGTGAAGACATACATATAAACAGAGATTTTTGTGTAAGAAACAGGTTTTTTGTTTTGTTTTGTTTTGCGTGCTAACTAAATTATACATTTATTTAGTGGAATTTTGTATTTTAAGTGGAAAGAGTTTCTGTTTTCACATTTAAATAAATCAACGATCGTATAAATTACAAGAAGAATTCCACAAACCCCATAAAAGCTCTTTTTCTTCTCTCTTCTCACTCACTCACACCGAATCTGTCTCAGAGAAGAACGAAGTAGGTGAAGTCTCCGCCAAGATAACTCAGTTTCACCGATGATCACATCATACATGCAAGATAACCCATCAATGTTTGTGTCTCGAGCTTCCAAGTTCCTACTCTCTGTTCTCGTCTTGATCCAGCTTCTACCTACTCAACTCCTTGCTCAAAGATCCAAATCTCCATGGCAGACACTCACTGGTAAGCTCCTTATCTCGATACCTTTACACTGTGAAGTTGAGAAAACAGAACCAAAGAGACTATTTTTGTTTCAAAGTTTGATCCTTTTTCTTGATTTTTTTTTTGTGTGGTAGGAGAGGCTCCTCTTGTCATTGCACGTGGTGGGTTTTCTGGGTTGTTTCCAGATTCAAGCTTCAATGCTTACAGTTTCGTAGCATCCACAAGTGCTCCCGACGCTGTCTTGTGGTGTGATGTGCAACTTACAAAGGATGGAGTTGGGATTTGCTTCCCTTATGTGACCATGTATAATGATTCTAACGTCCAAGGTGCTTACCCTAAAAAGAAAAACTCTTACCTTCTTAATGGAGTCCCTACTCAGGACTGGTTCACCGTTGATTTCACCTCCAAGGATCTGAACACCGTGTTCTGTAAGTTTAACCTCACTTTGGTTGCATCTTTGTCACTTTGTATTTGTTCTTACAAATCTTTTCAAACTGTGGCAGTGACCCGAGGAGTATTATCACGGTCAAATGCATTTGATAACACCCAAAACGTGATTTCAACGGTTCAAGAAGTAGCTTCAGAGTTCAAACCTGCAGGGTTTTGGTTGAATGTTCAGGTAATTTCTTATGACAGTAAGTTTGTTGTAATAAAATATCTCAGACCACTCTAACGCGGCTGCTGATCTTTTTTGTTCAGCACGACGCTTTCTACACGCAGCACAACCTCAGCATGAGCAGCTTTCTTCTAACAGTATCCAAGACTGTGATCATTGACTACCTATCTTCCCCTGAGGTGTCTTTCTTCCGGAACATAGGTGGCCGGTTTGGTAAAACCGGACCAAAGTTTGTATTTAGGTTTCTAGACAAAGATGACGTTGAGGTGTCGACTAATCAAACCTATGGATCTCTCATGAAAAACCTAACATTCATCAAGACCTTTGCTTCTGGTGTTCTTGTTCCCAAGTCTTACATATGGCCGGTGAAAGACCAGTACTTGCTTCCACATACATCATTTGTTCGAGATGCTCACACAGCAGGGTTACAAGTGTATGGATCAGGTTTTGCAAATGATTTTGATATAGCGTACAACTACAGTTATGATCCGTTAACTGAGTACTTATCATTCATGGACAACGGGGACTTCTCTGTGGATGGTTTTCTATCTGATTTTCCATCAACCGCATCCTCAGCTGTTGGTAAGTACATGCCTTCTTCTATATCAAATCTACAAGTGAAATCACTTTTTTAATTTAGTTTTCTTATTCCAAAAATATATTTTATATTTAGTTTCGTTAGTTATAAACTAAAATAATATAAATGCCATTTGGCTGTTATTGATAAATATACCTAGATACGTGAAAAGATCATATATTATGAAACAGAAGGAAGGAGTATATCACATATACAAAGTGAAACCAATTTTCATTAATTTTTTTAATTCCACAGACTGTTTCTCCCATCTTGGAAGTAATGCTTCAACACAAGGTATGTTATTGACTTAATTGTTAATTTCATGTCAAAGTAACTAATTCAATATGGTATTGGTTCATGATGCAGTGGATTTTCTTGTTATATCGAAAAATGGAGCAAATGGTGACTACCCTGGCAGCACTGACTTGGCCTATTCAAAGGCTATCAAAGACGGTGCCGATATCCTCGATTGTGCGGTTCAAATGTCATCAGACGGGATCCCTTTTTGCTTAAACTCAACCAATCTTGGAGAGAGCATGAACATTGTCCAAACTCCTTTCAGAAACCGCTCAACAACTGTTCCTGAGTTTAACTCACTTGCTGGACTATACAGCTTTAATTTGGCATGGTCTGAGATTCAGACCTTGACACGTAAGTTTCCCATATAACTTTCCAAGCCATTTTAGTAAAGCTTCTTGTCTTTGTTTCTTACATCATTTTTGTTTGCAGCTGCTATTTCAAACCCCTACAGCAGGAATTTTCACATGTTTAGGAATCCGAGGGAGAGAAGTTCAGGGAAGCTTGTTTCACTCTCCGAGTTCCTGAACTTGGCGAATAACTCCAGCTCACTAGTTGGTGTTTTGATCAACGTTGAGGTAATCACTTTAAACCAATGTTCAAGAAAACGTTAGGCTACTAGGCTGATAGTTTTTTGGTTTAATTATAAAATTATTTTGATGAATTATAAAAATAAGATGTACAAAAAAAAAGAATTAGACAAATTTATGGATTTTCAGTAACATTATTTCTCGATTTAGCTGATTTATAATGATTTAAACCGATTTGAATCACATAAATCAGATTCTAAGAAAATCGTTTCGCCTATGACGGATTGACCGCCTAGGCAGATGCCGCCTACAAAGATTTTTAGAACATTGTTTGATTTAAACCAAGACTTCAAATCTAACATTAGCATGAAATAGATGTTCTTAATGGTTACGAACGACTATGTATCGGTTTCATTCAGCATGCAGCATACCTGAGAGAGAAGCAAGGACTCGACGTTGTTAAAGCAGTTCTAGACACACTCAAAGAATCTGGTTACAGCAACGCGACCAAAAGGGTTATGATTCAGTCATCTAACAGCTCAGTCTTGGTCGACATCAAGAAACAGAGCCGGTACGAGACAGTGTACCAAGTGGAAGAAACAATCCGCGACATCCAAGACTCTGCGATCCAAGACATCAAGAAGTTCGCTGACGCTGTTGTCGTCGGAAGATTTTCGCTCTACCCGATCAGCGCTAGCTTCATCACCGGTCAGACTAATCTAGTGGAGAGGCTACAGAAGTTTAAGCTTCCGGTTTACGTTGAAACGTTCCGGAACGAGTTTGTCTCTCAGGCGTATGACTTCTTATCTGATGCGACTGTGGAGATAAACACGCATGTTACTGGAGCTGGTGTCAGTGGAACCATCACTGAGTTCCCTCTCACTGCCGCCAGATACAAAAGTAAGTTGATAACTGAAAGAGTGTCTCAAAACTCTGATGATGTTTGATATTGTGTCTATGTTTTTTTTTCTCAGGGAACAGGTGCATGGCCCGCAAAGACACGCCTGTTTACATGATCCCGGTTCGGCCAGCTGGCCTGTTAGAAATCGTGAGTCCTACTTTTTTACCTCCAGCTGAAGCACCAAACCCGGTTTTCACAGATGCTGATGTCACTGAACCACCACTTCCTCCGGTCACAGCCAAAGCTCCAACCACCAGCCCTGGACCCTTACCAACTGATAAAAAAGCTCCTAACGGACAAACACGAGTCACTCTATCTGTTTTTCTTTCTGCATTCGATGTGGTTCTTGCCTCTCTTCTACTTCTGTGATCACTATTGACTGAAGTCCTCAGAAACTTGTTACCTCCTAACGGCTCTTGAGATTCTTGATTTCTATTGGGGTTTTTGTTTGTTCATATTCTTATAGTTATCATGGGGATTTGTTATTGTAGCATTATTTATTGTAATGTTAAGACTCTTGTGTGCTTTGTAGTATTTATGAGACTAACATTATTGCTTGATTAAACAAATTTAGTCGCATTTAGATTTATTTAAACTAATTCTAACCAATTTAAATTGGTTTAAACCGATTTCAATCACATAAATCAGATTTTTAAAAAATCTTTTATATATGTGCATGAAGTTTCAAATGACTATCATTGTTATATTCATTTGTATAACTAAATCGATTAAAAATTTAGTTTACTTTTACTATTTGATTTTCAAAACAGCATATAACAAATTATAGATAATCTTACTAAAATATATTTACAGACAAAAATCAAATTTAATGTAAATAACATAATTAATCAAAATTTAAATCTATAGAGCACAAATATTATGGTTAAATCAGAAAATAGATATTTTCAAGTATATATTAAAATAACAAACAAATAACATAATATTGTTTAAAATAAACCACACATATTAATTACGGTATATATTACAAAATGATTATAAACTTAATTTTTGTTAGACTTTGGCGTGGGGGATAAGTTAATTAGTAGGTGTTTTCTTTAGGGTTTACAAGTCTTATTATAAATAGGATTGCTCGACCGACAACCTCTTGAACTCCTGTTGAGCTCAAGAACTTCAACGATAAGAAGATTGAATCCTGCATTCCTGCTGAGAGAGATGGAGTTGAAGCTGTACAGCACGTACACGCAGCAGAAGGAAGTTTTCAGACCGATCAATCCCGGGAAAGTCGGATTGTACGTCTGTGGAATCACAGCTTACGATTTCAGCCACATCGGCCATGGTCGCGCCGCCGTTCCCTTCGACGTTCTCTACAGGTATCTTCTTAGTTAGCGTTTCTAATTGAATTGAATCTGTTAGGTTCGATGATTTTGGATATATCCGACCGATCTCAAGAAAGCATCAAAGAGTGTTGTTTGGTTATGCAGATTCTTGATGTATTTGGGTTATGAAGTTACTTACGTCAGGAATTTCACAGATGTTGATAACAAGGTATTGTTATTTTATTCTTTTCTTGTCTTAATCTGACATATGATCATGAACATGACAAGAGAATGTTATTTGTCTTTATGCAGATAATCGAACGTGCTAAGAAGAATGGAGAGAAACCGTTAGAGTTGAGTAATCGCTTTTGCCACGAGTATTTGGTTGATATGGGTGCTCTTCAGTGCCTCCTTCCCACCCACCAGCCTCGTGTCAGCGACCATATGGATCACATTATTAATATGATTCAAAAGGTAGGCTCACATTTGATGATCCATATGTTGATGTGTATGATGATGATGATGATCCATATGATTAATCTCCTGGTTACAGATCATTGAGAATGGTTGCGGGTATGCTGTTGAAGGAGGCGATGTGTTCTTCTCTGTCGACAAATCACCAAACTATGGTAAGTTGTCGGGTCAGCTGCTGGAACATACACAGGCTGGTAAGCGAGTTGCGGTTGATTCGAGGAAGCGTAACCCTGCTGATTTTGCATTATGGAAGGTTTGACTGATTCAATAAATTGTTTTTTAACTTTCATCTATGAGTCAGCAAGTTGATGATGATTGAAGATGAAGTGTAATATTGTTTGTAGGCTGTAAAACCTGATGAGCCGAGTTGGGAGAGCCCGTGGGGTCGAGGAAGACCGGGATGGCACATCGAGTGCAGTGCCATGAGTGCTCACTATCTGTCCCCGAGATTTGACATTCATGGTGGTGGTGCTGATTTGATATTCCCACACCATGAAAATGAACTTGCTCAGACATGTGCTGCATGTGAGCATGGTGGTGTTAATTACTGGATGCATAATGGCCATCTCACTATCAATAACGAGAAGATGGCAAAGTCAAAGGACAACTTCAAACCAATCAGAGAAATCACAGAACGTTACCATCCATTGGCTCTGAGGCACTTTTTGATAAGTGTACACTACCGCTCTCCTCTGAGCTTCTCAGCGTCAAAGCTAGACAGTTCCTCAGAACTTTTGTATTATGTTTATCAGGTGCAGTAGTGCTTCAAATAGCCGTGATTTTTTTTTATTCAGTTCTATCTCTAAACTGTGATCTTTGTGTTACTAGACATTGCAAGATCTTTTTGACGCTCTCTTGCCATATCGAGAGGCAATGTCTGAAGACGGTGGAAAAGCTGAACCGACTTCAGAAGCCAAAGAGATCATTATCAAACTCAAAAGTGAGTTTGACGCAAAGATGTCAGACGATTTGAATACTGCCCATATATTCACGGGCGAATACGATCGTGCATTGAAATTCATCAACTCTTCCGTCGGCAAACTCGAGAACATGCAGGAGAAAGAGAGGATGTCACTGCTTGTGTCACTTGTTGAGATTGAGAGAGGAGCCAGGAAAGTTCTCGAAGTTCTTGGTTTGCTCAGTACCCTGAGCTATGCCGAGATTTTGAAAGAGATGAAACAAAAAACACTCACAAGAGCAGGGTTGAGTGAACAAGACCTTTCACAACTAATTCAAGAAAGGATAATGGCGCGGAAGAACAAAGAGTTTGAGAAAAGTGATGTGATTAGAGCACAACTGGCAGGTAAAGGAATAGCTTTAATGGATGTTGTTGGTAAAGAAACTGTGTGGAGGCCATGCTTATCTTCTTCTCATGCTACTGATTCCAGCGACTAAGCAAAAGAACAATCTTTTTCATCTCCCATTCTTCTTCTTTAGCTCTTGTTTAATACTCTCTTTACACTTGTTGCTGTTTTTGTTTGTCTCTGAATTTTCATAATGAGAATTTTATAGAGAAAAAGATTAGGATAGCACTAAACCAAGTTTATGTTCCCAAAGTAGCACTTATACCCCTTGGATTAATTAATCAAAACCTTAAGGTTTAGAGTTAAGGGGTGGGGTTTTAGAGAAAAAGACTAGGATAGCACCAAACCAAGTTTATGTTCCCAAAGTAGCACTCAAGGTTCAAAGTCACAAAAATAGGTTTCATTAAAGAGGTAAATATACACTTATACCCCTTGGGTTAATTAATCCAAACCTTAGGGTTTAGAGTTAAGGGGGTGGGGTTTTGGAATTAGGGTTTAAAATTTTATAAAAAAAAAATATTAAAATAAAAAATAAAAATTTTAAAAACAGTTTTAAAAAGTATTTTTAAATTATAAAAAGAAAATTTGAAAAAAAAAATTAAAAAAAAAAATTCGAAAAAAAATTATAAAAATTTCGAATCTAAAAACATATAATCTGAAACTATAAAAAAAAAAAAATTCATTTTTTTAATTTTTATTTTATTTATTTTTATTTATTTTTGTTTGTTTATTTAATTTTAAACCAAGGGTATTAAGGATATTTTACCCTTTAATGAATGTCATTTTTGTGACTTTCTCCTTCTAGTGCTATTTTTGAGACATAAACTTCAAAAGGTGCTATTATTGACAATTGCCCTTTTGGAATTAAGGTTTAAAATTTTATAAAAGAAAAATACTAAAATAAAAAATAAAAATTTTAAAAACAGTTTCAAAAAGTATTTTTAAATTATAAAAAGAAAATTTTTAAAAAAAAAATTATAAAAATTTCGAAAAAAAAAATTATAAAAATTTCGAATCTGAAAACATATAATCTGAAACTATAAAAAAAAAAATTCATTTTTTTTATTTTTATTTTATTTATTTTTATTTATTTTATTTATTTTATTTATTTTTGTTTGTTTATTTAATTTTAAACCAAGGGTATTAGAGATATTTTACCCTTTAATGAATGTCATTTTTGTGACTTTCTCTTTCTAGTGCTATTTTTGAGACATAAACTTCAAAGTTGCTATTATTGATAATTGCCCAATTTTATATCAATTGTAACTGTATATGTTACTTTGGATATTTGCTCTAGCGCCGAACATGTTTAGATTGTTCAAAAATCACAATGACCAAGTATATTATCCAGTTATGCGATTTCGGTTTTCCAACCGAACTTTTGATTTTCGGTTAACAAAAAACAGTAATATTAATTCAGAGATTAACCGAATAACATTTTGTTTCGTATGGTTCGGTTATCGGTTGAAACCGAAATTAATACGGTCTAAATCGGGTATTTTCGGTTAAGTTCCGTTATCTTAGTTAAGCTTAATTGATTATGGTTAACATCGGTCCAATTTAAACATAAACCGGTTTAGTTTTGGGATAATAATTTATCTTTCTTCAAGAAATAATAATAATTCGGATCCAAACCGAAAGCCCAAAGAAACCGACTGATTACATCTGAATCACGACGGATTACTCAGATCCCCCGATGAAGCTTCCGCGAACAACGACGGCGACGGGAGAGTCATTCTGGGGATACTTCTTCGTGATAATTGGTTCTGTTTCCTTCTTCGGATTCGTCTTCGCAGTCATCGCTTCGACTTTGTTTCCGCTCTCTCAAAATCCGTTAAACCAAGGTCTGAAGAATGATAGGTACTACTACTGCTTCTTGGTCCCCTTGACTATACCTGTTATAACCGTCGCCGTCTACTTTCATTGGCTAAGCATGAAGCTCTTCAAGCACGCCTGATATACATCCCATTAGGATTTGTGATTTTTAATCTCACTCTCTCGACTTGATGAAAGCTAATTTGATGAGAGTGTATATATATGCATTCTTCTAGAGTTTTGATGTATTCAGATGAAATTAGATTGCTTAAAACCTCATTTTATTCAAAAAAAATACAAAGAATGAGGTTCTGGATTATGAAGTAGCATACAAATTACAGTTTGGATCCAGTGGCTGTGTACTTGTCATTGTGTTGGCAATGTTGAAACTCTCCCTAGACATTACATCATGTCTTTATCGAGCACGGAGATTGTACAATCTTGATGATGAGGTGAACACCGAACTATCCATGATCTGTTCTGGAATCTTGTAATCAGGATCTCTGAGACTGTCACCATCATCAACTATATCTGTATCAATCCAAGAATTCCAATCAACCTCGCTCGCACTATCTTCATCCCACGAAAGGTCTCTCTTGCTTTGCATGCTGTTAACCTTATCTACTAATCTTAAGAGAATATCGTGGTTTAGTACTTCATAGTCCCTGCGTTCTTAGTCAAATAGTATAAACATCAGCTTCTATGTTTCTGGTTTGTTTCAAAAAGAGCATTTGAGACTTACCTGTATGTAAAAGCAGCATGAAGAAGCTGAGCTGAAGCAAGAGCAGCGAAGATAGACCTGATAACGTTTATAACCCATGCTCTGTGTTCTGCATCATTCACGTAACGCAAACTTGCCACTTCTAATGCTAAGGTAACGCACAAACCTGCATCAGCGAAATAAAAAAGTTATGTTAATTAATTAACTAATGTATTACTAACTTTATAAGAGAGATGGAGTATGGTACTTACCAATGTAAAGCCTTGGCCTTATGATGTAAGTTTGCTTCGTACTGGTAAACATGTAGATGACAAAGATCGACAAGAAGTAGATGAAGAAAGCTTTGATCACCCTGGACTCAACAAGCATCGCATTGTGCAAAGCAAACAGCTTATCCAAAGCCACAAACATGCTCGCCTGCTTCGCCTCAAACGCTTCCTGAGCTGCAAGCATCGATTTAGAATTCTCAAACAAGTGATCATGAACCTGTTGAAGCTCCTCTTGCCGCTTCGCAAGATCTTCCTGTTGCTCTTGGCTAAACTCGACGAAACGTTGCAGTGTACTCCTACTCTCTTGCAGTGCCTCGCTCTGAAACTGGTTAAGAGACTGTATACTCTCGATGGCTACGGATTGACCGTCTAAAAGCTTCTGCTGTTTATCCAACGTAGTGTTCGTGATAGTCCCAATGGCACTTGTTTGATTCTCCAAAGCAGACATTTTGGACGTCATTTTCTCTCCAAGAACGTTTATCTCACCACCTATTTGCTTTGTGTCGTTCTTCAATTTATCAACACCTTCTTTGACGTCAGTAACGGTATCGTTGAACATCTCCATTCCAATCTTCATGGCTTCTCCCATCTTCTCTTGACCTTCCTTTAACGCTAACTGTGATTCTGTAATGCCTTTTTGTTCTTGATAGATATCTTTGGTTTGCTGAGACAAGCCACTCACTTGAGTTCCTATTGTAGTTGTCGTGTGAGCCACGTTCTTAACCACAACATCTACTGACCCTAAAGATTCATGAATCTTGCTCGTACTCTGCAACAGATCATCTGATTTGCTCTCTAGGATATCAAGTTTCTCTTCTGTACTCTGTGCTGTTCTCTTTAAATCATTCACAAGCCTCTCTATCTCATTCTTCAATGCATGACTCCTACCACACACAAAAGTTAATTCAGAATCCATTACACAAGCTCGAAAAGACAAAACTAAAACTAAGTGCATTTATCGGGAAAGTATTCCAAACTCGGTCAAACAGTGTGGTACGTTTTTGGACTAGTCTATGTTGCACTAAGTGAATTTATACCAGAGCCGCCCGGATCAGCTGATAGGGTAGATAAAAAAAAAGAGACAAAACTAAAAACTTACTGTAGTTGTTGGCAGATGGTGTTGGTCTCAAGCATGAACTCTAAATAGATCTTGTGCTCATGATCATCTAACTTCTTGAGGCAACTTATCATTGTTGATCTATCATTGCACGTGGGGAACTCCGGTCTTCCTGATTCCTTCTGGAAGCAATCACTCAGATGCCAAGCAAATCTCTTCCTCTGTTCTTCTGTAGCAACCATGTCCTTGCAGCCAGAGATAAGGTAACTATATGCAGTTTGCCAGCAGCTGCTTGGACCTACGAGCTGGTTTTTAGCGTTTTCAAGGACTTGGACTGCCTTCTGGTCGTTGAAAACTTCTATGGAGAACTCGGGGTTGGATTTGATAGGCCGTGAGAAGGAAGAGTCTGTGTTTTGTTCAGAAGAAGAGAACCATCCCCAGCTGTGGGATAATATTGAAGAATCTAAAAGTATAATGAATAGAAACAGAAGAAATTTTCTGTTAAAAATATCCATTTTTAAAAGGTTTTTCTTTCTCCTTTGTGTTGAATCCTCTTCTTCTCCGTGAGATGTGTGATTGATTTACCCTACAACCAAAAAAGATCAGATTGTTACGTTCTGGAAATTGTATATAGATAATATGCAAAACTTAGAGCGCAAGCAGAGGAAACCCCATGTCGGTTTTTTGTTTTTTTTTGTTTTCATGAAACCGTCATTAATGAAGTTAACAAATAAAGAGGATTATTAACAAATAATTTGCAGATTAAAAAGGATATAAATCAAACTCATTAAATATTTCCATTCCTCTTCCAGGGTTTAGAGAAACGTCTTTGGCCATGTTCGTTTCGCTGCGTCCACTTTCTATATCGTTTTTTTTAGACTAATACATGCATTTTAAGTAGTATCGGTGACGTTAAAACACATATAGGAAAGACTACTATCAATTATGTTGTCAATCGAACAAGAAAATTACATACAAGAGGTCGGAAACTTGGAATACATACAATGTTAAGAGATTAAAAAAAACAATCTAAAAATAGTTATATAAAACTTCGGATCAGAGACAAGTCTCTACGTTTATGTCACTCAATGTCATTACAGAGTGTCAAAACAGATTAAGTACAAAAATAAACACGGACTACAATTTTATTTCGAGACCGAAGTATATCAAACCGTAAAGCTCTCTTTTATTTCTCAGGTATACTTCTCATTTCATTTCACAAGTACACAACCATTACATGAATCTAAACATACAAATTAGTCAAGGATTAGACTAAGTAGTAAAACAAGTAAAAGCAACACTTACCGAACAGAGAGATTGAAGACTTTTGAGCCGGCGTTTTGGAGAAAGTGTGTGATCTTCAAGAGGGGAGAGTGACAAGAATTTAAAAAGTAACTGAACGCGTTTGACAAAAAAAAGAAAAGGAAACGTTTCGCGAAACGTTCGGTTTCCTCCGGTTTGAATAAATTTCCGATATCAAATTAAATTTATCCCGGTTCGGTTTATTTCGGTCTGGTTCAGTAAAACAATCAAAGAAAAAGCGAAGAGAATCCATGGAACTTTCTGTCACCTTGACTAAATCGGCACTTTTGCAAAAATCCCGAGATTCTTCTTCTTCTTCACCTCTGTCACCTTAACGAACTTTCCGGCGAAAATTCCGATGAAGATCTCCACTAAATCCTTCACCGGCGTTTGATTTGACTACAGTATCGAGAGAGAAACTGATGAAAATCTAAAAATAGAAAGTCCAGTTCCATCAATTCTCGAAAAGCGCAAATCAAGGAAACGAGAGAGATGATGAGTAAGCGAAACCCACGGATCCTCAAGATAATCCTCTACATGCTACTCCTCAACTCTCTCTTCCTCTGCATCTACTTCGCTTTCCACTCTTCTTCCTCCTCTCCCGAGCCGCCACCGCATCACTCCCACCTCCCGTCGCGATTCCGCGTCTCCGTCACCAACAACCAATCCTCGATCCAGAAGCCGTGGCCGATCCTACCTTCCTACCTCCCCTGGACGCCGCCGCAGAAGGATCTACCAACTCGCTCCTGCGAAGGCTACTTCGGGAACGGATTCACCAAGAGAGTTGACTTCCTCAAACCGACGACGGCGGTTTCCGAAGGAAGCTGGTTCCGATGCTTCTACAGCGAGACGCTGGAGAGCTCGATTTGCGAGGGGCGGAATCTGAGGATGGTCCCCGATCGGATCGCGATGTCGAAGGGAGGCGAGAAGCTGGAGGAAGTCATGGGGAGGAACGAGGAGGTTGAGCTTCCGGAGTTTCGTGAAGGCGCGTTTGAGGTGGCGGAAGGTAAGAGAAACCGCCGCATTGGTGGAGGAGGCGGCGGTGCTTCGCGGCGGTTGGTGAGTGATGAGATGTTGAATGAGTATATTCAAGAAGGCGGCATTGGTAGGCATACGATGAGAGGTTTGGTTGGTTCGATTCGTGCTGTTGCCACTGATGATTTCGTTTGTGAAGAGGTTCGTTAATTGATCTGAGTGATGATTACATATGAACATAGATAGTCAATAGATATGCATAATTAGAAAGTTTTATCTTGGAGCAAAAACAGTTTTGGAAGATCAAATCCAATTCAAGATATACATTAATGAATCATTGACATTGTAATTTTTCTTAGATTTTTTTGAATCATATGTAATTTCTTGTTGATTGATGTTTTGGTTTTACTTTTTGCTTGGCACTAGTGGGTGGAGGAACCAACTCTGCTCGTTACTCGGTTCGAGTATGCGAATATGTTCCATACCGTTACAGATTGGTACAGCGCTTACGTTTCCTCTAGAGTCGCCGGTTTGCCTAATCGTCCTCACGTTGTTTTCATCGATGGACACTGCACGGTACGCTCCTCTTCTTGGTAGTTACTTTAGATGAATCTAGCAGGAGTTTCATGTCCATGTTGTGAACCTTTTTTTTTTGCAGACGCAGCTAGAAGAAACATGGAACGCTTTGTTTTCAGGAATCAGATACGCAAAGAACTTCACCAAACCGGTTTGTTTTCGTCACGCCATTCTCTCACCGTTGGGATACGAGACGGCTCTATTCAAGGGCTTGTCCGGAGAGATTGACTGCAACGGAGAATCAGCTCACAATCTCTGGCAAAGCCCTGACAACAAAAAAACCGCGAGGCTCTCTGAGTTTGGCGAAATGATCAGATCAGCATTCGGGTTCCCTGTGAACAGACACCGCTCAACAGAAAAACCGCTGTCGTCTTCATCATCATCCCCTGTCCACAACGTTCTCTTTGTCCGACGTGAAGACTACTTAGCACACCCTCGTCACGGAGGTAAAGTCCAGTCTCGTCTCATCAACGAGGAAGAAGTGTTCGAGTCTTTGCGCCAGTGGGTTGCTTCCGGCTCCACGGGTCTGACGAAATGCGGGATTAACCTTGTTAACGGGTTGTTTGCACACATGTCGATGAAAGATCAAGTCAGAGCCATCCAAGACGCGTCGGTCATTATAGGAGCTCACGGAGCGGGACTGACACACATTGTGTCTGCAACACCAAACACAACGATCTTTGAGATTATAAGCGTAGAGTTTCGGAGGCCGCATTTCGAGCTTATAGCTAAGTGGAAAGGTTTGGAGTATCATCCGATGCATCTGGCTAATTCACGGGCGGATCCAACGGCTGTGATTGAGAAGCTCAAAGAGATAATGAAAAGTCTTGGCTGCTGACAAAAATTCCCCGGTGGCCCGTGAGTTCGAACCTTAGTGGTCACGGAATGTTTCTGTATTATTATATTTTCTTGATTTTTAGGTGGGTTAATGATGTCAAGTGTTGTAGATTTGCGTTTGCTTTTTGTACCAAACATGCTTTTTGACCCGTGTGTTCGAGCCTTAGCAACCACGGGATAATTATTATATAGTCTTTACTTTTCTTTTAGATTTTCCAGTATATTTATTAGATGTAAAACTGCTGCAGTGGATATTCTCTGTATGTTTTACTTGTTACGTATGTGGCACGGAACAACCAAATCAATTAAGGATTTATCTTTTTCTGTAACCATAAAATTTAAAATTACTTGTTCATCTTTGCACTGCTGCTTCTTGTATGTTTTCAATTTGCATTCATTGTAGTGGCTGAAGTTCGAGATGGACTTTTTGTGCATATATATATCAGGTATTTGTTGATAACTTGAATGTAGCAGAAGATTTATTGCGGAGCAAAAGGATGAATTGAATTCAGAGTAACTGTTTGAGTTGTAACTCAACTTGTCAGTTCATGAGAGTACAAGAGTACAAATAAATACTCCCTCCGTTTTTTATTATAAATCGTTTTAGAAAAACTTTTTTGTTCCAAATTATATGTCGTTTTCGGTTTTCTATGTAAAATTTATTAATAATTAATGTTGTATGACCAATGGTAATATATTTTATATTTTTCTATTGGTTGAATTGTAGTTAGGTAAATAGTTAATGATGTTTTTGTTTAGAAAATATAAAAAATTAATGGTTTTCTTAATCTACGTGTATATCTGTAAAACGACTTATATTAAAAAACGGAGGGATTAGATATTATGAGAGAGAGAAAAAAATAGATTAACTGGAGATGCGGGGTATCGATCCCCGTACCTCTCGCATGCTAAGCGAGCGCTCTACCATCTGAGCTACATCCCCATTTGCTTGAAGTTCAATAAATTACATTCTTACCAAATCTTTGGAACAGTTAAAGTTCCATAAATTAAATTGTTAACAAATCTTTGGTTCAGTTAACCTGATGATGAGATGAAGACGAGAGACCATTTGAGAGGATCTAAGACCTTGTGCTTCTTACAAAGGTCGTAAGTTACTGTTCCAAAGCGCTTTTTGGTTACAACTAACAAGCAAAGGACTGTTTCTTTGTCTTTCACTATGGTAAATAATCAATGGTATTAGATCCGAGCACTATCTGTTATATAGTCTGAAAAAGACAAACATCTCTATTTCTCATTGGCTCAATCTGCAAATCCATTGGCTCAAGCCGCAAATCCATTTTCATCTGTTTTTTCAACATCTACAAAAAGTCATTACAAGAGGTTGGCAAGATACAAAAAAACTCAACGTGGGCGGGGAAATGCGAGCTTCTTGGGTTTTGTTAAGGAGTCGCAGAAAGAAGAGAAAGCTCCTTTGATTTCTTCATGGATTGGGAGAGCCAAAGAGAGCGGTAACTCATCTTTGAGACTTCTGCTTTGATCATGCCTCAGCGAGACAGAGTGAGCCAAAGCTGTTTGTCTTTTGTTGAGTCCTTCAAGGATGAAAGAAAAGGCTCCAAAAGTGATACAGCTTTGCAGCATTGCTTGTGGTGCACCTGCAACACACACGATCATCAAAACTCGTTGTTAGCTCGACTATGCATCTTTGTTCTTTAGTTCAACACGAAGTTATATCTCTATGCTACTTTTTTTAAGTCAATAGCCTGATAATAATTAGATCTCTATAAAACGTAAATAGGTCAGAGAGTTTATCATCTTAATTGCAAAGGAATAGTGCTGATAAAACACTTGCAAATGCCGGGATATGAGTTTAGAAATGTTATACTAGTTCTTACCGGGGAAACTAAGAGCAAGTCAGGTGCAGCAACCAGCAACTCCAACGTTAATCGCTGCAAAATGGAGATCATATAAAACGAGTAAGTGACTGTGCATCAATATTATATTAATATCGTAGAAATTAGAAGGGACAAGATGGAGAAGCGGGATTAGTCTCACCATCATCTTTCCCACGCAGTTTCTTCAGAAGGCAAACAACCAAAGTGTGTACTCCTGATAGAACCGCAAAAGTCTAACAAGGTAAAAAACCACAGTTACTCTGTGAAGTTCCATTGAACATACTCAAATTCATAAAGACTCAAAACTTAGTCACCTTTGCAGACTGACCCGCATCCGCAAATGATCCCTTAAACCCTTTCTTCTTAAACAATCCGGAACCTGAAATCCCAACTTATATCCGTGAGATATACGTTTTCAACAAGCACATAAACTGATCCTCTCCAGTCACTTAATCCAAGTCAACACAGAGAGCTTAGCTAAACTAACTGCAAATCATAAACAAAGCTCAAGCTGCTACACCAATGAAGTCTACATAGACCATGTTTGTCCCTAACTCAAGCAATCTGGTTGTTCCTCCAGTCATTAGATACCACAATTAATGAAAGCATACGGATAAAGCTAAGCTAACTCAAATGAAAAATCATAATCTTGAGTAATGTTCTTCTACAGAAAAGCTAAGCCAAAGAAGTAGTCTACTACACACACACTATTGCTACTCCTCAAGAACCTCATCAGTCTAGAGATTAATCAGATACAAAAATCCATCGGAAAATCTATACTCGCTAAACCTCTAGCTCAAGTACTCTGTTCGAGTTCAAATAAACCTCACTCTCGAGGAAGACGAGACAGAGAGCCCATCCACGACGAGCACATACAATTAGACACAGTATGAAGCAACGAATAGAAATATCACCATATCCGAATACAGACCCCATGACGGCGCCGCCAGCAGCGTCTCCGGCGAAACGGACGAGACAAACGGCGGGAGAAGGGATTGCCAACGCATTGGAAGAGTCGTGATTGTTCAACTTCACATCAGCATTAGCGTTGGCGTTATGGTTTGAATCGGAATCGAGACTCGTATCGACGTCTGGAGAATCCTCGGCGGCCATAGCTGGAAAAGCCTCTGAAGCTGAAGATAGTTTTCGCTTTTCTATCTGAATTTATTTTAGCTTATTCTGGATTACTTTTCCACCTGTATGCAAACAGTATTTATGGGCCTTTGTTAGGCCTAAACTAAAGCTATCGGGTCTCTAGGAAGGGCCCACTAGAACTAGAGACAGTCGACAAGAATCTACATATTTTATGTACAAGGCTCTCCTTTTCTTAGATTTTAGAATTTTAACCCTATACTTTTGGTTTCAATCCGGTTCTATTTCAAATTTTAGATTTTAGTATTTCTGAAATATGTATTCTTAGGCTGGATATATGTTGTTGTAGCTTACAAGGCTTTCTCTATATTTTCGAATTATTTCGGGTTTCCAATTTTTTTTTTATTTAAGAAATTGATTCCATTAACCAATTAGTGTCTGGGCCTAGTGCAAAAACAAAAATTAAAATGTGTATTTTATCATGAAAATTTTTAGAACTATTTTTTTTTCGAACTCTTTAACTATTAATTTTTTTAAATCAAATCTATTTTTATTTAAGAAATTGATTCCATTAATCAATTAGTGTCTGGCCCTAGTGCAAAAAAATAAAAATGTGTATTTTATCATGAAAATTTTTAAAACGATTTTTTTTCGAACTCTTTAACTAATTTTTTTTTAAAAAAATAAAAAATTACATTATTTTTTGTTTGAACTTTGTAAGAAGTTAATTATTTTACATAATTATATTTTATTGCACTATATTTATCAAAATGAAATATTATATGTAATTTAAACATAAATTTTTCAAAAAAGAAAATATTTGGTATGGGTGCGACCGTCCCCTATACTCAGCCGGCCTTGACCGTCCATGTTAACCCAAAAAAAATCACCGTCCCTGCACGAATCAATTTCAGTCTTTCAGGCTTAGTTAATTGCAAGTGACTAGTTTTTTTCCTATGATAAATATAAATATGTGAGGATGGAGAATAATTTAACAATAATTTGGAGTTAGGGGAAAAGTTGATTTCTGAGTTAATAAAATTGAATTTAAGATTTTAAGCAACTAAAAGGAAAGAGTAGGCATCCAGATGATGGTGACATTTTTATTTTATAATGTCAGCAATTACATTTTGAAAAATGTGGCATCAAAAACATATAGAAGTAGAACCAATAATTGTAAAAAGAAAAGGAAAAAAATGATATTTAACTCATGAATGATGACAATATACAAAGTAAGAAAAAGAAACAGCACTTTCGGATCTTTTTATATCATTTTAGCTTTTCTTGTGGGTTCTACATATCTTCAAAAAATCAATACTTTTTAATATCATATCCAACTTTAACCTGTGTAGTCATGCATTCATATCCACTCATTTATCAAAGAGAAAACAATATTTATAATATGTTTATATATATTGCAGAAAGGTATAATTACAGTTTTCGTCCACTTCTTTACTTCAGAAATTCCATAATTATTTAAGTAATCAAATTAATATTTGTTTGCAAATTGTATTTAGAGAAAAAAACATGTAATTAGAGATCATCATGTGTGGGACTGAGAATCACTTGATAATTGACATGCTTTGCTAGAAACTGACGAGTGGGCCCAAAAGAAGTGAAAACGCTCTCTAGTCTCTGCTATCTTTTATTCTTTTTAATAATTTAACATTGGCGGATAATATTTGGCAAATTACAAAACCAGCAGCAACACAGCAAGACTCCACACCATTAAGGCTTTTGCCAGCCAAAAGCTCACAACAGCTTTCCTTCTTCCAAACAGCTCCGTAAGCCTTTACGATCTTCTTTATTTTTTATTTAACGGTCTCATAGAAAAGCTTTTAAACTTTCAATCTACTTTTTTTGTTATTCACAGCCGAAACAGTTGAATTTTGTGACTATGACCCCACTACTTTCTTTAGTGGTCCGCCATCGAAGTGAATGTGCCAAAACCCTAATCCTCTCTCTCTATATATTTCCCGAAGCCGACGACCCCTAAAGTTCCAATCTTTCTTTTTCAACGGTTTTGCATTTAAAGTCTCTGTTTTGAAAACTGTTGTGTTTGTTTCCAACTTTCTTAAGTGAACTCACATGCTTGCTTGCTTGTTGTTCATCTTCTTACACGAGTACAACTACGAGTTTGTCCTTTTTACTCTCTCCTTTTTCTCTGTTTTAAAACTTTTAAGTTTCTTTTTTGGGTTTCTCTGTTTAGACAAATCAGCTGCCTTCTCTTCTTTACCTAGTTGTGGATCAGAGCTCGGTTCTTGATTAAAGACAAGTTTTTTTTTGAAGTAATCACACCTTCTTTGTTTGTGTTGAGTTGAGTGGGAGCTGTGACATAGTTTTGAATTTTTGCTCTCTTGTCTGATTGGATCAAGCAAGAAAGTTTGAAACTTTCAGTTAGGTCGTCCGTTGTTGTCACTAAGATAAAAGTATATTCCTTTATTTATTGAACCCTCTCATGGATTATTTGACTTGGTTTAGAGTTTGAATTGAAATTAAGACTCGTACTTTAACATATCCCTAGTTAGGTCTTAAGTTGTTGTCTGAACTTGATCTGTGGATTTTGGCTATGTTGATTCTTGATGGGTCCCAACTTTTTTTTGGCCTTTTATGTTTTTGCAGGATCGTTTCTTATGGACTCCCCACAATCAGTTGTTTCACCATTCAAGACTGGTGAGTCCGAGAATGACAACTCAGCTTCTGTCCACAGCTCTAGAAACCAATCAAACAGCATCAAATCCAATGGAAAAGATTCCATCAGCTGCGGCCAACAAGAACTTGTTGGTGGTACTCTTGAGGTTTATGTGCATCAAGCAAGAGACATCCACAACATCTGTATCTACCACAAACAAGACGTGTACGCCAAGCTTTGCCTTACAAGTGATCCTGAAAAGTCTGTCTCCACCAAAATCATCAACGGCGGTGGGAGGAATCCTGTTTTTGACGACAAAGTGAAGCTTGACGTCAGGGCTTTGGACGCTTCCCTCAAGTGTGAGATTTACATGATGAGTAGGGTGAAGAATTATCTTGAAGACCAGCTTCTTGGTTTTACTTTGGTTCCTATGTCTGAACTGCTCTTCAAGAATGGGAAACTTGAGAAAGAGTTCTCTCTTTCTTCCACTGATCTGTACCATTCTCCTGCTGGTTTTGTTCAGTTGTCTCTCTCCTACAATGGTTCCTACCCTGAAGTGATGGCTTTTCCAGCTGTTTCTGGTGATGATCAAAGTGGCAAGAATCAAGAAGGGTCTGAATCAGTTCCGGATGAGTTGGAGAAGATAGAGTTTCCTGATCCTAATGTTGCAAATGAAAACGAGAAGATGGTTTCTGAGTATTTTGAGATGTCCTCTTCCACTATTGAGTCAGAAACTTCAGACAGCTTGGTTACTTCTGATACTGAGAAACATGTAATGAAGCAAGATTCACCTGAGAGCAGCAATGCAACAAATGGAGACGCTTCTCCTCACGCTTCAGCTCACTCAGCCACAGAAACACCAAACCATGAGCATCTCTCTCAGGTGAACTCCAAAGCGGATTCTCAGGAGGAGTCAGAGAGTGAGGCTTCAGCTGAGACATCTGAGGAGAAGATTGTGAAACCCATCATCAGTGTGAGGAAGGTTGAGACAGAGTCAAAGGTGGTGCAGCAGGATATAGTAGACATGTACATGAAAAGCATGCAACAGTTTACTGATTCACTGGCTAAGATGAAGCTTCCTCTGGACATTGATAGCCCAACAAAGTCAGAGGATTCAAGCTCTGATGTTTCTCAGAAGCTGCCAACACCAAAGAGCAACAAAGGATCCCGTGTGTTCTACGGGAGCAGGGCTTTCTTCTGAGCATCTCTTTTACCAAGTTCAGAGGCAAGAAAGACTAATCTCCTAATGATGTAATTTTTATAATGTTACTATTTGATGTTGAACCTCCCATGCTTTAGTTGATGTGAAGTTATTATTATGTATCACTAGCCTTTGTACTATTTAGAAACGTATGCTGCCTAATCATGTTTGTTTTTCTCTTCCTGAAATGCTGATCTTTTAACATCCACAAGAATCTCTGAAGCTTAGTGATTAATGCTAAGATTGCTTAATTATTAGGACAATCATCATGTGTTGTGATTGTCACTCTCTGGACCCATTTTTTCTGTGTGACCATCAAGAGGAGGTCCCATAGGTGGGGAGAGAGAGGCAAATGGTCCAATGATTCAGCTTTCTGAAAACAAATGGTTGCATGTTCTTTGGTTAGTTGAAGTGTCTCTTTCATCGGATTTTTAAAAGATGCTTTTTTATTGTCTTTGCACTACTGTGGTAATAAAAATAATAAAGGGATCCAACTGTAATATTGGTAAGGATTTAAAGATTATCACAGGGTAACAGTGAATGAAAATGGTTTTCGCTAACTACTTTCTCTAACATTTTCTTTGTGTTTTGTAGCTAGCTAGCAAAGTAGCAAGCATCAGAGGGGAAGTTGGACAACTTCATTGGCTTTGGTGATCATATGCCGTTTGCAAATATATATATAGTAGGGTTTTTAGTAATTAAACCCCTCAACTAAAGATGAATCGTAAAAAAAACCCTCAACTAAAAATCCTGTGAAATAAACCCTCAACTTTAGTTCCGTTAACATATGTTACCCTCCGTTTAAAAAACCGTGACGGAGGGTGACATATGTTAACGGTTTATAAGTTGAGGGTTTATTTCACTGGAATTTTAGTTGAGGGTTTTTTTCACGATTCATCTTTAGTTGAGGGGTTTTATCACTAAAAGTCATTAAATGTTATTAAATTATTTATTATCATTTATACATTGTTTTAAGATTTATAAGCCTTTAAAACTAATTTATAAATTTTAATACATTAATATATTTGTATATTAATTTATACATCTTAAATTAATAATTTTTAACACTACTTACAACTTATTATAACTTTGAAATATTAAATTATTTGATATTTGGAAATAGTGATATAAAAAAATTTGTGTGTTTATATCGTCATTGTCAAATATGAAATAATTGAAAGTTTCTAAGTTATATTAAGTCTTAAGTAGTGTCGAGATAATTCATCCATGAAGTCAATCTTTCTATTTAGAGTATGACGCACTTTTTCTTTTTTTCATGATTTCTGTCATCCGGTTCATACTTCTCCCCCCTCCAAAATAATGCATGATTATTTTTATTCTCATTGATTTCTGAATAACTACATTATATTTTTATTTTCTTGATCAATAATATATTTGAAACATAAAGTAATACAATAAATCAAGAACAATATAGGAAAATAGGAAAGTATGAGTCTGATGACGAAAAATCATGAAAATAAGAAAAAGTACGTCATACTCCAAATAGAAAGATTGACTTCATGGATGAATTATCCTCAACACTACTTAAGATTTAATATAACTTAGAAACTTTCAATTATTTGATATTTGAAAATGGCGATATAAACACACAATTTTTTTTTATATCATTATTGCCAAATATCAAATAATTTAATATTTTGAAGTTATAATAAGTTGTATATCGTGTTGAAAATTATTAATTTAAAATGTATAAATTAATTTTATAATAGATTAATGTATTAATAATATACATTAGTTTTAAAGGCTTACAAATCAATCTAAAACAATGTATAAATGAATAATAAATAACTTAAAAACCCTTTAATGACTTTTAGTGATAAAACCCCTCAACTATTTTTGAATCGTAAAAAAAACCCTCAACTAAGTTTTCAACATTATAAACCCTCAACTTATAAACCGTTAACATATGTCACCCTCCGTCACGGTTTTTTAAACGGAGGGTAACATATGTTAACGGAACTAAAGTTGAGGGTTTATTTCACAGGATTTTTAGTTGAGGGTTTTTTTTACGATTCATCTTTAGTTGAGGGGTTTAATTACTAAAAACCCTATATAGTATTTAGATAACATTTGACAGACTCTTTGTTACTGGGACCTGTGTGTCAGTGTGTATCTAGTGTCTACGCATGTTCTCAAACTTTTTATTGGTTTATCAACTTTTTTCTTAGAAAAAATCGTCTATTCTGTTTATCTGACCCTTTCTATCTTTAGTTTATTTCCTAATCGAGTATGGAAAACTACTGTTACTTACCTGAAAAAATATCTAAAAGTAAAAAGAGTTTTCATAAATTTTCTTCCACAAATGAGAAATTTTAAAGTTGACACAAAAAAAATTTAAAGAAAATATATCTCATTGATGGAATATGCAACAAAATAGTCATATTCTTACAACATATTTTCCCCACACTAAATGTAAACGAAATATTCATGAACAATTCCATTGGAAAATAAGAAGAAAACAAAAAGTAAAATTACAAAACAGAGCACAGAAGAACCCTGAAGAATCTTGATCGAAAAGTCCACGATCTTTGTTTGGTTATTTCTATAAAAAAAAAGGCTTTTGAGAAGAACATTGAAAGCAAATCTTCACTCATTCATCTTGTTGTATCTTTTGCTGCTGCTACAATCTTATCTTTATATAAGAACACAAAAACTGTTATCAACAAAGTTGGTTTCCTTTGTCACAAGAACCTCTTCAAACTCTGCAATGTATATCTGTTGCTTTCAATTTTGATAACCTATGCCTCAATACCTAAAGAAAACACAGATCAGAACCATTAAAATCTCGATCAAATGTAATCAAAGAACCAGGAAACTTATAAGTGTTGTTTACCTCTATTAGTTTGTCTATTTCCAACATTGTAACCTTCTGAGTCATTTGCGGATGGGTCTGAGCCTACATTGTCAATGTCATAACCGTAAGAGAAAGCGTCTATCTCCTGTGAAGACTGTGGTGGTAGCTGCTGCTGTTGCCGCCACATTGAGTCACTGTAAACCGAACCGCCTCTGTACAAGTTTCCTATAGAACCTTCAAAAGGGGAAGCGGAAAGTCCAGAGCCTGTCTCAAAGTTTCTTCCATAACCATCGTTATCATTACCAACAGCAGAAGAAGGAAGTCCCCAGTTCCCTCTGTTGTTTCCACTAGACACATTCAAGTTCCATCCAGGTCCAGCATTGTCAGTTCTGTTCCCCCACAAGTCTATGTTGCTAGAACTGTAATGAGACTCGGTTCCGTTCTGTCCAATCGGAGAGGTGTAACGGTTTGGAGAAGCGTTGTTGAAGTAAGGGTTGTTAGGGAACCGGTTAAACGTTATCCCATCATAGCTAGGATTCAAGTTCAAGTTCAACTCATGATTCAGTCTACCGCTACCAATAACAGGACTAAACCGACCACCAACAGAGCCTCCTAGATTGTTGTAATAACCAGAACCGGGAGCAAAGTTGTTGAAGTAGCTATTATTAACAGACATCCTATTAGACCCACCTCCATAGCTGCCACCATAACCAGCACCATGAAGCGGGCTTCGGATGTTCGAAACCGGCGAAACCTCCTTAGGGACAGCTCTTTTGACCTCAACTAGCTTCCCATTGAGCTCATGGAAGGTCTTGTGGAGAACCCTATCAACAGCATCATCTGAGTCAAATGTGATAAAGCCAAACCCTCTTGGCCTCTGCGTGTTGTGATCATACATCACGACAACATCAGCAATTGTACCAAACTGATCAAAGTAGTTCTTGAACTCCGTTTCTGTAATGCTAGACGGTAAACCTCCTACAAAGATCTTCTTTGTCCTGTTGCCACCACCATGGAGAGGTGACATAAGGTGTATAGGACTAGTGTGTCGTTTCATCACCTGTTGATGATCATCTCGTGGCACAGCCTTCTTCGCCTCAACCTGGAAAAAACAAACGCCATGAAACCGTCACACTATGGGACGTTTACAGAATTAAGGAAATAGTGTCTCGCGCAACCTATCAGTATTCATATATTTATGGATTTATTTATGCAAATGCTTTACAATTATTCAGTTTGACCTATCGTAGAATTTGAGTTGCTACACTTCGTACAGTCTAATGTGCATTTCATAGAAGATTCTCATAAGATCTGAGCTTTTTGTATGGACAAGAAAGTTAAAAAGAAGGTACCGTGCGGCCATCGATGATGTGTTTCTCCAAGATGACTCTCTCTGCAACGTTGGGATCAGCAAAGACGATGAATCCGAAGCCACGTGCACGTCCCGTGGCACGGTCTCTCATGATCACAGCTTCAACGACATCTCCATAGTTGGTGAAATACTCTCTTAGCCTTTCTTCATCTGTGTCCCATGATATCCCACCAATGAAGAGCTTCCCTAGATCCGACTCCATCTCTCTTAGCTCCTCCTGCCTATACACAATCCAAACAACAACTTCAATCGCAAGAGTCGTCTCAGATGAAACTGAAAAAAAAAAAAAAAAGCAAAGACGTGGAACATACTTTTGTTGTCTGAAAATCTAAGACGGAACCTGATCTTGTTGTATTTGTTCTTGTCCTGATCAAATGGTGAAATTGGATGTTCTTGAAATCTGAAAAAAAATGCATCATCATCATCAGAATCATAAAACCAAAAAGCCCAGAAAGAAAGAATTTAAACTTTTAGAAAAAGAAGAAAGAATCACCATTAATGGAGAAGACCCAGATGAGGAAATGTGAATAGAGAGAAACAGAGGATGTTTTGTTCATTCATCCTTTTAAGAACATCTCTTCTCTCTCTCTTTCAAATTTATTAAAAACCTTTCCTTTTGATACCTGTAAATGGTTTTCCTTAATACTCCATTAGGAAGACTTCTTTGGTAATTAATTAATAGTAGAGATTAAATAGTCTAATATTAAGGCAAAAAGATTTGAGATTTGGCTTTCTTATGGTTTAAGCATCTTTTTGAGGGGATTTGTAAGAGAGAGAGAGGGTCCTTATGAGAAATGACAGAAGATTGATGACGACTTCCTTCTTTTATAATTTTTATACAATTTTCAAGTCTATATATAAGTATATAACTGAATTCTTAGTCCCAAAAAGAAAATATAACTGAATTTTAAAATAAATAAATAAAACAAAGGCATGTTCAAGCTTAAATTGAATGCAACTGAGATAGTTGATAGTATTAAATATATTTCTCAAATATGACTAAAATATTACTATCATGGAGACCCATAATATCATGTATATGTGACCTAACTTTTCCAAATAAAATATAGAAAATTTTGAGATTTTTTATTTAATTAGCTTTTTTTTTAAATACTTTACAATATTGTTAAAGAAGACTAAGTTGTTATTCAACATTTTTCAGTTAATGTCATTTTTCATTACAAACTTTAAAAGCACGATAACTTGTTTGTTTTCATTTTTATAAACAATGTTTTTCTAACACTACATTCAATGTCATTTCCTAGAAAATGGTTTATAATCTGAGTAACCATAATTGTGAGTCAGCCATATGTAGTAATGTTTAGGTACCTTGATAGTTGATACTATATATAAGCGGTGTCAGAGTTCTGACTCGAATCCTGACATCTCGAATTCAGAACTTTATTGCACCTGAAACGAACTTTTTGTGTAGACAACAAAAACTGTAAGAATGGTATCATCATATAAAATAACCATCGTTCATTGGACGGATAATAAATGTACTTTAGAGCATCTTCAACTCAATTCCATTTTTTTCTTCAAAATAGAATAAAAAGAAAAATAGAGTAAAAAATATTTTAAACCAACTTCAAATCTTACTCCATAATAGAGTTTACTCAATAAATAGAGTATTCTAAAAAAAATTTATTCATCATTCCATTATGAAGTGAGAATAGAGTAAGGTTGGAGAATTTTTATTCCATTTTTAATTTTATTTTAGAAAAAAAAATGAAATATTATATTAGAGATGCTCTAAATACATATTAAGTACAAATTATCTTGTGTGTAGGCAAAAGACTAGCCAAAAGGATCTTTCTGGTATAATGATGTTTATTGAGTATCTCTAATAAGGGACGCATTATAAACAAACAATTATCACCTCTTGCAACATTGTGGAGTTCTTGATACTAGTCTTATAGACAACTCACTTTTAGTGATTCCTTAATATTTTTAAAATTATCATTATATGTTGTCAATAAACCAGAACTGTTCAAAATAATATTGGTTCGTAAGATGACACTGCATTTCCATTAAATAATAATATTATTGTTTATATTAAATTACAAATAAATAGGAAACAACTAAGTGTAATTCGTGGTTTTTGATATATATTAAAAGTATAATTTTTATATAATTATGTTAGATTGAAACAACTGTTTTCTTGGTGTAACATGATGGTGGTGGTGTATGATTATGCGAAGGACAACAACTTTTTGGAATTTTAATTTTTTCATGCAAAGTTGTCGTTTTAAATATTATAGTAAGGTTTCTCTTTTTGATTCCTTTCTCCTTTTAAAATTGCTGTAAGCTTTATCAACTTGCGAGAACCACCTTTTTAGATTTGTTTAACATTTTCTTTCTTACCTAATTTTTTTATGATACACTAGTAACACCACACATTTTCGCACCGTCTTTGATCGTTTTATGATTGTGAAGCAACATAAAAGAATTTAATTAGACATTCAACATTGAAATGATGTCCCTGCAGAAGGAATCAAAAGAGGAGAAATACATCAGATAATCTTCATTTTTCAACACTCAAAACTAAACACAGACTCAAATTCATTGATACAAGGAGCCAGTAATTATATAGATTTAAGCATATATATAAATAAGAATGAATTTCTTTTGTTTTTCTCTAGCTTCTATAGGTCCCCTAGATCATCAACATAGCCAACTCAACTACTCGTGGCAAGTTTGATTTCCCATTTGTTCCAAACTTCCAATATACATTTTCTTGTTTCAACCTTCTTTTTTACTTTCACATGATATTGTCATGTAAGATTTAAATAAAATCAATATTTCTCTACTTAGATTTAGTGTATTGTATCGTTTGTATCCGATCATTCGTGAACCACAGTTATCAATAACATAAATGTATGGTTTAGAGATAAGTTTATTACAGAAAAGAAATTACCTAAAATATTACGTTCATAATAACATTTTTCATGTTTACACTAACTATTTTATCCTCGTTTGAAAAAAGGAAAAAATGCATTTATAACCTTAATGTTAACTAATCTAGATTTAAAATTTAGTGTTGAGGAATATGATAAAGTTTTTGGAATATGAAATTTATGATTCCAATAAATATATAAATAAACACTCAAAAAATATTTATAGTTTCAAAAACAAAAATTCGGATTTCAAAAAGAAATTTTGAAAAAATAATTCGAAAAAATTAAGTAAAAAAAATTGTATAAAATTTGAATTTGAAAAAGTAGAATTTGAAAACATAAACAAATTATTTTTTATTTTTTTATTTATTATATATATATAGAGAGCAATAGTTTTGACTCTTAATGAAAATGATATTTTGAAAATATCTCTTTAGTGATGGTAAACATGAATAAGTAGTACTAACAAAGTGGTAAACATTAAAATTTTCCTCACAAAAACTAGACAAGCAACAGCTGAGTCATCACTAAACTTGGTCATCAAGAAAGTTGTAGAATGTTTCATTACATATGAGTTAATGGTGTTGTTTAAGTTAAATGTATTATTATAATGTAATGTAACTCTTAAGATAATAAATGTTTGATTTAAATATATAATTTATAAGAACTTTGTGAAAAATAAAAAATAATGGATCAATTTGTAAATTTTATAGATAAAAGGTATTAGTCATAAAATAAAATAACAATATGTTACAAAATATTTTTTAGAGTTAAGTATAGAGTAAACCATTAGAAAAAAAATATACTCTATTTTAGAATTACTCTATTTTTAGATAAAAACTATTCTAAAATTGAATAAACTATCGGAAATGGTCTTACATAGTTACGTTGGCGCAAGACAGAGGAAACAAAAATATTATTACCTATGAAAACATTCTCGTTAGAGTTCACAATAGACGATATATATCTACGACGTAACATGAATACATACCTAGTATATATATAATGAGATTAGATTTAATGAACGTAATAATTACAGTAGTTATTATACCTGCCATCCAACTTCTATCGTATTGAGATAATATGTATCACAATTTCCGAGGGAAACCATATTTGTTTTACTCACCCACTCAGATACACTGTTTTCAACCATTGGGCTCCATACAGTAATTGTTGTTTTGTTATAAAAAACACTTATAGTAACTCATAATTATAAAAACGTTATAACTAACAAAATTGGAAAAGTGAATCTTTTATCAGTGTTTTGATTTAAAAAAACACTTATAGTCATGGTTATGTGGACGTAGATATTTTTTTAAGTATGTGGATGTTCTTTGGGTAAAAGAAAATTGATAAAATTTCATGCAACTAATTTTATTTTCTTAGGTACTTTCTATGTTTTGTTGGTTGGAAAACACAGTCATGCTGAAGGTAAAATAATAATATTCTTACAGCGTATATTTAACAGAGTAATAGTACTACTAGTTTAATTATTTGATATCAGTTAGTTCACAACAAAAATCATAATATGTGAACAAAATAAGTAAAATATAAATAAAATCAAGAAAAACATAAACGAAAATAAGTAAAAATTAAGAAAAATATAATCAATAATAATTGTTGTTTAGTTTTCTTTGATGTTTGCATTTTATAATCTAATTGGCTTTTGATGTTTGCACTTTACACAGTAACTACACAACATTTATAGAATGTTTTTGGTGTTTCTTTTACTTTCATTATTAATTTGATTTTATTTGTACAGTCTAATTGTTAATTTTATGTCTTAGAGTTTCTTTTAAGTACAATAACCATTCAATAGTTTTGTTTTGAATTAACTAATTCAATTTATATTTAATATATATTAAATTTATTTTCTAATTAAAGTTTAACTGGTATATATGATTTATTTAACTAACTTTAATATGTCAATTCAGTTTAAGCTATGTGAATAAAAATAATTGTATGAATTTAAAAACTAATATAAAAATATATTCTAGTAAAAATTTAGATATTTAAACAATCAGTCAAAAATTTAAATATTTTAAAACTGATGTGTTAGTTCATATTAAAGCTTAATATGTCATATTTTTTTGCCCAGAATTATAATTATTTTAAGTCATTTATAATTAGATATATTTAATATTAAATATCAATATATATATATATAATTAATTTTAAGTCAATATATATTTTGATTAAAAATCATTTATTGCATACATAAATTATAATTTTGTATAATATTTTAGACCACTTGTATCAATTTCACCTTTCAAATATATATTTTTAACCGTTAGATCCGTTTAATTTATATTTATACCGCTAGATACATTTTGGTTTCATTTGATTCCTTTGATCAATTTGATATGTAATGTTTGATCCATTTTTTCTATTTATAGCCTAAATCATAAAAAGGAAATAGAAAATCATAGCTCAAGCTTTATTGTTATAATTCTGACTTTATTGGTCATATAATTCTGATTTTCTACTACCCATGTTAGAAATTAGAAACAAAAATAAGCAGAATACAATAATTATATAATAAATAAAAAAATATATGCCAAATTTGGACGGTGACAATCGTTTTTTTTGGTGCAACGAACGATTGTAATCGCCTTCTTTTTTTCCAACAACTTTGAGCGTGACAACACTTTCACATAGCCACATATACTACCTCTCATTTTTCTTTTCTTTCGAATATTGTTTTCTTTTTCTTGGTGTCGGGATAATGATTTTTAGACTTCTTTTTAGTGTTGATAAAAAAAATAGACTTCTTTTTAGTTTTTACTAAGATGAGTTATGGACTCAGCTTAGGCCCATAATCTTTGTGGGGTTTGTAGAACATGTTAAGTCTATTTAGTGTCCATATTCGAACTTGTGAACTTGATCACTTTTTTTCTTTTGGGGTGTCTAGCTAATGAAAACACCAGTTAAGTTACTGACACGAGGTTCCTGATTTGTTACGCAATTAAAACAATTTTTTTCTTGAAACAAATGACCTCGATTATTTTAAAATAGTTATTCAAATCGGAGGGCATATCCACAAGAACGGTTGTTGATGAAGAACTCCGAACATTTTGGGGTATATTTGAATTTTGTGCACGTGGGTGTTCTAAAGAATGTCTTACATAATATTTCATCAGCAATCAAAGTTGAAGACAATTCGTTTGAATTGTTATGTTTAACGTGGTGTGAAAACATTTGATGAATATATGTACAATTATGAACCCCAAAAAACTTCAGGTTTAGTTTAAGATTATCGAACCAATAGAACATTATGTAACATACTAAGATCAATATCTAAACAAATTTAATTGAAATATGAAAGCTTTTAACAAAATAACATATTATAACCATGACATGTATATAATACAATGGTTTGTTTTAGTGTTACCCTTGTATCTTCACCTATTCAAACCTATAAATTGAAATATCTTTTGTTACGGTTTGGAAACATGAATATCAGTTTAAATGAGAATTGTTTGGAAATGTGGATAACAATATTTTAAGTACTTTTTTTATTTATATATTTAGCTATTACATTTACAATAAATTAAGTTTTTCTGTATTTTTTTTTATTTACAGATTCTACCATTGTGTTTAAAATCAATTTAAACTAATTAATTACAATTCTAAAGTTTTTTTCCAAAACTTTTCTAACCAAATCGATATTTATTTACTGACCATTATTAACATTGAATGAATATTAACTAAATCGCACGTATTAATGGGAGATAATCTTTTTCATGAGATTAACTAAATTGCCAAATTACGGAACATAAAAAATATTATAAGCTTACGTTGACGTGTGTACGAGTACATAACCGGCCAGAAACTTAATTAAAATTTATCGACATGTGAAAGAAGAAAACATGCATAGCTGCTGAAAAAATAAGGAATGGTTGGTATTTGGTAGAATGAGCATTATATGACCGGTAAGTACAGAAAATTAAGTGGTATGGTGTACATTTTTCGAGTTCGTAAATATTCTAAATAAAATCAATATTTATCATTATGTAATACACTAGTTTTTTTTATTTCGATAATTTCTAAATCCAAACATTTTTTTTTTGTTAATCGAGTACCACTAGTTCTCTGGTTTCAATAAATTCTAAATCCAAACATTATTTGCTAATCAAGTATCCTTCACATATAACATTGATACACTATTGTTTTTTTTTTCAGCTGATACACTATTGTTTTGCAATCATTACTACTGAACAAATCATATAAGAAAAAAAAGAATTTTTTTTGAAGAAATATGTGAAGGAAAGCATAACAATTTCAATTTTGTTTGCAAGATATGTCACTACCGTGTGCGTCAGGTAGAGCATAAAACAAAATACAATTTACAAAACTTTCTCAAAGATTCCAAAATGTATGTATTCATCCATCATCAAGAAACAACACGACCAGTTCCATTAACATCATTGTTTTCATCATCATCATCATCTACAATCCCATCAAAAAACGGGTCACGAAGAAGCTCAGCTGCAGAAGGTCTCGCCTTGGGTTTCGCATTAATGCACTTCTCAATAAAGGCCTTCGCTTCCACATCCTTCACTTTCTTCAGAGCCTCTGGCTTGACTCCACTGGTCACCTTTCTGTATATCTTCGCCACGCTATCGCATTCGCTGTACGGAATCTCGAGCGACACAAGCTCCAAAACGCACATCCCGTACGAGTATATGTCAATCATCTCAGTGTAATACTCGTCGTACAGCTCAGGAGCCATGAATTCTGGTGTGCCGAGGATCGAGTGAGCTGAATGGTTCTTCCCCACGATCGCAGCCAATCCAAGATCGCCAATCTTAACCTGTCAAAACACACACAAAATCATTAACCAAAAAAAAAAAAAAAGACAGTACACTTTATGTTTTTTTTTAATTACCTGACCGATGTTACCATTAACGAAAACGTTGCTGCAGTTAAGATCCCTATGGATGATGCAAGGATCATGAGTATGGAGATAAACCAATCCCTTAAGTATCTGCTTAGACCACTTCTTTAAAGCTCTCATTGACACGTGTCTATGCTTCTTCCTATACTCTCTCAAGTTCCCAGAGGTACAAATCTCGGTGATGAAGTTCAAAGTATTACTCCACTCGTCTCTCCACACCTTGTACAAGGCGATGATGCTGCTGTTCTTGAGGCTCTTGAGGAGCCTCACCTCCGAGTAGAGCCTCTCGGTCATGGCGGGGTCGTCGGAGAAGCAGCTGAGCTTGACTTGGTTCCACGCGACTTCGATGCCTTCCTCTTGGTCGAAGGCTCTGTAGACTTTTTTGACGGCGCCGGAGCCTAGGAGCTCGTCGTAACGGCCGTATCTGCCGGTGGGATCCGTTTCCACGAACGGCTCGGAGTCCTTATCTGAAGGATCGGAAGGAGGCATCTGATTCAAAACGACAAGTCAGTATTCACAAAACGGCAGCAAAAGACTAATCGGTAAATCATTTCGAAATCGAAACCTCTCTGGCGAGTGAGAAGTATGTAGAGAGATTGAAGAGGATTACCATTAAGAGGGATTGAATGGGAATCGATTTTGTTGCTTAGTGAAAGGGAAGCAAACGTAGCGGAGATTTTAAGAGAAAGCTGTTGAAGACGAAAGAAGCGGAAGAGAAGGTGGGCGAGTTTCGTTTATATAGTGCAGATTTTTAAATATCTATTATTATTATTTATTTTGTTTATTTTGCGTATCTGGAATTGGACTCCTGAAGATATTCAATATCGGTTTAGTTTTTTCCTTTTTTTTTATAATAATTATTAAGTTGATACCGGATTTATTAGGGAAAATGAAAATAAATAAAATTTTATACGTTTGAACAAAAAAAAATTGATACGAAATTAAGGAAATTCCAAATTATATAGTTAGATTTTCCATTTATTTTTAAGTTTTTAAAGGACGATAAGAGAGAATATTAATACCTAATTTGTATTCCTTATTGGAATACAATTTTGTTAAAAACTTTCTTCTCCGGTCAAATTTTTAAAACTTAAAAGAGAAGAGTTCATATTCTGTAGACTTTTGGAGAATGAAAGTCAAACTTTAGATGCGTGAAAGAGAGAAAGATAAATGATCTAGACCGTCCGATTTATCTGGAGTGTTTTAGTTTGTCACTTGGATGATCAGGATGAATTCAGAGAATTGTGGAGGTTTCTAGGAATTCCAAGAATGAAGGCGGCTGGTTTGACTTTCATATTAAGTTTTGAATTTAGAAAGAGGAAATTTAACTCGTTTATTTGGTAACATATTTTTTAATATCTGGTTGGGATTTTTTTTCTTCTTTTTACTCAGTTATTTTTGTTAAAGGTTTTTCCTTTTATTTCACTAATAATCTGGTCAAAATGGATATTTATGATATATGGATTAGATATTTTCAAAGGATTGCCGTAAATCTATCTATGTATATGAAGTTGTATTTCCGAAAAATGCTCTAAAATCCTTTCCAGATTTTTTGTATAAAAAACTGTTCTAGATAAACATTAATCGGTTTAATATTTTTGCACAGTGAGTTTCAGATTTTTTTTTTTTATTAAATATATAAATCTCATCAATCTGTGGATATTTTTTATAAAACTGGATTCCACTTTTGAGTTTTCATATATATATGATCCCTGATGTTTTAAATGTTATATATACTGCTATAACAACAATCAATAATATTTTTAAGTAAAATCTACTCCAAAAATTTAATTTGAATAAGTAACTGATTATATTTTTTGTAATAAAAAGAGAAAATATATGAAAATATATACATTTTGTATCTTCTGGTGGTAATGTACATTTAATTCGAACTTTGCCTGGAAACGTGGTATCTGGCCTATTAGCTTATAGCATAAGTGATGTGAACATAGTTTATAAAAGGAGCAAAGCTGCATGTGAACTTTGAAGCTGTTATCTTCCTTGTTCACGTTAGGCTCATATTAAAGGTTTTGTCCAACTTGTTGCTTTGGTTATATTTATTTCAAATGCATGTATTTATTTATTTGCATGTGAACAAACCAAATTATTTAACATCTTCTTACCAAATACTTTATACTTTTATTATGTATGTTGATGTTATTACATCCCACTATATAATAGGGACTAAATTTAGAGCTTATTAGGGGTGCCACCTAGGCAAAATATTCCAGACCAATCGTTTTGCCACGTCACACAGGCAACCCAGTTCAATAAATCGAAAATTCATCCCCCGTCGGTTTACCGGTTTCGTTCGCGCGCCTTATGTCTACGGTTGGATTGCAATTGGGCCAGTTTTTAAAAAAAATTCCCAGCCCATCCCATAACCCGTTCGCGCCGTGTGATTAATTCGACGCCGTATGCTAGTTACATGTAATTTCCTTAATTTGTTTTATATCATGGGTATGGGAAACTGTCCTTGGTTAGGTACCTGCAGTTACAGTCTTACAGAAAAGTCCAATATCATTTAAAATAATTTAAATTAAGTTTTTTTTTGTTTCACTAAAAAGCATCATTGCAGTTTCAATATCAACTTCTGCGTACTATATAATGGAATCTCCGATTTTAATGGTTTTCCCATTTGATACCAACTAGTACTAATTAGAGAAAGGATTGTACAGAGATTGGAACGGGAAAAGACATAATAGATTATTTACTTCCCCTTTTGTTAATATGTATGAAAATATATACATACATATATATATATATATAATGGAGCAGGTAACACATAAACGCTAAAAAAAAATTATTATTAAACTATGTTCAAGATACTAGAGATTTTATAACTTATTTGATTCGAAAGATAGATATCTAAAAATTATTTATAGTTGTATATAACTTTAAGTAATGAACACCAGGTCATATTTAGCACGATTACATCTTCTTGTAGATAATTAGTTAGGAACGGTGATTGAATGAGAAGTGGAATGGAATGATGATGTTTGCATTTATTTTTCTCCTTTCTACCTTTCTTCAAACTCGTGAGAACTAAAAACATCTCCAATGTAAAACTCTATTTTTTCCTCCAAAATGAAGTAAAAGTGAAAATGAAGTAAAATTGCTCTAATCTTACTCCATTTCCCACTTAATAATGGAATGATGAACAAACAAAAAATAGTTTACTCTATTTATGGAGTAAATTTCATTATGGAGTGAGATATGAAGTTGGATTGGAGCATTTCTTACTCTATATTTACTTTTATTCTATTTTAGAGGAAAAAATGGAACACGGATGGAGATGCCCTAAAAAATGGCAAGAAAGCTGATTCCAACAACGCCCAGGAACATTGTAGATTAATTGAATTAAAATATTAGAAATATTAAATGTACCAAAGAAAGTAAGCAATCGCTATGATTTTTAGGAAGGGCCACGCAAATTGTTCATTTAATTTATTGACCCACTCAGCAGGTACTCTCATACATGATGTATATGATGTTAATATCATTGGTTGACACAAACCGAAATATTCGAATTGCCAGTATAAAATCGTACAAGTTACTGTAAAAATTACACAATGACACAAGTAAACGGGAAAGTTAACCAAGTTATTTTTTAAGACGAGTCATTTATTTCAAATGTGTTATTTTTTTCTATGCTTAGTCGACTGCTTGAATTGAATTAAGTTAGGTTTTACTATACCGCTCTCTTATACTTAGTTTTTTTTTTTTGAAAAAAAAAACTCCCTTATAGTTAGTTACGCTATAGTAATTAGCAAGAGATGGTTAAAGACATGTCGAGACACATTCGATGAGGTACCAAACTTCTATTGTTCACAGAGTAAGAGTCCAACTGATAAAGGATTGGGTTAAATGTAACTAGGATGCATCCTACTCACCACTAACCTCGGAGGATAATAGAAGTTGAATTATTTATTTGAGACTCATATGGCGTTTAGAAATGTTAGGTTCGTAGGGACCCTCAAACTAGGCAAAACAACATCATTTATGTACTGATCAATGCGATGTAAGTGGCATGGAGTAAAAGCTATCGGTAGCTACAATATGAAGGAGCTTAACAAGATTCCATTCATCTAGTCCAGAATAAAGTTTGTGACTTCATATATATCTTGATGGAAATCTTGCTTTGCTGACTCCTTGATATATTCGCTAATGGCAATGTGTATATTAACTGAACCCATAAATGACACTTAATAAAACCACACTATTTCGAAAAAATTCTTGAATTGAATACTCCCTATGTTTCTTAATGTTACATATTCTAGATTTTTCACACATTTTAATAAAACACATTAAATTTACATATTTTTTTGTGTTTATCTTTGTTTCATAATTTTAAACCAATAACAATTCAGTAAGTGCAATTAAGTTTTTTGAAATTTGCAATTAGTTAATAAAATATGTCTTGAAAATGTAAAAAATAGATCTTTTTAAAACAATTTTTTTTCCTATAATATGTAATATTAAAAAAACAGAGGGAGTATCTTTTTATTATTATTATATACATTTTCCTTGTTTATGCAGCAGGACATGAAAAAACTTCAAATATTTTTGGTCTAAAAAACTTCAAATATGAAAGTTGAAGCGGCCCACATATGCATTTTGGAGCGTGCAAATCATGACTTCTAAGTGCTCAGTACTCATTCCCGTGGTCGACTTGTACTTGTATAACTACCCCGCCTTTCAAAGTTGTATAGTATTTAAAAACGAATATTACGATTAAAGATAAGCAAATTTTATATATATGAATAATGAAACGCTTTCAGGCATCTAGATGAATCTAATATCAGGATGTCATCTACTATTAATGTTGGCTATTGAGAGAACAAAAGTGAATGTAGGCGCTCCTTTATTTATGAAAGCAATTCTTGTTGATATGATGATATTTTAAAAAATATTATCATTTTTGCAATGGTTATGTCTTTGGTCTAGTGTTGTTATTATAGGTCCCGAGTTCGATTTTCGAAGAATCAAACATTCAAAATAAACTTTTATTGTGTGCGCCTTTGGAGAGAAAAAATCAAAACATTCAGTTGGGCCTAAAGTGCAAAACCCAAACAAATTACATCTCTCTCCCAAATAAGCTCTCTTCAGTCTCGCCAATGCTTGTTTCTAGAGTCCAAAGACGTGCTCACCATGACGCCATCTATGTATTTATCTACTACTATAAACTAGTTTTTTTTTTTTGAGAAATACTATAAACTATAAACTAGTTTGCCATAAGATATAAGCTAGTTAGCTAGATGCTCATAGAGTATCTAATAACATCATTGATGAGCATAAATTCTTTAAAGAATATCTGATTTTATAATACTACTATAATAATTTAGTTTGGTTATCAAGTTTTAAAATTTCAAAAGGATGAATCAAGGACAATGTATACTTTTTATGAAATTATGAAAATTTGAATTTAACTGTATGTATCCATTAATCCATCCAAAATTCACTCACTAACACAGGGTGATGGACATTATTATTAATGGAATCGAACTTGATGAAATTAGCAGTAGATATTTGTTATGTTCTTGTCCCCTGGCAGAAGAGAAACGTCGCCGGAAACTGTCTGACAAATCTCCTCAGAAAATCTGAATCCTTTCAAGTTATATATATATCATTCCCTAATCTTTAAAATCATTAGCTGCTCAATAATTTTTACCAGTCTTTTTGTTTTCTTTTGACATTTTTGCTTTGTCCTTTTTATACCAATAGTCCAATACCATAATAATCTCCGTCCATTTGTTTTTATATATAAAGCGACAATCAGTAACTTTTGTCGTTTGTGATGGAGGAGGTCCTCAATTTCCTTTTTTATATAATTTAAAATAAAACAAATCATGACAAAAAAAAAGTGAAATGAAAGAAAGAAAAAAAGACAAATGATGAAATGAGAAGAGACAGAGAGAGGATCAGATGTGAAGTCAACTTCTTCTTCTTCTTTCCTCTCACTCACAATCTTCACTACACAGAGTCTTCTCTGTGATTCTCTTTCTCTGCTCTGAAAAATGGACCCGGATGTTTCTAACAGGGTCGACTGTTCTGAATCTAGACGCGATTCATCCGGTGGTGGAGCCAGGTATAAGCTCATGTCTCCGGCGAAACTCCCGATCTCGAGGTCCACTTGCATCACCACCATTCCTCCTGGTTTGAGTCCGACGTCGTTTCTTGAGTCTCCTGTTCTTCTCTCCAACATCAAGGTTAGTCTTAGTGAGTGTCTGTGTCCTTAAGACACCGTCTCTGTGGTTTGGTTCTTTGGTCGCTTAGATTCAGATTCTTTTCTTAGAGCCTTAGGAGTTAACTTACAGTAAGCTGATTCGGGTTTGGTAATATCGTGTTCTCATGTTGCTCATGAAGTTTTGATAATGTTTTACATTATTTATATTTTCAGGCGGAACCTTCTCCTACTACTGGTTCACTGTTCAAACCTCATGCAGTTCACGCTAACTCCAGCTCCTATACAGCAAGAACAATCCGTCATAATATCTTAGACGAGAAAAACTCCAACGAATCTTTTGAGTTTAGACCTCCTCCTGCATCCACCATGGTAATAGATTTGCTATCATCATAGATATGTCTTTTGTTCATTCTTTGGTGTACTTGTCTCAAGAAGCTTTGTTGATTTCAAGTTCTATGCAGAGCTAGTAGACAAGCAGAGAAGTGAAGCGCACAGTTTCAAACACTCACCATCTTCAGCCACTGAAGCTGCATCTTCAAGTGAGATTAGCCCACAAAATGCTCTTCCTCATCAGACAACACCGCCAGGCTCCGAGAGATCTGATCAAGATGAGTCCAGAGGAAGTGCACCGTCTACAATGGCTGATGATGGATACAACTGGAGAAAATACGGTCAAAAACACGTCAAGGGAAGTGAGTTTCCAAGGAGTTATTATAAATGCACTCATCCTAACTGTGAGGTTAAAAAGGTTTTCGAAACGTCACACGAAGGGCAGATCACTGAGATTGTATACAAGGGGACTCATGACCATCCTAAACCTCAGCCTAGTCGCCGGAACTCAGGTGGTCTTGTTATGCCGGCACAAGAAGAAAGACTGGACAAGTGTTCTTCTTTTAATGGCCAAGATGGTAACTATACATAAAACTAAAGAAGTGTTTGTTGGCAACTTACATGAAACTGTAGATGCTTTTGTACTATTTTGCTTCAAACATTCATTTGTTCCTTCTGCTCTACAGAGAAAGGAACTAGCTTGTACAACCTGTCTCCTCCTGTGGAGCAAAACGGAAATGATGATGGTGGAGATCTTGCAAATAGGAGTAACGATGACGTTGAAGACAATGATCCATTCTCAAAACGAAGGTATTATAAATGATACAAAGGTTACTTGCTTTGTAAATGTGTTGTGCCACGTTCACACTGGATGCTTTCTTGTGACAATATTGTGTAGGAAGGTGGATGGGGCGATGGAAGTAACTGCACTAGTGAAACCCATAAGAGAGCCACGGGTTGTTGTTCAAACTCTGAGTGAAGTTGACATATTGGATGATGGGTATAAGTGGCGTAAATACGGTCAGAAAGTTGTTAGAGGCAACCCTAATCCCAGGTTCTTGTACAAAGCACTTTCAAAAGAACCAAGAAACTTAGAACTAAACTTCTTGCTGATTCTGCTCAAATGTGTTTACGTGTATGATGATTGGAGTTTTCATGTATCCTTTTTGATTGGGTTAATGCAGGAGCTATTACAAATGCACGGCTACTGGATGCCCAGTGAGAAAACATGTGGAGAGAGCGTCACACGATCCAAAAGCTGTTATAACCACTTACGAAGGCAAACACAATCATGATGTACCATTGGCAAGGTCTAACAACAACAGCCACCATGAGTTGTCAGCACCTAGGTTCAGACCAGAAGAGGCCGCCGACGCAGTCAGCCTCGACTTGGGTGTTGGAATCTCATCTGCCGTTCCTGACCATGCATCAAATGAGCATTCGTATCAGCAGCAACAAGAACAAAATATTCGTTCTGAGTTTGTGCATCAAACTCAAACCAATGGAGCTAATGGATTCATGTTTGTTCACGGACCTCCCATGTAGGGATGTCAATTGGGCACATTGTCCATGGACCGTCCATGTCCAAATCGATATGGACTAATATGGTCACGCCTAAATCTGTCCGAAGTATTTTCTGTCCAAATGGATTATGTCCAGATACGCCCAAAGTCTAATGGACAAAAGCAAATGGACATGGACCGTCCAAATATGCCCATAATTTTAAAAATATCTAGGGTTAGTATTTGGAGAAAAAAATCTGAAATCACAAATTCACAAATTCATAAGTTTAAAACTTTAATTATCTTTTGTGAAACATGAAATCTAAGTATCTTTTGTAAAAAATGAAATTTAAGTAAATTTAAGATGTTATATATATATATGACATTGTACATTTTTTAAGTTTGAAAATTAGATATTTTACATTAAACGGACATCTGGATTCCATGGACAGTCCACCTGGTCATGATCCTATTTGGATATGGTCCTATTTGGACATGGTGCTATTTGGGCTCGACCAAAAACACCCAGAAAAAAATAAGCCCATCTAGACACGCCCAAATCTACCCAATCCGTCCAGTTGACATCCCTACTCCCATGGGATCATACTATGCTAATAGCTTAAACGCGGGTATGAATCATCAATATAACAACGGCTCTTGAAAAACTTCAAACGAGGCTCAAACAGGTGACATCTCTGTCCTCTCACTCGTAACATAGGGAGAATACAATCTGGTCCCTAGAACAGGATGGTCTCAACAAGCCAACCAAAGTAACACAACAACAACAAAAAATAAACAAAAGCAAAGGCTCTTTGCTTCCACTCTTTATCTTGATTATTCTTAGGTTAGGAATGAAACAAAACTTTGTTCTATGTAATCTATGATCTATCTATACATACATGTATATCATGACAGACGCACTAAGATAGATAGAGAAAGAGAGAGATGCTATTTTGAACTGTCTCCCAACATATTTCTTTGTTTGTTTGTGTTTTAATATTCCAAAACGTGTTTGAAAATACACAAAATGTTCAATTGTAATCACGAATCTCCTCTATATTTGTCCTCTCTTGCTTTCATATTTATATCATGGGAGAGAACATCATCAGCCTGTAAATATTTCGGTAACCACTGCTTTAAATCAGGCCACGTCGACAACATGTTTGCGGTTTGAAAAACAGTAATCGAAACGGTGTCGTTTTTGTCATATCGTTTACCTTCTTCAAACGCTGTCGGAACGAGTTAATGTTTATGTCTTGTGATGAAGCTCAATTTTCTTTTTTGTTTTTTTTACTATATTTTGAATAAAAATAAAAATATAATGGAATTAGGGTTTTAGAGAATATATTCGATAATATCTCTTATTGGATAATCTCTCTCTCTCTCTCTGTTACATTATCCTCTCCCCTGCCCAAAAATGGCGGGTTTCTCATTCTCCTGCTTCTGCTTCATAAACCCACCAATCCTCTTCACTCTCCCCTCGGAATCACCTCTCTTTCTTCTCGGTTCCGGCAAAGATTCCCCCGCGACGAGACGGAGAGCCAGAAAGCTCGTCGTGTCGCACGCGCACTCTAACCCGAAGATTATAAACCCGAAGAAGAAGTCGAGGTATGGGCAGACGTTGTCTCCGTATGACAGCGACGAAGAGGAAGAGCTTGATGATGAGAGTGACGATGATGATGATGACTGGTTACTCAATGTCAGTTTCTTTCCTCTTCATCTATCTTTTGTTCTTGAAATTTCCGAAAATTCGAGGTTACATGATGTCAAAGATTTGAGCTTTGAGCTTAAATGATGTCAAAGATTCGTGGATTTAGCTAAAAATGTGTGATTTTAGCTTACATAATGTTAAAGATTCGAGCTTTGAGCTTACATGATGTCAAAGATGTGTGATTTGAGCTTTGTGGTTGGGGAATTTAGCTTGGATTCTGTGTGTTTTTGGGTTCTTTAAGGATGTGTGATTAGTCAAACTTGTTAAAGAAAGTGAAGTTTGGGTTTTTTTTGTTTTGTTTAGGATGACTTCGCAGAGGTGACAGAGTATGAAAAGAAGAAACCAAAGTCACAGAAGCAAACCATTGCTAAGAAAGGTTTGTAATAACACCTGAATGTTCTTCTAAGGAAAAAAACTTGAATGTAATGTTACTTAAGATGTTGACTTGGTTGTGAAGGTGTGAAGAAGGAGGCCGTGAAAAGTTGGGAAACTGATGAAGACGACTTAGATAATGCCTCTGACAAGAAGAAGAAGGTGGAGAAGGATTCTTGGCGTTTAGATGGCCGTGGAAAGGTAAAATATTGAATACATTTCTCTCCTGGAGACAGAGAAAGCAACTTACTTGTTTTTTTCTTTTGCTGTGTTTCATTAGGTGAGCACGAGGAAACACGTCGCCAAACTATACCCTCGTCTCTCAGAAGAGATCGATATAGACCCTAAATGGGTACCTCTTCTGGACTACTTGAGCACATTCGGTCTGAAAGAGTCACACTTTGTTCAAATGTACGAGCGCCACATGCCATCCCTCCAGATCAACGTGTTGTCAGCGCAAGAGAGGCTCGACTACTTGCTGAGCGTCGGTGTTAAACACAGAGACATCAAGAGGATGCTGTTGAGACAGCCGCAGATACTTCAGTACACGGTTGAGAACAATCTCAAAGCTCACATTTCCTTTCTGATGGGACTTGGGATCCCCAATTCCAAAATAGGACAGATAGTTGCCGTAACCCCGTCTCTGTTCTCTTACAGCGTCGAGAACTCCCTGAGACCCACCATAAGGTATTTGATCGAAGAGGTTGGGATAAACGAGAATGATGTAGGCAAAGTTGTGCAGCTTAGCCCTCAGATTCTTGTTCAGAGGCTTGATATAACGTGGAACACTCGTTACATGTTCCTCTCCAAGGAGTTGGGAGCGCCTAGGGACAGTGTGGTGAAGATGGTCAAGAGACATCCGCAGATTCTTCACTATAGTATTGACGATGGGTTCTTGCCTCGGATCAATTTCCTTAGAAGCATTGGGATGTGCAACTCTGATATATTGAAAGTCTTAACTAGCCTTACACAGGTTAGTAGGTTTCTTGATTAAATCTCTTTAGAAGATTTGCTCTCATGATAACATCTCAAATGGGTCTTGATAGGTTTTGTCTCTCTCACTGGAGGATAATCTGAAGCCTAAGTACATGTATTTGGTCAATGAGCTGAAGAACGAAGTGCACATTTTGACTAAATATCCAATGTATCTGAGCTTGTCCTTGGACCAAAGGATACGCCCCCGGCACCGGTTCTTGGTTGAGTTGAAGAAAGTGCGGAAAGGGCCGTTCCCTCTCAGCTCCCTGGTTCCAAACGATGAGAGCTTTTGTCAACAGTGGGCTGGAACTAGTGTAGATAAGTATCTCGCTTTTCGTCAGAGATTATTACTCAAGGATTTTGCAAACAAGTATGAAAAGAGAGGATGAGGATGATGATGGTGATGGAAAAATGGAAGTCAGCAGTTTTGTTTCTTTGTTGCTTCAAACCCGGTGAAAGAGGTTCATGAGCAGGACTGTGAATGACCATTAACTTCTGGTGATGCACAGTTTCTGCAAGATATAAACCGTTACAGGAAAAGAAAATCCTGAGAAAACGGCATGGCAACAGACATTTTTGTCTACACTTCAAGTTCTGCAATGTTTTGTGGTATAGTTCTCTCTTTTTTTTGTTCTCTCTGCTTACTAGTAAATCATGGAGAAGAGCAATACAATCTCTGTGTAGTGTTTTTGTGGCCTTGTTAATAATGCTATGAACATCTTATAAAGTATTGTTAGTCTTTCTGCAAACAGAGGTTCAAGTAAAAAGATTCAAGTTACGTAGATTTGAGATTCATTGTGCTCTTATAAAGTATTTTGTATCTTCCATAACTTCTTTGTTAAATAGTTTATTTACTCACATGAAAGTCGATACATTCAAGCTTTATTGGTCGTAAAGACCCTTGACCAGTAAATACATAACTCTAATGAAGGCAAAATCAAGTGCAGAAGTGTGTTTTTTTCCCTAACAACATTGCTTAAACCTAAAATAACCAAAGTCCTAAATAATCCTACCAAATCATGCCTCTTCAATTTTCTATACAACCTTTACCTACTCTTCTCTCCTCAGCACCCACCAAGTCAAACCAAGAATCACTTCCTTTTTGTCTGCAAACTATGTCAATATATATACATAAAGAAACACCAAAGTTTCCAGAGATGTGGCACGTACCAGTGTAACCAACATTATATAAACCTCAAGCAAGCATCGTTACGTTGTCACCAGCGTGGTAGTAGTGTCTGTTAGGGTGAAGTCTGATTCTGATTTGCGTACCTTCTCATCATTAACGGTAACATCATCCTCCTTGTGGTCTTGCACAGTCTTTTCATTGTTGACATAGGCATTAGTTTGGTTACTTCCAATCTCTTTATCCTCTTGTCTGCTTTCATCACACTCCTTAACAGCCCCATAATCTTTATGCTCTTTGTTCTGTTCTCCTAAAAGGTCCAGTTTATCGCCTCTAAGTTTTGCCACCTCAACAATATCTGCCATTGCAATGGGCTTTGCCTTGGCATCATTTGCAAGAGTGGAGGACATGGAAAGCCTGGCTTTCGGGCTAGCATCAGAAGCTACAAGAGAGAGTATTTCAGGTTTAGGATCAATATCAACCCAGCTGTCTCCCACCCAGTCTCTGGAAATCCGAACATCCTTCCTGTGCACTGTTAAGCATAGGTTCTCCCCTAACATCATCACAACAAAACACATGTCAGCACTAAGACAAAGATGGAGAAAGTGGAAGCAACCAGTGAGTTACAATCTTTACCAGGGATATATATTTGCAAGTCGTCAGCGTTTGGTTTGCCAGTGGCAACTACAACACCTTCCCACCAACCATCATTCCACCATGCATCAACTGCTTCACCAATTGTAGGGTCAAAGTCTGCTATTTTAGCATCAGGAGGAGCAGGGCGGATTGTTGGGCGGTTGGACGACCTCATACCAAGCTTATCAGGCATAGCAGATTTCAAAGACGGCACCCATTCCTACGGGGAAGCAAAAAAAAAACAATTAGGCAACAAACAGAAGATAGTAAAAAAAAAAAAGACAATTTCCAAAAACAAAATTTAAAGAGCCATTAGCTTTGGAAGCAGTTATGTACCTCAAGGTTTCCATATCCATCTTCGTCCTCTATATCATCATACTGGAGTTTAACCTGTTTTCTTGATACTTCCAGGACAGTGCACCTAAACCAGCAACCTCTAATGCCGCTATCTTGACATAGAAACTCTATTTTTGCATCAGGCTTAGTAACTCCATTATAACAAGTATTTTTATGAGCATCGACTAGGGAAGGAAAGCTTTTCCCTAAGGGATCAAGTTTGAGTCTTTTACATGAAGATTCATATCTTGTTAACAGATGTGCTTGTTTCTTCTTGCTCCTCTCAGCGCCATTCTCACCCTCACTCCACTGTTCATCTTCCTCTTTATTCATCCCACAGACTACAGGATCAGCCTCCATAGAACTTAAGCAAGACATTATCGGTTGGTCCAGATATCCACGCAATTTACTCAAGTCAAAAGGTTTGATTTTGTTCTTCTTCAGTTGCCGGTAGCACATGTGAACCCTCGCCAATAAAGAATTGGGAAAAGAAGCTATACACTCCTCGTAATGCTCACGGGTCAAAACAGTGGCGGGACCATCGACACACTCTGCACTGATGACCTGAGAGTGAGGGGTGATGAAAACCTCTTTTGGGTGTGGGTTTTTGAGAGAAACTGCACCCTTCACTTCTTTTGTGTGATGGAACCACCTCACTCTGACCTTTTTTAGGCCACGCTTGTCCTCGTACATATCTTCCAGATACGCAACGTACAGGTCGTCCGCTTTGCTCATCACAAAGACAAAAGATTGAACCTGAAAATCCAAAAGAAGACATACACCTTCAAGTGAGGACAGAGTCCCATCTATGATAACAGATCCAAACACAATGACAAATCAGCATATACTCAAACCAAAGTTTTAAAACTTACCCCTATAGTTATCCCATTCCTACAGAATGATGGGTAATGTTTGAGCTGTTTACCACACATCCAGGACGTTCCTGACCACATAATCTCCCAATTGTGAACCCTCAAGTTTATGGGAAACCGGGCCTGTGAAAAAAAGATTTTTCCATCAGTACCACAAGAGAGAAAGTGCAGTGGCTATTGTCTAAAGGATTAAGCAGCTAGACATCACCTCTTCAGTTGCTTGAGCTCGCTGAGCAGCAAATCCATAGCCTGGAAATTCAGGAGATCCATTAGATTCCCCCGAATCACATTTTGGTGACTCTGTAGAATAGGTGACAGTAAACAAGTCGGTTATAAAGATAAGAAGAGAGTCCCTCATAAAGTCACATAAAGATAAACACGTACTCGACCAGTTCCCTTGTGTGTTTTGTTTAGACAGCATCGAAGTGAGCCAGTCCACAACTTCTCTTCTGGACCTCCATTTGAAACCGGAATCGATCGAATTCTCGGAACCATATGCACGCACAAAATCCTCAGAGACGACATAGAACATGTGTCTAACACTTCTCTCAGTTCCAACCACAGCTAAGATGGATTCACCGGAAGAGTCCTTGAGGAAGTAATGAACAACACGGTTCCCTCGCTCCTGTGAGACAAAATGCTCTTTCCACTCCACAAAATGATGATCATCCTCGCACATTTTCTCAATTTCTCCCAACCCTTCTTTAAGACAGTTGTTAAATAATCTTCATATATACCAATGATAACCTCTAAAACCAATTAACCCTAAACCTTATGTGCCGTGGAAACGCTAAAAGCAGACTCTTTAAACGCTCTCTAATGCTCTAAATCTTTGAAGTCTTATGTAAAGTTTGCAGCTTTGGGGGAGATCAAATAATCCTGACGAAGAAGAAGTTGGGATTGGAGAAAGCGGAGAAGAGCCCAGTGAGGGGAAAGTTACGAAGATCCGCGGAGCGATCGGAGACGAAGACGTGGAAACAGTTGTAGAAGCTCGAGAGCGCCGCAAAACACCAAGATGCGATTTTGACTGCGGGAATCAGCTGAAGCATGACGTAGACGAAATGGGCATCTCAGAATTTGCGTTTTAGGTGGTCGCAGAACAAATGATTCAGAAGAGGAGAAGAAGAAGAAACTGTGAATCAGAAAGCTTAGAGTGGTGGCGAGGACACGAAAACGACGATCGATTTCGAAGATCGGGAGAAGGAGAATCCGGGAAGGGGAGATGAAGAGGAAGGAAACGAGTTCTGGTGAAGGTGAACCTGAAGAAAGTAGGGTGTTCCCATGGATGATCTCTCTCTCTCTCTCTCTCTTTCTCGTTCTCTCTGAAAAGTTGCAGGGGTTTGGTAAAAGCAGCTGCTTGTCGAAGAAATTGAAGGAACCATATGTGCATTTACATGGGCCTTTAGTGGGTTGGTTGGTTTAGCTATGATCTCGTGGGCCTTTAATGGGCCGACCGTGATAAAACGAAAGCACGTCTAAAAGAAAAGTCAACTGAAATCTTTTTATCTCTTTCTGTCACCGAGAAATTCAAAAGTTAATAAACACCCATTCAGAATGATGATAGTATTCTGATGGTGAAAAGCTTGATGAGAAAGTCATTTACTGGAAAATAAACTAAATCTAAAAAGGTTTATTACTCTACTGAAAAATATAAAGGTGTTGAACCTAAAGTCAACGCACTCCTTGTCCGATAGAACAAATCAAAGCATGACTCCCGAACAACTATACAAAACAAAGGCTGAGGTTGTTTAACAGAAAAAAGATACAAAAACATGTATACAGAAACAACTCGCGATTATAGTATAATCACCTACTTATACATATATATATATATAAAGCTCTTTTAAATTGTTTTATTTTTGGAAAGAGGTATATGAAAAAGGCATAAAAATGGTGAAAGCAAAGTTTTTTTCTTTTTGATAACAGTGGATTGATTCCAAAGATTTTATAGATTCAAAGACTAATCACCATAAGGTCTGCATGATCTGCAGCGTCCAGAGTGGTAAGAAAACGCAGTAATTTCACTACAATATTAGCTACAAAATTATCTGATCGCTAACATATCACACTAATTACTAATTATCGATCGGATAATCTATTCCGTCTTGAAAACCATTGGGACTACAATTTCTAGAGCATGGCCAATTCTTAGCCGTCACCCTACACTACAAGATTTACAAGATATTTGTTAGGGCTTTTCATATCAAATCAGGTTATTTCTTATAGTGCTAATCTAGAAGACTATGATCGATCTTATTCTATTATATCTACATCTTGTATTAATATTATGCCAAATCGGACTAAACCTAAAAATCGAAAAACTCCATGATCATTGCTTAGAGGAGAGATATTTTCAACTCTAGTGTATAGACTGTATGTAAAGCATCGAGACACATCATCACCACCACCACACAAACACGAAAATCATATGAATGGCTCCAAATAATTCGATTGTCTTGGTTGATAAAGGGCCTCCCTCTTAAATATGTATGCATTAAATACCTTCACCTACTTCCTCCTCCTCCTTGCATGCACACCAAGCCACAATATACTCCACCCGTTTTAATTTTGGTCCCACATAGAAAATCAGTGCATGAACCATCATGGTCGATTCTGGTGCAGCCAACTGTTCTTCTCCCATTTTGTGACGGAGTTTCTAAGGTTTGGTGCGTATGATCTCACGATAGGAGAAATAAATGACTTTTCAATACTTGGTTCATGGTTTTCGTACTAGAGTGTTAGGATAGCTTTTCATTAGGTCTCTATTAAAAATATATGTATTCATTTTGTAACAAATTACGTTACATATTCGTTAGCTGCCAATGCAATATATTTTGCTCGGTTGATCACCAATTCAACTCCATATAAAAGGGTGATTTATGCTTTCAAGATGGTATATAGTCGCTGATTCTGAATATTGAAGGAGTCCAAATTTTCCATTTAAAAAAAATATAAATCTCTACAAAAGCAATTTTCCAAGCAAGTAATTTGATACTTGTGTATTGTTTTAAAAAACTCGTTATAATCCTATTCTACAACCATTACTTTGCCAGCTAAATACTCATATATATAATCTAATGTTTAAACATATAAAATTATATACGTACTAAATAAGTTGATGATAAGAACAAAATTTAAATGACAAGAATGATATTTATGTGTATATAAATATTAAAATATATTGTTTGGAAAATAAATCAGTTTGTGTTACCTGCCTCTCACTCTATATAAATACGAGTATTTGGCTGCCTTTACCAATCCTCCAAGCTTGCCTTTGAGTTTGAGCTTCTTATAATTGCTTCTTCTTTTCCTTCTTTGCCTTTCCTCTCTTTCTCTTGATCATTTCAAAACTTCTTTCTTTTGGTAAACTCTTAAAAACAACCAAAGACAATGGAAATGAAATGGCTATTGACCTCGGCTTTCACTCAAATGTTTGGCTACTCAAACCAGATCAATCAAACCAGCAACAGCCTAAGCACCCGCAACAAAATAAAGATGATGAAGAAAGAGGAATACCCAAGAGGGTTTCAAGTTCCTCTTCACTATCCTAAATACTCCAAGTCTGATTATGAAGCCATGGACGATCTCAGCCTTGACTTGCTCCTCAAACAATATGGAATCTCCTTCGAAGGATCTCTTGAAGACAAGAGGGTCTTTGCAATGGAGTCATTTCTCTGGCCTGATCAGCTTTAGGGTATGTTTGGTGTTTGAATATCCAAATCTCTCTCCCCACAAACGTCCGATCGTATCAAGTAGTCTCATATAATTAAAATGTTTCTGAATAATAAATCACGATATAATATGTATCGATCAATTAGTAGTAATCAGTAATCACGTTTGTGTGTTATATGTATGTATGTGGTATGGAGAAGTTTTGAAGCATGTAATAATGTACACATATGTAACCACCATGAGTGCATCAATAACATCTTTTATGTATTATATTCTAAACATGTGATCTATGGACTTATGATTATCAAATCATCACATGATTAATTACTAGACTCGATCATTGTTTTACCACAGAATATTGTATACAGTGTGTAAGCCCTAATCAACTAAAGAACACAAGCATATATTCTTGTTGTTTTAGTTTATTTTATTCATAGTAGTTATTAGCATTTACAAGGGTCAACAAGTTTTGGTAACCAAACGTTAAACTCTAACCTTAACCTCTTGTTTTAATTCGGATAATATATTAAAGTTGAAGTCTCTTTCGATATGAATTTTTATTAAACTATGTATTTTGATATGGACGGAATAGAGTTGGCTAAGTTATGGTACATCACTATTAAATGACAAATTAATAATTGAAAATGGTTAGTTATATTATTAATTACGGAATAGTGGAATGACATTGAGCAATATACTATTGTCTAGATTACACATGACGGCATGCAAGAGCCCATCCATTGAAAAGGTTTCATAATGACCCGGGTTTTAACCGAGCGAGGACGGCCAATGGTTTTGAGAGAGATTCGGTCCAATACGAATCCAGATTCGAATACAGCTGGTTACTGAAAGCAAAATTTAACATTCAGGTTCCTCCGGCGTCTGGTGATCAAGGCGTACTCCGGCTAACATAGACCGTTATGAACATTCGCCACTAATCTCGATCCACCCCGGTAAAAACGAGGATACACCTGATTATTCAAAAAAAAAGTTTCATAATGTGCATCTTAGAAATAAAAAATATTGTTTTATCACATAAATATTTTAATACTGAAAATCTTAATTAAAAACATTTTTATTTATATATTATAGTTGAGAATTCCAATAGAAGTTCTATAAGTATAACTTCATTATTGGCTTGTAACTTCTGGTTGTAAGTGAACAACCAGAACATGAACAAACAATGAAGAAACAAATTCATTGTGAATGTTTTTTTATACTACAAATGTTATTATCAACTGCATGCAAGCTTTTTACAATTTATAATTGTGAAAAATAAGAAGTATTCAGAAAATAGAGAGTTTTATAATTAGGAGACTGCGTTTGAAGAAAAGTTTAAGATTAGAAGATGATATAAATTATAAATTAATTATAAATTGTAAAACAGAGTAAGCACCGAAAAAACAGAATAATTATAAATTAATTAAATTGAAGAAGAAAAAGAAAAAAAAACAGAGTAAGCACCGAAGAGAAGTGGCCAACAACGAGAAAACATCGAATGAAGAACAATTGCGAGATCCGATCAAACCGCTTATCTCGATTTTGATTTCCTGAGTTCTGGGTAAGTCTCAATTCTTCATCTTTACACTAGTTTCGAATTCTCTGTCTCTGAACATTCTTCTGTTCACTGTCGTCTTCTCTCTTCCCCCCCACCCAAAACAACTTATCTTTTCCTTAATCTTTAGCTGTAACTCTGTTTCTGTTCCTAACCAATGAGAAAATCATATCCGAAAGTCTCAACCTTTTTGTCTAAAATCGAGACCTGACAATAGATTTGATTCATCTGCAGTTTCCAGACAGATCTCTGGTTCGGTTCTACAATGTCTAACGACACAGCACGTAACCCACTCCTACCTAAGGACCAGTCAGCTCCCATGGCACAAGACTTCAGCATTAACTCAAGAACCTCCTCACGAAAAAGAAGACTCCGCCGCTCTAGAAGCGCTCCTCGTGGAGACTTCACGTACAACGACAACGACGTCAAACTCGACGAGCCGCATCCACATCCGAGCAAGAACCCAATGTTCAGAGACCTAAACCCGAATCTCAGACGAGTCATCCTCCTCCTCGCTTTGTATCTCACCGTCGGCACTCTCTGCTTCTACCTCGTCAGAAACCAAATCTCCGGTCACAAAACCAACGGTGTCCTTGACGCCGTCTACTTCTGTATCGTCACAATGACGACCGTCGGATACGGCGACCTCGTTCCCAATAGCTCCACGTCGCGGCTCCTCGCGTGCGCCTTCGTCTTCTCGGGGATGGTCCTCGTGGGCCATCTCCTGAGTCGAGCTGCTGATTATCTAGTCGAGAAGCAGGAGACTCTCCTCGTTAGAGCTTTTCATCTGCGTCAGAGCTTTGGTCCTACGGAGATTCTCAAGGAGTTGCATACCAACAAGCTGAGATACAAATGTTATGTGACGTTCCTTGTCCTTGTGGTTCTCTTCTTAACCGGTACGGTTTTTCTTGTGGCGTATGAGAAGATGCCGGTTATTGAGGCTTTCTATTGCGTGTGCTCCACGGTTACTACGTTGGGGTATGGTGATAAGAGCTTTAACTCGGGGACTGGGAGGCTTTTCGCTGTGTTTTGGATCTTGACGAGTACTGTGTGTTTGGCTCAGTTTTTTCTTTATGTGGCTGAGTTGAATGCGGAGACTAAGCAGAGGGAGTTAGTGAAGTGGGTTTTGACTAGGAGGATTACTAATAATGATCTTGAGGCTGCTGATCTTGATGAAGATGGTGTTGTTGGGTGAGACACTGAGACTTGTGTCTGTCTTTTGTTTTCTTCCTTCTTATGGTTTTGTGTTTTGTTGTGTTGGCAGAGCTGCAGAGTTTATAGTCTATAAGCTGAAAGAGATGGGGAAGATTGATGAGAAAGATATATCTGGGATCATGGAAGAGTTTGAGCAATTGGATTATGATGAATCTGGAACTCTGACGACTTCTGACATCACTCTAGCTCAGACTGCGTCCCAGATCCAAAGGTAAGCTATCATCATCTTTGGAAGATGAATCGGAATCTTTGTTAACTTATACCTACACACTAACACACAACACACAAAAAGCAAAGGAAGTGAACAGTTTTTTTTTTGGAAATATTGTTTGATTCTGTTTTGTAATGCCACATTCCCTCACTCTTTGAATGTTTTGTTTATATTTGGTTTGGCATGAACACTTTGTTTAATAAAGTTGAATTTTGATATTAATCTGTCATGGACCTCTGTTTTTCCATTGATGTTGTTATGCTCTTTAAGATCAAACTCAAAAGAACTGCAGACCAAACTAAAAGTCATTAATTATTGTTTGTTTGCATTTACTCTTGACCAAGAATTCAAGATTTATTCACTCAAATAATAAGAAGTGATGATTGTTTTGTTGCTTTGAAATTTCTGTTATTCTCGAACTGAGATTCATGGCAATGTGGGTGTCAAGCCAGTTACCTTTTGACATCCTAGGACCTTTCTCCTAATAAAATTCATCCAAGAAACAAGAAACCAAACTAAAACAAAAATACTGTAATGAAACAAGCAATGTCTCAAGTGAATAACAGAAGGACAACTCAACTTGGCCAGTGCTAGCGGAAGGAAAAACAATGTATAGTATTGCCAATGATGAAGGTGTAAGTAATCATAGCTAAAAGACCAAGAACGTGGATAAAACGTCACTTTCTATTATCTATTCTACACACTTTAACAAAGAGCTATCGGTTTTACTCTACAACAATGGAAAAAAGGGATGATCTTACTACATCGCATTTGGAGATTACAAAAACACATTCCCCAAAGGATGGCCATGCTATTACATTTGTCATGTATCCATGACCTCTGAAGTATTATCCTAATGCACATAAGAACTTACAAATACAATGAATACATACAGAACATGGAGAAACAAGATCAGTAACACTGGCTAACCAACTATTTGGCTTCAACTAAACACAACTACAGAATAACAAATTCAGAAACAGTTGAAAAATAAGAACAAGGTCACCACAACACACTGGTCTTAGAAGTTTCACATAAAAATGGTAAAAGGAGTCCTAAGACTTAAACAAGGCAAACGTTTGCTGAGTAGAAGAAGAGACTTCACCAGTGAGAGACTATCTTCTGCGACAAGGGTTTGACTTCTCTGACGTCTTCTTTCTTCCCATAACGCTATTAATTTAAGAAGACAACAGAACCCTTAGTCAGCAAAGAAAAGGGGCGAACGTATACACCAGAATGATTACTACCACCAACTCGAAAAAATAGTTGTTCTAAGAGAGCACACACTAGTTTTAGACAATGAGACAATAACATGTCAATGCCGACAAAAAACTAAGATACATGAGGAATGAAAGAACCATTAGATTCAACTACTTACATGATGATTATTCAGTTGTAAGCCGCCTTCTTTTCCCATAATCAGCATCCCTTGATCTTGAACGATGGTTATCCTCCCGAGACAGACGTGATTTGCTGTGTCCTCTAGACGATCGACCTCTGTTCCACTCATCCTCATGCTCAGGTTCGTCCCTGTGTTTACTACGATGATCAGCACCATATCTTTCTCGTTCTTCTCTATGACGATCCCTCTCCCTGTCCCTTTCTCTGTCACGATCCCTGGAACGCTCACGCTCCTTATGATGATGTTCCCTCTCACGCTCACGGCCGGTCTCTCTATCATCACGATGCCTTCTCTCTGGCAAATCATAGCCATGACCACCATCTTTCTCCCTCGGCATGTCCCTTTCATAACCAGCATCATTATCCTCACGATTCCTTCTATCAGATGAACCAGACCATTCCCTTTCCGAAGCTCTCTCTTTTTCCTTCACATGATTCTGACGAGCCCCTCTATTATCGTGATTAACCTCTCCGTACTGATGCTCCGATGCAGCTTCCTCCCCATAACTCGATTCCGCAGCTCTTCCACCACCCAAATCCTCACCACCACCACCCCATCCTCCACTATTAGGATCCCACATTCCCATATCAACACCAGCATTAGGCATCATTCCCATCGGCATCCCTCTTCCAAAAAACGCTGGATTCACGTGAGGTGCCACTCCAGGTAAACCAACTCCTCCTACAGGAGGGAACGAGGGCAAAATCCCAGGAAACGGTGGACCTGGAGCCCCAGGGAAGCCTCCATAGCCTCCCATTCTCGCCATGGGTCCACCAAAAGCTTGTTCAAATCCCATTGATTGAGGATGCATCATATTCATAGGACCAAACCCACCTCCACCATTACCCATGAAACCTCTTCCACCCATCCCACCAGGCCTATTCCTCATCTGACCACCTGGTCCTCTACCTTGTCCGTTTCCTCTTCCCCAATTACCTCTCCCAAATCCTCTATTCTCCTCACCTTGGAAATTCCCGCCAACGGCGTGGCTGTTGAAGTTATTGTTGGTGGGGGCCACGACGGGTTTATTAATCGGAGGAGGAGGATCAGCAGGGCCTGGGCCACCTCTCTTAGCTTGTGCAAGTGCAGCTTGCGCCTGTTGGTTCCTATTCACCTGCGCCTCCCCCATTCTCTTAATGGAATGCGGATTACCAAAGGCAACAACACAGGGCCTACCGTTGAATTCAAACCCATTCATCCCCTCTTTGCAAGCTGTAGCTGCCATAGGATCATAAAACTCCACCTGACAATACCCTTTCGACTTACCACTAGCTTTCTCATCGAAGAACCTAACCTCCTTCACCGCACCATACTTGCAGAGCTCTGCTTCAACTTCAGCATCTGTTGTCCACCAATGCAGATCCCCAACAAAAAGAAAAGTTCCCCCTCCTCCACCACCACCAGTAAGAACACCAGGCATATGGATAGCAGCTCCATTCCCCATAATGCCAGGTCCATGAGGAGTCGCACCATTAACAGGTCTCATCAAATTCTCGTTATTTCCCAAGGTGGGAGGAGGTGGTGGCGGCGGCAAGAGACCCTGAGAAACGTTATTTCCTCTAGAAGCTTCAACATCATTTTCCCTATTAGGAGCTTGCTCTAGCTCAACTTTAATCCCACCTCCTACAACTCCACTAGGAATCTGATTGCTAACCTCGCTTACCTTAAGCTCTTGAGCTCCATATCCACTAGAAGCGACTATCACACCACTACCTCCTACTTCTGATTCTGGTTCTGTTTTGATAGCAACGCTCTCACCAACCAAACCAGGTATCGAGACCTCCTCAGCTTCTTCTTCCTCGATTTTGACCTTCTCCTTCACCTCGTTTCTTGATCCCGCTTCGTCGTTCTTTCTCACAGACTGAAGAAACCCTCCTCCGACGTTAACGTCGTTATAAAGATCATCAAAGTCGTCGTCTTCTTCCTCACCCATAAAACCCTCGTCGGCGACGGCAGAGATCGCCTCGTTGCGATGGAACTGATCTCTCTCATCCATCTTAAACTGAAAAAGCTCCTCTCTTTCAATCGTAAGCCGAATCAGAATACCGTAAAGCTTTAATCCCACTCGTCGACCATGAACAATCCTACGAGCTAGAAACGGAGAAAGGAGTGTGTCGCTAGAAACCCTAATCTTGTGAAATTTCTACGATTTTCTTAATTGATTAATTAACTTTTACAATTATTTTTTTTTTCTCGCGGGTGAAATCCAACAAATATTGCTAACTTCAACCGTGCGCGCGGCGCATTATAAAGTCTTTCCAAATGAAAGATAACACGTGGCTTACGAGAGTAACTAAACGATCCAACAACATTCGGGTGTTTCATGGGCCTACAACTAAAACTCTAATTATATAAATGGGCTTACTTGGAGGACTGGAGGTAAAACGGAACAAATTAATATCCGGTAATAGGAATATTCATTCTACTTTCAAACTCTTCTCCTTTCCATACTCTAAAAAGTAAGCAAACATGAATTACTTAGGGATTTTAGTACAAGAATTTTTTTTTACAGAGAATTAGATTTGTTAGACAGAAATTCTCATAAAAGTTAAAATAATTCTAATAACTATAGTAAATAATAGGGTAACTAATGTTTAAAAAAATAATTTAAACAATAATAAAACAACTTTCCAACTGAATGAGATTTTTATTATAACAAATCCACAAACTAACAAAAACTTGAGAATATAATTAAGTTTTAAAGCTCTTGAAGTTCAATAAACAATCAAAGGAAAGAAACAAACGTTTCACATAGGAGTCTTACCAGAACTCTCCAAGTCATTAACTTGTCCAAACCTCATGGGATAGTCTGCGAAAGGCTTCACGTTGCTGAACATACTGTTCCCTAAACCCCACTGCACTGGTTCCATATAGTCTGTCTTCTGTACCATCGGAGCGTACTGACCATCCGAACAGCTTCCGTAAAACATGGCTTGAGTCATCTCCGGTTCTGTCACGTTCGAGAAAGACGCAACTTCCCCGGTGTTCGAGGTCGAGGTCATTTGGTTAAGAAACGGGAGAAATGCGAAACCGTTCTGCTCCATTGAAGACATAGGAAACAACTGGTGTTGCTCGAGACATGGCTGGTTGTAACCTATCAAACCAAGTTGGTCACGATGAGTAGACCAAGAAGCATCGGGAAATGTCTGCTTCCTATTAGCAGCTTCTTGAATCTTGTTACAGACTGTCACGAAAGTTGCATATAGCTCGTTTAAAGAACACTTTTCGAGCTTGTTGTCCCACGGACAATACTTCTCTTTCTCCAACTTGATCTTGCTTTTCTCCAAGCATTCTTGTACAGAGTAGGTTTTGATGCAGCTGCTCGAGGCGGTGTCTCTGTACTTGGTTATGATCTCTCTGACTTTTCTCTCATCCTTGGGCCATAACTCGGGGTGGTCGATCCTCTCGTCCCCTGCTCTGGTCGGGCCATACACGATGAGACACGTGTTGACGCCACAGAGTGTTGAGAACTCATTGGCTTTCTTGAACAAACATTCTTTCCTCTTCCTGTAAGTGGTTATCCTCGTCTTCTCGTTTGTTATTCTCGCCATCTTCACCATTTTTCGACCCATTCAAATACTGAAAGAGAAAGTATGTAAACAAAACAAAAATATAAAACTTTCAACTAAACATTTCATTGTGGTTTCTATACGCAATATTGATTTTGATTACGAGGCATGTAATATATCAAGACTCCCATCAACACTAGATTTGGGTAGATAGAAGGGAGTTTCTTTAGTCTCCGTAATCAACTAATCATATCATTATCATCATCTTCAAACACAAAGTGAATTATATGTTTCTTGAATATAGACAATGGTGGAGCTAGATCAATGAGATTTATAGTCCTAAAATGTAACATCATATATAATCAAAACCCTATAAAACTTGTCTGTGCATAATTCCAAATCCAACTACGACATATATATACAATGAAATGGAAATCAATAATGGAAAATAACAGATATATTCATATAAAGTAAAGAAGGTAAAAATACCTTGTGGAACGTTGATAGCTCTTAGTTTCTGAAGTTTCTTTCTTGATTTAACAATGGAGTTCCTCTTTTTGTGTTTATATATATCGCACACGCAAGAAAATATACTCTCAAATATTATCTCCTACTCTAATATGGAAACCATGCAGATATTTTACTTCTTTCCAAGCAAGTATTAATGATGAAGTTGAGTTTGATGACTAAATGATCGTATTAAGCCACTAAATCAAGGAAATCCCATATAATTAGCAGGGCCATGATCATGATAAAAAGATTCGTTTGTGATTGAATCAATTGATTTCCCCAAAGTTTCCATTTCTGAAGTCCATTTCCTTTTCTGTTTTTGCTTACATTGGCTAAATAATTGTTCTGTCAAAAAAAAAAAAAATCTTCATTATCTTCTTACATAATTCTTATTTTTGTAAACGTTGAATAATATAATTATGTAACAATATGTAACAATAAGTTTCTAAATTGCATCTCGGAGACTAATCAGACGACTGAAGGAGAGATAAAGTAGATCTAGTTTTTTTCCGGCGACGGACGGCACGTGAGCGTGCGTGCCGTCGCCGGAGCTCCTTTGTGTGACCAATCAAGCTCGTGGTTCTCGTTTCTAGCTCGCCTCCTCTCCTCTCCGCCTTGCCTTAGCTCTGAAACAAGCACCCACGGTGGTTCTCGTTCTGGAGTAACGGCGCGGTCACGTTGAGGTTGGCGCGGGGAAGCTGTCCGTTTTGTCCAGTTTGTGTTTTATCTCCGAGAGACGGAGGCTGAGTCAGCCTCGTCGACGTCGGTTCTGTTATCGGGAGACGAAGGCTTTGCCAGCTTCGCCGTCGCCGAGTTTGTCGCCGGAGGGTGAAGACTCCCTATGTCTTGCGCTGTCGGCTAAAGTGGGTCCAGGTCTTTGGGCTTTTCTGGAGCGGTTTGTGATCTGATTTTGGATCGGGTTTTTTCTAGGGTTAAAGTTAGAGTTTGGGTCACGGCGGTTGGCTTTCTCGGTAGTCGATGAAGCCCTCCGGTGGTGGTGACGAGGGTTTAAAGGGAGAAAGTGGTGGTTCTCGTTTCGCATGTCCAGTGTTTGAGGTGGTTCAAAGTCGGAGAAGCCGTGATGTGGCGGTGAAATTCTCTGGCGTGAAGACTTTGCGGAGTAGATTAGATCGAGGTTGGTAGAGGCGGTTTGGTTCTTGTAATCTGTGAGGGGTTCGTGGGTCGCCGACGATGAGATATCAGTTTAAGCTCTCCGGCGACGGCGATGAAGTTTTTAGAAGAAGTTTATGCGGTTCTCGGTTCGACTGTCCAGCGTTTCTGGTGGTCCAAAGTCGGAGGCGTTCTCGGTTATCTGATGAACCCTCCGGCGTGAAGACAGTACGGCGGTGAACGTGTGTGTACGTGCGGAGGCTCTGCAGGTTCGGAGCTCCGGCGGTAGTGTCTAGGGCGAACGGCCCGGTTTCTAGTTGTTTGGGCCGTGTGGCCGTCGTGTATTTCCTGGGCTTGGCCCATTGTTTGTTTATGTCTTCTTGCCCGTTTCGTGGGTTTTGTTTAAATTCTGTTATGTTTGGGCTTCGGCCCTGGGCTTGGCCCATCTATTAATAAAAACAATTTGGGAAAAAAAAAACAATATGCAAATCACAATACCTATGAAAAGGCTATAATCAGAAAGGGCCACAAAAGCAGAAGTAACATTTAAAGTCCATAAGAGCATATGTTCATTGCTAGTTTTTCATTGAAATATTTAGCAATTAAAAATATAAAAAATAGGATAAAAACATGAAAGAGTCTAAAATGAGAAACTACAAACACTTCATTAGATACCACAAAATAAATATCATAAATGATAATCACCACCATGCCGTCGATTTTGCTTCAATTGTTACTGGTTTCTTGCTTTCGTCATGAATGAGTACTATCCGGAGTCAAATTGGCCGGTAGTGAGCGATGTATGATTGGTACCAACGATCCATATTGTGACACTTGTGGAGATTTCAGCGGTAACTCTTTTGCATTCAATCGGAACGCAGTCCACTTTCACTCTACGTTCCTCTCAAAATGATTCTTTTTCTTTTACATGTCCATCTCATTTATTTGTCTCGTACCTTATTAGTGATGTTGCTAGGTGTAAATTTTTTTTTTTTTGTTGAGTGAAAGGTATAATTTCAAGTTTTATGTTCGTACATCGTAGTTTCTAGTATTTTCAGCCTTTCAGGTTAATTTTTTCTTTCTCCAACTGGGAGATTTGACCATGCATGGTAATTGATTAACCGAAAATCTTGTCATCTTCATTATATTCGAATAAATCGAAGTAGAGCTTTGCCATTTGATGACTACGAGACTGAAACGTGACATATCGTCTGCACCAAAAAAACGTGACATATCGCGTGGACCCGTGATTTAAATTGATATGAAAATATGAATACGGCCGGAAATAAAAGTTGGTTTACATAATTACTATACGTGAGACATTTTATGTGTTAGATAGCATTGATTACTTATGGTACCGAAACAGTCCTAATTGGCAAGCAGAGTTGGTGATGGGAGCGAGTAGCATGGGATCTGTTTTGAATGGATAATTTACATGCTTATCCACTACGGGACGATATGTTCCCACGTCAGCAATATTGTATATTCAATAATTCCTTCTAATTCTGTTAAAAGGTAGTTATAGTAAATGCTACTCAAGTCCTCCTTTTTTTAATTCTTTTATAAAATGCATAATAGGATTCAAACGATTAGTTTCATTTCATGTTACAAATTGGATACAAAATAATCATTTTCACGAGCTTAAAATCTAATTCTGCTAGTTCAACCATCTATTAAACGAAAGTTGTAATAAGTAAAATGATATTTCATTTACGGTAATTCCACAGTTTTATTTCATACAATCAAACTGTAGGTGAACGTAAAATACTAGAGAGGTCAATTATAGAACCTTTGAAACATATATGTGCAAAGCGTGAAAAAGAAAAAGAAGTGGACCAAAGGTAAAACTATTCAGTCAATTTTCTTGATTTTAAAGGTTCAATTAGAAAAAAAGGAAAAATAAAATTAAAATTAGCGTGGTTAAAAAGAAAAGGTAAAATAAATAAAATGTTGCGTTTCAGGAACTCCATCTCCGTCTCTTTTCCTCCGCATCAGAAAAATATCTCCGACGAAGGAGAGAGTGGCGCAAAAATGGCGGAGATTGGAGGAATCGGATGTGGCTGCCGCGGCGTTTCCGGCGGCAACTTCTTCCATCCCGGAGGATTCTCTCTGAAATCATGCTTCCTCGAGCAGCAGAGAACGAGGCGGAATCGAAACTTCTTCCGAAACGTCTCTATCGTTCCTTCTTTCAAACGCGGTCGTTTAATCACGAAATGGAGCTCCGTCGCCGGGAACAGCCCAATCTTCAGGTATTACTTTCTCTCTCGCTGTTAGTAAGAATCAATTTGGGGACAATTCGTTTCCCAGAAGATTGAATTTAGGTTGGAGATAGGTGAATTTGACTAATCGGTTTCTTGATTGAAGTATGGATGCTCGGGAGAACTCAAGATCATTTGTGTTGGTTTCATCAAGGCACAGGAAAGTCCCTGTTTACGTGATGATGCCTATTGATACATTTGGAATCGATTCTTCTGGTTGCCCTATCATTAAAAGGTTAATCTTTCTCAAAAATGTTTCCAATGCACACCCGATTGATATATGTAGTCTATAAAAGTATGATACAAGTATGGCAGATGATGATGAAGTTTCTATCTGTTCTTGTTTCAGGCTCAAGGCTTTGACTGTTTCTCTTAAGGCACTCAAGTTAGCTGGTGTTCATGGAGTCGCGGTTGAGGTTTGGTGGGGGATTGTGGAGCGTTTCTGTCCTCTTGAGTTTAAATGGTCGCTCTATGATGAGCTATTCAGGCTGATTTCTGAGGCAGGGTTGAAGTTACACGTTGCTCTTTGTTTTCATTCAAACATGCACTTGTTTCGTGGAAAAGGAGGCGTCAGTCTTCCACTCTGGATCCGAGAGGTTTGTATTGCTAGGTATTTAGTTATTTGTACGTTGTAGACATAGCAAAGGTTTTGGTAATGTGAATATTGCTTCCTCCTATGATTTGTTACATAATCTTGGATACTTGCTTGATTATATCTTGTACTTGTTGCTCGAGTAATTAGCTTTACTCAGTTGCTTTTTCTTATATGATTGTTTCCAGATTGGAGACGTCAATAAGGATATATACTATCGAGATAAAAACGGATTCTCCAATAATGACTATTTGACACTTGGAGTCGATCAGCTTCCTCTGTTTGGTGGTCGCACTGCCGTCCAATGCTATGAAGATCTTATGCTCAGCTTTTCTAAAAACTTTGAACCGTATTTTGGAAACTTGATTGAAGAAATAAGCATCGGTCTTGGTCCTTCGGGGGAGCTTAGGTACTAGTGATTTTCTGTTGATTACCGATCACAAAGCCATAATGGCTACAACTGAAGTTTTTTTACAATGTATTTTTTTCAGATATCCGGCACATCCTTTGGGAGATGGGAGATGGACATTCCCTGGTATCGGTGAATTTCAATGCCATGACAAATACATGTGAGTAATTGTTGATTCAAAGTCTTTACGTTCCTGCGAATCATATTTACAGATTGTGAGCTATAATGCTTGGTTTAGGATGGAAGACTTAATGGCTGTGGCTTCTCAAGAAGGCAAACCTCAATGGGGAAGCAGAGACCTTCCAAATGCAGGCTGCTATAATAGCTTTCCATCTGGGGTTCCTTTCTTTGAGGAGGGCCATGACAGTTTTCTCTCTGACTATGGTCGTTTCTTTCTAGTATGTTCTCGCGTATCCGCAATATTATGATCCTGAGTAGTGTTCATCACAAGGGACTAGTAGGTTAGATTATAAATGACACAGTGAACTGCTTTACGTTGTAGGAATGGTACAGTGGGAAGTTGATTTGTCATGCCGATGCTATTCTTGCAAAGGCTGCCGATGTTTTGCGGAGACGTCAGGAAGAGGAGAAAAGCTCTGTAATGTTGGTTGCAAAAATTGGTGGAATCTATTGGTGGTATAAGACATCTTCACACCCTGCTGAACTAACTGCTGGTTATTACAATACCGCACTCAGGGATGGTTATGATCCTCTCGCTTCTGTCTTGTCCCGCCATGGTGCTGCTCTGCATATCCCGTAAGACCCTTCTTCTGAAGTTCTCTTTAATTCATAGAAGCTGCATGAGTTCAGTGTTATTAAGGAGATGCGTCTCTCATATTTTTTTCCAGGTGCTTGGATATGGCGGACAGTGAAACGCCTGAGAAGTATCTTTGCAGCCCTGAAGGATTGCTTAGACAGGTACTTTCATTTCCTAATGTTTCATCTAGAATTCAACTCTGCTCATATGAAGAGTTTCTTGTATTTAGACCGGTAGGTGTCAGCACACTGCTTACTGTCATTGACACTCATGAAAATGGTCTAGTCTCTCTTTTCTTGCTGCGTTGCTACAATCAAGCATGCCTTGAGAACATGAACAAACCAACATTGTCTCTTTTTCTGTTAGATACACGATGTTTCAAAGAAGAGGACAATACAAGTGACTGGTAGAAACACAAGCGAAAGATATGATGTGGTTAGAGATTTGTACAATCTATATTCCTAGACGATGAGGTCAAAAAGTGGTGGTTACTAACCGTTTATTTATGATGCATTGTGCAACAGATGGGACTAAGGCAAATACGAGAGAACTGTGTGCAGCCGAATGGGGAAACCGTAAGATCGTTTACATTTTTCAGAATGAATGAGAAGATATTTAGGGTCGAGAACTGGAACAACTTTGTCCCTTTCGTTAGGCAGATGAGTGCAGATGTGTAAAACAACAGTAGCCATTGGCTTGTGTATTTTTCTTTTGTTACAGAATTAATCTTTCCTCACCATATTGCTTTTTCAGATATGTGATGAGGATAAATAAATCAAATCAAAATTGTTATATGATATCGTCGTTCTAGTTCCATGGAAGAGACAAGGTCTTGCAAAGAAACATTTCATTGATCAAAAAGTTACATTGTGTTTCAATTGATCAGATCCAATACATACAAGTTATTGGTTCAAAGGACTTGCCTATCAGCAGCATCAGCAACAATGGGCAACCTCGGGACCAGACCAAACAAGCAAGCAGAGAAACCATAGATCAAAGAGACAAGCAAGAAGAGGAACACAGTGCTATCCAAACTCATCACCACATCCAAACCAAACCCATCTGTGGGATTAAAGCTCCTCTCAAGCAAATCCGGGAAGATCAACAGCACGTCGAGGACAATGGCCTGCATCGTGTTGAACCTAACGTACCTGCTGAAATTCTGGTTCCTGACGACGACGAAGTAGAGAGTGATGAAGATGAGGAAGCCATTGAAAGGGAAGCTCTTGAAGGCCTTGATGGCCGGAAACAGAGGCTGGATGAGAATCTGGAAAGGTTGGTATTGCGTGATGATGAATTTACCGTACTGGATGCCATCGAAGAACGGGTAGAAGTAACAGACTGCTGAGATGAGACGATCGGATGCGTCCACGGAGTCGTCTCCCTTGGATCGGAGGACGAGTGTGGCAGCTCTTTCCCTTGCAGGACTTGGTTTTGGGAAGTGGGGATTAGAGTTTAGAGGGAGAGACGAAGAAGAACGACCGGTTAGGGTTAGGTTTCTGGTTTGGAAGAAGGTGAGAGATGGTAATGGAGAAAGAAGATGAGATATTGCCATTGCTCTGTTTTTCCACTTCAGACTGAACGTAAGAGAGCTTTGCTCACACACCTCGATGAAAGGATAATGAACTACACTCCACGTTGTTTGTAAAATTTTAGTAAAAACAGTGGGTTGTCTGGAGTCCTTTAAGGAATGGAACTAAAACTACACGACATGTTAAACACCTCGTAGTTTTTTTTTTTTATTTTTTTTAACCACGTAATTTATTAATTTATATTGTGAAAGGATAATACAACAAATTAATCAACCACAAAGGTGAAATATGAAAAAATTCAGTAATATCAGATTGTTGAATTGCTTGTCGAGCCAAAGCATCCGCAGCTTGATTCCTCTCTCGATTCACATAATCTAATGAACTCTCCAGCAATAGCTCCATCCAATGTCGAATATCACATAAGAGATTACCTAAATCCACATGCTCCTTCACCTGATTAATAATTATACATAGCTCCTGATTATCTCCTTCAAACCAAATCTTACGCCATCCTCTTATCCAAGTTTGCTGCAATGCTATAAGAAAACTTAAGGCTTCTCCTTCTAATGATGTTTGCGTCTTTTGAAGTTGAACAGAACCAGCTCCCAAGAAGCCTCCCTTTTCATCTCTTAATATCCAACCAACACCAGCCAAGTTATTCCCCGACTTAGCACTATAATCAAAGTTACATTTGATCCATTCTCTTGGTGGAGGTTCCCATTTAGAAGACTTAATAATCAGTGGTAAAGCCCTTGTTCTACCATGTATAACGCTCCTATACCATTCCATGTTAGCATCAGTAGCTCTTCTTACATCTTCAATAGGATGAACGTTCCTTTTATTAAAGATAAATTCATTTCTTGACTTCCATATTATCCATAAAAGCCAGAAACCCAATAGCCGATTACTCTCATTCTCTGCCACTGATCTCATAAATCCAAAAACACCTCGTAGTTTTTTTGGAGGGAAGTAACATTTTCTGTCTTTTATTTTAGAGAGAAGGCATTTTAACATTTTCTGTCTTGTTTCTTTTAAACGCATCTTATGCGTTTGCGTCTACATTTCCCAAACAGCCAACCGCCCAAGGCAACTTGAGGTCCAACCCCAAGAGCTTGCTCTGCTTGTGTTCAATGCTTCTAACCATATGCCATTATAGAAGTTGGATAATTACGATAAATACTGAAGTAACTATATAGAAACTAGTGCTCAATCTCAACACCATTCAAAACATCATATCAACTAAACAAACACGTGAACAAGAACACCAAGGAGAATTAAAAAATTACTACCGTCTAACTAATTTGACGGCCTAAGAGCATCTCCAATATTCACCTCTATAATTTTCTCTAAAATAGAGATCTCTATTATAGAAGTAAAAATGTTCCAATGTATGCCTCTATAATAGAGTTTCTCTATTTTAGAGAAAAATATAGAGGAAAGTTATTTTTTGCCTCTATATTTAGAGGTGAAAATATCATATCTCTATATTTTCCTCTATAAATAGAGGAACTCTATTATAGAGGCATACATTGGAGCATTTTCACCTCTATAATAGAGTTTCTCTATTTTAAGGGAAAATATAGAGATAGAAATAGAGGTGGGTTGGAGATGGTCTAACATTAAATAAGAAGACCTCAATAAATGGGGAAACTAAATAAACACCATTTACTTCCCCCCCCCCCCCAAAGATTGTACGAAAACAAATACTCCCTCTATATTTGAAAGGTTGACGATGTTGTAAAGTTTGAACAACTCGGATTTTAATATCTTAGCTTATGTTTTATTTTTATAACAAAATGCATTAAGCACAGCACACTTTGCAACATCAACTTTTTAAATACAATAAAAAGTAAAAGTAAAACACCAATTATTCAAATCCAAAGTGAGTAAGACAACAAGCATATCAAGTAAATCACCAAACCAGATTTTGACGATCCTAAACCGCACAAGCTTCATCCATGAGCCGACATTATTTCGGTGAGATTCACGGAGCCGAAGCAGCATCCGACAGTAAGATTCCACTGATCTGGATAATGGAGATATTGTTAGTAACTTCTTCTAGGGACGTGACGAAGGAGGAATCAATTAGACCTCCGCCTTCGCTACCGAACCCGACCTTGCCGCCTTTCAGATCCGTTATATTGACGAACCCGGTCACGGACCCGACCTCAACGCCTATATTGACGAACTCGGTGGTTACGGGAGAAGGTCCGGTGGCTAGTAAGAGAGTGGGGGCGAGAGCTGAGGCGCCTTGGAGCTGGTGGAGTTCCTTGGCGCCAAAGTATTCGAGGAGGACGTGGAGGGAGAGGATTTTTCTGAGAGTCGAGACTGTGTAGCCTTTAGAGGTTAAGGCGTACATGGCGGCGTTGTCGACGGCGCAGACGGTTATGGGGGTTCTCCGGTTTATTTCGTCGGCGAGGTGAGTTCGGGTTAGGTAATGGTTGAAGGACGAGAAAGAAGGGTGTTTTGCTAAGAGGCGCGTGACGTCGTGCGCGTGGGTTTCGCCGGCGGGTAGGAGGATGAGGAGAGGGAGAATGTAGGAGATAATTACATGTCCCATCTTCTCGGCCATGTGGAGATGAATTGAGTGGAAACTGGGGGTTTTTCTTTTGAGACGGTGAGCTCTGAGTTTTAGAACTAAAGGGAAAAATGACGATCGTGTATTTATATGGACTTTGAATGTCATTAAAATAAACTATTGTGCCATTGAGTATTTATTTAATATTTTTATTGGGAATTTGTGATATCTAAAAAAACATTTAAATTGCTGCCATGCTTTCAGTACTATTCTTTACAAAACTTTAGTTTTCTGAACAGAATTCTATTTTAATTTTAGTTTGTATATCAGTTTGGTCTTAAAATAAATATTTAAGCTTTATTATAGTTAAAATTATTAAGTTTTAAAAATAAAATATATTCATTTCATCAAATTTTTTTAATGAGAAATACCCTAGGATAACACTAAAAGAAGTTTTGGGCACAAATATAGATTCTAAGAAGGGCAATTGTCAATAATAGCATCTTTTGAAGTTTATGTCTCAAAAAAGACACTAGAAGGAGAAAGTCACAAAAATAACATTTATTAAAGGGTAAAATATCTCTAATACCATTGGTTTAAAATTAAATAAACAAATAAAAATAAATAAAAATAAATAAAATAAAAATAAAAAAATGAAAAAAAGAAATTATTTTTATAGTTTCAGATTCGAAATTTTTATAATTTTTTTTTGAATTTTTTTTTTATTTTTTTTCAAATTTTCTTTTTATAATTTAAAAATATTTTTTGAAACTGTTTTTAAAATTTTTATTTTTTATTTTAGTATTTATTTTTTATAAAACTTTAAATCCTAATTCCAAAACCCCACCCCTTAACTCTAAACCCTAAGGTTTGAATTAATTAACCCAAGGGGTATAAGTGTATATTTACCTCTTTAATGAAACCTATTTTTGTGACTTTGAGCCTTGAGTGCTACTTTGGAACAAAAACTTGGTTTAGTGCTATCCTAGTCTTTTTCTCTTCTAGGAATTAAAAGACCAAAATGTTTTAATAAAAAGGTAAATATACATTTATACTCATAGATTTAACTAATTCAAACTTTAGGGTTTAGAGTTAAGGGGTGGAGATTTGGGATTGAGATTTAAAGTTTTATAAAATAAAAAATAAATTTTAAAAAATTGAAAATAAAAATTTTTAAAATAGTTTCAAAAAGTATTTTTGAATTACAAAAAAAATTAAAAAACAAAATTTCGAAAAAAGTTTCAAAAAAACTTTTATAAAAATTTTTAATTTGAAAACATATAATCTAAAACTATAATTTATTTATTTTTTATTTTTTATATATATCTAGGGTATGAATGTCATTTTACCTATTAAATAAAATATTTTGGTTATTTTCCTCCTTTTAATATATTTTTGTGACCAAAACTTGAAAATAGTCTATTTAAGAGAATTATCCGATAAAAGTTAATTTCATATAACATTTTATTTTAATAAGATATATATTAAATTATTGAAAAATCTAGTACATACATACAATAAAAATGAAGCCTTAATATATATGAAATCATTTTTTATTCATTTGACTTAATGATTTTAAATATTATCGAGTAACGCATGCAATAGAAAACAAACCTTTCACTACAACGAAATAATCTATTATTCATTTGACTTATTGCTTTTAAATAGTGGCATGGAGTAACACATGCATAAAATAAATATTCAATTAAAATATTATGAAATAATTTATTATTCATTTGAGTTATTGATTTTAAATAATTTGGTGTAACAAACGAATAAAAATGTATTATGTTGCACCAAAAAAAAATGTATTATGTATCTAAATTTTTTCTTTTATCCAAATGTCAGGGCAACGAAAAAAATGCCATGTGGAAAGCGTATCATTCTTCATAAATTAAGCCATCTGAAACTCGTTACTCCAATAGTGATAAATATTAAGACTGTTTCACAAGTACACAATCTTCTTCTCTGTCAGTGATTAATTAGAATCATAGTTCGAGTTGTAATTTGTTTAAAAAATATTGTAAAAAGAACATTTTATTTGTTCCTTAAAAAATCGACAAAAAAAAAATTGTTCCTTGAAAAGCTATGATTAATCGATGGGAGGAACTGGTTGACCCAAGGTATTGATCAAGATCCACATGGATGGTCATGAAATGTTAGGATGGTATGCCACTGAAGTAACTATATACTAGAAACTAGTGCTCAATCTCAACACCATTCTTTTTTTTTTTTTTTTTTTTTTGAAACACAACTTTCATTAAAACTTAACTTCAAGGACTACAAAGGAAAGAGGGAATTAGACATCCTCTTGAAGACAAATCATAAACTAAAATGGAAAATGATATCAAACCGGATAAGTCTCCATATGAAGTTGACAGCGAATTCAAAACAAAGTCTGAATGCGTCGAAGAAGCTACAACAAAGTCGGATAGCTGAGAAATAGTCACAAGTGACGTTGAAGGACAACCCTCACCAACGAGAAAAACCGAAGTAGTCTCGATTGCACTTTCTGGCCCCGTACAGACCGCTACGCAAAGTAACAAACCGGTGAGTAAGTTGAAACAAGGACTCAGCAGAGAATCCGAGAGAGCATCTCCGTTCATAGAAGGGAGGCATAGTTGTGAAAAACTCTCTTCGTTTGAGGAGGATCAATCTCAACACCATTCATTACATCATATCAACTAAACAACACGTGAACAAGAACACCGAAGAACCAAAAAAAAATGCCGACTAATTATTTTGAAGCCGAATCATTAAATAAGAAAACCTCTGTAATAGGGGAAATCATGATTTTAAAAATGGATCTAGACAGAAAATCCCTTCAAAGCGACAATCAAGATTGTATTGGTTTTGAGTTTTAGAAGGTCTTCTTAACTTAATCCTTTGATTGTGATTGACGTTAGTCAACTTCAGAAGTTCTTCTCAACCCTTTTAACGAGTTGAGTTTGTGTTGTTGCTGCTTCGCCATGTCTCCTGTTATTTATTGTTCGCCACATATGAGATGGGCTGTGGCTTAAAAGCAATATCAGCTCCAGAAGTTCTTCGGTCTACAAAAATCTGGTTAATTAATGTATGAGCCTAATCAGAGTATTCCAATATGTTAATATATTAAAGTTTTGATATTGATTATTGTGTATTTGTGTAAATCTAATTATTTTCCATTTGTACAATTTGTTTACTAATTTTTTATTTCTTGATTGTTGAAATCTCGTATTTTATATTTTAAATAGCAAATGATAACATTAATATTTAATGTGTACATAAAAAGAAGAAAGTCTATATATATGTTCACAGATTCACATCATCACACGGTCTATATGTTCACAGATTCACATCATCACATGCATCAAATGGCAAAAAGAAAACTCCTTCCCATCATCGCATTTACTGAACGTGTTGAAAAATGGCCATCGAAACAAATGGGTTAAAGTGAATCAATCTATCGTCAACCTAGTTTGACATTTTTAACAAAATTTTTTCAACTGGCATTTCATTTATCATTTTTAACAATTAGTGATAAATGAGGTCTTATAAATTAGTGATAACTAATACGTACATTGCATATATCTTGTAAGTTTTGCACCAAATTTCAAACCAAGGCGACCTGCAAATATATATTTATAAACTGACATGAAGCTGGTTTAACCGGTAAGTTTTGAACCGGATTTACCAAATTTCAAACAAAGTCTGTATCAACATTCACCCGAGAGTCAACATATATCAATCCATTATATGGTAAACTTATCAAGAAAACGAATATAATAAGAAAATTGATTATAGAAACAAATAAAAGTTTGGTGAAATGAAGAAAAAAACATCTCATTGAGATATTATCCAACTAATTAGCTAGTCTGTAATAAATTAATGTATTGTGTATATCCAGGTCAAATATTGTGTTCAGCCACTAGCAATAACTGTGAGCAAATGATAAATGTTAAAAACCGCTAAACTGTAAGTAATCATCTTATATAAGATTATTGTTTAGACGGACGTCTAGACCAGTTTTTTATATATCTATATTTTTAAAAATCGTTTTAGAAACATCTTTACAGTTAAATTCCATTTGCGATTTGATATTTAGTACACTGTAACATATTTATTAAAAAAGTATCATAAAACAAGTTTATATTTTCTAACTGTAACACTATTTTAACATTGCTAACTTTAAGTTTAGTTTATAAAAGTTTATTATCTGAAAAACAACAAGAAAGAAAAATTAGTAAAAATTGATAATTTATTAGTAATTTTACTAAACCTTTAGTAACATTTCTTATACATTAAGGCTGTGATTATTTTGGAATCTTATCAGGAAAACGAATATATTAAGAAATAAATAAAATAAAATAAGGTATTTTGAGAATTGACCTATAAAAATATTTGTTTCTTTATAATGAAATATTTATTCTCCTTAAACACACAGTCCAAGTCTTTAAAGAGATCCCCTCTGCTTTTTTTAATTACATAGGAGAGGCAGACAGGGAAGCGAAGGTGTTCTTGTCGACGAGAGAAAAAGAGAAGATCTTTTTTTTTGTAAGAAAAATCTCAAATGTCTTTAGGCTACGCAGAGAAACTATCTTTCATCGAAGATGTTGGTCAAGTGGGCATGGCTGAATTCTTCGACTCATCTCATGTTCTGCAATGCAAGGTCTCTCCTCCTGGGTTTTCCAGGGTTTAATACGTTGATTGATCGTTATATCAACCCTAGATTGTTTTGGTTTCTGGAAAAGTTTGATCCTTAGCGTGTGTTCTGTCCTAGTATTTTAGGTTTTAGAGCACTTGTTGTTTTTGTGGACTTGCATTAATTTAATTGAAGAATTGAAATCGGGTTATAAGTTATAACAAGCGTCTTGAGATGATCTAGGTTATAATGTGGCTGATTTGTGTTTATTGATTATGTGTGAGATATGTTTTTTTGAAACAAGATTTGTATGGAGAATTTGCATTAATAGTTTGGGGTGTGATATAGATATGGTTTGCTATATTTTAGCTTTAAATTTGGTTATTTACTGTCTGATTTTGTTTGCAGATTGAAGAACTTGCTAAGATGATTCAAAAGGTTTGGATCTGTGGACTCTCTTTTGTATACCTATTGGTTGCTTTTTTGCATGTTTCTCTTTGTTGTCTCTTAAGTATATTCAAGAAGGTGGTTTAATGTTTGCAGAGTAAGCATCTAGTGGTGTTTACAGGTGCAGGCATCTCAACTTCTTGTGGTATACCTGATTTCAGAGGCCCCAAAGGCATTTGGACTTTGCAGGTCTGTTATGTTTTATTCAGCTTGTTATCATCATTGCTTAGAACTTACACTTGTTGTGATTCATGTTTATTGGTTTTCAGCGCGAGGGCAAAGATCTACCAAAAGCATCTCTGCCGTTTCATCGTGCAATGCCGAGCATGACTCATATGGCTTTGGTTGAATTAGAAAAAGCTGGCATTTTAAAGTTTGTCATCAGTCAGGTAAATCCTTCTTCTTTCGTCTTTACTTAATGACTGATCACTGAAAGGATCTTGTTTTTATATTATTATTAGAATGTGGACGGCTTGCATCTTCGATCTGGGATACCAAGAGAGAAGCTCTCTGAACTGCATGGAGACTCTTTTATGGAGATGTGCCCATCATGTGGAGCTGAGTAAGACCAACATACATATGCTGTTGCCTCTCTCTTAGACAGTCATTAGACCATCAATGGTAACAGCCTTTCTGAACTTTTCTGAAGGTACCTGCGTGATTTTGAGGTGGAAACTATTGGATTAAAAGAGACCTCGAGAAAGTGCTCTAATGCAAAGTGTGGTGCTAAACTCAAAGATACGGTCTTAGATTGGGAGGTGAGTTTTCGTTGCCTTTCTAAATACAAACGCTTTGTCCTCATTCTCAACCTTGTAGGTTAAGACTTTTAAATAGCTAAATATCAATCTTGCTTCTTTCTTTCTATGGCAGGATGCTTTGCCTCCAAAAGAGATTGATCCTGCAGAGAAACATTGCAAAATGGCTGATCTTGTACTATGTTTGGGTACCAGGTAATTAATGACTCATAAGAACTCTCATGTTTAGATCATTTAGCCAAGTAACTAAACACCCTAATATCTTGATTATCCTGTGTTTTGCTTGTTTTATAAGCCTTACTCCTTTTTGCAGTTTGCAGATAACCCCTGCTTGCAACTTGCCTCTCAAGTGTCTCAGGGGTGGAGGCAAGATCGTCATTGTTAATCTTCAGGTAAACTATCTCTGGACAGTGTTCACTATAAAGCCTTCATAGTTTCTTTGGAATGTGTTTTTATGGGCTGTGTAGTGTTGTTTGATCGGAAACTGTAGACTAATGGTATGCGTCGTTACAGAAAACCCCAAAGGACAAGAAAGCAGACGTAGTGATTCACGGTTTTGTTGATAAGGTAAGATTTCACCTCTTTATATGTATAATAGATATTTTCTAAAATTGTAGCCAAAAAGTGAAGTATATAGTAGATTACCTCTTTACTGTGCTCAAAGTTTGTTTTATTGATCTCTTTTCCCTTCATTATTCTTTTGATGTGCAGGTGGTTGCAGGGGTCATGGAAACTCTCAACATGCAGATTCCTCCATATGTCAGAATAGATCTTTTCCAGATAATACTAAACCAATCCTTAAGCAGAGGTCTAATAGCTACCAAATATTTGATCCTGAATCTTTAGTCTAACTCGCTTGTCTAGTCTTCACTCACATGTTTTCATTTCTGTTTACAGATGAGAGGTACATTAACTGGACACTTCGTGTTGCAAGTGTTCATGGATTAACTTCTCAGCTACCCTTCATCGAATCAGTTGAGGTGATGTGTTAAAAACTACTATATCTCCTTAAGATATAGTGTGAGCGTTTCTGATTCGTTTCATTTGTGAACCAGGTCTCCTTCTCAGACAACCATAACTTCAAAGATGCAGTTCTCGATGAGCAGCCGTTTATCATAAAAAGGTATCAAACACCTTTCTTCAGAGTCCATTTTCTTGTCTTATGTCTCATTTATAACATGTCTTCTTTCATACAGGAGAACAACGGAAACCGAGACATTTGACATATTCTTGAAAATCAACTACAGTGAGGGTTGTGACTGTCTCTCCACCAAAATTACCATTCCCTTCAAATATGAGGTTAGTTAAGACACATACTATTCGATAAAGCTCTTTCTTATATTTTGATTTTATCAGCATTTTTCGAATAACTTATGTAGGTTTCAACGGAAGAGCATGAGGAGGAGACTATTGACAAGGAGGCTGTGCTGCAAAGCCTGAGAGAGAAAGCAGTTGAAGAGTCCAGCTGCGGGCAAAGCGGTGTGGTCGAGAGAAGATTTGTTTCTGAGCCGAGAAGTGAAACCATTGTGTATGCAACTGTGACCAATCTCAGGACGTTCCATTGTCAACAATCTGTGCTTGCTAATGGAGACCTCAAATGGAAGATGGAAGGTTCTGGAACAACGTCTCGTAAACGTTCTAGAACCGGGAAACGAAAGCCAAGGGCATAGGAAGAAGAAGAAGAAAGATCTTTCTTTGTGTATAAACAAGTAAATGACCTCTTAAGTCTAACCAAAAAATTGGGAATATGGAAAGTTATCGGCGTTTATAAGGGCTGAGTGAATTTTGTGTGCTTTTACCCACACTCGGTTCTCTTAAACCGGAATTAGCCAGGGGTTTAGGCTAAACTTTGTTTTAAGTAGCTATTGTAACTTTGACATGTATTCGGTTTGCTTTCGATTTGATCGGATGTAAAATTATTACAGAAGTTACAATATAATCTAGAAATTGTCAGTTTTTTTGTGTGAAAAGTTATAGATACACGCAGAGAAACAAAACACAGTTACTTCTTTAAAGATCATAATGAAGAGGAGAGTGTCATTGACAGTATCTAGCGGGAGTAAGTCACGTGATGACTGACGACATGCACATGACCGAGGCATCAACTAAAATGTATTATTAGCTATCTCATGCATGTGCGCATTTTTGAAACTGACGTGTATCTCCCCTGTATTGGCTGAGGGGTATGCTCCTTTAATTTGAATTTCATGGGTAAAATAGTCAATGTTCAAAGCCAGTCTCTTTTCCCGAGGCGGCAACAGACAAAACCAGACCCAATCTCTCAAGCAAGCTCAGATTCTGTGGTAATAAAGAAGTCGAAGACACAAAGGAGTTGGGTGATCAATGCTGTTTTCTTTCGTCTATCAATGGACTCACATTACTCGCTTAGTCGACTCATTCTAGTCTCCTTCTGCTTGCTCTGCTTCTTCGCCGGAGATTCATCGGCGACGAGGGCTGGTTTCTTCTACACTAGACACAGAGGACGATGCACTCCGCAGTAACTAATCAAAACCTCTCTTCCCTCCGAGAAAGATACTACTCATTCTGACTCTTTGTGGTTCGTGTTTACAGGTATTGGAGCAGCAGGAGGGAGGCATGGCCGAGGATGGTGCCGGAGAGATCGACGGTGGAGAAAATGTTCGGGGTGATGGTGGCGAAAGAGCGTTGGAGATCTGATCTGACGCTGGTGGAATCAACGGCTAGGAACGATGAAGAAGGGAATGCGTACGGTGCGTTGCTGAAGCAGGGGATCGCTGCTCTGCTCAACTCTTACGCGAGGAGAAGCTTTTCTTATGCGCCGTGGGAGGTGAAGACGATGCTCATTCAGGCTATGATCTCGGAGCCGGCTGCTCGCCGGCAAGCGCAAAAGTTCAAATCCGCTAACGTAGCTTGTGACTAACCTCGAGAATCAGATCAAAAGATTAGTAGTAGTACACTTTGTTGTACTTGTTGCTCGGTGTGTGTTATTGTGGTGTTGCCTTGGTGGATACGTATTCGTTCTTGTTAAATCTTGAACTCAAATGAATCTAATGAGAAAAATTTAATATGATTACATCTGTTTAACACATTATTTGAATGGCTTGTGTAGTAATAATACTGATCTGGTGAAGTAAATAATCCTCTCAGCTTTTGTCATGTGAGCTCAGTGTAAAGTTGGTGTTGTCTGATGTAATCTATCACTCCATCTTCAGTCAAGTACTTAACCGACAACCCTCGCGAAATGCATTGTCTGTAAGAAGATGAGATATAAGCAAGAGAAGCAACTTTTTTATTTTGGGTGAAATGGAATGTTCTTGAGGAGGATAAATAAACATCAGACTACCTTAATCTACTTGAGCTAATCTGATTAGGAACAAAATTGTTGACGGTTCTGATGTTATCCTGCAAAAGAAACCGTATTACATCATTTGACTGATTGATACAGCGAACCAAGAAACTTAGTAATACTTACACGGGTTTCGTATAAGACTCTGTCACCAAAGATCATGTTTTCAACATCTTGTCCTTCTCTACGGATGCATACAATCCCATAGTCTTTACAAATACTCCTTACCTTCAAAACACACAATGTTGATAATGAAGCATATATGCGAGTAGAATCGATAAAACATGCTGCTTTGGCTATACTGCCTTGGTTTACCTACCTGTTCAGGGATCCAAACACCGGGAGAGCAGAAAGATTCCAATAGATCCGAGCCACATAGTAGCATGACTTTGAGAGATTCTAGCATTAGTAACCACACACTATAGATTTTAGCTTGAAAGTTGCTTAGTAACTAGCAATTACCCAAAAATGTAATGAGAGACTAAAGACCATATAGGATGATATTTTTGAAGTCATCTTACCCTCGGGTACACGTATATTGTTTGTAAGGAAAGTCTTGACCCTTGATAAAACCACCAAACTCCGTTGGTAGCTGTCTTGGGATGCCTGTATAAACAGCTTTGTAAGGACACAACGCTTTGTTTCTCTAAAAGAACTTATCAAAAGCTTTTGAGGGAGAGAGAGGGAAAGATAGAGTACCTCCCACGGATCAACCATTATAAAGTCGGAGCTTTTGCAAGCTAGATTACACATCTCTAAACGATGCTCTGCGGATAAAAGTCCCTACACAGAACCTGATTACTTTATTATATCTCAAGGAGATAAACAGTAAACAGAAGAACCTTTAGAAGCTAAAAAGGAAGAAGTTCATAGTTTCATGTTCCATTAGCATTTGACTTAGAAAACCATGAGTCATAATTGAAAGAAGCTAAGATTCTCAAGTTTGCAAAAATCATACCTCCTTCTTGTATGCATCATTTACAGGAGACATGTAGCCTCCAAGAACATGAAATCCCTCAGAGTGTAATGCATCTCTCGCCAGCTCTAAACAAGAAACAAATAACTTATCGGTTCAAAGGAGAAAAGGTCGCAGCAAGCAAGATCATTCGACCAGACAAGCACCAACATGAATATTAACAAACAAAGCTAATAGAATAACACAAGTCAGATAATGTAGGATTGTTTCACTGTTCAGAACAAGGCATAATCTAACGTACTTTAAACTAATAAACAGTGTCCCAGTGAAACCACCAGTCATATACTGTTTCATAATGCCTAACAAATGTTCGAATTTGAAGTCCATTGATAAGCATAGAACTCTAGAGCTGTTGTTCTTGTAAGAACTCTCACCAAACATGCGTAAATGCATGAACGTAGGAGGATTGAAACTCCCAGTTGCCACAAGCACTACACAAGTTTTATCCCTGTTACAGACAAAACGATCGAAAAGGATCTATACACAGAAATTTACAACGAATTTGGTGACAATCTCATCAACATAAGTAACTAAATGGATCAGTTAATTTTAATTCAACTGAGAGAAAATTGAAATGACAAAAAAAGAAGGTGAAATCAATTAAAAAGCAGCTTTGAAATTTACTTAGGTTGTGATCCGATAGTTAGTTTATCCACTGGTAGAGAGACATCCATTAGAACTGATATGATGATCGAATCTTAGCCTGTAACGATCGATCACTCCGGCGAGTAGATGAATAAAGGATAGATCCAAAACGGCGTCGTCTTACATATACGACGGCGTTTTACTTGAGTTAAAACGCACCGTTTTTGCATTTCGCGAGGGTTTCTGTAGTATTTTTATTTTTTTTTATTTTTTTCGTTGTGGTTAAAAATATAATAATCTTTTAAAGGGGGAAATCGAATCATTATCCCCAAAATTTTGAAATTCGAATCCGCGCTTACTAGTCTCTCTCACTCGATCTCGAGGGCTAGGTCGTCGGCGATGTTTTCCGGCAGAGAGAATCCGACGGCGAATTTAGTAAATAGGCAGAATCTTTTCGTTCAGATCTTCGAGAGGAAGAGGCGAATCGTCGAGAAGGTCAAGCAACAAGTAGATCTTTTTGACGACCATTTAGCCTCCAAGTGCCTACTCGCCGGAGTCTCCCCTCCGTCGTGGCTCTGGCCTCCTTCTATACCTTCCGAAACTTCCGGTAGTACTTCCTTCCTGCTCAATTTCATTGTTTTCGAGTACTGGTTAGTGTGGGATTGATGCTGCGAAGTTGTTTTGGTACTTAAAAGCGAAAAGGATTGAATGTTTGAAAGGCTAATTAGCGTAATTTGATGTTGAATTACTGTGATAGGAAAGGGTTTAGTAAGATAATAAACGGTGTTAGGGTCCGTCCCTAAGCATCATTTGATATTTTGATGTTGAATATACTATGATAGGTTTTAGGTACACTCAAAAGCATTATCTTGTTGAAACTAGTATCAATTTCCATCGGTTATATATGTGTTTCAGTGACGGTTGAAGGGAAGAGTTTCTGTTTGTTGTTCTTATTTTGATGTTTGTTTTTATGTGTACAGAGTTGAATAAGGAGGAGATCATCTCTGGACTCCTCTTTCCTCAATCAAGACCTTCCTTCATTTGTCCTAGCGGCCGTCTCTTTCCGTATCAGCCTCCCGTCAGTTTTCTAGCTGACAGTGTAGCAAGACAAGACCTGACGTCTGTGGGAAACAACGCTTTGGAAGAGCAGTTGTTTGAAGAAGAACAACAACACCACCACCTCTCACACAACTTAGTCAGACGCGTTTCAGATCATTCGCACGAACAGGATGATGGTACTGCATTTCCTAGAGATGTCCATGAGGAGGAACCGTTGCCAGAAAGTGTCTCAAGCGGTTGCAGAGAGAATCAAAGTTGTCCGTCTCGTGGACACAGTCAGAATCAGAGAGTTGTAAATAGCCTTGGTGCTACATCTCCTGGACGTAGCCAAGGGAAAATGGTTCCTGAAAGTGTCTCAACTACTGGTTGTGAGCGGAAACTATCAACTCTCGGATATTGTCAACATGAAACTGAACCAGACACTTGCTTTGACCCTGGACTACCAGTACCGCTTGAGAAGATTCAGAGATCGAAGTCACGTCAAAAAGATTTCGAGCGTCGGAGTAGTGCCAAAGCTTCCAGAAGCCGTTCAAACTATAGAAATGAGCTCAAACCTTCTCCAGGTGGAAATATAGGCCCTGAGATTGCTTCGTTAAGGTCCGACAGTGTTAGGGAAACAAATTTATTTGAGCATGATGAGAATGATGAAGGTTGTCCCGATGAAGTAGAGGACAGCAATTCTCAAGGTAAAGGAGGGGGTCAGTGTATTAAGTTTAGCTTATCTACAGAGTCGTCAACCCCACATCAGAAAGTGGTTCCTTTGCAAACAGCTACCAGTGGAGATACTTCTGCTTCTATTGTACCAAAATCTCTAAGCGAGTCTGGTCATGTGAATGAAATGGATGTATTACAGACCATTGAGACAATTGATGAAGTGCCTGTTAAAGTAGATGAGCAAGTGGATGATCCCCACAGCAGAAGTTGCAATGAAACAGCTTATCTCGATGGAGGTACAAGATCTAAAAGCTCAAGCCATGATAGATCCAACAGGGAACATCAAAAGTCTAGCAACTCTGTTTCGGGTAGCATTTCGTCAAGAAATTCAGATCCCTCTCACAGGGCGGATGATGGAGTAGAATTACCCCATGTAATACCTCTCACTAATGAAGATTCTAGGCTGACAGATGCTGGAACGAGACTCTTTCAGTCTGAAATTAAAACAAGATCCAGCAGCAATGCACGGAGAAATAAATCCAAGACTGGGCATTCAGGCTCTGTTAAGTCTTCTTCAGTTGACCTGGAGCCAAGACATTCGATTTCATCACTGCAAGGTGGCGATGCAACGGAGTCACTGATTCCCTCGACTATTGATGTTGAAGGTTTGGTAGTTGTAAATATTACCAGCGACGATCAAGCAAAAGAAAAGGGTGAAGGTGTAAAAGTGTCACTGGTTCCCTCTATAGTCGATGTTGAAGGTGGTAATTCTGGAGGAATTAGATCTAAGACCCAGCATTCAGGCTCTCTTGAGTCTTCTTCAGTTGACATGGAACCAAGACATTCAGTTTCATTACTGCAAGGCCGAGAAGTAAAGGAATCGATCATTCCCTCTTCTATTGATGTTGAAAGATTAGTAAATGAAGATATGACCAGCAATGATCAATCAAAAGAAAAGGGTGAATGTGTAAAGGAGTCAATGATTCCCTCGACTATTGATGTTGAAGGTTTAGCAGTGGAAGATATCACCAGGGGCAATCAATTAAAAGGAAAGGGTAAATGTGTTGACACTAACATATGTTCAAGTGCTGGAAGGATCAGCCAAACTGGCGTATCCACAGATGAGACGACACTTGCGAGTGCAATTGAAAACTCTATACCCAAGACCGAGCTTTTGGGATTTGTTGATTCCTCTTCAGCTAAACTGCAGTGGAGACACTCAGTAATGCAATCAGACGATGAAAGTGTATTGTTGAAGCCCGTTACTGATACTGGTGAAGCTTTATTAATGGAGGAAGATAAGGCTGGGGAATCAACTGAAGTTAGCGGTATCTCAAAATCTAGAAGTTTAAGCCAAACTGACATCACGGTAGTTGAGCAAGTGGTGGTTGAATCTATTCTTCAAGGAAGTGGTACCCCAGAAGACATGGCTGACCATTCTAAAAAATGGGATACTGGTTTTGTGTCCAAGGAAGAGCAGTCACAGGGTTCATTGACCAAAGCAGGGAGTAACCAGTGCCATGGGATAGTAAGTAGGCCAAGAAGCTTAGCAACTGAAGAGAAATCAGCAAATGAATATAAGGATCTTTCTATTGACTCTGATCGTAAATCAACTGAGGAACAGCTTAAAGTTAGAGCAGGAAACGCATCACTGAGAACGCATGATCTCCCTGACTTTATGAAGCCTGAATCACACTGTTTTGATGATACTGGAGAACGCAGCTTCGATGACATTCCAATGAACAGTCGAGAAAAAACTACAATGGAGAAGGTCCTAACACCAGCATCTGCTGCAAGGATGTCAGATGTTCCATCTCTCACTGATTCTGAGGTAAATCTTTCGGCAGACAACGAAATGCACGACACTGAAGATCATAATGGCTTAGAAAAAGAAACGGTATCAGAAACGGAATCGCCTACAAGCCATTGTGGCGTAAGAGTGAGAGAAAATGAACCTCCAGAGTCAAATACATCCGCTGGTCAGATAGATGCATTGAAAAAGAGACCTCAACTTGGAATATCCTCGGACCAAGGTGTTTCCCAGTTTAATAGAAATATAGCATGCACAGAAACAGGTGAATCTCATGGTCTAGAGGGCTCTATACAGAATCTTTTCTGCTCTAGCTCCCTTATGGAGGGTTCACAACTGCAGAATAAGCGGAGAAGAACCCTGTACAAAGTAACTAGTAGAGAGCCTTCGTCAAACCCAGTGGTGAATGTTCTTTTCTATGTCTTAGGATAGTTCATTATATGAGAGTTTTAAACTAGTTCGTGCTTCCAAATGTAACTAAAATGCTTTTTGAATCATGGGTTTTTATATATTGCAGGGAGACATTCTGGACTCAGATTCTGTTAGGGAAACAGTACATCATAGTGAGGAAGCCGCAAGTCACAACCTCAATCAATACGATGTAGAGTTGCAAAAGATAATTGGATCTGCATCTTCAGATCATTATGAAGTTGAGTTACAAAAGATGATTGGATCTGCATCGTCGGCTGAGTTACGATTTGGAGAGGTATGTGCTGTATTTCTCATTCTTCTTAAGTTTGTCTTGTAATTAGTAGCATTTCTCTCTTGAAAATAAGTGTAGCCTCTCAGTCTGTGTTTTAAATGGCGCATGGCGATCCAAGGCGATAAGGTGTGTGCCTTGCGCCTTGCGCCATGGCGCAAGAAAGCGCTCGCCTTGAAGACCCACTTGAAGACTACGTTAGTTATGTATCCGTGCGTAATATACAAATTTCATTCACGTGATTTTGCCTTTATTAAATAGTTTTTATCAGAAGAAAGCCCCATGAGATTAGAGAAGAGAGTACGTACTAACCTTATGCAAAACACAGTCCGTGAGATCCATGTTTTGTTAAGTTTTTAACTTTGCTTTTCTACAAGAGCAAGCTAGGGTTTTGATAAGTTTTTAGACGTTTGGTTTTAAGTTTGGTTTAAGGTTGGTCCATTTATTAAGTTAGGGTTTCTACGTGGTTTAGTATCGGTTAACGTCATCGTCTCCATAGCTCGCCTTTGCGTTGCCTTTTAAGGCACCGCCTTATGACCAATGCGCACTTGGCGAGCGCCTTACGGAACCCACCCTCGCCTAGGAGGTACATGGCGATGGAGCCGTCGCCTGAGTGCGCCTCGCGCCATGGCGCAAAAGGCGAGCGCCATTTTAAACACAGCTCTCAGTTTAGAACTATATCATTACCTACTCTAAAGGAAATAGACAGTTATTCTTCACCTGAATATATAAAGCTATTAACCATAAAAATTATCGGCAAAAATCTGAAATCCTATTCAATATTATCAGCTTTTCTGTGCTCGTATTTGCGTGTCTTTGTTGGTATGACTCCATTGCCAATATTAAACGACACAAATATTAAGCTGAGAGTTTGCATAACATTAACTCAAAACGGATATTTACAGGATTACTTATTCAAGGAAGCTGAATTGATGAGTCCTGCCTCGCTTTCCTTCAGACCAGAACAGAGTGTAGACAGGAGTCTTATTGCTCCAAATCAGGGACTTAAAACAGAAAATGTGGACTTTCTGCCATTTGCTGGAGAAACCTCTCACCCATTTGCTAGTGGCGTTGTACGTAGTTCAGATTGTTCTCCTTGTTTGTCACCCTTGGGTTTGACAGGCGCAGACGATGGAAGCCCCCCTGTTTTGGAGGGCTTTATAGTCCAAACGGATGATGAAAGTCAAAGCGGTTCCAAAAACCAGATAAAACTTGACAGCTTCGAATTTCCAGGAACTACAGCAGAAAGTGCAACCATCATAGAGCAGATTCGCAAGTCTGCTTGCAGGATCACTCCCTCACTAGATCCAGCTAAAATATTCAAGTTCAATGAGAAACTGGATTTGGATCAGTCCGTTTCAACTGAACTTTTTGATGGCATGTTTTTCAGTCAGAATTTGGAGGGTAGCTCTGTCTTTCATAACTTGGGGGTTAACAATGACTATACAGGAAATTTGTACACTAGCTGTCTGCCCTTTTCTGGTGCTGGCTCATCTGCTGATGCTAGGAACCTTCTTACGTCTCCAAATGGGAAGTTGTGGTATAGAAGTTTGCAAAAGTCTGCCAGTTCAGAGAAGCAGGGCATTCAGACACCAGACCTACCTTGCATTAGCGAAGAGAATGAGAACGTGGATGAGGAGCCTGAAAACCTATGCGCTAACACTCCAAAGTCGATGAGGTCAGCGAATCGACGAAGTTCAATTCCAGACCTTCCTTGCATAGCTGAAGAGAATGAGAAAGAAGATGAGATATTAGAAGCTGTCAGTCAAGTATCTGATGGTTCCAAAAGTGGGAATGCCTCTGCTGAAAAGAAGCCTCTTGCTGATGTTGATGAAGAAGACCCTATGAAATTTCTTCCATCTGTTTCTAACGTCAAGATCCCTGTTGATAGACAGAGCCTAGATTCTGTCAATACCGCGTTTAGTTTTTCTGCTACGTGCAACAACAGTGTCAAAAGTAAACCAGAAAGGAAGATGGGTGGTAGCCGAAGATTCACAGGTAAAGGTAAAGAGAATCAAGGTGGAGCAGGCGCTGGAAGAAATGTTAGACCCCCTAGTAGCAGGTTCAGTAAGACTAAGTTGTCTTGCAACTCGAGTTTGACTTCTGTAGGGCCGCGATTACCAGATAAAGAACCTAGGCACAACAACATTGTCTCAAACATCACTTCGTTCGTTCCACTTGTGCAGCAGCAAAAAGCAGCTGCAGCAATCATTACAGGTAAAGATCTCTTAGGCTAGTAGAAAGCACTTGATATTTCGAATTACTTAGTTGTCTGAACTATCCCTATCTCTGTTTCCCCTAGGCAAGAGGGATGTCAAAGTAAAGGCCCTAGAAGCAGCTGAGGCCTCAAAAAGGATGGCTGAACAGAAAGAAAATGAACGCAAGATGAAGAAAGAAGCAATGAAGCTTGAACGGGCAAGGCTGGAACAAGAAAACCTGAGAAAGCAAGAGATTGAGAGGAAAAAGAAAGAAGAAGAGCGAAAGAAAAAGGAAGCTGAAATTGCATGGAAGCAGGAGATGGAAAAGAAAAAGAAAGAAGAAGAGCGGAAGAGAAAAGAGTTTGAAATGGCGGATAAAAAGAGGCAGAGGGAAGAAGACAAGAAGTTGAAGGAAGCTAAAAGACAGAGAGTTGCAGAAATGCAGAGACAACAAAAAGAGGCTGATGAGAAATTACAAGCTGAAAAGGAACTGAAAAGAAAGGCTATGGTAAGACTAAGACCCCTCTTCTTGTTTTGATCTTAGAAACTTTGTTTGAATAATGTGATGGTAGGAGTTTTGCTGAATAAAAGAAAGTGACATTTTCAGGATGCGAAGATAAAAGCACTGAAGGAGCTTAAAGAAGAACAAGGTAATGCTAGGATCCGTGAAGCAAGACCAAAGAGTAATTCCAGCGACGATACCAATGCATCAAGATCCTCGAGAGAGGATGATCTCAAGGTACGAGTTTCTTCCTCATCTTATAGAGACTTGGAGTTGTTTAGAGATGAGACCAATCTCAGATACATAACAATACTTGTGCTTATAGGTGATAAGCAACATAGGGAAAATGTCTGAAGAGTCCTACGACATCTCTCCATACAAATGCTCAGACGACGAAGAAGAAGAGGAAGACGACGATGACGACATGTCAAACCACAAATTCGTTCCTTCTTGGGCCAGGTTTTGTTTCTTAGTTGCTTCTCTCATTCTTTAATATGTTCAGCTCTCATTAGCTTTGTTTATACAGCAAGAGCAATGTACTTCTCGGCGTCATTTCTCAAGAAAATCGTGATCCCGATGTTGCTTTCCCTGCAAAACGCTTCCGCAGTATAACCAAAGGTAAAATCTCTCGACTACACTTCAACATATAAAGATAAGTTTCATAGTTTCACCCGTAGTTTCTTTTCGATATTTGCAGTTCTTTTGCCGCGAAAGTTCCGAAGCCAGTAGCATAAACTACGCGGAGCCAAACTCAGATTCTCGGAGACAGTAAAACTGTGTTTCAAGTTCCTTAGTAGCTTCAGCTTCAAAGTCTGTGAATACACTCTCTCTTTGTGCTTAACCTATTGTAGCAAATGATCCTATTTGCTTTTGTAAGGATTAGTAAATGGAGACAGTAAAACTGTGTTTCAAGTTCCTTAGTAGCTTCAGCTTCAAAGTCTGTGGATACACTCTCTTTGTGCTTAACCTATTGTAATAATTAATTTCATCCCATTGGCATTCACATTCAGTCTAACGCTTGAATTTCATTTGATTTTTTGGTTCAGTGAGTTTATATATTGAACAATTAGGTTTTTCGAATTCATATAAACCCTATTTCAGATATAAACCCTAGTTCCAAGTTGATAAAGAATGGGAAGTAGATTTAAAGAGGATTCATAACATCCTTGAGCTCGTCTCAAAATTCACAGAAAACATTGACAATGGTCATGGAGAAGCTTAAGGCCTTGTAAAGTCACAAGAAGGGATAACAAGCTTTAGTCATATGAAATCCTTTCCCTAAGCTAGCGTTAACACATATCTCGAGAATTGTGTGTTTCTGCTTAGTAGGTGCAGTTGCAGTTCATCACCGTGAAGAGCTGGATGGGAGCCAGCTAAAAAGACTCCTTGAAATTTGTCTGATTCACAGTATGCATCTTACTATCTTTCTTTGCTTCTCTGATTAGCAATTAAGTATGCAATCATAGTTATACTTTTGTTTGCTCTTGTTTTCGTTGGCAGTTCTTGATGCGAGTGCCAACCAGTTCCATAAGCTTAAGCATCTGAACTTGTGCTGTTATGCAGAGAAAGACAAGTAAGACAGTGATGCGTCGTCTTCACTGGCTCTTTTCTCTGACAAATACAACTCAAAAAAACATCTGTATTAGTTGAGTTTCGGTATACTCCAGGTGTGTTATAACTGCTGTCTTACTCCACTTGTGTTAAAAGATCTTTGTTTGTTTGTTCTTTCTCTCTACAGAGACAGAGCGAGAAGAGGAACAAACTCTGAGTAATAGCTGGAGCTGTGTTGGCAATTCATGTGCTAACTTCACCTGTAAATCAGTCAGGAGGACTCATTCAGATTAATTAGACAGGGAAAATGGGTAATGAAATGCAGAGCCGTGGAAGATGCAAGAGGTCATTCTTCTCTGTATGTTTTTGAGGAATCTTTTGATGTAAACATTGTCAGAATGGAGACAAACTGGTTTGTTGTGTTGGGATGGTGTCTGATGGATCTTGCTTGATGCAGACAGAATCCTGCAGTACCACTCGTGAGCCTGTAACACAAATATTATTATATATGCATTGTCAATGTGTAGATTGTCTGTTAGCCTTCTAACAATTTTTATTCCGTTTATACTAATTTGCGCTTACAAAAATTGGTAGCACGCATCAGGAATTTAAAAAGAAATACATGCATGTGGCAACTATTACTGAACAAATAATTATGAAATTTGCCAAATCTGTATAATAAGCTTTATGTAACTAGAGATGTACAATAGAACTAAAACAGCTAGTGGATTTAAGATATACTCCCTCTGTTCTGTTTCCGAAGGTAAAATTTTCTAATGTGTTCACGATTATTAAGAATTCAATAAATGTTTATAATTTAATTTTTATATTTTATCATACACTTTTCAATAACTTTTCACCAATGAAATTTAATCAATTCAAACATTTTTATTTAATGTTTCGTAACAGTATAAAAAAGTACCTTAAACATATTTAAAATTTATATTTATGGAATAAATAAAAAAATTTAAAACATTTTACTTTCAGAAATTTTGGGAATGGAGGGAGTAGTTTGGTAACATTGGTAGATGATAAGTGATGGGGGCTGATGACGTTTAGATTATAGTTTTGCGAATTGTTAGGGAAAAGTATTCATATTTCATTAAACAAATAGACAACTTGATGAATTATAATTACAAAGATCACCTAACTAGTGTCATGATTTTGACAAAAAACCGTTTAAGACATCTTTCAAAACTGATTATATTCGAAATATAAAAAGGTTAGCCAATTGATTTTTTCTTTTGTTCTTTAGCAAAATGCTTATTATTATATTTTTGTCAACAAATGCTTATTATTTTGAGAAAGAAAAAATCAATGTAATAAGAAAAATCAATGTAATGAGAATTATTATTAAAAAAATATATAAAAATAATGATACAAGACAAAAGACAAAACAAAGCCAGCAAAGTCACTTGCTTTGCATCGGTCCGAACCAACATGAATGCGCTCAATTAACAGCCGTTATAGCCAGCTCAGCTATCCGTTTAAAAACCAAAAGACGTCAGGTCGAATGGGATTAACTCCGTTTATATAAACCGTTACAGACATCGCACCGAGAATGCAAATAAAAGAGAAGAAGCAAAAAAGGAATTAATCGAGAAAAATTAAAAATAGGAAAAGTCTGTCTCTCTCTCTCTCTCATCAGCGATCAATTGTGTTCTCTCAATTTCCCCTTGGTTTTCTCGGGCGGCTTCTCATCTCCTTATTCTCCGAATCGTTCTTCCTCCATTTCTTGGGATTAAATCTTCCTCCTTTCTGCAGACCCCCATGTCGGTACGTTCTAAAATCCCTTTTTATTTATTTATTAGCGATGTATGGCTAGAGCATAAACCTTCGAATTCGATTTGATGAGTGATATGGTGATTCTGATGAGCTATTATTATTGTCTTGTTGCTGGTAATCGTTTTCCTGGATCTCTGTTGTTTTTAGCTTTTTAAAGTTTCGATCTTTGGCTTTTATTCAACCTGTATTTGATTTGATTCAACTTGGATTTATCAAAATATCAACTTGTAAAGCTCTTTTAAGGGTTCTGATTTTGGATTTTAAGATAGAATTTTTTTTGAACACAGACAAGTTTAGGAGGGACAGATTGTTCTTGATTCATTTGATAGTGAAGAGGCATACAAATATTGTGTTTAGAGAGAAAATCAAAGGATCTTTTATGTCTTGTGAGTTTGTTTGCTTATTTAAGAGCCAAAGATTTGGTTTCCACTACTAGTTTTCAAACTTCATTTTCTTCTTACCTAACAAAAAGGATAAGAAGGTGGATAGGAACTTTTGAATTTCTCTTATGATTAGTTTTGGTACCTCTCTTTTGTTTTTGACTTTGTGGTGTTATACTGTTTGCTATAAAATGGATAAGTTGATTAGTTTGGGTTGTTGTACAAACCTTTTTTCCTGATAGTACTTGATTTGTATGAATGGTTTCATTAGTTTAAAACCTGCTTTCACATTTGCTTGGTGATGCTTTTGGTTTTATCTTTTTGTCTCTTCTCTTTTTTGTGTTTTCTCCCACCCAAGGGGGTTACACATTCGAGTTTGAGATTGAAGTGGTGTCTCTTATGTATTGGTTTCACTATTTTGTGTGTTCACATCACATGAACAGGACAAAGGTCGTCCCTTGCCCAAGTTTGGTGAATGGGATGTGAACGATCCAGCATCAGCTGAAGGCTTCACAGTCATATTCAACAAAGCTAGGGATGAGAAAAAGACCGGTGGCAAACCAGGTTCACCTGGTAAATCCACTGATGGTCATGCTAAGTCTGGAGGAGGAGGAGGAGATCCTAGTAAACCCCAGCCTGTATGTTTCTTTCTTCTTCTCTATCTCTGTATCTTCGCTCTTTAGATCCATCGTCACACAGTACTGTCTCTTTGGTTTCAGAAAAAATGGCTCTGCTGCATGCAGTCTCCAGCTGTGGACTCTTGAAAGACACAAACATGGATTTTTCTTGCTGCCCCAAAGGAAAAAGAAGTCACATTGCTTTAGACATGTATAGCAATGTTCTTTTTATGTTTTTATTGTCTTTCTTGAAAGTACTACCCATACATCTAAAAAAGTTCCTAAGATGAGTTTTAGCCCTATCACGATTATGATTCCATCTTTGAAGTTGTTTGTTCTTCTTAAAAAAAATTGCTGTAAAATCGTGTTGCCACTGTATCTATTATGTAATGCTTCTCATATGGGTCGTTTTTGGTTTTTAAAATTTATTGGTGTCTTTTTCCTTGATTTTATCATTTATTTATGCTGTTGAACCAAGAAAAAATAAAATATTTATTGTGTTGTAGTGTTTTCCTTTTGGTTTGCCTCTTGTTACATCAAACAAATTACTTTCTGTTCTCTTCTTGATAAAAATATATAAAATTCCATTGAATACAGGAGAAAACACAAACATGTTGCATCCACCAAACACATGGGAGGAAGTTGGTTATATTGATGAGCTTTACTGGGGGCTTACATTGGATTCTAACTAAGCCTCTTAATCATTACTAGATACCTTTAATTATGTCCTCCTCTGGATCTTTAAATCAAAAATGTGCAACGTTTTTGTAAAATGTAGATATTATATTAGTAAAGATCTTCTTATCTCTCGCTTTCAGTCCATCGGATTCACAATAAACTTTGAGTTTTGCTTCTTTTTGGTCAAAGTGAAACGTATACTATTCTGTGATGATCAAAACTATCAAAGAGAAGTGGATTATTTTTTTTTCTCCAATTGGTGCTCAAACAAAAAGTCTCCAATTAAAATATGAAATGCAAACACCAAGTGGGGCAAAAGTAGAAAGAGCAAAATCATTGTCAAGATGATCATCCTTGGAGGAGGCCTTGGCCCCCATTCTGACTAGTCAACAATATATATAATTAGCTCTATTTTTTAGCATTACATGTCTTCTAGCTCACGTGGGAAATAGTTCTATGAATTTGCCCATTAACCTCCACGCAATTTCTTTTTTCTTCTGGAATCTACGAATTTTCTCTTAATTATATGGGTTGGGCCATAGCATATGAATGATGAGATATTAAAACGATTGAACTTTTTTGTTTTTTGGATTTATTGAGTAACATTTCTTTTTTGGCACACTTTACAGCTAGCTAATCACTTAAAAACAAATTAAGTCTGGTCCATAAAGAACATAGCATTAACTCTTGAGAGGCAGTATGTATTAATTAAGTGTTATGGATCTTATGGTAATACAAAGAAGCTAAATAAAGTAAAGTAAATTAGATATTTACTCGCCGTCCAAAAAAAAACAATTAGGTGTCACCGTTGACCAATAAAAAGATGCCACTTGTCAACCAAACACACTTCCCCTCTCTCCTCTCTGTCTCTTTCTCCTTGTTTCTCTCTCATCGCCACTGACTTCGCAGAAATTCAAACTTCATCTCCTTCCCAAAGCTCTCTAATCTTTTTTCATCTCTTTAGTAGGCGTCGAGAGAGTTTTTTTTTTTTTTTTTCTGATTAACGTGTTTTTAATCGTTTGGTATCGATCGTCGTCTTGTCTCTCTCCCAGAGAAATAATATAAAAAAAGATTCTTTCCTTCTTAAACTTCACTCCGGAAAGATGAGGTAACGAATTCGATTTTATTTAGTCATACCTTTAAAGGTTGAAGAGACTCGCTTCACGTTTTTCGATTAGCCTCTTTTGATAATTGATTAATACGATCTGTGCGGATTCTTAGTGATTAGGTTAGATTAGGCTTTAATTAATCATTCCCTTAATAACGATTTATTCCGTGTGTACACTGTTGAATATTTGCTTACACTGTCTCTCTCTCTCTTGTGTATAAAAGAAAGAAGATGCAAAATGGTTGCTAAGAAAGGACGTCAAGATTCTTCTCCTTCTGTGGAGGTTGGAGAGATAGACACAAGCGCTCCTTTTCAATCAGTTAAACATGCTGTTAACCTCTTCGGTGAAGCTGCCCTTTCTGCTGATAAGCACCCTCTCATTCGCAAACCCACTCCTCATTCCGCTGAGGTAAAATAAAACACTCTTTTGATTTAATTCACAAACACTTTAAGTTGAGTTTCTGAGTTGTGTGTGTGTGTGTGGCTTTACAGAAAGTTTTGGTTAATCAAACGGAGCTTCACTTAGCGGAGAAAGAGCTGAACAAGCTAAAGGAACAAGTTAATCACGCTGAAACAGTCAGAGAGCAAGCGTTGAGTGAGCTGGATTGGGCTAAGAGAACTGTCGATGAGCTTACTCGTAAGCTCGAAGCTGTTAACGAGTCGAGAGACTCTGCGAATAAAGTGACTGAAGCAGCCAAGAGTCAGATCAAAGAAGCTCAACCAGAGACTGTTTCTGTCTCTAGTAGTGATGATGAGTATGTGATGGTGTGTAAGGAGCTTGATGCAGCCAAGCAAGAGCTGAGGAAGATCCGTCAGGTCTCTAACGAGGTTGCGGATTCAAAGACTGTTGCGTTAACCAAAGTAGAGGAAGCTAAGGACGTGACTAAAGTATATTCCGACAAGATTGAGTTGCTTAAAGAGGAGATCACAGCTGTTAATGAATCAGTTGAACAGACTAAGCTTGCGTGTTCTCAATCTCGTAAAGAACAGTCTGAGATCTTTTCAGAAAAGGAGATTCAGCAGCAATCGTATAAAGCTGGCATGGAAGAATCTGGCAAGAAGCTCCTCGCTTTGAAGAAAGAGTTCGACCCTGAGTTTGCTAAAAAGCTTGAAGCGCAGCTGAGTGAGACTTACAACGAGATAGATGAGTTGCAGAAGCAAATGGAGTCTGTGAAAGCATCATCTGATGTGGATTCCGTTAACGGTGTGAGCTTGGAGTTGAATGAAGCAAAGGGCTTACTCGAGAAGTTTGTGGAAGAAGAGAAGTCTTTGCGAGAGTCAGTGGAGTCTCTTAAAGAAGAGCTGAAGAATGTGAAGATAAAGCGCAGTGAAGTTGAAGCGAAGGAGGCTGAGATCGAAGCCGTTGCTGGAGAACTTAACCTGAAGCTTAGCAAAGGGAAGAGCGAGTTAGAGGACTGTGTTGAAGAGGAAACTAAAGCAAAGGCTGCTTTGGAAGATATGATGTCAACTTTGAATCAGATCTCTTCTGAGACGGAAGCTGCTCGGAGAGAAGCTGAGGAGATGAGAAACAAAGCTGAGAGGTTGGTTAAGGAAGCTGAAACTGCGTGTCTCTCGCTTGAAGAGACAGAGCTAAACCTGAGGGTGGCTCTAGATGAAGTTGAAGAAGCAAAAGCTGCCGAGGCAAAGGCGCTTGAAGAGATAAAGTCATTGTCTGAAAAAACCGACGCTGTCCGTAAGTCAACATCATCCGAGTCTGGAGAAGCTCAGAGCATCACACTGTCTCAGGAGGAGCTTAACTCGCTGAGGAAGAGAGCTGAGGTAGTTGATAAGTTGGCGGATATGAAAGTTGCGGCTGCGGTGGCTCAGGTGGATGCAGTTAGAGCTAGCGAGAACGAGACAGTTAAGAAGTTTGAGACGACGCAAGAGGAGATTGTGAAGATAAAGACTGCAACAGAAGAAGCATTGAAGAAAGCAGCTATGGCTGATGCTGCTAAGAAAGCGGTTGAAGGAGAGCTCAGGAGGTGGAGGGAAAGAGATCAGAAGAAAGCAGAAGAAGTGGCGTCTAGGATTCTCGCAGAGGCTGAGGCCAAGATGTCCGCTGAGTCATCATCACCGCAACATCATCACTACAAAGCTACTACTAAACAGAAGCCTATCAACATGAAACTGGAGAAGACTAAAACCTCCGTGGTGTCAAAGAAAGTGCTTTTACCGAATCTAAGTGGGATCTTTAATAGAAAGAAGAATCAAGTGGAGTGGGGCTCTCCTTCTTATCTCCCTGGAGAGAAACCCATTTGATTTATGCTTTCTTTTTATGATTTGAGAACATTCAGAAAGCTGTGTGCTAAGGTTTTGTGGTTTGAGATCAGAAGCAGTTGCAGCTGTGGTCTATTATGTGAAAAAATGGTTTGTTGGTGTAAATTGAATCAAAGCTGTTTCAGTTGTTTTGTTTTGTCTCCTTGTGTAAGTTGTGTTGTAGCTGAGAAAGTTTTTGGATTCTATATGGTTTGTAATAACATTTAACTTCAGCAGATGGTACAGAGATTGTTGAAGAATGATACAAAATCTCATAACTTGTTCAAGACGTGAAAAGAAAAAAACAGAAAAAAAGGAAAAACACTAAACAGATTCTGCAGAATTTGCAAAGAAACAATAAGAAAATCATCAAAGAACCTTTCAGAAGAAATCAAACTCGAGATAATTGCTCTGATCAGATCTCACGCTTGTAGAAGCAGCAGCCGGTACAGCAGGAGCAGTACAATTCACCGGTTCAATCTCAACCGGTTTAGGAATCTCTGGAGGACTAGCACACCGAACCAAAGCCCAGTTCACTCCTTCAAAGAAAGGATGTTGCTTAATCTCCGTTGCTCCACGCTTGTAAGCTAACCTATGTTGCGGCTCCTTCACAAGCAAACTCCTTATCAAATCTCTAGCCGCAAAGCTAACAACCGGAGAGTCAGGGAACCTCAAAGGCTGACCAACCACATTGAAGAGCGTCGCTCTATTCCCAGACCCTTTAAACGGTGTTTTACCAAACAGCAACTCGTAAAGAAAGATCCCAAAAGTCCACCAATCAACCGCGCTTCCATGTCCTTCACCTTTGATGATCTCCGGAGCTAAGTACTCGTGTGTCCCCACAAAGGACATTGACCGTGCGCTTGTTTCTGCAACGAGCTCTGGTAAGGGAGTCACTTGGTGGTTACCGTTGTCTGTTTTCGGTTTCTTGTCTTTCTTGGATTTAGATGAGAAGAACCGAGGACCGAAGCAGGATGTAGGAGCCATTGAGATGCAAGATGGCTGCTGGATGCAAGCCGGTTGCTGCGAGCAAGAAACTGAACTCTTTGACAAACCTTCGGAACCTGAAAGATTGGTTGATGATCTGACTATAGAGAGGCTAACGGTGCATCTCAAGGAGAGATCGAAATCTGAAAGCATCACGTGTCCGTCATCTCTCACAAGAACGTTCTCTGGCTTCAGATCACGGTAAATGATCCCAAGCATATGTAGATACTCCATTGCAAGAAGCACTTCCGCTACATAGAACCTGACAACAGTAACATAAGTCAATACAGAAAAGCGGTTTCTTAGAATTAGGCTTGAGCGTTTTTACCCCAAACCAAAATTCCTACCTTAACCCGAACCGAAAAAACTGAAATCCGAACCGCTATACAAAAATATCCGAATGGGGGGACTTAATAGCTTGGTGGGTTTGGGTATCCGAGCCGAAATCCAAATTATGATCCAAGAATATCCAAAATTAGTTAAATATGTTAATGTTTTTATATATGTTGATAATTTTGATGTTATAGAATATTTTAAAGATTTTTGTAGTTTACTTTATTTGTTATTTTGAATGTTCTTAGTTAGTTTAGATAGTTTAACTAATTTTTTAATTAGATTTGTGAATAATTTATCTATTCTAAGTATTTTTTTAAATATATTTTTGGGCGATTGCAGATATAACATTGGTTATAATCTGATCCGAACCAAACCCAGAAGGAACCGAACTGAACCTAACCCGATAATTAATAAAACTCGAATGGGACTTATGAACATAATACCGAAAATCCGAATCCTAATGCCCCAAACGCCCATGCCTACTTAGAATAAAGAAAAGTTTGAAAGTTTGTTCTTACTTTGCTGCTTGCTCGGTGAAGCGTTTCCCAGGCTGTCTCTGTCTCAGCGTATGCAAATCACCACCAGGACAAAACTCCATAACCAAACAAGAGAACTTCTCCGTCTCAAAATGACTATACAACGTCGGTAGAAACGGGTGATCAAGACACTGCAGTATCTCCCTCTCCGTCTGAGCTCTAAGAAGCTTCTTCCTGCTAGCCAAAGCGGTCTTATCCATAACCTTCATCGCGAAATAACACCTCGTCCCATTCAGCTCAGCTAGATGAACCGTTCCTATATCTCCACATCCTAACCTCTTCAAGAGCCTAAAATGGTTCAAACCCAAACCGCCGTGCTTGGTTCTAACGGCCTGGATAGCTTCCCACCTCACGTCGTTGGCCTTGTGAGGCTTGTTGACGCTGCTGCTGAAGCTGCTGCAAGTGCTCTCGTCGCTTATGTCACTGCTTGTGCTCGGTCTACATGTGCTGCTCTTCCCGCTCTCGCCTTGCTCGCTGGTCTTTTTGGTACTTGGATCGGCTAGAGACAGGGTGGAAGATACTTGATCTGCTAAAGTGTTGACTGAGATAGTGTTACTGGAACTGGTGAGTGATCCTTCTGGAGTCTTGGAGGCCATGGAGTAACTTAAAAAAAACTAATCAGAGCAAAGCTACAGAGCCCATCATCTAGTGACCTGATCTAGTCATCAAAACAAAAGAATAGCATCAGTAACTTAAAAAATTATGAGAAGTTGAAAATCAAGAGATCCAATTATAACGGATCTTACTAATGATGCACCAATAAGCTCTAAGAAATTATTTTTCTCCTCAAAAACAGAGGAATTGAATAAAAATAAGCAAAAACAGAATCGAAACTTTTACAAAATGCAAAAGATGGAGTTTTTATTATTTATCTCTCTGGGGGGTTACACAGATCTCCTTAAAGTAAGCTTTTGGATCTAACAAGAATCAGAGAATAGAACCCAGAAAAGAAGAAAAAGAGCAGAGCTTTACAGAGAGAGAGAAGCCATTTAATCGTTACCTTAAAGTGGAGATTTTTGACCGATAAAGATCACGAGATACCCGTTTTGCTCAGTGAAGGATTAAGCAAATGGAAGAAGAAAAAATAAAGGGGGAGAGAGAGAAGCTTCACTGTTCATGTAAAGCTGTAGAGAGAGATAGAGAGAAATGAACACATCCCCTTGCTTCCATGGAAATGGAGACAGATAGGAGAGAGAGAGAGAGTTGGGTCTACACCATGAAAAGAGGGAAGGGAGAGAGACAGTTGGGTTAAATAAAAAGTTCAATATATTTTAAATTTTTGAGGGATTCAATTATTTCAATGTATTTTTGCTTTCTCCAAAATGGAAGACAAAGGTTTATATCAAGGCTTTTTTTAGAGATAAAAAATTAAAATTAGAAATTAATTTTTTTTTGATAAAGATTATTATGTATTATTAAGGAAAATATATAGGGATTAGTGTTTTCCTTGAACATAAATCTTTATACTTATTGCATGTTATTTTGTAAGTATGATAATTATCTTCTGAGACCAGTTTTTTTTTTTTTTTAAAGGATAATTATCTTCTGACTATCTCTTCTAACTGTTTTAGTACTAAATAGTACTACAAACGAAGAAAAAAAAAATTGTTTGTGTTGGATACTGTGGAAAGATTTAAATGATGTCCAAAAAGGAATTTAATGATGAGTTTCTATTAGAATATTTCCAATGCAATTTTTCTTAAAAGTAGAGTAAAATAAAATATGAAGTAAAAATGCTTGTATCTTAATTTATTTTTTCATTTATGGAAAAAGTCTATCTTTTATTCTATTATATAGTGAAAAATTATTAAAAAAAAAATTTTAATACTCATTTTACTTTATTTTAAAGTAAAAAAATAGAATAGAGTTTGAGATGCTTTTATAATTTTAATATTCAAAACATTCGCTAGACTTACCATTTATCTATAACTCCAACTAATTTACAGAAATATTATCAAGGAAAATTCAATAAAAATACCCAACTAAATTTCGTTAAGATTTTTAATATCCAAATTTTTTTGCTACTCATTTTAATACACAAACTTTTAAAATTATGTCATTTTAATATTCAAACTATATTAATTTTAATCAAAAATATTAATAAGTTTCAGAAAACTTAAATTATATATACAACTCAAAATTAAATCTTATAATTTCACATTTATTTCAAACTTTTAATAATAAAATAAACTAAATTGGATAATATTTTAAAATTTATAAAAAAAATTGAATAGAATAAATAAATTAGTTTTAAACTTTAGAAAAAACTAAAATTTAAAATAAAACTAATATTAGAAAAAATTAAGATTATCCAAAATTTAATTACTTTTTCTTAAAATTTAAAATAAAATATGGAAGTTTTAAGATTTGTTTTTGAGTTTTAGAGATTTTCTAAATTTTGTTTGAAACTTATTATTAAAATTAGCATACTTTGGGTATTAAAATGAGCATAAATTTAAAAATAAGTATATTAAAATAAGTAAAATAATTAGTTTAGGTGTCAAATTAAGTAGCAAACAAGTTGGTATTAAAAATGTTAAAGTTGAGGTATTTTTATAAATGTTCTCTATTATAAACTTTGTACTTATTATAGTTCCCAAAGAGACTTATTTAAATGTATTATTTAAATACATAAAGAAACATGCAGACCAGATATCTAGTTGTTATTAAATTTCACCATCGTAGCTTTATAAAGTTGGAAACTTTGGAGTTCCAAAGATGTCTACAAAGGGTTAAAGCAATTTCTGATTTGTTTCAATATATATTAAGTTTCCTTATATTGTAAGATAACATTTTCTATTGTTTTCCCATTGAATCGAGCAGAAACAATGTTTTTTCTCTAGAAAAGGTTCAAATGGAAGTTGACAAAACACAAGATTGTTGAGCATTAAAAACACGAGTAGGTGCAGTTTGTCCGTTTAGTTATCTCAATAATTCACTTTAACATCATGCTCTTAAATCCAATAACGACCACTGCTACACGATCCGCTTGGGACGTGAAACGAGCGTGACAATTCCATTTGTAGAATAAAATAATAATCCAATTATAACACATTATTATTAATTTATTTTCATAACCTAATTGTTAAAAGATTTATAAATTAAGATACTAAATTTTCAATACATTTCAATAGTTAGCTTGAGTTTCAGTTTAGCATTTTGAAGCAAATTTTCGTTATTAAAACGAAAATATTAATGTCTTCAAATGATCGACACCTTATTAATATAGCTGCTAACTCTCTAGTTTTCTTTAACTTTGTTTTTCTCTAGAGTCAATCAAAATAATTCTTGATGATGGGCATGCTTTTATAAAGTTACATGTAAATGTTTTTTTCCATTTTCTGATTTACTTATGTGGTAGGTATTGTAAACTTATGGCGAATTAATCACTGTTTAATTATAGTTTATATCCACTCTGCTTTAAACTTTAGTACGTACAGCCCAAATGTCAGAACACAGTCCACATGATTTTGTCTGACGTATAAAATAAAAATAATAGCCCACCTGATTTAATTACATCTTCTTTTGCTACGAGATAATCTTTTTTGCTAGAAAAAAATGTTCTTTTGAAGAACAGACATATAAATGTTCTTTCGAATAATTATAAAATCACGGAAAAGTAAACAAATTCTATTGAATTATTCATACCATCATAATACAGGAATTGATTGATTGACTCATATAATCGACCAGTTAGATATCTTTAATGATTTCAGAATATTTGAAATATTTTTATATAAGAAAATTAATTCTAAATAATGCAAATTGTTTTCAAAAGGCACAAAAAAGATAAATAATTCAGTTACAAAAAAGGATAAAACAATAATCAAATAATTAAATATTGAGAGGTTGCAAAACAAGATCTGACAGAGATAGATGAAGAATGGGTTGTCATGTTCTCCAACACAAGTCCCACTTCTGAGAGAGATCTCTAGTCTCTAACTAACTACTTACAACCAATCAACAGCTCACTGACAATTCCCTAACTTTTAACATCTTTTCCAAAAGAAAAGCTGAAAAAATTCATAGCCTTTCAACTTTCAATATACACACATTGTTATCGACGATTATACATTTGATTTTAGTTTGGTCTTGCAGATATTAAAACTAAACAATACAGTTTGTATGTGAAAGATGAGAAGGGCTTATTAGTGACTGGGTCAAGAACCCTACTCAACATCACATTCTTAAAAGATATTTTTAAAACAAAACTTTTGGACATATCAGATCTGTCCATGGATTTTAGCTTTTAATGTTACACAAATAGTTCGTGATTGAATAATAAAAACAAGAAGCCAATGTATGGCACATTCAACTTCCCCATGAGCATAGATGAGAGTGTCTGCTGCAAAAATCACTCAATCACTGCTTCTCCTTTCGACACTTCTCTTATGGCTCTTCTTTTCTCTTCCCTGCATATGTGCCACTTATAACTATATCTCTTTTGTGTTATAACAACACTTTGATAAGGATTCTTCATCTTCTTGTACATTGTTCTAGCTATCTTTTACTGGAGTAATGCTTATGATGCACAGAAGTTTCCGTTCTATACTTCGCAAACCTTTGATCAAGCTGGACACTCCTATAACATTACCTGTATACTCAACGAGAAGGACTTTAACATCAATCTAGATGCTTACAACGGTTACAGCAAGCTCTATTTGAGTGTGATGTTTGCTTTGCTCAATGGACTCAGCTTCGCTTCTCTTTCTGCTACCATCTCTCAAGTCGCCCTCTGTGATGGAAAGTAAGGAGCGAGCTTTCAACATCTATTTGAATACATGATTTGATCTCGTCTCACTCTCTTAAAGCTTTCTTTGGTGTTTGTTTGTTGTGTCTCAAGATTTATATGGGGAATGTGGAAGAAGGCAACGACAGCAACAAAAGACAAGTTCGAAGATGTGCATTCAAGACTGATGAAGAAGAACTATCAAGCAGTACCTCAATGGTGGTTCATCGCGGGTCTAGTTGTTTCCTTTGCCTTTGCACTCTACGCTTGTGAGGGCTTTGACAAGCAGCTTCAGCTTCCATGGTGGGGACTTATGACATGAGCTTACCTGATTGGTGGGGGCTTGAGAATTCAGACTATTGCCCTCTAGCACATTGCCCCACCGCCTAAGGTGTTGTCGTTAAAGGTTGTCCTGTGTTCTAAGGTGGATGCAGATAGAGTGTTGCCCGAAAAGGGTTTCATGTCCTTTAGAATTTAACTATGTACTTTCAAAATTTTAAGAAGAACAACCAAATAAAGCAAAGCTTTCATTCCAACTATGTAATCAAATTGCAACCAAAGAGATGTAAACAAAGTGAATCACAAGAACAAACCCCAAAAGATATCATTCAAATGATAAAACTAGGGTTTGAGATATGACCATTAATAGTAACTTGAACTCTGTAGCGTAAGCTTAATGGTACTTGAACAAAAAGATTCAAGGGAAAATGTAAACAAGGGTCTCTGCGAAATGTTTTTGTTTCCGAGTGAAGAAGATGAAAGCAAAACTCTAATTAGCTATATCACATACCCGTCTTCAGTTGAAAAGTCCAGGGTTTAGCCAGTCCCTGCAATCACAATGAATATAACAAGTGAGATATTACCATCGTGTGCAATAGAGGTGTTAGCTTTGTGTGTATCTAGCTTACTTGGTGACATCATCAAGATGATCATCAAAATCTGTGACGTCCTTCCATTTCTCAGATGAAATGTAATCTGACAAAACTACATTGGCCGATGGCTCTTTCAAGAGTAGCTTACTTCCTCCGTCTGTTCCAACCACTCTCCAGTTCTTTGAAGCATCTTTCACACAAAGCTAGCATATACAATAAACATAGAGTGTTACTAAACGGAAAAAAAAAATCAAAAAACTTGACCTATTAACTGCAGCAAAAGAAACTCGCATCAAAGTAGAAAATACCAAAAGAAAAGGGCGAGAAAAGTGTTGATTAAAGTACAATATAAGTTGCTAGCACAATTCAAGTAGATTGTCTAGAAACGTAATCAGTTAGTATAATCATGTTTTATATCTTTACAGTAACAGTATATTTATTTTCTGACATAAAATACTTTCAAATGCCAAGAAGCTATACTAGTGTAGAATGGCGTTCACATAAATATATATATTCCCTACTTAATTGACTACATTTCAAGTCTCATATCAATGGCTTTCCAAAACTTTTATTAAGATGAGAAATACAAACCTGCATCACAGGGCTTCGATCTTTACCCTTAGATACGGCTTCAAGCTTTTTGTTGTTCAACTACAAAACAGCATACATCACACGTGGTTAGATCTAGTGGTTCCATAAACTGCTGTGATTGAAAACAGAGGATCAAGAGATTCAAACCAAGAGAATAGGCGCCTGAGGGAAGTAGCGAGAGATGTGATCACCAATATTCTTAGCCACACCAGAGAGCTCCACATCTTCAAACCTCTCGTTGGCATGAAAGTAGCCAACGATACTCAAACCCTGAGCCACGAAATGCTCCTCTATCTAACACATCAAAAATAAATAATAAAATCTGAATCTATATTCAAACCAATGCAATCAGATCCTATTCAATTTCAAAGACTATATGTATAAAGAAGCAGAATAAGAAGAGAGAGAGTGACCATGATGAGCGAGATCTCGAGAGGAGGAAGGAGAGCTAGGTTGGAGTGGAAGAGCGGCACGGAATCGGAGATCTCCACGACTCCTTCGTCCTTAGAGCTGATTCGACCGACGAGGACTCCGTTGACCGCCGCCGTTTTGTGACGCAGAGTGTGGAGAACGAGCTTGATGTACGCGTTCTGCGAGATCTCGTACTTCAATTCGCCGTTGCCTCCCATCTCTGACTCGATCGGAGACTCACTGACTCAGTCCTTGAAGCAATCGAGAGACGTTCTGAGATCAACTTCTTTTTTGTTTGTTAACGACAGTGGAGCTGGATCTCCACATAACCGGGTCCGGTTCGGCCCGAGTTTATACCGGATTCCCTTAAATTTCCAATATAGTACGTTGCATTTTCTAAAATTGCAAACAATATCCCTAAGTTATTAAAGTTTCAAGTTGCACCCTGTATTTCATTGTTTAAAACATAAGCTCATCAAATCCAAGTCACATTTTTGAAAGTTGATTGGTTGTGACTTCGACGGTTGACCCAGATGTTTGTAGATACAACTTTGTATCTTAATGTATGGTAGGTTTTTAAGTTCATTGATCTAAACTAAGTAGAGGGGTTTACTTCAACCTGTGTGTTTTTGTTATTTGAGGAATTGTTAGATGCTAATACTGAGCTTAAAAAGTTTACTTGATTATATCAAGTCATGCAATACTCTTCTTTTAACAACTGTCACGTTTAATACAAAGCTAGAAATAAACAAGAAACGTCCATTGTCATTTACTCTGTGTTCTCAGTTCACATTTTTACTGAAGCATAAACACAAAGCTCAAAACATGAATCAGTTTTACCAAACTATAGATGCTAGAAGCTGTAACAGGAGTAGATCATAATGAAAAAAGGTACTGAGCTTAAATATAGCCTAACACAACTCGATCAAGAAATTCCAGATACCAAAGTCGTCTTTCCTAGATAACAAACATTTCTACAACTCATACAAGGCAAGAACATTGGGCAGTTAATCTATTGAGCAGATAACAAAGAACTCGTATTCAAGTCTTCTGACTTTTCTTGCCTAATCACAGGGGACTAATGTTAAGCAAAATAGTAATGCTCCTTCTGCAAACAGACAGAAAACAAAGCAACCGGAGACCTGCGTCTCATGATACAGGACGTGGGTTACTATGTTGTCTAAGCAAAGTTTCTTCGCTTGTACTATCATTGCTTCTAGTTCACAAAATAATCAAAGATCAGGATAGTGGGGATACTCATCAACCCTGCAAAAAACTCTGGATTTGCTAGAAACAAACCATCAACTGCAAAACCCTCTTCTTACTCGATAGCAAAAGATCATAGTTCGTACATAAAGCAAATAATACTCTAGAAGAGAAGGAAAAAATACTGAAATAAAAGGGTTCAAACGATAAAAAGGATCAGAGAAGTCCAGAAAAACAATCGACTGCAGCAACTGGGCAGGCTTTTAGTCGACCTCCTCCATCTTGCTGCCTTCAGCATCGGCATCATCCTCAAGCGGTGGCATCTCTGCATCGGCTTCAACGGCATCATCATCATCAATGCTCAATCCCAGCTTCAACATCCTGTGGATTCTGCTTCCGAAGGTGTTGGGCTCGTCTAAGCTGAAACCTGAAGTGAGAAGAGCAGTCTCAAAGAGGAGAAGAACAAGATCCTTCACAGACTTGTCATTCTTGTCAGCTTCGGCTCTCTTCCTCAGCTCGTCCATGATCGCATTCTCAGGATTGATCTCCATTGTCTTCTTGCTGGACATGTAACCTCCCATGCTGCTGTCTCTCAAAGCCTGCGCTTTCATGATCCTCTCCATGTTAGCAGTCCAGCCGTATTCCCCTGTTACCAGACAGCAAGGCGAGTCCACAACACGGTCGGATACAATAACCTTCTCGACCTTGTCTCCGAGTACGTCCTTGATCACTTTGCAGAGTCCCTCAAACTTCTCCTTGAGCTCCTCCTTTTTCTTCTTCTCGTCCTCTGACTCTTCCAATTTCAAGCCTTCCTTGGTTGCAGAGACGAGCTTCTTTCCCTCGAATTCCTTGAGCTGGCCAATGGCATACTCATCGATGGCATCAACCATGTAAAGGACTTCATAGCCTTTCTTCTTGAGCCTCTCAAGGAATGGAGAATTCTCCACAGCCTTTTTGCTCTCACCGGTGATGTAGAAGATATCCTCCTGACCTTCCTTCATCCTTGTCACGTAATCCTTGAGGCTGGTCAACTCATCACCGCTCTTGGTCGAGTGGTAACGGAGCAGCTCAGCGATCTTGGTTCTGTTCTGAGAGTCCTCGTGGATGCCGAGCTTCAAATTCTTAGAGAATGCTTCGTAGAACTTGTTGTAGTCCTCCTTGTTCTCAGCAATCTCAAAGAAGAGCTCCATGCACTTCTTCACGAGGTTCTTGCGGATGACCTTAAGGATCTTGTTCTGCTGCAACGTCTCTCTTGAGATGTTGAGAGGAAGATCTTCAGAGTCGACAATACCTTTGACAAAGCCAAGGTACTCTGGGATGATGTCCTCACAGTTGTCCATGATGAAGACACGACGGACGTAAAGCTTGATGTTGTTGGGCTTCTTCTTGGTGTCAAATAGATCAAAAGGAGCTCTCTTGGGTACAAAGAGAACAGCCTTGAACTCGAGCTGTCCCTCAACCGAGAAGTGCTTCACGGCCAAATGCTCTTCCCAATCGTTGCTGAGACTCTTGTAGAAGGCAGCGTACTCCTCTTTGTTGATCTCCTCAGGCTTCCTCATCCAGATAGGCTTCTGCTTGTTCACCAAGTCCCACTCGTGAGAAACCTCCTTAATCTTCTTCTTTTTCTTCTCCTCCTTTTCCTTCTCCTCATCGACCTCCTCAACCTTGCCTTCCTCGTCCTTCTTCTCTTCCTCATCTTCGTCATCACTAATCTCCTTCTCAATGGTCTTCTCGATCCACAGGGAGATTGGGTAGCTGATGAACTCAGAGTGCTTCTTGACCAAATCCTTAAGCCTCCTCTCCTCGAGGTACTCCAACTGGTCCTCCTTGAGGTGAAGGACCATCTTAGTACCCCTACCAAGACTCTCTCCAGAGGTGTCTCTGGTTACAGTGAAAGACCCACCAGCCTGAGACTCCCACACGTACTGCTCGTCGTCATTGTGCTTGGTGGTGACGATAACCTTGTCAGCAACAAGGTAAGCAGAGTAGAAACCGACACCAAACTGCCCAATCATGCTAACATCAGCACCAGCAGCCAAAGCTTCCATGAACTCCTTGGTGCCAGACCTCGCAATGGTTCCAAGGTTGTTGACCAAATCAGCCTTGGTCATACCGATACCACTATCGATGATGGTCAAGGTGTTGTTAGTCTTGTCAGGAATGATGTGAATGAAAAGCTCAGGCTGGCCATCGAGCTTGCTCTTATCGGTCAATGACTCGAATCTGATCTTGTCCAAAGCCTGTTTCACGAGATCAAAACCATTAAGTAACAAACGCAAGAACGTATACAAACGCATAGAAAGAAACTCAACCTATCTCGTAAGAATCGATCCAAAACTAAATCAGCTCAAATCATGGTAGCAAAACTAAATCTAAGAAGACAGATTTGAATAACATAGAGCTCCCTACTTCAATTTTCAAATCGGATACAACAGCAACACTAATCAAACCTAATCTACAGATCGATCGAGGAAAAAGCAAAAGAGACTTACATCGGAAGAGTTACTGATGAGCTCACGAAGGAAGATCTCCTTGTTGCTGTAGAAAGTGTTGATGATGAGGGAGAGCAACTGGTTGATCTCAGCCTGGAAGGCAAAAGTCTCGGCGTCTGCCATTGTTGCTGCTTATCGGGGAGATCTAGGGTTTATCAAGAAGAGAGAGAGAGAGAGAGAGAGAGAGCAGCCAAGTAGTCGAAGATATAAGTCATGAGGGAAGTAGTTGTGTATATATATACCCACATAATACATAAATAAATTCTAGATCCTTCTTAAGTGAGATCCATTACGCTAATATGTTAATTTTAACCTTGGCCCCAGTTTAACCCATAGAATAATTTGGGCCCAATAATTATGGGTCGTATATATTTAGCTGTAGTTTACTTCTTTTTCGATCAATGTCAGTTTTTCCTCTTCAAATTTTATATATTTTTCCAAGTATTAAGTATTTGATAATTCCGAATACTTTTAGATATTATATGAAAAATAATTAATATATTTAAGCATATGATTGTTGATCGTTCATTTTTATGTGTCTGGAATATTTCAGTTTGGTTTTGTTTCCAGTTTTTTCATATATTAAAATTTTGAATCCATTCATATATTTTATCAGTTTCATTTCAATTTTGGTATAACTTTTTGGATCGGTTTTATTCTTCAGATCCCTGTTTTTACGAGGCACTAGTGATTTTGGTGTGATAAGGTCTTAAGTTTGTGGTGTTATATGCACTAACCTTACTTCAAAACTCAGTCAAACCCTATATCAATAGACAGTGATATGTGCGAAAACATATATTTAGATAAACACAACATTATTGGTTGTAGTAGTTATCTCCTATTGTTACGGCTCATATTGTGTGTATAAATATGAATAACAGAAACAGAGTTTACATTAGCTTTGGTTATGGTATCAGAGCCAAACAACTAAATTTTCTACAAAACATTATGTTATGGTGAGATTTTTTTGATCTACCTCGTTTAGCATGGCGTCTCCATATTATCTCTATCCTTCAGATAATACATGATAAGTTCAGACACCCATTTTTTTGAATGGAGCAAACTATGAGAAATGGGCAAACTGATGCTCAACTCGTTAAGAACCAAACAAAAGATACAAGAGTTCATCAACTTCATGCTGAGATTGCATCTTGCAAACAGAATAGCGATGCAGTTAAAGTTTACTTTGGCAGACTAGAAGTAATGTGGGATGATCTAGCTGATTTTGACAAGGGTTTCTCGTACTGCTGTAGAAATCCAGAGTGTGAAGCGATGATGAAGTATGAAAAGAAAGAAGAAAAGATACGTGTCTGGATTACAGAAACATAGTTTATATTAGCTTGTTACGAAAGACGAAAGTGATGTCGGGATAACAATAACCACCAAAAACAAGCGAGAAGTCCTGTGGCTAGCTGCTAACGATATTGTATCCACGTGTCTGTGTGTTCGTGTGAAGCCACGTGTTATGCTTTGAGTGATGTTGCCTTGGAGTTTCTTTTTTTCTTATAAAAATAATTAATAAGTGGTCAATGTTCATGAAATATTCGCATGCTAAAGTAATCATGATGTTACATGTCTCCATTGGTCGACGAATTGTCGACGAGACCGACATATATACATATGGTCGACGATGCACGGAGAGAAACATGATTTATGTTCCAAGCTTTCAAATTCGATTAAACCTTATGAAATGATGATTAAATTAAATTATCCTCATTCGACGTGTAAATCAAAGAGTTTAGAACTATTTAGTTTTAAATTACAAAGTGCAATGAGTCGATAAGACGGATCTAGAATCGTAGTTCCTTGAAGGTTACTATAGATAACAATTAAAATTGCTTGTCGTTTAGATAAAAAAAATTCATTTTGGATCTTATGCTGTCAGTGTCAACTGTTAGTACTTACTATTTTTAGAGATATACCATGCATAGTCTCGGCAACTTCAACTTGTAAATGTGAATTGGTGTCCAAAATACAATGTAAGAAAGTCAACATATTTGAATGATAACGGAACCAGAATATTAGTTCTAAAGCGCTTTTATAATTTTCACAGATGCAGAACTAAATTCTGTTTTGAATACTCTAGGTCTCAACATATACGTATATAGTATTCACATAATTTGACTTTAAAACTTTGCGAAAGTTCTAGAATATTAATTCATTATTTCATTCAAAATTTATTCGCTTTTATTAATTTTTAATCATATACTTGTTCACAACTATCATCTGACAAATAAAACTCAATAATGGGGCAAAAGCCTTTTTCAAAAAATAAAAATAATAATGGGACAAAAGACAACGTGGAAACTGAAAGAAAGTGAGGAATTGGGCTCCACTCCACATCGTAAATGATAATTGATAGAAACTCTTCTGGTTGAGATTAGTTAGCCAAACATCCCCAACTCCTTCCATTTCCTCCCGCCAAATTATACAATCTTGTTGTCAAAATTAGTAATCTTAAGCATCATTTATTTATTTAATTTCCAAATAAAACTGTATATATATATATCTGATTTAATATAATTACATATGTAAAATCACTGAATTGAATAAGAACCATACTGCTACAAGGTTAAGTTATGGACGTAGAGGAAAAATTTGTAATTTTATATATAGTATATTTTTTTTATTAAAATTCAATATCACTATAGTTGGGAAATGATCAACATAATAAAAAGCGAGAAATATTTTTCTGTTATAACAAAAAGATTTGTCATACGGTGAATTTTGAATTGATGACTTCATCTAGATATTCTTAATTCTTATCCATTTCTTTTCCAAAACGAAAATTCTACAAATAAAAACAAAACAAAAAGAAATCAAATAAAATATCTTTCCCTTTCCTCTCAATCCTAGAGAGAGAGAGAGAAACAGAGTAGAGAGAGAAGAGTCTGCCTTGGCGGTTGGAATAAGCAGTTGCTATCTAAACATTGCTTCATAAACAAAACCTCAGGTGTTAGATTAGGCCAACGGTTCTCTTCCTCTCTTCCTCACCCTTTCTTTGTTTCTCTTCAAACGTAAGCAAACAAAACAAACCACAAACTTCAAAGAGTTTGTCTCTTATAAAATATATAAACAATCCTTTTGTTATGGTGTGATTCTTGGTCGCCATCTCTCGCCCAACTTCACCTTCCCTGACATAAACACAACACCTTCCTAATCTTTCTTTGTAATCATCTTTTTCTCTTGTTCCTGTCTTCTCAATCTTCTCTCCTATATTAGAAACATGATCTCCCTCTAAAACCTATTTCATTTCAGACAAAAGCTTATCTCTATACTCAAAGCTTAGGCTACTAGAGGTACTTTCCTTTTGTGAAATAGATTCCTCCTTTTCGGGAAGTCGTGGAGTTCGTGTACGGAGCTGAGTTTTGCCTTTTTGGTGGTTGCAAATAAGGTATATAGATTTTTCATGTGTTTTTATTATTGTTAAGTCATGTAAATTTCATGATTCCTTTTCTTTAGTTTCTGTGTTTTTTCTTGTGTTTTTTTTTTCCCATGATCTTTTCGTTTATATACTTCCAAGTTTCATGTGTGTGTTCACACCTTATAAACTTTCAGAAGTTTTGAATTTTTTCTTTTAATGTTCAATCTCTTTTTCTTTGAAGGTTTAAATAAAATATTCAAGGCTTTGGAAAACTTCCAATGGATGAATCATCTTCCAATATTGTCTCCATAACTATTTCATCATCGTCTTCATTGAGTACCACACCACCACGAAGTGACAACACTCATGCGCCTGCCTCTGTTCAAGAGAGGTCCTTCTACTTAAGGTTTGCTATGAGGGTATCTAGAGCTAGATGGTTTATCTTCTTGAGAAGAGTGTTTCACTATCAAAACGGATCAAGATCAGATCTCGGCTCCAATCCTTTCAACTCCACCACGTGGATGATGTCTGAGCTAATAGCTCTGCTTGTTCAGCTTACCGTGATTACACTCACACTAGCTATCTCAAAAGAAGAGAGACCTGTTTGGCCAGTGAGGTTATGGATCATAGGTTATGATGTGGGATGTCTCCTCAGTCTCATGCTATTATATGGTCGGTTTCGCCAACTAAACCAAGGAAACTGGTTTGTCGATATTGAGCAGCAACACAGAGGCAGAGATGAAACTAGGTAACTTATATTTTCTTGATTTTGAATACTATAACCTTTGCAAGATCCTGAAGTTGTATTAATATTGTATATGTTTTAAATTTCAGGAGCTCCCATTTGATGAACAAGTGCAGAACGTCTCTAGAGCTGTTCTTTGCTATTTGGTTTGTGGTTGGGAATGTTTGGGTGTTTGATTCTAGATTCGGTTCTTTCAACCATGCTCCAAAGCTTCACGTTCTCTGCGTCTGTCTTCTTTCTTGGAACGCTCTCTGCTACTCTTTTCCCTTTCTTCTCTTCCTATTCCTCTGTTGCCTTGTGCCTCTCATTAGTAGTCTCCTTGGATACAACATGAACATGGGATCTTCAGACAGAGGTGCATCTGATGACCAAATCTCTAGTCTCCCTAGCTGGAAACACAAACGAGCCGACGACAATGCTTCTGATTCAGCTCCTAAAACTGATGATCCTGTAAGTTATAATCATTTGACTCACATATCAAAGCAGACCCATAAGGGTTTTTCTTAAGACAGAGTTTTAGCAAAAATTGAATATATGGTTAGTCAATCAGATATTCAATAATGCTATGCCGGAACTGGTTTCGTTTGTAATTACTCTGTCTGATCCACTAAGTATTCTGACATCAAATGTTGTATATTATTAATCTTAGATAGATATATGATAGAAAAAAGTAGGTTTTGATTTTCTTTATTCTTGATATGCAGGAGTGTTGTATATGTTTGGCAAAGTATAAAGACAAGGAAGAAGTAAGGAAGCTTCCATGTTCACATAAGTTTCACCTTAAGTGTGTAGATCAGTGGCTTCGTATCATCTCTTGTTGTCCTCTCTGCAAACAAGATCTTTCCGGATGAAAAAGCACAAAACCCTAAAGCAGACAAGAGCTCATAAGAGACTCTGATTTTAGTTCTATAGTTTTTGGTTTGTTTGGTTTCTTCTCTCAAAGGTTTTTATTTTTATTTTTGGTTTGAAGCAAGTAGGTTACTTGTGTGAGTGAGTGTCAAAAGTTTTGTACAGAAAGAGCTCACCAGTAACCGTAAAGTACATTGTGAGGAGATACAAATCACAATGCCACAACATTTATAAAAATATTGATATAGTGTTTACACTCTTTTTTTTTGATAAGTAATAGTAATAGTGTTTACACTTCATATGGTTATTTCTCATCATGCCTTGTATTTTCAGTTCTATTTGCTAATAAAAGCATATTTAACCCCTCAGTGATTTAACCTAAACGAGGTAACTACATAAGCTTCCAAACTAATTTTGTAGTTACCAAATTCATGGTATATATATACGTTCAACTGGTGTACGACAGTTAGAATACCTGATTTTCATGTTGGACATAAACTTCGGTTCACAAGGCATCTTAATGACTTTGACTTCAACAATAAGGTGCTTTAATTTAGATTTGAATTCAAGGTCATCCCCATACTACAAATAGGAGACTAGCATTTTTGGATGTTTTTTTTGTTTAGTTCAACTTACAACATCGCCAAATTAATTAAATAGTTTTAGGGTTTTGTTTGGCGCTTAGACACAATTTGTTTCCAATATATTTTCAGTAATTATATTTTGGTTTTATCCATGTATTTCTCTAACTATTTGACGATCACAAATGTGTAAATGTGTAACTAGAAAAAGAAGAATATAACCACTAAGTCAAATATTTCCCTCTAATTCTTATTTATTCTTTTCTAGAATACTAAACCACCCGAATCTTAAAAATGCAGTTTGTCAACAACCTTACAACGACTAATTTAGTTGCCTTGTCTCTTAAGTCCCCATATAATACCCACAGACATGTCTATGAAACAACAAAAACAGTACGAATCGTTCTTATTTTTCATCAAAACCACGGCGAGAGAAAACCCTTAAGCTATAGTTGTCAGAAAATATATGGCGGAGGAGAAGTATTCCATAAATTTAGCCAATATCAAATCCCAACCTTCCGGAGGCTCTGCCGTCGAACCGATCAAGCATATTTACATTTACGTAATAAATTTATTTTTTTAGAGAGTTAGACTTATATATTTGGTAAAAGTGATATATCATATTAATTTTTTTTATTATATTGTAAATAAGTTTAATTTTTAAATTTTATCTTACTTCCCTAAAACCTTTCTCACGGTACTGCGCCGTTGGGGCTCCTCCTCCGGTAAACCAGAGAGGCAAAACTGCCTATGTTCTTCGACGACACACGCCGGTTCTTTCAGGTGCAGGCACCATCGTGCAGATTCCATGACATGTACCGGGTCTATAGGGTCCAACCTCGCTGTGCTTTTGTCGTCCAAGTCGAGCCGGTTTAGTCACTCTATCAAGGCTTAGTAAACCCCTTTTGATCGTATGTATTCGCCCCTATTCGGTAAAATAAGTGTCGATTTTGTGTTGAAAATGTATACCAAACCGTTTGGATTCGGCCTAAACCGATTGAAGACGAACTTTATGTTGTTCATCACAGATTTTACATTGTAAAATTGATTTATTGTACAATTATACGCTTAATCAATTAAATTCCATTTACACAATCATCAAAATGCCTCAAAACACACGAAATATTCATTTTCAGAATCGAGTTGAATATTTTTAAAAGGTCCTCCATATATATATCCTTACAACCCGTATATTCACTAAATGTTGATTATTGCTGCGATTTTGATGTATTGGGAAATGAAAACGTTAAAAGACAACTGATGAGTACAGGTTCCATTCAGACCGTCTATAACGTAAATTAACCAGAAATAAAAAAAAAACAAAACCAAACGTTAAACGGTTCCGTAATAAAGTGCGAATTAAGTCCCGAGTAAAACGTGGTCGTATAATTAAATACAGCGCATTATTTAACACAGGCTCCACAAAATGCGACGTGTGACAAGTAGTTGTTGGAGCTTCACTCATTCGCGGCCTAACAGCTGTATCAACAACATAATTAATTGATTTAAAAAGTTGTAGACCAAAGTTAGTTAATGCTAAAAAGATTATTTATTTATTCTATTTATATAAATAGTTTAAAAGATTTTCTCAGGTTTTGTAAAATATATTTGTTCTTCTAAACCATTCTGCTTACACCAGAATCGGCTCTCACCTTACTACCAATCTCCACCACCTTCCAACCTCCAAGAGCCGCCTTGAGATTGAGGAATACAATCAGAAGCATCGAAAAACGGTAACTTTTTATTCGGTTGATTTCGGTTTAATCTGTAAAACCAATTCAGTTCACAACTACTGAATAGTATAAGAGTTGCATAACGTGTGATTCCATCACGAATCCGTTTTACTGTAATGTTGAATCGGAGTGATTTAGAGAGCAAATGTTCTATTACTGTAATGTTTAAGAAAATTAGATATATTTAAATAATTTGCCAATGATATCATTCAAGCCTTTCGTTTCTGATTATGTGGACATAAGTAACATCTGGTAATAATGACAATGACTTCAGTTTATAGTGTAAGAAATGTTTTGTTGCCTTTATGTGTTTATTATAAATCTTTGTCTAATCCTATCTTTAACTTTTTCAAGTTGTGTGTGTTACATTCAATCTTATGCCTACTGTGTCAGACCAAAAGATTATTAAGTGATTACAATTTACATCTCAATTCTGATTTTACAATTACAGATCATCGCAGAGCGCTCTGCCTTTTCTCAAGACCAAAGGTTAAAAAAGGTGGGTTTTTATATTTGTTCATATGTTTTGTTTCTGTAGAGTTTTTCACGTTTGCTTTACTTCTTCTTCTCACTGTTTTGTTTTATTTGGCAGGCATGGAGAGTTATGATTTGCATAAGTTATCAATCATGACGCAGTGCATAGACGGTGTTAAGCATTTATGCACCTCTGTTTTAGGGTGTTTTGATCTCGATTTGTATAAACAATCTGGTGGCGGACTTGGTGACCCTGAATTGCTTTCGAGAGACACAGTTTGTATGCCTATCAGCTTCTCTATTCTTTCTTTTTATTTAGTTGGGTTTATATGATTCTAAGGAACTTGGTTTTTGGGTGCAGTTAGTGTGAGTGAGATAGAAGCTCTATATGAGCTGTTTAAAAAAATCAGCAGTGCTGTGATTGATGATGGGCTTATAAACAAGGTAAGAGCTTGTGTAATCTTTTTGGTCAATTCATTATTTGTTGACACCATCTCAGTCTAGTTTACTCATCTCTTGTTAAAACTTTGGTTCAGGAGGAGTTTCAGTTGGCATTGTTTAAGACAAATAAGAAAGAGAGCTTGTTTGCTGATCGAGTAATATTTCTTTCTTTACTACAAGTGTTTTTTTTTTCCCCAAAAGATCAAGTCTTAAGAAGCATATGTCATTTGGTTTGTAGGTTTTTGATTTGTTTGACACAAAGCACAATGGAATACTTGGGTTTGAGGAGTTTGCTCGAGCTCTCTCTGTATTCCATCCAAATGCACCTATAGATGACAAAATCCAATGTAAGTCCCTTATAGCTTAGAAAAAATAATGTCCTAATATTGTTTCCGATTCATGGTTTATATATATATGTTGTTGTTGCAGTTTCATTTCAGCTATATGATCTTAAACAGCAAGGTTTCATAGAACGGCAAGAGGTATATTCAAATAGGTTTCATATTAAACTGCACTTTATCATCATCCTCACCGCTGTTTTTGTCCAGGTGAAACAAATGGTTGTGGCTACGCTTGCTGAATCTGGAATGAACCTGAAGGATACTGTCATTGAGGATATAATTGACAAGGTAAGTTGCTTTTCTCATCTTCGCACAATAGCTTTAGTTGAGAGTAACTTTCCCTGAGTTTTGATTTGTTTTAGACGTTTGAAGAAGCAGACACGAAACACGATGGAAAGATTGATAAGGAAGAGTGGAGAAGCCTTGTTCTTAGACATCCTAGCCTTCTCAAGAACATGACTCTTCAATATCTCAAGTGAGTTTATGTTTTTGTAACCGGTACTTATTGAAATCTAATACAACAGAATTGCTTCTCTGGTTTCTTCTCAATAAAGGTGGTGACCTTGTTGTGTCTGTGCTTGCAGGGATATCACGACTACGTTTCCAAGCTTTGTGTTCCATTCTCAGGTTGAAGATACCTGAAGATAAAAGAGCAATCTGCAAAGACTTTACGGTTTTTTGTTCATTACTTTCTTGTGAAGTTCATTTGTTTCTCTGAACTCACTCATTTATTTTTCTCTTGCCGAACTTTGTTGTGAGGCAAAATTCTTTTCGATTTTGCATCCAGGCCTATTTGTAGATACAACTGGTCCATATGATATGTAAAGTTTTGAAGTTGATCGATCTTTTACCCAAGTGGTTTGATTCAACCTGTGTGTTTTCCCCCAAAAAAACTCACTCAGAACTATAACAATGGCCAGTGAATCTACTATGTAGAGAGCAGCAATGCAAAGAATCTTAAAACTGTTGCGACAAAAAGAGATCTGTAAGTTTCAAAATGAGTCTTCAAACTTGTCTGTCAAATCACAGAAAACTAATGTTCTCTTACAGGAAAAGAATTGCTCCAGACGACAGAACAAGATACAAAAATATATCAGTAGGATACTCATCAACCGTGCAATAACAATTTCTGGATTTGGAAGAAATGAAGTCCCTTAACAGCAATAGTTATAGTTCAGAGAAAAAAACTACACCACTAATAGTACTTGAGAAAAGAAGAAAAAACACCAAAATAATAGTTTTAGCCATAGAAAGAGCAGATAAGTAGAGAAAAATCATTCACTGCAGCAACTGGGCAGGCTTTTAGTCGACCTCCTCCATCTTGCTACCTTCAGCATCGGCATCATCCTCAAGTGGAGGCATCTCTGCATCAGCTTCCACGGCATCATCATCATCAATGCTCAATCCCAGCTTCAACATCCTGTGGATTCTGCTTCCGAAGGTGTTGGGCTCGTCTAAGCTGAAACCTGAAGTGAGAAGAGCAGTCTCAAAGAGGAGAAGAACAAGATCCTTCACAGACTTGTCATTCTTGTCAGCTTCGGCTCTCTTCCTTAGCTCGTCCATGATCGCATTCTCTGGGTTGATCTCCATCGTCTTCTTGGAAGACATGTAACCTCCCATGCTGCTGTCTCTCAAGGCCTGCGCTTTCATGATCCTCTCCATGTTTGCAGTCCAGCCGTATTCCCCTGTTACCAGACAGCATGGTGAGTCCACAACACGGTCAGAGACAATGACCTTCTCAACTTTGTCTCCAAGGACGTCCTTGATCACTTTGCAGAGTCCTTCGAACTTCTCCTTTAGCTCTTCCTTTTTCTTCTTCTCGTCTTCTGACTCTTCCAGTTTCAGACCTTCCTTGGTTGCAGAGACGAGCTTCTTCCCCTCGAATTCCTTGAGCTGGCCAATGGCATACTCATCGATGGCATCAACCATGTAAAGGACTTCATACCCTTTCTTCTTGAGCCTCTCAAGGAATGGAGAATTCTCCACAGCCTTCTTGCTCTCACCGGTGATGTAGAAGATATCCTCCTGACCTTCCTTCATCCTTGTCACGTAATCCTTGAGGCTGGTCAACTCATCACCGCTCTTGGTCGAGTGGTAACGGAGCAACTCAGCGATCTTGGTTCTGTTCTGGGAGTCCTCGTGGATACCGAGCTTCAAATTCTTAGAGAAAGCTTCGTAGAACTTGTTGTAGTCCTCCTTGTTCTCAGCAATCTCAAAGAAGAGCTCCATGCACTTCTTCACGAGGTTCTTGCGGATGACCTTAAGGATCTTGTTCTGCTGCAACGTCTCTCTCGAGATGTTGAGGGGGAGATCTTCAGAGTCGACAATACCCTTGACAAAGCCAAGGTACTCGGGGATGATGTCCTCACAATTGTCCATGATGAAGACACGACGGACGTAGAGCTTGATGTTGTTGGGCTTCTTCTTGGTGTCAAAAAGATCAAAAGGAGCTCTCTTGGGAACAAAGAGAACAGCCTTGAACTCGAGCTGTCCTTCAACAGAGAAGTGCTTCACGGCCAAGTGCTCTTCCCAGTCATTGCTGAGACTCTTGTAGAAGGCAGCGTATTCCTCCTTGTTGATCTCCTCAGGCTTCCTCATCCAAATAGGTTTCTGCTTGTTCACCAAGTCCCACTCGTGAGAAACCTCCTTAATCTTCTTCTTTTTCTTCTCCTCCTTTTCTTTCTCCTCATCGACCTCCTCAACCTTTCCTTCCTCGTCCTTCTTCTCTTCTTCATCTTCGTCATCAGAAATCTCCTTCTCAATAGTCTTCTCGATCCACAAAGAGATTGGGTAGCTGATGAACTCAGAGTGCTTCTTCACCAAATCCTTGAGCCTCCTCTCCTCAAGGTACTCCAACTGGTCCTCCTTGAGGTGAAGGACCATCTTAGTACCCCTACCAAGACTCTCTCCAGAGGTGTCTCTCGTCACAGTGAAAGACCCACCAGCCTGAGACTCCCACACGTACTGCTCGTCATCATTGTGCTTGGTGGTGACGATAACCTTGTCAGCAACCAAGTAAGCAGAGTAGAAACCAACACCAAACTGCCCAATCATGCTAACATCAGCTCCAGCAGCCAACGCCTCCATGAACTCCTTGGTACCAGACCTCGCAATGGTTCCAAGGTTGTTGACCAAATCAGCCTTGGTCATACCGATACCGCTATCGATAATGGTCAAGGTGTTGTTAGCCTTGTCTGGAATGATGTGGATGAAAAGCTCTGGCTGACCATCGAGTTTGCTCTTATCAGTCAACGACTCGAACCTAATCTTGTCCAAGGCCTGTTTAACCACAATCCAATAAGTAACAAACGCAACGAACAAAATTCAATCGATCTCGTAACAATCAATCCAAAATCAATTCAGCTCAAATCGCTAGCAACACTATAGCTAAGAGTTCCCTATTTCAAATCGGATACAACAACAACAGTAATCAAACCTAATCTACAGATCGATACAGGAGAAAGCAAAAGAGACTTACATCGGAGGAGTTACTGATGAGCTCACGAAGGAAGATCTCCTTGTTGCTGTAGAAGGTGTTGATGATGAGCGAGAGCAACTGGTTGATCTCCGCCTGGAATGCAAAAGTCTCGGCGTCGGCCATCGTTGCTGAGTATCGGGGAAAGATCTAGGGTTTATCAAGGAGGTACAATAATAGAGAGAGAGCAGATGCGAAGTAGTGAAGAGAGAAGTTACGTATATATACACAAACGTTATAGGGTTTCTAGATCCTTCTCAGATCCATTATGCTTTACTTGTTAGTTTCAAACAAGTTGGGCCCAATAATTCACTTCTTTTTGGTCAATGTGTTATTTTCTTTTCTTTATAATTTACTACTTTCTGTGTTAAAACAAATAATATAATTTAATGTTTTTACTATGATTTTTGTTTCAAATTTTTGTTTTTGGGTATGGTTTTTGGTATCGGATAAACATTTAGATTTTCAAAAATATAATTAGGATAATCGGATAAAATTTTGGATATTTTTCATGTTTTTGGATCAATAAAAAATTTCATATTTAAATATATTCAGATATTTTCTGTGTGTTTTAGATATTTTTTGGATTGGATCCGAACCGAACTCGATCCGTAACCGAACCGAATCTGAATCGTCAAACTCTAATTATTCTATTGGATCTAACTATCTAAGATTCGATCGGACCCGAATCCGAAAAAATCCGAACAGAAAATTTCAAATTAACCTATCGAACCTTAAATTCTTAAACACAAGGATTTGGATCCGCAACGACCCGGCCCGAACCCGACCCGAGGTCCCGAATGTCCCTGCCTAATATTCACATCAAAACAGAAAGGCGAACTTTCCATACAAATAGTGAAACTGTAACATTCCAACCAGACTCTGTAACATCCCAACTAGTACTGTTAACACAAACTTAAACGCAGCGTTTTAGTAGTACACAAGAGACGGAAACTTTTTAAGATTCACAGTCGATCAGGGCTTCGCTTTCTTAAACGCAGCGTTTTAGTGATTCGGTAACCGAATTTTAGTAAACCGGATTGAAGCCTTCTAGATGATAAAGAGTCTTCTGAAAGAAACTAACCAGAGCGGTAAAATTTGCGCAAGTGACGTGATTTTTTTTAAAAAAGGGTGAAAAAACAGCTAAGCAAGTAATCATTTCAACAGTACCAACACTGTCTCTATATAAAACGACCACCGACGACGTTACAGACACAACATCTCTTCTTCTTCTCATCTTTCTAACTCCGCCGCCTCATCTTCTGATCTCCGACAGCTCTGCTCTGATCCCTTGTAAACGTTATTGCCTTCGAGATGATGATGATGACCTCGCTCAGTGGTGGTGGAGGCGGTGGCGGCGGAGGGAGGTTTATGCCGTATTCGTCGTCTCTCGCGGTTCCTCCTTCTGTTCCTCAGTCGCCTAACTACTCCGGTGGGATCCGATCACAGTCTTCTGTATTCGTTGAGCAGGAGAAGTAATTGAATCTCACTTCTTCTTTTGTTTGTGTGTTTCCTCTTTACGTTGTGAATCTTATTGTGGCTGATGAATCTGATGACTTATTGTTTAATCTTTGTTTTGCCGATGTTAATCCGTAGATCTCATTAGTAATCTCAAATCTGACTTTTTTTTTATGTTAGTGTCGTGTACGCATCAGGTGGCATGATAGATTTATAGATCATTGACTATTCTTACTGTTGATTTATGTTCTTTGACTTATTGAAACAGTTAAAGTCACAGTTTTTTTTTGTAAGAAGAATGACTAGATCCACTTCACTGAAAGAGTGTAAACTTGAATCTCAGATTTAATAAGTGTATTTGGTTTCTTGATCATGATGATCTTTTTTAAAGTGGATCTTCCCTTAAGTTTGATTTGTCTTTGAGGCTTGACTGATTTGGATATGTTCTGTTTTGGCAGCTATCTTTCAGAGTTACTAGCAGAGCGTCGTAATCTTACTCCATTCTTGCCTGTGCTTCCACATGTATGTCGCCTACTGAACCAGGGTGAGCATTTCTGTTTCTTACATTGTCATTGTTTACTTTATAACTATGAAGCTCTCGTACTATTAATAAACACTTAACTCCTGCTGCTATTATCGCTAGCGATTGGAAACTATATAACAAAATGTTTGAATAATCCTAGACTGTAAATATCTTACTAATCACAGAGAGACTAGAATTTAGATTTAAAACATGTTAACATTTGACTAGAGTGACTAATGTCATTCTTTTTAACTAGAGTGAAGAAAAAATATTGTTCTTTGCTAACTCAATTAACTGTGATGTACACCGTTCATTGGTGTACTGATGACTTATTTGTTGACTAATCTCTAACTGTTGCGTCTTGCTCTTGGAAATTGACATTTTTTGGAACAGAGATTTTGCGTGTAACCACACTGTTGGAGAATGCCACAGTTTTAAGTCAGAGTGGGCTTGACCACACTAACCCTGGAGGGATATATCAGAATGCAAGAGCTGACATGAGCGGATGGACCTCACAGTTTCCATCAGAAGTATGACTACTAACCATTAACATAATAACTCCTTTTTCCATCTAATTCGATACAAGTTTGTTTTATTGACTTAAGTTTTGCTGACATAACATGTTTGACTCTGCTTTTAGTCCTAGTTTATAATGTGACAGGGCTAACACTGTATATGCTTAGGTTAACACTAACTAAAAACTCCATTATACTCGTGAGCCGTAACAGATAGTCAGAAGTGTTTACTATAATAATTTCATTTACATGTGATTACTCTCTATACATTTTATTTAGGATATAGCAGCTACAGGTTATATTGACTCTTCTTTCTATGGAGAGGAAGCTAAGATATTGTTTTTTATATTGATGTTGCTACTACATGTTGATTAATATGTGCTTATGATTTAAGGTTGATGTGGCTTCTAAATAGTGTTGGTTGATCATATGCAGAGATCTGTTCCATCGTCTCCCGGACCAAACTGGCATAACTCACCTGGTAGTCCGTCTGGTCTGATCGCCAAGCGAACAATCAGGATCGATATTCCAGTTGACGATTATCCAAATGTATGAACACTCATGTCTATACTCGGAATATACTTAAATATGTTTATTGTTGGGTGGAATATAACTCTACATGTTTCGTTATGACAGTTCAATTTCGTTGGTCGCCTCCTGGGACCTAGAGGAAACTCCCTGAAGAGAGTTGAAGCAAGTACTGGTTGCCGTTTTCTTATAAGAGGAAGAGGCAGTATTAAAGATCAATATAAGGTGTTTGTTATTTTCCTTCACAACTTCATTTGTATCCATGTTCCAATATTCTGTTCAGTGCGTTGATATCTTTCTTCTTGTAGGAGGAAATGATGAGAGGAAAGCCTGGGTTTGAGCACTTGAGTGAGCCACTTCATATCTTAGTCGAAGCAGAGTTACCGATTGAAATAGTCGATGCGCGTCTCATGCAAGCTCGTGAAGTACTTGATGAACTCCTTACTCCTATGGTTTGTTTTCTCATCTGTTTCCCTTTTTAGTTTCAAACCGGTTAATGATGGTATCGTTTATATATGAATGTTTGACACTTTGGTTTATGTTTTCAGGAGGAAACTCATGATTTTTACAAGAAACAGCAGCTGAGAGAGCTAGCATTGCTCAATGGAGCTCTTCGTGAAGAAGGATCTCCAATGTCCGGTTCTGTTTCTCCTTACAATAGCCTCGGTATGAAGAGAGCCAAAACAAGAGAAGTGTAGAAAACAAATGCCTCAAAACACAGTTTTGTTGTTGTGATCTCTCCCACATCTCAAGGAATATGAAACCGATCCAGTTTGACGCAGAAAGGCCAAACCTCTATCGACTCCGCAGTACTGTTCTCATTCTCCCTGGAATAGTGTTGCTGTATATATGATTATAATGTGTTCTTTTTTTTTTGGGTCTATTTATCATTGTCCTGGAGAGAGATCAGATGACAACATTTAAAGGAAACACTAGGCATGATGATCTCTCTCCTAGTCTTTGTGCTTGTTTTTTATTATTTTAATGTTTTTTTTTGTCAACTTATTTTGTTGTTTTTGCTCTTTAGAAAAGTTGGGTTCCAATTTACAAGAGAATTTTATAAGTTTTGTCTGCCTGTCTGTCTGGTAATGATAATATGTTTTGGGATACATAAACGTGAAAGTGAAGTTTGTTTCATCATCATGTTCTGTTCTCGAGTATTTTTCACCTTTTATTACGGAGATCGACATGTTTTATGTTGCATATCAGCTCTATTTCAATTTGATAGACTAATCCATTAGTTCATTGATTAGTCAACAATCGGCTTTAAATGGATCCGCAAATCGGTTGACCAATCAAATTAATCATCCGGTTTAGTGATGAACCATTGGTTTTCTTTAAAGATCATTGCCAACAAACTATATGAGCTAACTGATAATTGATAAACACACCAAAATCAGTTTCTTGTAATACAAGATAGCTTCTTTCAGTATACCAAAGTTATTCAGAACTCAAAAGTCAATTTATTGAGATATCTGGAACATTCTTAAAAGTTAGTATAACTAATAAGATATTATATACTGTGAACCCTCAAATGGTATCCAAAGGATGAATGATGATAGCACTGGCATAAAGTGTGTTACTGCTTAGCTGCAAAACTATACAAATCTGAATGATGATGATAAACACTAGTACTGCTTAAAGGCAACCCACCTAAATAATTGCACAATTCGAACATATAGAAGTATCTCAATTATTTTATGGATTGGGCCTTGTAATGGGCCCGTAATGGAATCTAGCTCGCGCTACGTGGCAAAGCTTGGGCGCTCGGAAGAAGAATCTATTTAAAGCGAAAAGAATGCTTCGAATCAACAACCTCTTGAGATTTCCCGAAGATCAAATCAAAACCCTACGAAAGGTTAGGTAGGTAAGGTCACAATTTAGTTCTCAAAAAAAAATCTCGATTCGATTCGATCATCGTTTCTCAGCTCACCGATCATCTTCGTAGATCTCTCCTCTCTCGATTTGTTTTCTTTCGGAATCTTCTTGCGTCGATCCATGTGCTTGTTCCGCAGATGCGCAGTTTCTGTTTAAGATTCCTGAATCGTTAGATGATTTGCCTCTGTTTGATCAATAGCATATCTGATCGGCTTTAGTTAATAACAACATCTTCACTTAGATTCTGATTGCATCATCCACTTGATTTCGATAGATTTCTTCAGGTGGCGTATCATCAGCCAGATTAACTAACTTGCATGAGTCTTTTTTTTTTTTTTAAATAGTATTTTCGTTAGTAGTTTATATGAATCTCTGTTGTGTAGTGTTTGTGGTTTTATAAATGTAATATATATTATTGAAATTCTAAATCTTGATGAGAGTTTGGATTGTTTTTGTAGCTAGAAGCAGCGAGTACAGTTCAAGATGGCTTCGAAAAGAATCAACAAAGAGCTTAGGGACCTCCAAAGGGATCCTCCTGTCTCATGCAGTGCCGGTCAGTATCATGTTGTTTTTCACCTTTTATTATAATCTTTGAGCCTTCTTTTTTTGGATTCTAAAGTTCGGATCTTGAGGCACACCTGGAGAGATTCAGTAGCTAAATTTATTAAACTCAGCATCAGTTTTAGGATAGTGAATGTGTTTTTTTTATAAGTTACAGTATGAGTTATTTAGGTTCTAATGAAATTTATGGTGTTGTTTTAGGTCCTGTGGGTGATGATATGTTCCACTGGCAAGCGACTATCATGGGCCCAACTGATAGCCCATTCTCCGGAGGTGTGTTTCTTGTTTCCATTCACTTCCCTCCAGATTACCCCTTCAAGCCACCAAAGGTACCAAAAATGTTCTGTAGTTGCTTGTTATGTTTATTCCTGGAGCTCACTGAATTAGTTTATCACCCACCCTTTAGCTTAGAGCGAGTGTTCAATCATCAATGATTGTTTATGATGCAGGTTTCTTTCCGCACCAAGGTTTACCACCCGAATGTCAACAGCAATGGCAGCATCTGTCTTGACATTCTGAAAGAGCAGTGGAGCCCTGCGCTTACCATATCCAAGGTGATCACATTGTTTCAGTTCCATGATTGTTCAATCTCGTCATTCTGTTTTCCACCGTGTACCCTCTTATGTTCGTGTGTCTGTTAGTTACCATCACGCCTTTGCCCACTTCCTCTGTTGTGATTATTTGAACCAATGATTGAGCATGTATTTGGGTCGTGGTCTCAGTAGTTATGATATTGGTACTGGTTCAGTAATTCTCTATGTGCCATCTCTTTTATTAGGAGTTACTTATGGTTAAGGCTTTTATAATCAGTATATTGATGACATGACATCCGATTTCCATTTTATAATCATGCATTGGCGACTTGCTTGAAGATATTTTCGTGGATAGACTAATAGATTCTTCAATTTGCATATGCTTTCCACAGGTCCTTCTGTCGATATGCTCACTGCTGACAGATCCAAACCCTGATGACCCTCTGGTTCCAGAAATAGCTCACACCTACAAGACAGACCGAGTCAAGTACGAGAGCACTGCCCGATCCTGGACCCAGAAGTATGCAATGGGATGATGATGATTGGCAATAATAATCCGCACCAATACATTGCGCATTGTCTAAGAATATGAGAAATAAGATTGAAAAAAAACAGAGTGTGGCGTTTTGCTTGGTTGCTTTATTAGTTTTATCATCATCTTAAGCCGTGTGTTGGTTTGTGTACATGAGCTTTATATTGAGACATTTTGAGAGCTTGCAATGCTATAAAGCCAATAACTGGTTATTATATGATTATGATGAGTCGCTCTTTCTTTGATAGTGTTGAATGAAGAATACAAGTCTTGACAGGGTTTAGTACGGTGTGTGATTCTTATTGGCTTTTATGGTTTTTTGTCCAGCTAGAAAAGTCGTGAGAGTAGAACAACCGAGTTAAGTGAAAGACTTGTTCTTCGATAAGTACGGCTTTCTCTGAAAAAGTTATCTATATGATTTAGGTACTTTTGTATTCAAGAAGTAGGCTGCTTATTTGTTCATTTTCAAAGTGAAAAAGAGAGAAAAATGGAAACAGAAAACATTGAGTTCGATTATTTAACCGTAACGAATGTGAATTTAGCATCTTTTTCATAAGCGATTATTTTTCATAAATCAATTGAATTTTTTTATATATTTTCATAAAAAATAAACCGATTATTAAGTCGGTGAACAAATGTAAAGCTAAATAAACACTTATCTTTAAGAGTAATGATATAAGTGAATAAAAGACCCACTTATTCAAAAATGCAGAAATTGTTAAAACTCAAATAGGATCGAATCTGAAACAAATATCACCACCCCATATTTAATTGTGAAAACACAGTAAACACATGTTAAGTTTACATACTTTGTTTCAATAATATTACCATATTTTCTTTTGGCTATTATTCAAAGGATACATTGACGATTGCTTGACCTATCCTACTCTAACAGATGAAGAAGTGTTTTGGCTATAAAATTAAGTTCATTATTTGAAACCAAACACATCATATTCGTTTGAACTTATCAATTAAAAAATAGTAATAGCTGAAGAATTTTTTTTTTAATTATTAAAAGACTGAGATGTTGACGATTATGGTATTATTTAATATTATCAAAGTTGAGAAAAAACATTGCATCAGTTCCCATGAACACAAAGCCATTCCAAAGCTATTTTGAGTTGTGATAAAACTTGATATTACCAAAACACGAGTTAGAGAAAGTCCAACGATTCTCTGTCTTTCTCCCTCTTCCTCATTTATCGCCATGTCTTCCTCTCCACCATATTTCTTGACTCGCAAGAAAACAACACAATCTTCCCCTCAAAAGAAAAAAAAAAACAAAACAAACCCTAATTCTCTATCGAATCTCAAGAACAGATCAATAATCTAATGTTCCCTTGATCCGTCCTGATCTCAAATCTGTATCACTGTATTTCAAGAAAAACTCTGGAATGGGAAGGAGAAAGTTATGTTTTCAAGAAACATTTGTTTCGTTCTTAGTTTCTCTTGTCTTTATATTTCATCGAGGAGTAATATGTCAAGATGATAGTAGCTTGGATAATCCAGCAGCCAATCGCCTCTATAACCAATTCGTCTTCGACAAAATATCCAATCTCACAGAAGTTTTTGAGGATGACATCAAACGAGAACTCGGTTTCTGCATCACCAATGTGTTAGTTAACATCTTGTCCTTATTGTTTTCCTTGTCAAAAAAAAAAACTAACAAACCAATGAAAAAAAAAAAAAATCCTGTGTGTTGCAGAAAAGAAGATTATAATGAAGCGTTTAACTTCTCTTCCAAGCCAGGCTTCTTAAATAAATGTGGTAAAACCACAAAAGGTACATGTCCTCTGTGTCATTGGTACAACAAATTAAAGAAATTTAAATATATACATTTTTGTTGATGTTTTTTATGGTATGGGAATAGGTGACATGATGCAGAGGATATGTACAGCTGCAGAAGTGAGGATATACTTCAATGGATTATTAGGAGGTGCAAAGAGAGCTACTAATTACTTAAAACCGAACAAAAACTGCAATCTATCTTCATGGATGTCTGGATGTGAACCTGGATGGGCTTGTCGTACTGCCAAAGACGTTAAAGTTGACCTTAAAGACGATAAAAACGTTCCTGTGAGAACTCAGCAATGTGCGCCTTGCTGCGCAGGTTTCTTCTGCCCTCGTGGGATTACTTGCATGATACGTAAGTTACAGAACATTCAAAACTCTCAAGAATCTTTTCCTTTTTTTATAATGTTGTTTTTACCTCCCAATGTTATGAAGCTTGTCCTTTGGGAGCTTATTGTCCAGAAGCTAAGCTGAACAGAACAACAGGACTATGCGACCCGTATGTCTTGTTCTTTCACTTTTATGTCTCTACGTTTTGTTTTGTATGTAAAGACTAGAATCATGATTGTTGTGTTTGCAGATATCATTACCAGCTTCCTTCAGGACAGCCAAATCATACTTGTGGTGGTGCTGATATATGGGCTGATATTGTTAGTAGCAGTGAAGTTTTCTGCTCAGCTGGATCTTTTTGTCCTTCAACTATTGACAAGCTTCCTTGTACTAGAGGGTAAGAATTATTTTGATAACCTTGCTTTGAGATTCATCAGATAAAACTAATCTTCTGTTTTCTCCAGACATTTCTGCAGGACAGGTTCTACTGCTGAAAAAAGTGAGTGATCCTCTTAGTTACTATTACAACGGGAGTTTCGATGAGACATGAGGACTTGAATGAATCCACTTATCGCCAATTGATTTTAAGTTTCAAGTATAGGAAAACTTAACGTTTCTTTTCTCTGATGCATTTGCAGATTGTTTTAAGCTGGCAACATGCAATCCAAGATCAACAAATCAGAACATCACAGCATATGGAATCATGCTTTTTGTGAGCCATACATAACAGATCTTCCTCATTTACCTCTTAGTTTATTTCCAAACAGTTTTGAGTCTTTGGCTTGTGTCTATATATATGTAGGCTGGGCTAGGTTTCTTGCTCATAATCTTATACAACTGCTCTGATCAAGTGCTTGCTACAAGAGAAAGAAGGCAAGCAAAGTCCAGGGAGAAAGCAGTACAAAGCGTGCGTGAGACGCAAACGCAAGAGAAATGGAAATCAGCCAAAGATATTGCAAAGAAGCATGCCACCGAGCTGCAACAATCATTTTCAAGGACATTTTCTAGGAGAAAATCAATGAAACAGCCTGATCTGATGAGAGGTCTAAGCCAAGCAAAGCCTGGATCAGATGCTGCTTTACCACCAATGGCAGGAGGAAGCTCAGACACAACCAAAAAGGGAAAGAAGAAGGATAAGAACAAACTAACTGAGATGTTACAAGACATTGAACAAAACCCTGGAGACACTGAAGGTTTTAAACTCGAGATTGGTGATAAAAACATTAAAAAACATGCTCCGAAAGGCAAGTCACTGCATACGCAGAGCCAGATGTTTAGGTATGCTTATGGACAGATTGAAAAGGAGAAGGCTATGCAGGAGCAGAACAAGAACTTGACATTCTCTGGAGTCATCTCTATGGCTAATGACATTGAGATAAGAAAGAGACCAACCATTGAAGTTGCATTCAAAGATCTTACTATTACTCTGAAAGGTAAAAACAAACATCTCATGAGATGTGTGACTGGGAAGCTATCACCTGGACGTGTTTCAGCTGTGATGGGTCCTTCAGGAGCCGGGAAGACCACTTTCCTAACAGCTTTGACAGGCAAAGCAGCAGGTTGCACCATGACTGGGATGATTCTAGTAAACGGCAAAGTTGAATCAATTCAATCTTACAAGAGAATCATTGGCTTTGTGCCTCAAGATGACATAGTCCATGGGAACTTGACAGTGGAGGAGAATCTCTGGTTCAGTGCAAGATGCAGGTAAGCCACATTTTCATTGATGAAATTCATCTTTTAGACATAGCTTATGAAACTATATATACAGGCTCCCTGCGGATCTCCCTAAGCCTGAAAAGGTTTTAGTTGTGGAAAGAGTCATAGAGTCACTAGGTCTGCAACATGTCAGAGACTCTATGGTTGGTACTGTGGAAAAGAGAGGAATCTCTGGAGGTCAGAGGAAAAGAGTCAATGTTGGTCTTGAAATGGTGATGGAACCATCACTTCTGATATTAGATGAACCAACTTCAGGTCTTGACAGTTCATCTTCTCAGTTACTTCTTAGAGCTTTGCGCCGTGAAGCTCTTGAAGGAGTGAATATCTGTATGGTTGTTCACCAGCCAAGGTTCAACATAATACACTCATCCCATTTGTTACTTAGAAGATTGGATCTTGTTCTTATTTACTCTTTTGTTTTCTCTTCAGCTACACTCTCTTTAGGATGTTTGATGATCTAATACTTTTGGCAAAAGGTGGATTAATATGTTACCAAGGATCAGTCAAGAAAGTTGAAGAATACTTTTCAAGCCTTGGGATAGTTGTCCCTGAGCGTGTGAATCCTCCTGATTACTACATTGATATATTGGAAGGGATACTGAAGCCAAGCACAAGCTCAGGGGTTACCTATAAGCAGCTTCCGGTTAGATGGATGCTTCATAATGGGTATCCAGTTCCTTCGGACATGCTCAAAAGCATTGAAGGGATGGCTTCTGCTGAGAACTCTGCTCATGGTGGAAGTGCTCACGGGAGCGTTGTGGGAGATGATGGAACATCTTTCGCTGGAGAGTTCTGGCAAGATGTCAAGGCAAATGTTGAAATCAAGAAAGATACCTTGCAGAACAACTTCAGTAATTCTGGTGACTTGTCTCAAAGACAAGTTCCTGGTGTGTATCAGCAGTTCAGATACTTCTTAGGAAGGTAAACCCCTCAAATACTTAGCCCTGCAACCTCGTTTTTTTTCGGTTTATTCGAGTCGGGTATTTTCAGTTTCGATTAGTTCTGTTCAGGCACAATCTTACCGGAAAATTCGGTTCGGTTTGTTTTTTGCTTAATTTTGGTTTTCAAAATTTTATCAAGAATAATCAAATTTTGTTTCGGTTAGATTCCGGTTTAAACTTCTTAACACCTCAGATAATGTTGGCTAATTCAGGTATATTCGATTAACTTCAGTTATTTCGGTTAGTTCAATTCGGTTATATTCAGATAATTTGGTTAATTTGTTTTTTTTGGAAAACCGAACTAACCGAGAACCAAACCGAACTGAAAATCACTTTCAAAAGTTTTTCAAACAGAACCGATCTCAAAACCGGAAATGATTCAAAAACCAAAAAATGTCGGTTGGGTTGGTTCAGTTCGGTTCAATTCCGCAGGGGTACAGATACTAAATTAATATCAATCAGTTTTCTTAAACCCAGTTTCCTTGCATTGCAGGTTAGGTAAACAGAGACTGCGAGAAGCAAGGACACTAGCTGTAGATTACCTAATACTTTTGCTTGCGGGTATCTGCTTAGGAACACTTGCTAAAGTGAGTGATGAAACTTTTGGTGCCATGGGGTATACATATACAGTCATTGCTGTCTGTAAGTAGACACTTTACAAGCTCTTCTGACCACAAACATTGCTTATTTTTTCTAACCCTTGTTATCATTTTTTTTCTCTTCAGCTCTCTTATGTAAGATTACTGCATTGAGATCTTTCTCTCTTGATAAACTACACTACTGGAGAGAAAGCCGAGCAGGAATGAGCAGCCTAGCTTACTTCCTAGCAAAAGACACAGTTGATCACTTCAATACCATTGTCAAGCCTCTCGTTTATCTCTCCATGTTCTACTTCTTCAACAATCCAAGATCGTCCGTTGGAGACAACTACATTGTCCTAATCTGTCTTGTCTACTGTGTAACTGGCATAGCTTATGCCCTGGCCATACTTTTTGAACCTGGTCCTGCTCAACTGGTAAGTGCCCAATACTAAAGACTCAAATCTAGAAAGCTTTGTTTCACATTATTAGTCTTTGTGCAGTGGTCAGTGTTGCTTCCTGTGGTTCTGACTCTAATAGCCACCAGTACAAACGATAACAAAATTGTAGAGTCAATCTCAGAGTTGTGCTACACGAGATGGGCTCTTGAAGCATTTGTGGTATCAAACGCTCAAAGGTTTGCAAACTTAATCTCTCCCTATTACATCTCTGCATGTTGTTTACTATTCCATATAATATTTTAGATATAAAGGAGTCTGGCTTATCACTCGCTGTGGATCACTGATGGAGAATGGCTACAACATCAAGCACTTCCCTCGTTGCCTCATCTTCCTGACATTAACCGGCATCTTGAGCCGCTGTGCAGCGTTCTTTTGTATGGTAACTTTCCAAAAGAAGTAGCTTTAAGCTTCTTCTATGCATGCAAAACTATATTGGACGGATCAATAGTGAACATAGAGAAGCCACAAAGGTTTTACAGGAAAAAACAATACACAATTATTGCAGAAGATCATAACACGGTACACTGTTCATAGGTAGTTCCATCACCAGAGTTCAAGATTTTCTTACCTGTAATTCTTCATGTTGTACATCTTTCTTTTGTTTTATAGATTTAACGTAGATCATCATCGGGTTGCTATCAATTCTGTTTTATACACCAAGTAAAAATGTAGAAGTACATAGAAGAACCAATGAAAAACCTTCAAGAACTTCCATTACTTTCTTGGCTTAAAAGTTAATAACAATGGTAATTTGTTTTCCTTTTTTTTTTGTTCACATTTTGTTTCCTTTCATCACATAGCATTTCATATTTCCAAATGAGATGATATCATTTGATACAAATTATCATTTTAGTCTGGTACTATACAGTGTGGAGAAGCATTTATTTAAGAACAAGGTAGATCAGAATGTATTGATTTTTTTTTTGTTTATAACAAAAAAAAAAGTATGTAAAGGCTAAATGATTATCCATTTAAAATATTATTTTTGCTTACACATTAATCCTACAACTAGATATGAAAATTGTTACGTAATGATTAGTGAGCCAAAATCATAATCTCCCTTGTACTCAAACAACAAATCATAGCAGAAACCCAAATATGAAATATTTTATAATAATGAAATTATTATTAAAAATTAAAAACCCACTACCCACCACTCTCTCTCTTCAAGGACGGTTAAGAGCATCAGCTAAGAAAACTGCTTCTCGTCTTCCTTCACCAAACCCTCACAATCAGTCGCTCTCTTCTTCATCTTGAAGTCTAAGCCAATCTATACCTCAATATGTCCCATTCTTCCTCTATTAACCTACTTCATTACCATTACCTCCCTCCTTGTCTAAATCACTCTTCCTTCCGGTTTTGCCTCACTGCTCCATCTTCATCTCGGTGGTCTAGTCCCGACGACGACATCTGCTCCATCATGGCCATGCCCACCACAACTCTCCCTGGCTCTATGTCTCCCTTCAATGTCCCTCATAGTGTTGTGAGTTTTTATTTTGTTCCATTCTTAGTCAGATCTGTTGGTTATAATAATTAGTGGTATAACCGTTCCTTCTTCGTCTATTCTTTCACTTCTTATTTTGAAGGGTAGAGGTATCAGCAATGATCTATGTTACACATTTTGTTACTAATTTTAAAATAAAAATGTGTCGATAGTTCGACTATTTAGGGTTAACACTGAATTAAAAAGGAACCGTTTAGTGTTTTGTAGGGATTCATTTTACGATCGACTTGGACTCCTTTGCTCCTTTCCGAGGAATTTACATTTCTCGGAGACGGAGGATTATTTGTTTCTTTGCTTTTTAGTTCGGTGGCACAGCCCAATTCAATAGCGTATCAAGACGTTTTTGACGGATTCTAAACATGTCAGGTATTCATTTCTTGAGCTTTTAATGAAAATAATATGATCATCGGAAACTTTATGGTCATCATTTTTGCAATATGTACATATAATATTGCAGGAGGTTGTGGACATACAATAGACAAGTTATCAGATTCAGAGGATGAACGATCTAGAATTGGGAGTCCGGCAAAGAAAGTCATAAGCTGTTCCATTGAAGATGTTAGGGACGAGAATGATGAGAAGATTGTTCTTAAATTGCGCCAAGAGCTTCTTAACAAACATTCTTTGCCTCCAAGGCATGATGATTATCATATGCTTTTGAGGTAAACCTGTAGTGAATTTTTTTTTTGTCTTTGATGCTGTGTCTCTAATATCTTTGTTTACACTAGCTAGGTTTCTGAAAACAATGGATTTCAACATCGACAAAACCGTCACTGCATGGGAAGAAATGCTCAAATGGAGGAATGAATTTGGAGCAGATCAAATTATACAGGATTTCAATTTCAATGAGTTGGACCAAGTCACAATGTACTATCCTCAAGGGTACCATGGAGTTGATAAAAATGGTAGACCCATCTATATCGAGAGACTAGGAAAAGCTCACCCCGGTAAGCTTATGGATGTTACAACCATTGACCGGTACTTGAAGTACCATGTCCAAGAATTCGAAAAGGCTCTTCAACAGAAGCTCCCTGCCTGTTCTATTGCAGCAAAGCGACGTGTCACTACTACGACTACAATACTTGATGCTGATGGCCTGGTATGTAAACTCCTATATAGATTCTCTTAAAAAGTGTCATGAAATGTTTTTTTTTTCTTGATTTATTAACATCTCTCTTGTGGTAACTCTCAGGGTATGAAGAACTTTAGTCCTGCAGCGGCAAATCTCCTGTCCTCTATTGCTAAAGTAGATTGTAGTTATTACCCTGAGGTACTTAACTCTTTGAAGATTACACTTTTGGTAACTAGTCTAAGGCCAATGAGCCGAGTGGACATGGGTGTTTCGGTTGGTGTAAAAAATTGTGACCGTGGTTCTCTGACTCTTGCAGACTTTGCATAGAATGTTCATTGTCAATGCAGGATTTGGATTCAGGAGTTTGATTTGGCCTGCCGCACAAAAATTTCTTGATCCTGTGACTATTGCAAAGATACAAGTAATGTATTATCGTTTATTCTTCTATTTATTGTCAACAGCTACTAATTTATTGCTTGTGTTACTCAGGTTTTGGAGCCAAAGTCCTTGTCAAAGTTACTTGAAACAATTGATTCCAGGTTAATTCTTTTTTTTTGGGTCACTTCTTAAGTGTTGTCTTTATAGAGAAATGTCATTCAAGTTTTGGTTACTACACTAACATTATAATTTACTCTGGAATGCAGTCAACTTCCAGATTTCTTGGGAGGCGTATGCACATGTGCTAACGAAGGAGGGTGCTTGAGGTCTAACAAAGGACCATGGAATGATCCTGAAATAGCCGAGGCATCTAATTCTTGTTTGTCTGTTTTTTTGTTTATTAGATTCATGAAGTTGTCATAATAAGTCGAGCTATAATATTATCTTGTCTTGTTTTGCAGCTAGTACATCACATGGAAGTGAATCCCATACCACAAACTACAAAAGCTCCTCTTCATGTAAGAGATCATGATTCACAGGAACCGGCTCAAGGAGAATGGTCTCAACCCCAATTACTTAACACGAGCTCTGAAAACTCTTCTTCAACATATACATCAAGAAGAGAAGGTGTGTTTCTTTTTCACTCATATTTTGTTTCGTTAGTGTTGTGTTACGCAACTGCATGTTCAAATGTATCATTGTCACATTTTATGGTGGTCAGATATCACGGTTTGGTGTTCTTAGAGAGAAAACCAAAGGCGTGACATCGTTCACTTGGTGACAATACTAATAGCCTTTCCACTAAAGCTATATTTTGATCTCTTTAGTTTCTTATTGTTCGGATACTGGCAAAGACATAACCGTGTCCATGTCTCAGATTCATCCATAAACAAAGAGATTGTTCTTCAGTGTTTGGATCGTCTTAAGAAGCTGGAGAAAGAATGCACAGAGATTAGTAGAATCCCTGTAAAGACCCCGAACGAAAATGAGAAGCTATTAACTGGAACTCTCGAGAGGATCAAGTCTCTAGAACTCGACCTCGACAAAACCCAATCAGTACGTTACACTTCTTGATATTGACCTTGTACTATTATTAAGGTTTAATGCTTTTATCATATAAACACATATCTACGTTGTATGTGTTTCAGGTATTACATTTAACGTTAGCAAAACAACTTCAGATCACAGAACAGCTCGACTCTCATTACGAAGAAGTAAGCTCGCTCAATGTCTCTTTTTCTCTCCTTTTTAAGCATAAAAATTTGCAACATCTGATCATATTGATCTTTTAAAAAAAGATATCCAACATCTGATCATATTTGTGTGATTGCATGTTCTTGTGTTTTTGGTTACAGGACTCAAAATCTGATATAACTACTGAATTGTTTTTTTTTTCCATGTTCAAGTTCATTTGTAGTTGAGACTCTGTTCTTTTATGTCTTGCAGCAAAGAAAGCGATGCTGCACCTGAAGCTTTGGGACATAACCTTACGGAAGCCTATTGTTACTATATTTATTTACAGAAATTGAGAGAATGAAAAAAGGGCAATTGTCAATAATAGCACCTTTTGAAGTTTATGTCTCAAAAATAGCACTAGAAGGAGAAAGTCACAAAAATGACATTCATTAAAGGGTAAAATATCCCTAATACCCTTGGTTTAAAATTAAATAAACAAACAAAAAAAATAAAAATAAAAAAAATAAAAAAATAAATAAAAAGAATTTTTTTTATAGTTTCAGATTATGTGTTTTCAGATTCGAAATTTTTATAATTTTTTTTTTGAATTTTTTTTTTTTGAATTTTTTTTTCGAAATTTTTTTTATTTTTTTTTCAAATTTTCTTTTTATAATTTAAAAATACTTTTTGAAACTGTTTTTAAAATTTTTATTTTTTATTTTAGTATTTATTTTTTATAAAATTTTAAACCCTAATTCCAAAACCCCACCTCTTAACTCTAAACCCTAAGGTTTGGATTAATTAACCCAAGGGGTATAAGTGTATATTTACCTCTTTAATGAAACCTATTTTTGTGACTTTGAGCCTTGAGTGCTACTTTGGGAACAAAAACTTGGTTTGGTGCTATCCTAGTCTTTTTCTCATGAAAAAATTCTATACACAAATATTTTGGAATTTTTTCTTCCTATAACTTCTTGTAAACAATTCTTTTAAAACATTCCGTGTGCGGGAAGTAATATAAACATTTAAGTTTGTAGCTGAAAAACCTCAGTTTATGATGACTATGTAGAAATATATTATTGCATGTGTTGCATGTATGTGAAAGATGTGGATGGATAAAGAGTGAATACATTAGCTCAAACACTGTTGAGTAAGTGGCCAACTTGCTCACCTAATTGCATTTACAAATAATCTTACTTGCATAGCTCCCCAATCTGTTAGAGTCATGTAATAATAATTTACGAATTAATGAGAAAACGTATATACAACATACATACGCTTAACGTCACCGGTTAGGAACGTGACGTTGAAGAATGAGACGGACACTCAAATAGTTTCCGCGTTCTTCTAGGCTGTAAAGTAAAGCCTGTAATCTAATGTCAACAAAATAAATAAATAATTTAATATCTCATCCACCTCTCTCTCTCTCTCTCTTTTTATATTTATTTATTTTTAATGTTTTAGTTTTCAGTCTCTCTCAATCTTCGTGGTGCGGCATATCTCGTCTTCCACCAAGTCGTCTTTCTGTTTCTTATCAGATCTCTTCGTTACTTGTGTAACTCCAAAGAATCATGTCTCTCAAGTTCGTCTCTGGAGCTCTTTTCTTCTGTCTTCTACTCTCAATATTCCCATCTTTCTCATCCTCCAGTTTCATCTCAGGTACATTTTTTATTTAAAAAAAAAAAGATTTATTTCTTCAATCTCTGTTCGAATGTTCAAATCTATTGGAAGACAATATTTGATTTGGTAACTTTCTTGTCTTTTTATTGCAGATGGTGTGTTCGGATCTCAGGCTTTGGTTACCGGAAGAAACCTACTTCAGACCAAGAAAAGTAAGTTCTCTTTTAAATCTCTCTTTCCTCAATTTATTACTCTTTTTGATCCTTTAAATTGATTCTATTTGAAGTAAGATGAGATCTTAGTAAGACTTCCATATTACAATAATATACAAACGAATCCTGATGTACCTAGTAACGTTTCCTGCTTCTGTATGGATCCTAAACTATACAGTTTCATTGCCCAAATCTTTGAGTTATAACTTACAATCTTGATTTTTTTTTTTTTAATTTCTGTTTGCTTACCAAATTATTTGCTTTTTAGTCATATCTGTATAGTTTGGCTTAATAAATGCTTCAAACCTCTACAGATTTTTGTATTGATCTTCAAAACTTTGTTTGTCTCTGGATCATGGCATTAGTCTAAAATCATTTTACATACAAACATCTAATCAAGATTCCCTAATGACTCCTTTACGCATTTTCTGTGGAGATGCAACCGATTTTTTGAGAAGAATGTTCTGTTTTTTTGACATGGTTTCTCTTTTCTCGTGGTAACAGCATGTCCAGTGAACTTTGAGTTTATGAACTATACAATCATAACAAGCCAGTGCAAAGGTCCCAAATTCCCAGTAAAGGAATGCTGCTCCGCGTTTTTGGACTTTGCGTGTCCTTACACCGAACAGCTCAATGACCTGAGTAACGATTGTGCTACCACTATGTTCAGTTACATCAATCTCTATGGGCAATACCCGCCTGGACTTTTCGCTAACCAGTGCAAAGGAGGTAAAGAAGGTCTAGAGTGCCCCGCTATGTCTCCTGCTTCAGCGGCAGACGTAAACGCAGCCGTCAACACCGCTTCTACTCCTCTTTGGCTGACCATTTTTGCAGCTTTGTTGGTTTTTGTTAAATTGTTATGAGGCCAAGAAAGCCAGATATCTGCAATGTACTAGCAACAACCTGAGGGAAGGGAGTGTTTGTGTGCCCACGTATTGTTTTATTTGTATCATTCTTTTGATCTTAGGAAACTTCAAAACCTTCTAATTGATAATTCATATGACTTTTGTGTGTCTCATTGTATCTTCTTCTATATAAATTCACCAATGAAGTAAATACTGGTTAGAGAGATAGTGAGGATTAGTATATATAATTCACCAAGGGGTCTCAACAAGCTATTGCAAATACAATATATAACGTAAACATTACAACTTACTTACTGATAATGGTTTTCTAAAGCCTCTTAAATGAGTACTTTAGAACCGAAATTCTCGGCTGTACTTTTTTAAACCAAAGAATTTTAATGGAAGATCATTCAACTCCTCTCTCTCTAGCGATCTAGATATCTTTAGAGACGGTTTTCAACTGCCGTAAAACCCATTGGATAGATTCTTCAACTTCGGTTTTGAATCTGACTTCTTTGCGTTCCTTCGAACGCAAGCTTTAGGATTACAAATGAAGCTTCTCTACGGATTGGCCACTCCTATCTTAAGTTTTCATTATGGTTTAGTTTTCATCGCTTATCGTCGAATATATTTCTGTTTGTAATCATCTTATCCCGTTGGACACTTAAATTAATATAACCTTTTAATGTTAAAAAGGGAGGACAATAAATAATGGACACTACACACTGCACCTACTAGTCCTGGCAAACATGCAATACCTCTAAGCCAATACAACAATTTTGAGCCAGCTATCATCACTACCAATAAGGCAATAACAACCCTAAATCAAGTCTTTATTTGGATTTTCATTTATTTGGTTTTATTTTTAATTTGAGATATCCTTGCATCAAAAGAAAATCTTTGACTGTGATTCAAAGGTATCAAGAGATAAGAAAATACATAAAAAAAAGTTTTCAGTATTTTCACTACTTATCTCTTTAAATTCTAATTAGTACACCCGTCTTCAAATATTAGGGTTAAATATTTACTTTATTGGTCCCAAGCGTTTTTGCAATCACATCCGACTTGTGGAGTTTAAGAGAGCTGTGAGAGATTCTGAGCTTAGTTTTTTTTGGGTGGGTTCAAGCTTCGAAAGCAATGGAACAGTGTTACAAAGACGACTGTGGATCCTCACTTGGATTCATAGTTGAAAAGAGAAAAGACATAGAAAAATATCAAGCTGAAGATGATGAGAAAGAACCTAAAAGTATCAGTCTAAGGGAAGAAGATAATGATGATAGAGCTAACAGTATAGATCTAGAAGGAGATGTGTAAGAAGAAGAAGAGAAGAAGCATATGTGTTCTGAATGTGGTAAACAGTGTATGTCTGGTAAGGCTTTAGGAGGTCATAAAAGAATTCATGTGCTCGAAAATCAGAACAAGTCTGGTGAATCCGAAATTGATTGTAGTGTTTGCCATAAGAAGTTCACATCAAGGAAGACTTTATATGGACACATGAGGTTTCATCCAGACAGAGCATGGAAAGGAGTTTTGCCTCCTCCTCCTCCTCCTCCTCCCCATCCACTTGGTAATTCATCCTCTTCTACACTCTCTATTGATGATCATCATGTTGGTGAGTTTACAAGCTCGGATCATGATGATGATGATGATGATGATGGTTATGATAACATTGATGCTAAGGATCTAATGCTCTTAGCTACTACTGCGGAAGCTGTTAATCTCGATGTTGCTGAGACTTCTGATTCACACTCTGCCGAAGATATGAAGAAGAAGAAGAAGAGAAGAGTATCTGAGATAGAGAAGGTATCATCATCTACTCATGATCATCATCAGGTTGGGGATGTTGTTGCTTCAGCAGCTGAGGAAGGTAGTGGTGCACGTGAGAAACACGTGTGTGTGACATGCAACAAGTCGTTTACCTCTTATCAAGCTTTAGGAGGTCATAGAGCAAGTCACAACAAGGCCAAAATTTTGGAGAATCATCAAGCTAGGGCAAACAGTGAAGCTTTATTACTTGGAACCGAAGAAAACAGAATCGGTTTAGCTAGTGCTCAAGCATCAAACACATCTTTAAGCAGTAGCAATAATGGAGACCACGTTTGCGACATTTGTCACAAAAGTTTCCCAACGGGTCAAGCTCTTGGAGGTCATAAGAGACGCCATTGGACTGGACCAGTTTCTAGTGAGGCTGCAACCGCTCCAGCAGCAGGTTCTTCTAGTCAAGGAACAGAGACAGTGCAAGAAGTGAAGAAATTTGAGTTTGACTTGAATGAGTTGCCACCTAACGAAGGATAAGGATTCTAAGAAAACGTATATATGGTATAGAGGAAAATTTTAAAAATACTTTTGGTTTTTGGTTCTAATTTTAGTTTCTTGGTGTTTGGTTTTTAATGTAATTTGGTGGAGTCTTTTTGACCAAAGTTCCAAGAAGTAAACTATGTTACTCATCTTTCTTATTTTTCTTCTTTTCAAACAGATAGTCTCTCCATAAATAGTGTGTAATCAGATGTTTCTTTTATTTTGTGAATAATGGATGATTAACCGTATAACTCGTTGCGTTTAATTGCAATATCACACTAAAGAACAAAATTCATGTGGGTACAACAATCTATTCCACTGGCAATTAACTGAAAATTGAACAGCATAAACATCAAGCCTAACTGTACGTAGAATGAAGTGGTTTAAACACTCTTCTTGAAACCTTTCACTTCTTGGATCTCTGTGATCTCTACACAATGGTTTTTGTATATCATGAGCTTGATTCTTTAGATTCTCAGCTTTGGTTTTTGCTTCTTCAAGGCTTGACAGCGTCATATGAGGTTCATTCTCAGCCAATGCCTTCTCTTCTTCAAGAATAATTTTTCTACTATGATACTTCGTACGTGCTCTTGATTTCTTAGATTCATTCTTCTTGATTTTAAAACTTGACACACTTTTTTTTGTCTCATGCATTCTTTTGTTTTTTGTTGTTGCAGCTCACTGTATTCAGATTGCAAACGAGATCCGAAAACTGCAGATGCAAGGCAATTTATCTCTCAATGAGCTCACGAAAGACTGAACTTTTATCTGTTATGAAAGCGTAAAGTTATCTAGATCGTGATACAGATTCAACTGTGTTTTTGCTCGAAACTTATCTAAACCCGAAACTAAAGTGAATACTTTGTATTGTTTTTTTCTTTTTTTGCTCAAGGAGCCTTTGATAAGAGCTTTACTTAATTATATTTATATTAGTTTTATCTTTGACTTTTCCCCTCTCTATTTGAAAAAGAAATCTGAATTCACAGTCCAAGTTTGTGGAAGAATCATGTTGTTCTTACCACAATGGCCAAAACCTTAAATATAAACTTACAAGTTTATTTGTTGAGCTTCTCAAAGCTTAAAGTTACTTTTATCTTCTACAGAGTGAGTGTTTGTTCTTTTCAAGTTTCTGCTTTTCTTAATGTAAACCGTAAGGTCCATAACTACACAAAGGGACAGACACAAAGGCCGAAACTCTTACATTGGATTGACTAGCTCGGAGAAAAGTACCTTACATGATCATCAAAACTGTGTCGGAATGGTGAAGCTTGTGTTTGTGTCTGTGCTTGTGCTTGTGGTGTCTGTGGTTGATGATGTGTTGACTCGAAACTGTTTCTTAAATAGAGACCTGTGTTGAAGTATAAGCCGGTTCCAGCTGGGCAATGAAGAGAATCAAGAAACTGAGTGGGTGGTTTTAAGCTATCCCGAGATGCTTCTACCTTGTCTGCTTCTCCTTGGTTCATGACCATCAGGTCTTTTCCCATCAACCGCAAAACCGGGTTAGGACTTGGAGGCACAACAACAGCTCTGCTGGAGAATTTACTCTGAAGTTCTAAGTCTTGCTGGATCATGTACGGTGACTCCTCAAACGGATGATTTGTTGTATCCAAATGTGACGAATAAGAAGCACCTCTTCTCTGCAGTAGATGAGATGTTTGATGATTCAAAGCAATCCCCTCAGAGATTCTCTCTTTTCTCTGGCAACAACAACAAGACTCATGATCGTTGCTTCTAAGTCTTGGAGGTGGTTCTGTCTTGCCAACAGTCATCAGCTCAGCCTCGGTGATTGTCTCATGATGAGATGGAACACAAAAGCTTATCGGTGTTGTCGTGTAGGAAGAAGATAACTCCACAGGGAAACTCAACTTACCAGGTGCAACGTTTGAAACAGCAGAAACAGGTGATTCAGATGAGTTTCTGTCGAAAGAATGGAACTGGCTTGTGATAACAGACGAGTTTCCAAGATTCTCATCGTAACACATGTCCCTGGGACTAGGTAGAAATGAGCCAGGAGGTCCTGGAATGGGAATGGTATCAACCTCTACAAATAAGCTTCCTTTTCCTCTCACCTCAGATTCAAACCTCACATCTTCATCACAAGTGGTTTGCCTATAAATCATTTCCTCAACTTCTTCAGAGTAATAATACATTGCTCTCTCGCTAGGTGTAGCATCATTGCTTTTGTCCAACACATTGGCTCTACTGTTGTTGTTGTTGCTATTATCTTCATCCTCCTCATCACTACTTTCTTCGTCATCATCATCATCAAATGAAGGAGTATCATCATAACCAGAAACATAATCATCATCTGAGAGTTCACGTTCTTGTGTCATTTCAGATTCCCATTTTCCAGCTTCTTCTTCCTCAGACGAATCCAGCCGAGCTTTCTTTAGCTCCACAGGCAGAGATAGTCGTCTCCAGCCATTTGCTACGAATTGTGGGGACACCTTTCTCATGCTAGTTGCACGAGGAGAAACCTCGCTGACATTCTTTCCAAGTGGATACTTATTTTCTTGAATCGAAGCAAGTCTCTTCTTGACTTGGAGGGTGTCTAAATGAGCTACTGCAAGTGATGCCTCCTCCTTTTCACTCATCTGAACTCTAAATGAACGACTTTGAGCTCCTTTACTCCCAAACATAGCCTTATTCCTTCCAGAGACTTCCTTCTGTTTCTTCAAAGGGGATGAATCAGTACCTCTCAACACAAGACGCTCTCCTCCTGACCATGAATCATCATCATCCTCAGATGGCTGATCCCGCAAATCATAAAGTTTATGTCCTTTCTCATTTAGCCTCTTTGAAACCAGACCAGGTTTTGATAACATCCGCTGGTTATAGATTCTACGATGACCCTTGCTGCTACCTTCTCCGCAAAACACTCTTTGATAATCTGGTACCTGCTGTACAAAGTAGTGTACTGTTATTTCATGAACCTCACTACAAAAACAAAAGATACAGAAACTAATGTTATTATTTATTACCTCTGATGTATTATTGGCTTTGAGATTGGTTAGTTTAAGATACTTGTAATGTTTCTTTCCCAGACGTCTCTTCCTCAAGCTTTTACTGTTTTCTTTACTACCTTGGCTTGAACTCTTCTTTTCACTACTACCACCCTCATGCTGCTCTCTCAATGTAGTAGTAGTACAAGTCTTCTTCTCGCTGAACTCTGTTAGAATCCGCAGTTTTTGACCCTTGGCATCGATATAAACCGGACCAACGCCCACAGGAGAAGCTTTCCGCTTCTTGGACACTTTATCAGCAACAACTCGATTCGTGTGACTCAAAATGGACACCCACGTAGTTCCATTTCTCTTGTCAAGATCTTCTAACGTGCATCTTTTAGCAGAAGCATAAATATCAACCATCGTTTTAACTTTCATCTGTGGCTTAGCTCTAGGCTTGTTTGGCTTGGTGCTAACCGGTGGCACGGATAAATCAACAGACAGACACTGATTAACTCTAGGCTTGTTTGGCTTAGTACTACTAACAGGTGGCACGGCTGAATCAACAGACAGACGCTGATCAACTCTATGCTTGTTTGGCTTATAAGTACTAACAGGTGGCAGTTCTGAATCAGCAGACAGACACTGATCGATGTGAGCATTCAAAGTAGTGTTGGAAGCTGATGAGAAGGTTTTGCAAATAGGACATGTTGTCGTCATCACGAGGCCACCACCACAAGTATCTTCTTTGGATTTCACCATTCCTCCTCCTCCTCGTCCACACTTTTTACTGTTCTTGTTGTTATTACTTGTACCAGCTACTACTATCTCTACCTTAGACTTCGAAACACTTGTACTCGTACCAAAACCATTCTTGATGACCCTTGATTGGCTACAACCTCCTTTTAGCCCAAGTTTAGCCAAACCAGTTCCTCTATGGACATGAGATACGATCTGCTTCCCTGACGATGAACTAGCCGTTGTCTCAAACGGTGGCAAAGGATCAGTTACGCCATGAGTTGAACAAATTTGGAGACTTTTAGGAGAAAATGGCCAGCTGTTCTTGATGCTGTTCTTTCTGTTACTATACGCGTAATCTCTGCATGCATCAAAGCATATATATAACGACGTTAGTTACTTCCAAGTCTCAAAAAAGCTAAGGAAGAAGGAAGAAAGGTCAAAACTTTTGATCTAGCTATGAGGATGAGTTTTTAGCTTATGATCATTTAAAACTGACCCATTAGTTACTATAAGGAAGAAGGAAGAAAGGTCAACACTTTTGATCATTTGAGACTGACCCATCACGAAATCAAGAGACTTTTTTTTTGTCTGGGGGAAAACCATATTGGCGAAGAAACCCAGAAAACAAAAAAAGACTTTCAGAGAATAAAAAAAAAAGTAGAAGTTTTTAATTTACCTGATGGAGAAGTTTTGGAGATGGGATTGACCTAACTCATGTGAAGAAGTGGTGAGATGTAATAAACTGGAAGTAGCAGGAGAAGAAGATGAAAGTGGGTCATGTGGTGGGTTCTCAGTGGACAAGAACATTTGATTCTTCCACTGTTACTATCTGCCTCTTCGCTTCCCAAATAGTTCAGCATAACACTAGATCTTCTTTTATCATCTCCAGTTTATGTCCGATCTACACACAACACGTAAACTAAGATTATGAAACTTGTTGAGATTTGTGATTCCAAGAAACCCAGAAGAGCAAAAAAAAAGTGAACGTTATTTCATGTGAAAAATATAAGTTGGGATTAGTTGGTATATTTTGAAGTGTATACATGTAACGATTTGATGAAGTGTAATCACAAAAAAAAAAGAAACAATTATTCGCACGCAAAAGAGCCTGATTTCTTTATTTCTCAGAAAAAAGTTTCAGTTACCAATCTAATTCGTGAGCTTATTGTATGTTGAGGGTATCATAAGAGGATAAAGTGAAGTAAGACATCCATAAGATAAAGAAGCTACCAAAATATATAAAGATTAGATCAAAGTTAAGAATTCATATGGTCTTCATGAAACTAAAGATTATGAGGGCATTAAATCAAAGGAAAATCAAGACATGGGGAAGAATCTTGATCAGCTAGAAAAAAGGATGACTACAAATAGATCTAGTAGTTGAAGTAAAAGGAACAAATCTAATCTTTACTCATAAATCTCATATACACACATACATCTGAAAACATTTCAAGATTTGGGATCTTGAAGTTGGATAGAAGAACAGAAGATCAAAATGAAGAAAGAAGGACACACCAGATTCACAAACTTTAGACAAAGAACAAGAAAACAAATTTTGGAGAAACAGTTTACAAACCTTGGATGGGTTTTCTTGGCAAAACAAAGAAAATGGTTTCTTAGAGAGAGAAAGATAGCATTGATGAAAGAGATGGAGAAAGAGAGAAGAACCAAGCACTAAAATGATTTTTTTGGTGTTCCATATAAAGTCCACATATGTATTATCACTAAATGTGAAAAACGAATTTTTTTTTAAAAGAAAATGAGTGCAAGAGGAGAAAAATAAATAAAAGTGTCCACAGTAACTTCAATTATTATCACACTCCACCATCTTTATTTTATTATTTTCTGTTGTATAGATTTGGTATAGCTAAATTTTGAGTTATTAAATTACTATACATTTAAAACAAATACTATGCATTCTCCTGAGAAATGTAATTTTTAAATATTTAGTGTGTTGGCTTTCCATGTGAAAGGAGCTTTACCAAGGCACTTCATCTAATATTTGAATGATTTTCTAATACCGATAACCAAAGTCTATAGATTTATAGCGAGGAACTTCGGTAAATAGATAAAATTCATAATACATTCTCCAATTTGTTAAAAACATGTGAACTTACGTAAATAAATTTAAATTACAGATCCAACTAAAAATATCCAAAAGAGAAACATAAGTGAAGTTCAGATGAATTTTTTTACCAAAAAAAAAAAGTTCAGATGAATTTTGCAAGGAGCAATGGATGTGGACCCACTAAGCAGACAAGCAAGCGACACGTCGCAATCACGTCAATCTTAAAATAAAATCTTGGGGCCGTTGTTCCTCCACTCTCTTTAAATTATTAGTTTTTATTTATGTTAAACATTTTTTACTTTTTAACCAAAAACGAATTCAATTTGTACGTCGATGAAATCTTATTTACGAAAGATGTACAAACGCACGCCCACACGCGCTTAGATACCTCACTTATAGACCACTTCCACACGCGTATGTACATTAATTAATGTAAGGGATATTTTGCATTGATGTATCAATGTTCCTACCAAAAAATAATACGAACTTATTAAATAAACTTTACTCCTTTTTTGTATGGGATTTATTCCCTTATTTTTCTTCTCCATTTTTTAACTGTTTAACCCTATTTATATTTTAATACCCGAGTAAACTTTTGGAGGATATGAAATTTTAGTTATTTACATTATCTTCAAAGGATCTGTCATATAAACTTTGAATTTTGATAAATTCGAAAACTAAAGTAGACATGGGGAAAACGCCTAATATACTAAAAGAATGAATAATGCAAAAGTGCTGTATACAAAATAGTTGATATGTCGATACGATGTGGACAGAAGGAGATTACTTAGACCAATTCGTAGTGTCATGCATGCATGCATGTGCGCAATCTTTTTTTTTTTTTTTTTTGCTAAATGCATGTGCACAATCTTTCAAATTATTTCATCCATACCGTATACGACTGACTTGTCACAGTACATATATCCATAATCCATATATATGTATGATCAAAATATCTATGTCCATATCTATGCTTGGCGTGATCTCAATGTATATACTTCTTTAGCTATGCTGAAGTTCATGTTGGATAAAAGAACTGCGTTGTGTGCGAGAAGACGTTGCTCTTAAATTCAGTTCTAATCAATATATATAGGAGTATCTAGCTCATATGGTACCTTCATATTGTATGAATTGATAATCACATTCTTTTCTTTTTTTACTGAATTGATAATCACATTCATTCATGGACGAAAACGCATTATAACATCTCAGAATATGGCCTTCTGTAGTGCCATCGATGTAAATATGTTTTTTTTAAAAACTTATTTAATTGCGACGAAGAAGACCAATTACATTTTCGTTTTCTGTTTGGAACAAGTCCATCGGTCTCATGCACATGTGACAAAGTAATTAAGCAAGCATCGGTGTAAGAAATCTAGAAAGAAAAGATCGCAAAACTTCATATATATGAATCAAAACCTATATGTAAACATCATCATGCCAGGATTTAAGACATCCATACCACACATGGTAACAGCTTCCCGTCACACCTCAATGTTTGATTTAGGCATTTCCGGACACCTCAGGAGTATTATTATATTTCTTCTACTGTTTTTTTCATTCGGATATATAAGTTATCACAAATTAATTAATCGGTCAATTACTAACATAATGGTTTAACATAAGTACCAACACAAGGCCATGCGAATATATAAGGTTAACTTAATGGCAACGAATTGCGCACCAAATTATTATACTAAAGTCCTGTACTAATTATTAAGTCGTGCTTTTAAATATGCTTAGAACAATAATTATTTCTAATTGTGTAAAGATACTAATGGAGGACCAAAGCCAACATTTCGTTGTTCAATTTACGATCTTCACGCCAAAATAAAATATCTGGCTAAGTAGGCCCGCTTTAAATAGCATCCACATAAATGAAAATAAAATAATACGCCGTGATATCTCGCCTTCCGTTTTGTTGAGGCCAACGCACTCCGATTAACACTATTGTCAAAAATAAAGCACTATTTTCTTTATAGCAATTGTAACATTGAGTATTAACTATAAAATGAAATATTATTATTTTTGTACATACGACTGGTGCATTCGGAATTTTCTGTTTATACAAAAAAAGTACATGGTTTTATAATTAACTATGCACAATTTTTTTTTTCTTGAAAACATATTGAGACGCATATCATTTATTCCAATAAGCTAGATGATTATCAAAATAAGCTAGATAAATATCAAAATTCAAAACCTTGCATTTTATGGATTTGATTGTTTGTATTTGTATATTGTGATTTCGCAAGAGTAATGATTAACTATTTCCTATAACAGTTAGTCATCCATTATTACGAATAGGATCAATTTGTGTCCAATTAATCCAATTTTTAGCGTAACATTGTCTAATTAATCCCTTGACAGTTGACACAGTTAGATGCTGTAAGCAATGTCTACTTCGTTAGTTGTTATTTTTGTTTAATTAAATGACCACGTTTTAGAAATGTATTGTTACATTTGTTCAAAAATATAGTCTATTACATACTATCGCTCATATCGATCGAATTTCTCTCAGTTAGATAACAACTTAATATTCATTAATATCTGCCGGCGCCTAATCTAAAATCAGCCTAAGGCATGCACTAATGTACAATTTGTCAAGTTTAGGCATGCACTAATATGACGTTATATTTGGACTTACTACAAAAATTAAAATCTATCAAACAAGAGACAGATTATTTTCTTCCGTCAAATATAAATGCTTTTACATGTTGACAAAACTTTCAACTAGTCTTTCTATTTAAAAAAATCATGATAATAACTTTTTCCAAAACGGTCAAATGTTTCACAAAACATGTTATAGCAATTTAGGACTTAGTGGCTTTTCACAAAATAGAATAATTGAACTTGAGAGTTTTTACCAAAGAGGAAAGGCCAATTCAGAGATTAGGACCAACATTGCCTTTCAGTATGAGTGGACATATATACCTCTTTTGATGTGAGAGTCTGATCTCTCAACAAAAAAAAAAAACTTAAATAAACTGTAAAATTTTAATTTGTTTGTAACCATTATTCTACACAAGAGAGTGCTCATACTTCGCAATAAATCTGTAAGTCACCAATCAGGTAGTTGTCCCGATTTCAAACAAGATTAGAAAATAGTGCCCATCTCATCTCATATCTAGTTTGTTAATGTAAAGAGTCAACAAAAATCCTCTAGAAGTTAGCTTTAAAACTCTTTGAGGCCTTGAGCAATCTCCAATATTAGGTCGGCCATTATATGCAATATTATGTATATTCCGTATTCGTAAATGTGTACATAAATTATACATACATGTGGTAAATGTGGACATCAACTAAACTAACATGTCAAACAAAAGAAAGACATGGAGTGCATATGATAATGAACAAATGATTTTGGAAATGCGCATGCAATATATATAGCCGTTGTGGTTGTACTTTATACATTTATAGATCCATTATTCAGTAATATATTCTCCTTATTTTATATAAAATTGATTGTAACAAGAAAACAGCTCATCATCACGAAATGCAACTCTCATAATAGTTGTTATACTATACATCAAATATATCCCCATCTAATTTATGTGACATTATTTACACTCAACAGGTTATATCTAAAATAATTAGGAATTCGTGAGACAAAAGAAAATGAATTGCGTACACATAATGCATGTCATGACGGTGACCATGATCTTGACTACCTCACATGATTTCAACCACATATATAAATATCTATATAGAAAGAAAGAATCATGAGGTTAAAGTCATGTATACTTTTTATTCAAAATGCGGTTCCATAACATTATAATAACTTACATTTACCTCGGTGGCGTTTCTCAATATTCTATAGGTAGATTCAAACCGAACTTATATCTCACCATTTCTTCATAACAGCCTCTTGAGATTCTTCTCAGCCTCTTTGTTAGAGAATCATGAAATCTTGAGGTTGAATGGTTGAGGAGAAAACTTCTTTAAGATCTTTCAGGAATAGGAAACTGCTGGAGTTGATCGGTATTGTCATGGAATGTTGTAAAAGCTTGTGGTGGCGTCCAAATACAAACCGTTTCCACCATAAGGAGGATGAAGATGGGCACGAGGAGACGCTTGTTGTGTCTTGGAGAGATCTTGAAACTGAGAAGTTGGTTTTGTACTTGGATCTCCATGTGAGGTCTCTTCTCTTTGGTTCATAACCATCAAATCTTTTCCCATTAGCCGCAACACTGGACCGGAGTTTGAAGGAACCGGGGGAACAGACTTACTCAAAAGATCTTGATGGATCATGTGTGGTGGTGGTTGCCTAAATGTTGTACCTTCAAGAGCATTCTCCTTTCTCTGGCAACAACATGACTGATCATTGTCAGTAGTGATGATGTTATGAAGACTAAATGTCTGTGTTTCAGGAGCTGCAAAGTTAGAAACTGCTGAAACAGGTGATTCAGACAAGTTTCTGTCAGTGAGATCAAGCTGATCAAAGGATGTTTGGACCTGGAAAAAGTTTCCATGATTTTCAGTTGCAGTTGCATCAGTTCCCATGTCCCAAGGACTCTCTAGAAATGATCCAGGAGGCCCTGGAATAGGAATGGGATCAACCTCCATGAATGAGCTTCCTCCTTCTTCAGTTTCAAAACCATTTTTCTCTAAAACCATGCTTTCAAACTCAGCATCTATTGTGTCCAACATATCACAGTCTCCTTTGTTATTACCAGTCTCTTCCAAACTTTCATAATCATTATCTTCACCCCTAGTTGAAGGCAGACCCTTATCTGTTTCTTCAGCCTCGTCCCAGTCATCATAATCTGCCAGTTCAAGTTCTTGAGTCATTTCAGACTCCCATCTCCCTGAATCCTCATCTTCATTCTCTGAAACATCAAACCTCCATGCTTTCTTTAACTTCATAACTCCTTTGTCCACAGGTTTAGGAGCTGCAAAGTTAGTACTCTTTCCAGAGATTTGACTATCCCCACAGCTTCTCCATGAGCTTTGACTGTTAACCGCCTCGGATAAATCAGTACTCACAAGACTTGGACCCTTTAACACAAGAGGATCTTCTGACAATGAATGCATATTCTCAGATGGCTGATCACACATGCTCCTCCCTTTCTTACTTTCATTCCTTGAAAGACTATGTTTTCTTAGCATCCTCCTACGCTGACTTGTCCCTGGAGTTTCTAACCTCTCCATGCCTCTACATTCTTCAGAACACCCTCTTCTAGACTCGTGTATCTGTTACACAAGTGACTTTATTAAACAATCTTTATCTTACTTCAAGAATCAAGAATGTATGCATAGATTACTATTAAGTTACCTCTGACGCATTGCCTTCTAGTCTTTTCTTACAGCTTTTGTAACTCCGTTTACCTTCACTAAATGATTTCTTCTCATGCTCTCTTGATGGTTCAGCAGCTTTCTCCTTAACCTCAGATATAATCCTCAGTTTTTGGCCCTTAGCATCAATGTAAACAGGTCCAATGCCAGCATCACCATCTTCATCAAGCTTCTTCTCTTTGTTGGAAACTTCAGACTTATTATTATCACAGACAATGACACGGTTAGAGTAGCTTGAGATCACAGCCCACTTTGTTCCATTTCTTCTATCAAGATCTTCTAGTGTGCATCCTTTTGCAGAAGCGTAGATATCAACCATCGTTTTAACCTTCAACCGCGGCTTGTGGTTCCTAGGCTTGTTTGGCTTACTAACTGGCTGCTCTCCCAAGTCAACAGACAGGCACTGATCGATATGCGCATTCAAAGTGGTGTTAGAAGCAGACGAGAAGGTTTTGCAGATGGGACAAGTTCTCAAAGCCTGATCTTCTTTTGATGAACCATCCACACAAGCTCCAGGTTTCACTACTAACCCACATTTCTTTCTTGGAGTCTTGTTAACTGTAGTGACTTGTGTTTTGGATTTGGAACCATTCTCAAAGCCTTGTTTAGTAATCTCTGCTGATGCATGATCACTGGAAGCAAGTCTTCCTAACTTTCTCTTGCTGCTTATGGCTTCAACATGAGTTAAAGTTGGCTTGTTGGATGATGAAGCTTCAGGAGGATGGCTTATCATAGGGCCAAGAGGCTGAATAGGTGGCAATGGATCACTCAAGCCATGTTTTAAACAAAGTTGCAGACTTGTTGAAGAGAAAGGCCAGCTTTTCTGAATGTTTTTGGTCCGGTTACTAAATGCATAACCTCTGCAAAACCATCATGAAAACCAAAGTCTCAATTAGTAGAGTACATAACAACCAGACAAAACAAAGGTTCAGAAAAGCTTCTGAGAGACAAGACATAACAAAAGTTCACATGGTATGGACCAATGGATCAAAGAAAAGTAAAAGAAATAGTCAACACTCAATAATATCATTTAAGCTCCCCAAACACCCAGAAGGTGAAAGAGAAAAGAAGTTTGTTTTTCTTTTATTTGTAATGAATCTGACCCATTAAGAATATTGAATGGATGAGAAGAAAAGATCTATCTAGTATGATCAGACTCATCAAGAAAACTTGACTTTGCCTAAAACAATGGTGAAGAAGGAAACTGTTGACTTCTTCTTCATAAAACAAATCAAAGAAAAAAAGAGAAATCTTATGAGATTACCTGATGGAGAAAGTGGAAAGATGTGATTGACCTAACTCATCACTAGGCTTGGTGAGATGCAAGAAATGGGAAGAAGATGATGGATTATTTGGAGATCCTTCATCAGTAGATAATGATGGATAAGAAGAACATTTGATCCTTCCACTGTTACTATTCACCTCTCTGCTATTCTTCATAACATCAGATCACTTATAATGTCAAATTTCTGAGGGGCTATAAAACCTGCAAGTGTTGAAAAGAATGTTTTTTTTATATATTCTTTGAGTTTGAAGAAAACCTCATAAGAGGAAAGTTGAGAAGATATTTCTAGAAAAAAAAAATACTATTATTATTTCATGTGAAGAAGAGAAAACAGAGAATAAAATTAAGATTAGTGGGTGAGATTTTCAAATATCTAGAGGGGTCTAAAGAAACATGAACAGTTAAAAGAATGAATTTTTAATCTAGAAATTTTCAATTTCCCCTACAACAATCAGTTTCCAGTTTGATTGGAGTGTGTTATTTTATGCAATGAATCACATGAAACTCAAGACATCACAACAACAGATGAACAGATTCAGACTGTAGATAACCCCATGAATGAATTTAAACAAGCATCTGGGTGATCTTATAGACCAAAGATATTGAATTTTTTCTTCTTAGAAACTGTTGACAGAAACAAAACAAGACATAGAAAGAAGATAACCAAACCATTAAAAACACAGTTCCAGAGAATGAAGACTACCTGTGGATAAAAGAAGAAGACGAAACACACAGAAACATGAGCTTTAAAAAGAAATCTGGGGATAAAAATCAAGAAACAAAACATAACCAAACCCTTTATGGACAGACTGTCAAGAAAGTAATGTTAATCATGCAATACAAAACTTATACAGATCTATATATACATACACATGCATACATCGTTCCAAGAATATAAGTTTGGATCTTTGAAAAAAAATCAACAAAGATGCAAAAGAAAGTGAGAACAAGAAACAGTAAATCAGTGGCACAATAATAAAACATAGAAGTTGAAGAAGAAAGAGTTGTTCAGAGATTTTAAAAACACTAAATACACACGAACCTTTAGAATTTAAAGGATTGATTATTTCAAAAATGGTTTTCCTGGCAGAAGAAAATATTTTCTTAGAGAGAGAGATGAACAAGAACCACGCACTAACACATCAAAGTGGTATCAGGTTCCCTAAGTAATAAATATACACAGTATTTAATAAAATAATCTAAAGTTAGAAAATGAAAACGTTAAAGTAGAAAAATGAAAATATTTTTTTGTTTGTTTCCTCGTCTCTTTTCCTTTGGTCTGTCTGTAAGTGAGCTGTGTGAATTCCTAAACCGTTTTGAATTTTATAATCGTTATAAGCATTGGTCCTAACTATTTTTTATATGTTTTAAATTGTCCACTTCTGAACCTGAACTGAACGAAACACTAGAGGCCAATATTTTATTTATTGTGTGTTTTAGTAACTGGTTTATCTACCATTTTTTATATACAAAATGTAAATGTTTTCTTCAAATTTAACTTACGATATAAAAATATCTATATTTATCAAATTTCTTATAATTAAGAATACTTTGCTTTTCAATAATTATCAAAAATTCCGCTGTCTTATGAATAGAATAGGCGAAACCAATGTTTTTTTAGACGATGGTTCGACCATTAGAAACCAAATGAGATTATAACTAAGATATGGGTTGACTAGCATTAGTTTTGGGACCAAGTCTTTGAGAAAAATTTATAAAGATTAAAAGAAATTCTTAAATTGACGAAACAATTTATGAACAAATGATGATTCTTGAACATGCATCATTGGGTGATGGCTCCACATGACATTCAGACTATGTTTTTCTTGATATTACCAGCAAATGATATGGGAAGGTGTATAGTCGAAAGTATACCAAGGTGAGAACATAACAGGAAGAGCCGGTTTAAGATTCATGAAATTTGAAACAATTAATTACAGTTTGAGGTATAAACCGGTCCTAATTACATGTAGAACAAACGAATGTTCATCATATTTTCAGTATAGAGATTACATGATCTTGGCTTGTGACTCGGGATGCCTGGTGACCCGAATAGCTGGATCTTTGAGCAAGTGAATCATGACGACAATTGTCACTTTTTTGTCACGTTTACATACCCAAGTCAAATGTCATAATGTTTTTTTATAGCCATATAAATTTATGTGTTGATTCTATCAAAATATTGTTTTATAAAAACAAAAAACACACAAGCTCTTAATTTGAAAACAAGTAGAACTTTTACATGATCCATAAGGTATAAACTATGAGAGAGATATACACCTTAATTATAAGTTGTTCTTTGTTATGGGATGCACTAATTAGCATCCAGAGTTATCGCTATCAACTTATCATCACATTATTAAAGAAATTAAGTAAAATCAACAAAACTAAAATAGGTTTGGGGGTGTCATTTTGTGGAAACGTAAAGGGCGAAGCAAATGAGGATTTTAGTCAAACATCATTTTCCTCATAAGTCCATATTCCACATGCCCTATGGACGTATTAGGGGAGGTCCCATACGTTCTATTCGCTACACGCCATTTCGTGAATGATAAATCTATTCTATTAAAATAATAACATCATCTATTGATATACAATTATTAAAATATATTATTAATCATTTAAGAAAAATATTAAACAAAAAAATACAAATACAACTAAAACACACACAAATATAAAAATTAAATTTCTAAAAAAATATAAAACAAAAAATATATCTACATTTAAAAAGGGCGGATCAGAATCTAGTCGACAAGTAAATAGATTTAAGTAATCAACAAAACAAAATGAAGTTAATCAAAAAAATCAAACAAAATGAACATATATGGTGTATAGAATTTATTTAGTTTTGTTTAGAGTACCCTCCAAAATATAAAAACTTGATAATTGCATTTGATAAAATATCAATATGTATGTGTTGCACTGTACTGTGATTAAAAAGTATTGACTGTGTAAATACTGATAACATATATAATGTTTGATTTTTTTTTGGCAACATAATGTTTGATTTAAAACTTATAAGATTCCATAGATACATACAGGGCCGGCTCAAGAAAATTATGGGCCCCTGGGCAAAATAGTTTTTCAAAAAAAAATTTACATATACTCTATGGATAACATAAAAATTTTGGGCCCCTTTTAAAATTTTTTTTTTGAAAATCAGGCCCCATATTAACACTAATTATGCAAAAAAAAAATTGGGCCCTGGGCCCACGCCCCCCTTGCCCCTATGCCTCAGCCGGCCCTGGATACATATTATAAATAAATATATTATTTTAAATGAGGACCGACTATTATATATACCATGTAAAGGAAGAAAACAAAGGAGGGTTTATAAGAGAAAATATGAAATGTTCACATACGTTAAATTATGAAATTGGTATGGTGATTGGGGATGGTGTAGTCTGTATAACTTTATATGATGCTTTTATTTATTGTGAACATGAATACACAATTTCAAAATATTTTTTTAGTCGAGAATATACTGTTTTCTTATAGTGAAGTATTTCTTTACACCGCTCTTTTGGGATACCGAATTTTGTTGCTCAAAAAAAAAAAAAGGGATACCGAATTTTATTTTTGTTAACGGGGGAGCACCGATATTCCGTACGATGTATGTGGGTCGAAAAAATGAGAGAACCGAGATTAACGTGACAAATAAATCTGGTCCTATTTTGGTTAGGTATGAAAATAATTTAATTTTGAGATGAAATTCATTGAACTGTTCAAATTCCATTAAGGTGGTTGGTCCACCACGATATGCACCCTTTCAAATTTCCATGTTTCATAAATTCAAATTCATGTATATGGTACGGTCTCATTCATACTTGTCTATTTAATTCAGAATAACCATAAATCACTACAGTGATTTACACAAGTAATATGAAAGATGTACCCGAGATTGGCATAGTGATATTGTTAATGCAATTATGCAAGAATATAATCATGTAGAAAAGAAAGAAAAAAATTCTTGCTTATACGCATGTGTTTTGACTTATTGATCTCTTTAAATTCAATGAAACCTATTAAGATTATTTAATGTTAAGTTCAAAAAAAAGTTTATTTAATGTTTAGCGCAACTTTTCTTTTACTGTGTATTTTATCACACATTTTTTTAACGTCTGATTAATTATGTTATTATAATAATGAAAAATATTATATAAACATTTTTACAGCCGACAATTCTACCCTCATATAAAAATGCATGTCTGACTGCATTATTATGAACCGCCCTATAAAATTCATGTTCGATGATACGCCTTGCAGCATGCTGAAAACTTATTATAATTTTTTTCTCCATGATCTGTATAATTTGCATTTTCTAGGGTTTAAATTCCAAATATTCTGATATAAAGTTATTAATGAACCATTAATCAAACCATTAGGGCTTCCCCGACTTTTCTTTTACTGCATATCCTATCACACATCTTTTCTTTTTTTTTAACGTGAATCACACATCTTTTCAAAGTCGAAGAATTGAAAAGAAAAGTTAAAATGAAATGTTATTTCACTTGGACTCGATTAAACACGTATTTTTTGTATATGTAATAGTGTTTCACGCTGACAAAAAAAAAGAGAGAGTGTTTTTTTAAGTGTTTCGCAAAGTGTAAGTATATTGCGTAAGTATATTCATTAAAAAGAATTATACAGATTACTAAGAATTGAAGATAAATCTATATCTATCTAATCCATTAAAAATCTAAGTACAAATTTAAATTACTCCTTAATTTTGCAAGTTATTTACACTCCTATGTCATTGATGTATTAATTGGATCTATATTTATGTTTTCTTTGTCTTTTTCGAATTAATAAATGTTCTATCCGAAATTAATTTTTTTAAACTGAAACAACGCCAAAAATATCAACTCAACGCCTCCGTAATATATACTTCCTCCTTTTATAAGTACATCATTGCTTTATTCTTCACTTCTTACTACTTGAACTTAAAAAAAACAGAGCAATTACCGGATTTTCAAAAATCGTTTTTATGTCATTTATAAACAAACATCAAAAGTTCAATGTTCATATTTTTCGTTAACACAATACCAACCAGACAAATCCATGTTACAAATTTAAGGTAATATTAACAATTGCAATAGAAAAGACTTCCTTCATAGTTTGACTATCACATTAATACACAACGATTATAAGTATAAACAACTATTTTTCACTAATTATACATAGTCATATCTGCACTTGCCGATCAATCAAGCTTAAATTTGAAACTACAATTTATAAAATCTTTAAAAATATACATGATTTTACTTGCAAGCAATATTAGTATTATTTAATGATTATCGGTATACAAAAATCTATTTTCCGCTTTAATACTTTCCATTTGCGGATGAATTAATTTATAATTTTCAAATATAATAACAAATATCTTTCAAAATAAATAACTACTATTTAAATAGCATTTTGGATCCTTATATTTTTCTACTTCATATACATATATTTAATCAAAAGATTTTGAAACCAAAATATTTGCAAACAAAATCATTTATCAACAACAATAATTATATTACATATTATAATTATCATATAATTAGTTACCACAATAAATTTATATTATATTATTTATACAAAACAAAATTATTTATAAAAGCGAAACAAATTACCCGTGCGGTGGCACAAATCAAAGTTATATTATGCAATATAGTTAACTAATCTATTTTAGACTGTTTTACTTGTATACTACATTCAAGTCTTTATTTTTATTTTTTGAACAACTCACTGATAAGTCCGATGTTTACTCGTTTGGAGTTGTTTGATTCGAAGTTCTCTGCGCTAGACCAGCTGTTGATCCGTTGCTTGTAAGAGAGCAAGTGAACTTAGCAGAGTGGACTATTGAGTGGCAAAAGAAGGGAATGCTAGATCAAATGGTTTATCCGAATATCGCTGATCAGATCAAACCGTGCTCGTTGAAGAAGTTTGCGGAAACTGCAGAGAAATGCTGTGCGGATTATGGTGTGGATAGACCAACGATAGGTGATGTTCTGTGGATCTTGGAACATGTGCTTCAGCTTCAAGAATTTGGACCAATGGACAAACACTGAAGAAGCTTGTGGAGATGTTAATGGCTCGGAGACGGCAAGGCAGGGTCCGTCTAGTGGCTCGAACACAGAGAGGGACAGTGGAGATGGGACTTCAGGTATAATCATAGTACCCAAGTGTTTATTTAAACTAATAGTATTAGCTTTACGGTTATACCAACTTTTCCTTAACCATTTGTCCCTTTCGGTCACATGATTCACATCTTCTAAAATTAAATAAAGCAGAGAAGTAGCAAAATAAATAAATATTGTAGCTCATTTCAAAAAGAACTAATAATAATTTTGTTATTATTATTATATAGTTCACAAATCTCACAAAATGGTTTTCTTTTTTAGAATATCAAACCGATTATTACAAATAAGTTCGAAATAAACCAGCAGTAGTCTCTTAGCACTTTAGCAGATGAACACTCTGACTCAGACGGAGAGTTCGGTCTTGGAGATCAAGATACCATCACTATCAGCATAAAGCCATTCCCCATCCCTGATCAAAGTCCCTCCAATATTAACCGGCACATTCTTCTCACCATGACCTTTCTTACTAGACTTCAACGGGTTAGAACCCAATGCCCTAACCCCAACATCGCAGTCATTGATCTCATCCACATCTCTAACGCATCCATTCACCACAATCCCCACCCACCCGTTGTTCTGAGCTAACTGTCCGAGGTTTCCTCCAACAAGCGCGCACCTCATGCTTCCACCACCGTCTATAACTAAGACTGCACCTTCTCCTTTTGTCTCTAGTTGGTTTCTGACTAGGACATTGTCTTCAAAGACCTTGAGTGTCACGATTGGTCCGGAGAAGCATCTTCTTTGGCCATAGATCTTGAAGATTGGGTGGAGGGCCCGTAGGTCTCCGTTTGATATTAGTTCTGCGTTACTGTCACACGCTTCTGCGGTTGCAAATGCAGCCATGTGAGATTGTTTCGTGTGTTCTGCACTGGAATCACAAGGGGCTAGAGTAAGTGGCTAAAAGAACGATGACAATAGTATAACAAAGAAAGCCTAGACAAGGGACGTTTCTTCTTTAACATGAACTCGAATGATTCAAAGGATGTATCATTTTTTACCAGAAAAAATATTACTAACACTAGATAAACGCACTTAAAAAGCAGATGACAATATTAACCATAAAGAACTATCTGTGAGTTCAAGATAAATGCGCCACAGCAGCGAACAAGATAAAATCAAAATATATTGTTTATAAACAAGATTCTTGTTAAACTCTTTGTATATAATATGGTGTTAAAACCAGACATGGAAGTAGTTAAGATTTAGATCAAATTCTCAGGTTCAAGAAAATAAAGCAAGACTCAAACTGCAAACAACTTACTAAATGCAATCCTCTATACGATTCCTAACAACTGACACTTCTATAATTAATTGCATTACATGCAGATGAATTGATGACTGTTTGTTAGACTCTTACGTCTAATACTATATGTTAAATACAAATGCCTTGCGGATTGTTTATGAGGATTGAGCACGAGGCTATTAACAACAACAAACAAAAAGATTATCTTCAAGGACTATATATTAAAACAAGAAAACAATGAAATCTCAAAAGTCAAATTCTTTTGGTTACAGTAGGAAGCTATTAATTTGAATAACATACTAACATGAACTATTTCTATTTTTGTCCAAAGAACACTGCTCCGTGGTTATACGGCGGGAAAGCTCCAAGTACACTCGTACCGCGGAAATATAACTAAATTTCACTACACAACAGCTAGTTCCGAACAATCCTTCCTAGAAAACAGAGTAGCAGACAAGACTTGTTTCTCAAGAGAAAAACACCAAACACTGAAACACTTCAAGTTCTTCAAATAAAATAAAAAAAAAAACAAATCATAACATGGTTTCAACAAAACTATACAAGCAAAGGAAGAAGAAGAAAGAAAAATTACCAAAGAGATAGACAGAGAAGAGCTTCTAAAGTTTTGGACTTTCTACTACGGCTGAGTGATTTTTAAACGGTGATGCATACACAAGCAACGGGTAGAGATCAGCTTCCTCGTGTCAGGCTAATCCAACGCACTGAAAATCCTTATAGAAAGTTGTGCCACTACAGCCACTTGGGCTCCTATCGTGACTTTGTCGGTGCGGGTCTTTTACGTCGGGTCGGGTCATTTACCTTTTTCAAGTTGTTGACTTTTGGTTCGCTCATCCGACAGTCAGAACAAGTCAGTTAGGTCAACCAATATATATTTTATAATTTATTCAAGCATGTTGGGCTTAATGGGCTGAGTGTAAAATTTCAAAACCCATGTTTGGTCTTTCCATTAGTGTGGGTCCATATTACACTATGGGGCCTACTATAGACGTAAGAACTGACAAGAAATCAGAGCCGTCGATCCTCTGTGTCTGAAAGTTTGTTTTGCGGGCTCCCACTAGAGAGAGAAAGAATTACTCCACGCCAGTCGTGCTTCGGCTGTCACATGAGTGTTGTGTCACAGCGCTGTAACGTGATTATTTGAGGCTGTTAAAGGGAACAAAAGGAAAAAGAAAATAAAAACCATTAAAGGCTTGGTCAATGTCTCTTTTTGACCGGGTTTTTTGGAAAAACTGCCCACCCCATTTCCAATTAAATATTCAATTTAAGGTATAATTAAGATTTAAGAGTACTCTATAATTAAATCTAGTATTAAATGATTCTATTTTATTAATGTCTTCATAAACTGAAATACTCTAGTCTCTCTATATTTTTCTGAGACCGCAAGTTATGTAGCCCTTGACGTACGTTACTCATCCGTAGTTGATAGTAACGGTACTTAAAATTGTGTATTTAGGGTTTACGCAGACATAAATATTTAACGTATCTTGAATATACTATTTGTAAAGAATCTTTGTCGGGAGTTGTTTTGTTCGTTTGATGATTTTTCAGTTTTCATGATCCGTTTATCATCAGGTAGTATATCACATTTCATCTATTTTGAGTCATTTTTCTATGCAATAATGCAAGCAACCTCTAAATTTTACAATGTATCTTAAAAGTATCTCCTGGATATGTTTTAATTTAAGAGTATATGTTTCATCAAATCATATGCATGCATGTAAAATACCAATTAGAAAATAAAAGATCACATGCCTGATGCATGTATGAGAACATGTCAAATTCAAAACTAAACAGTTACACGTTTATTGATATAAGTCGAAAGATGTACGAGAACATGTCAATTTCAAAATGAAACAATTTCAAAATGTACGTCTTTAGTTTCATATACTACTAGTTTGAACTTCGACTAAACGATGATTTGTGTACTTAAAAGCATAATAATTAATAATCGACTAATTAAATCTCAATATAAGACAAAAACATAGATTATTTAAATTGCTTATTGTTGTAACTGGTTGACACAAACATATTTTGACTATTGGATGTCAATATAAGTTAGAACAAGTGACAAATTTTCTGTACATTAATCCACTCCTTGTGTTTGTTCTTGCCATGCTTTAATCTACAACTTGTTAATGGTACCAATATTTTGGCAAAGTATATATATATCCCTTTCACTTAATTTTTCTAGCATAGTTACTCACATACATAGACTATAAATAGCTTGCAGATACGATTTGTTATGTTCCAGAATTTTATAACAATGTGACACTTATAGTAAAAACAACAACCTGCTTTATATTTAACTTTTATCTGTTCTCCTCCACAAAGGATAATTCGGTTTTTCTTTTCTATCAGTTTCTGAATATGTATCGAACCAATATAATAAGAGTGCAATAATAGAATAATAATTATCTTTTTTTCTTCATTCGACATGTGGCAGAGTAAGAACTTTTGGCAATAATTTTCCCGCTTTTAATAAAATTTACTAGTGTTATTTCCCGTACTACGTACGGGCACTAATATGTAAAAAATATTTTTAGATATAATATGGAGAGTTTACAGGTAAACTAAATGTTATTTTTGAATATAAACCTAAGAAATTTTATTTTTGAGGTTTATCAGTGATAAACTTAAAACAAAATAAAACTTTGGTTTATATTTACCATTTTTCAATATAGACGCAAGATAATTGTATCGAGTCAAAAAAAAAGACGCTAGATAATTGTAAAATATTGAATTTTCTTTTTAAAAACCAGCAAATAAATTATTAGATATAAGAATTCAGAGAAAACATATATCTTGGAAAAACAGTAAAAATATTAACCTTATTTTCTAAATAATTGTGTCAGTATCACTTGTTATCTTTTATTTCTTCTCCATGTATATAAGAAAAGATAAGGAACAATATATAAGAAAAATAAAAATAGAATGTGTAGGTTATTTCTTAAGCAAACAAAAATAATATTCTATAAAATTGTAAAAGCATCTATAAACTAAGGATAATCATCCTGAGATTAGATATGAGAGTCTTTCTTTCTTGTCTTTCTTAAACCCCGATTTTTTGTCTTTCTAATAGCAAAACAAAAGAAGAAAAAGTTATAAATAGGTTGGAAGAGAGCTCAGTTCATGAAAAAAAAAATTGAGCATGGAGATTATAGACATTTTTAGTTTCACTAACCCGGACTATAACCTTCGTTTTTCCAACTTTGCATGGTAAGCCTATCAATCCACAACATGTTTATATTCCCTTTTTTTTTCTCTTTTCATTGAAAAAAATATCTTTGGAAGACTATTAATTCTTGTGCTACTGTTTGGCCAGAACTGTTTCGGTATGGATCTAGTAAGAATTGTAAATTTGGCAAGAAGAAATGAATTTAGATTTAGGACATCGTGAGTTAATTTTATCCAGTGAAAAATGCACAGTTTCAAAAATAGTGGGATCATGGGTGTAGTGGGAGAAATATTAGCATTTTTATTTTACATAGAAAAAAATCAGTTACTATACAAAACTGTTTTTTTGTCACGAAATACAAAACTGTTTTTCTTTTTAAGCATTTACAATTTTTCTTTTTTTTGGCATTTTTTTATATTTATTTTAATATTTTCCACATGTCAAAAATTTATTTGTTGAGTGACTTGTGCTTTAGTATATAAGGGATGCGTAAGTATATTCATTAAAAAGAATTATACAGATTACTAAGAATTGAAGATAAATCTATATCTATCTAATCCATTAAAAATCTAAGTACAAATTTAAATTACTCCTTAATTTTGCAAGTTATTTACACTCCTATGTCATTGATGTATTAATTGGATCTATATTTATGTTTTCTTTGTCTTTTTCGAATTAATAAATGTTCTATCCGAAATTAATTTTTTTAAACTGAAACAACGCCAAAAATATCAACTCAACGCCTCCGTAATATATACTTCCTCCTTTTATAAGTACATCATTGCTTTATTCTTCACTTCTTACTACTTGAACTTAAAAAAAACAGAGCAATTACCGGATTTTCAAAAATCGTTTTTATGTCATTTATAAACAAACATCAAAAGTTCAATGTTCATATTTTTCGTTAACACAATACCAACCAGACAAATCCATGTTACAAATTTAAGGTAATATTAACAATTGCAATAGAAAAGACTTCCTTCATAGTTTGACTATCACATTAATACACAACGATTATAAGTATAAACAACTATTTTTCACTAATTATACATAGTCATATCTGCACTTGCCGATCAATCAAGCTTAAATTTGAAACTACAATTTATAAAATCTTTAAAAATATACATGATTTTACTTGCAAGCAATATTAGTATTATTTAATGATTATCGGTATACAAAAATCTATTTTCCGCTTTAATACTTTCCATTTGCGGATGAATTAATTTATAATTTTCAAATATAATAACAAATATCTTTCAAAATAAATAACTACTATTTAAATAGCATTTTGGATCCTTATATTTTTCTACTTCATATACATATATTTAATCAAAAGATTTTGAAACCAAAATATTTGCAAACAAAATCATTTATCAACAACAATAATTATATTACATATTATAATTATCATATAATTAGTTACCACAATAAATTTATATTATATTATTTATACAAAACAAAAATTATTTATAAAAGCGAAACAAATTACCCGTGCGGTGGCACAAATCAAAGTTATATTATGCAATATAGTTAACTAATCTATTTTAGACTGTTTTACTTGTATACTACATTCAAGTCTTTATTTTTATTTTTTTGAACAACTCACTGATAAGTCCGATGTTTACTCGTTTGGAGTTGTTTGATTCGAAGTTCTCTGCGCTAGACCAGCTGTTGATCCGTTGCTTGTAAGAGAGCAAGTGAACTTAGCAGAGTGGACTATTGAGTGGCAAAAGAAGGGAATGCTAGATCAAATGGTTTATCCGAATATCGCTGATCAGATCAAACCGTGCTCGTTGAAGAAGTTTGCGGAAACTGCAGAGAAATGCTGTGCGGATTATGGTGTGGATAGACCAACGATAGGTGATGTTCTGTGGATCTTGGAACATGTGCTTCAGCTTCAAGAATTTGGACCAATGGACAAACACTGAAGAAGCTTGTGGAGATGTTAATGGCTCGGAGACGGCAAGGCAGGGTCCGTCTAGTGGCTCGAACACAGAGAGGGACAGTGGAGATGGGACTTCAGGTATAATCATAGTACCCAAGTGTTTATTTAAACTAATAGTATTAGCTTTACGGTTATACCAACTTTTCCTTAACCATTTGTCCCTTTCGGTCACATGATTCACATCTTCTAAAATTAAATAAAGCAGAGAAGTAGCAAAATAAATAAATATTGTAGCTCATTTCAAAAAGAACTAATAATAATTTTGTTATTATTATTATATAGTTCACAAATCTCACAAAATGGTTTTCTTTTTTAGAATATCAAACCGATTATTACAAATAAGTTCGAAATAAACCAGCAGTAGTCTCTTAGCACTTTAGCAGATGAACACTCTGACTCAGACGGAGAGTTCGGTCTTGGAGATCAAGATACCATCACTATCAGCATAAAGCCATTCCCCATCCCTGATCAAAGTCCCTCCAATATTAACCGGCACATTCTTCTCACCATGACCTTTCTTACTAGACTTCAACGGGTTAGAACCCAATGCCCTAACCCCAACATCGCAGTCATTGATCTCATCCACATCTCTAACGCATCCATTCACCACAATCCCCACCCACCCGTTGTTCTGAGCTAACTGTCCGAGGTTTCCTCCAACAAGCGCGCACCTCATGCTTCCACCACCGTCTATAACTAAGACTGCACCTTCTCCTTTTGTCTCTAGTTGGTTTCTGACTAGGACATTGTCTTCAAAGACCTTGAGTGTCACGATTGGTCCGGAGAAGCATCTTCTTTGGCCATAGATCTTGAAGATTGGGTGGAGGGCCCGTAGGTCTCCGTTTGATATTAGTTCTGCGTTACTGTCACACGCTTCTGCGGTTGCAAATGCAGCCATGTGAGATTGTTTCGTGTGTTCTGCACTGGAATCACAAGGGGCTAGAGTAAGTGGCTAAAAGAACGATGACAATAGTATAACAAAGAAAGCCTAGACAAGGGACGTTTCTTCTTTAACATGAACTCGAATGATTCAAAGGATGTATCATTTTTTACCAGAAAAAATATTACTAACACTAGATAAACGCACTTAAAAAGCAGATGACAATATTAACCATAAAGAACTATCTGTGAGTTCAAGATAAATGCGCCACAGCAGCGAACAAGATAAAATCAAAATATATTGTTTATAAACAAGATTCTTGTTAAACTCTTTGTATATAATATGGTGTTAAAACCAGACATGGAAGTAGTTAAGATTTAGATCAAATTCTCAGGTTCAAGAAAATAAAGCAAGACTCAAACTGCAAACAACTTACTAAATGCAATCCTCTATACGATTCCTAACAACTGACACTTCTATAATTAATTGCATTACATGCAGATGAATTGATGACTGTTTGTTAGACTCTTACGTCTAATACTATATGTTAAATACAAATGCCTTGCGGATTGTTTATGAGGATTGAGCACGAGGCTATTAACAACAACAAACAAAAAGATTATCTTCAAGGACTATATATTAAAACAAGAAAACAATGAAATCTCAAAAGTCAAATTCTTTTGGTTACAGTAGGAAGCTATTAATTTGAATAACATACTAACATGAACTATTTCTATTTTTGTCCAAAGAACACTGCTCCGTGGTTATACGGCGGGAAAGCTCCAAGTACACTCGTACCGCGGAAATATAACTAAATTTCACTACACAACAGCTAGTTCCGAACAATCCTTCCTAGAAAACAGAGTAGCAGACAAGACTTGTTTCTCAAGAGAAAAACACCAAACACTGAAACACTTCAAGTTCTTCAAATAAATAAAAAAAAAAACAAATCATAACATGGTTTCAACAAAACTATACAAGCAAAGGAAGAAGAAGAAAGAAAAATTACCAAAGAGATAGACAGAGAAGAGCTTCTAAAGTTTTGGACTTTCTACTACGGCTGAGTGATTTTTAAACGGTGATGCATACACAAGCAACGGGTAGAGATCAGCTTCCTCGTGTCAGGCTAATCCAACGCACTGAAAATCCTTATAGAAAGTTGTGCCACTACAGCCACTTGGGCTCCTATCGTGACTTTGTCGGTGCGGGTCTTTTACGTCGGGTCGGGTCATTTACCTTTTTCAAGTTGTTGACTTTTGGTTCGCTCATCCGACAGTCAGAACAAGTCAGTTAGGTCAACCAATATATATTTTATAATTTATTCAAGCATGTTGGGCTTAATGGGCTGAGTGTAAAATTTCAAAACCCATGTTTGGTCTTTCCATTAGTGTGGGTCCATATTACACTATGGGGCCTACTATAGACGTAAGAACTGACAAGAAATCAGAGCCGTCGATCCTCTGTGTCTGAAAGTTTGTTTTGCGGGCTCCCACTAGAGAGAGAAAGAATTACTCCACGCCAGTCGTGCTTCGGCTGTCACATGAGTGTTGTGTCACAGCGCTGTAACGTGATTATTTGAGGCTGTTAAAGGGAACAAAAGGAAAAAGAAAATAAAAACCATTAAAGGCTTGGTCAATGTCTCTTTTTGACCGGGTTTTTTGGAAAAACTGCCCACCCCATTTCCAATTAAATATTCAATTTAAGGTATAATTAAGATTTAAGAGTACTCTATAATTAAATCTAGTATTAAATGATTCTATTTTATTAATGTCTTCATAAACTGAAATACTCTAGTCTCTCTATATTTTTCTGAGACCGCAAGTTATGTAGCCCTTGACGTACGTTACTCATCCGTAGTTGATAGTAACGGTACTTAAAATTGTGTATTTAGGGTTTACGCAGACATAAATATTTAACGTATCTTGAATATACTATTTGTAAAGAATCTTTGTCGGGAGTTGTTTTGTTCGTTTGATGATTTTTCAGTTTTCATGATCCGTTTATCATCAGGTAGTATATCACATTTCATCTATTTTGAGTCATTTTTCTATGCAATAATGCAAGCAACCTCTAAATTTTACAATGTATCTTAAAAGTATCTCCTGGATATGTTTTAATTTAAGAGTATATGTTTCATCAAATCATATGCATGCATGTAAAATACCAATTAGAAAATAAAAGATCACATGCCTGATGCATGTATGAGAACATGTCAAATTCAAAACTAAACAGTTACACGTTTATTGATATAAGTCGAAAGATGTACGAGAACATGTCAATTTCAAAATGAAACAATTTCAAAATGTACGTCTTTAGTTTCATATACTACTAGTTTGAACTTCGACTAAACGATGATTTGTGTACTTAAAAGCATAATAATTAATAATCGACTAATTAAATCTCAATATAAGACAAAAACATAGATTATTTAAATTGCTTATTGTTGTAACTGGTTGACACAAACATATTTTGACTATTGGATGTCAATATAAGTTAGAACAAGTGACAAATTTTCTGTACATTAATCCACTCCTTGTGTTTGTTCTTGCCATGCTTTAATCTACAACTTGTTAATGGTACCAATATTTTGGCAAAGTATATATATATCCCTTTCACTTAATTTTTCTAGCATAGTTACTCACATACATAGACTATAAATAGCTTGCAGATACGATTTGTTATGTTCCAGAATTTTATAACAATGTGACACTTATAGTAAAAACAACAACCTGCTTTATATTTAACTTTTATCTGTTCTCCTCCACAAAGGATAATTCGGTTTTTCTTTTCTATCAGTTTCTGAATATGTATCGAACCAATATAATAAGAGTGCAATAATAGAATAATAATTATCTTTTTTTCTTCATTCGACATGTGGCAGAGTAAGAACTTTTGGCAATAATTTTCCCGCTTTTAATAAAATTTACTAGTGTTATTTCCCGTACTACGTACGGGCACTAATATGTAAAAAATATTTTTAGATATAATATGGAGAGTTTACAGGTAAACTAAATGTTATTTTTGAATATAAACCTAAGAAATTTTATTTTTGAGGTTTATCAGTGATAAACTTAAAACAAAATAAAACTTTGGTTTATATTTACCATTTTTCAATATAGACGCAAGATAATTGTATCGAGTCAAAAAAAAAGACGCTAGATAATTGTAAAATATTGAATTTTCTTTTTAAAAACCAGCAAATAAATTATTAGATATAAGAATTCAGAGAAAACATATATCTTGGAAAAACAGTAAAAATATTAACCTTATTTTCTAAATAATTGTGTCAGTATCACTTGTTATCTTTTATTTCTTCTCCATGTATATAAGAAAAGATAAGGAACAATATATAAGAAAAATAAAAATAGAATGTGTAGGTTATTTCTTAAGCAAACAAAAATAATATTCTATAAAATTGTAAAAGCATCTATAAACTAAGGATAATCATCCTGAGATTAGATATGAGAGTCTTTCTTTCTTGTCTTTCTTAAACCCCGATTTTTTGTCTTTCTAATAGCAAAACAAAAGAAGAAAAAGTTATAAATAGGTTGGAAGAGAGCTCAGTTCATGAAAAAAAAATTGAGCATGGAGATTATAGACATTTTTAGTTTCACTAACCCGGACTATAACCTTCGTTTTTCCAACTTTGCATGGTAAGCCTATCAATCCACAACATGTTTATATTCCCTTTTTTTTTCTCTTTTCATTGAAAAAAATATCTTTGGAAGACTATTAATTCTTGTGCTACTGTTTGGCCAGAACTGTTTCGGTATGGATCTAGTAAGAATTGTAAATTTGGCAAGAAGAAATGAATTTAGATTTAGGACATCGTGAGTTAATTTTATCCAGTGAAAAATGCACAGTTTCAAAAATAGTGGGATCATGGGTGTAGTGGGAGAAATATTAGCATTTTTATTTTACATAGAAAAAAATCAGTTACTATACAAAACTGTTTTTTTGTCACGAAATACAAAACTGTTTTTCTTTTTAAGCATTTACAATTTTTCTTTTTTTTGGCATTTTTTTATATTTATTTTAATATTTTCCACATGTCAAAAATTTATTTGTTGAGTGACTTGTGCTTTAGTATATAAGGGATTCCTATTAATAGCCAAACCCGAAAAAATGAAACTGGAATAGTAATAAATGTTAAAGATCACCTGCGCCACACCTCACCGCACATCAAACCGATTAGCCGACGATCTTATTCTCTCAACCTCGATTACTCCACGTGGCGTGTTGTTATAGGAAAATTCAGTAGACAGAAAACGTTTTGTGTAACACAAAATCACAAATAGCCATCTTCTTCACCATTTCTGCAAAAACTTTCATTCTTCCTCTTCCTTGTCTACCTTGTCTTCAGTAACAATCAGAAAACAAAGATCAAATGGTTTCATAATTCTCTCTTTGTCTCCTTTTTTGTCTTCCTCTTTTATATTAATTTTTATAAATTCAAAGCATAACAAACGCAAAGTTGATTTTTTATTATAATTTTCGTGTCGATGGAGAGAAAGTCACAGTGATTAATCTAATCATACTGTTGAAATCTTTGCTCTTTTGTCAAATATTCATCATCATTTTGTTTTGTGTAAACAAAAAAAAACATATCTTTCTCGTTTAGGAGAGAGAAAATCCTGAAGACGAAGGAGACAGGAAGAGGAACATATCTCTCGTAATCCACTGCTAAATTCGGATCCGGATCGGTTGGGTTTTTGTTTTTTTTTCGGTGTCCAGTTGGATGTTTGCGGCGGAACTAAAAGTTTTCGTTTGCGGCTGTGACTGTGGTTCGTCGTCTTCAATCAATCAGGTGAATGGTCTCACTCGTTTTTGCTTGTGCGATTTGAATTCCATGCGTTTTTAAAATGTTTTATCTTTAACTTTAAATCCTGGAATTTTAAATTGTTCTGTAAAAACAAACCATGATTTGCTTAAACACCTTCTAAGTATTTGCTAACCGTCTAGTTTTAGTTTATACTATAGTTTAACGTCGTCTTATTGCTTTGTTTCTCTTTTTTAATCTCCGTAATTCGATCATTTGTTGATTCAGTTTCCAAAAATTTCCTGAGATCCCAATAAGTAGATTAACGTGTGAAAGAGATTAAAAAAAATGTTACTATCTTAATTACTTACATTTTCTTGTCTTTTTATAAATTTTATTATTTTTGTCGACTCTGAAAAAGACAAGAGGTTTAAACTTAACTTTGAAAAATCTTTCTTGACCCAAAACAACATAAATGTGTATCTTACAGTAGTTTTTAACTTCACTGGTCCACTCCACTTACAATTGTCTCAAATACTGTTACTTAGCTTGATTAATGTATTTGTTTAATACTAGAAGTTGACTAAGTATATGATCATGTCTTCAATATATTATAAGGTTTGTGATTGTGACTGCCTTTTAAATCTCTTATAATGCTTCAGGACTTTCATCTCAGTTTGAGCAAAGACTCAGTCAACTTCCTATAGACCTTAAATGTCTGGTTTTGAAGAAACTGTTGCTGTAATGGGAGAGTGGGTGCCTTGTAATCCTAGCTCGAAACGTGTTCTTGAAAGAGAGTTATCTTTGAATCATGGTCAGGTTACTAGTAATAACAACAAGGATTCTTCACAGACCAACAACATTTCAGGAGGTGGCTTAAGAGAAAGAATCGCCGCTCGTGCTGGGTTCAACACTCCGAGGCTAAACACTGAGAATATCCGCTCTAACACCGACTCTTCTAGTCCTTGCTTAACCATCTCCTCTCCTGGCCTTAGCCCTGCAACACTCTTGGAGTCTCCTGTTTTCCTTTCTAACCCATTGGTAAGCTCCAAGTCGTTTCCTTATCTTGATGTTATAATGAAACATTTTATGAATAGCAATGTGACCTTTGTAGGCTCAACCGTCTCCAACTACAGGGAAGTTTCCATTTCTCCCGGGTGCCAACAGCAATGGCTTGTCTTCTTCTGCTGCTTCTGATAAAGAGAAAGACGAGTTTTTTGACGGCATTGGAGCATCATTCACATTCCATCCTGTTTCAACATCCTCTTCCTCTTTCTTCCAAAGCGCAACTGAGATGACGCCACTTGATTATGGTAACTACAACAACAGTCCTTCTCATCAGTCCCCAGAAGAAGATGTAAAACTCGGTTCTGAACAAAGTGGCTTGAAGAGGAAGTCATCTGATGCCACAACAATCACCAATGATCATCAAGAAGTGGAAGAAGGAGAAGGAGAAGAGCAAAGAGGTGGTGATTCGATGGTTGGTGGTGGTGCACCTGCAGAGGATGGATATAACTGGAGGAAGTACGGACAGAAGCTAGTGAAAGGAAGCGAGTATCCACGAAGCTATTACAAGTGCACAAACCCGAACTGTCAAGTGAAGAAGAAAGTGGAGAGATCAAGAGAAGGCCACATCACTGAGATTATATACAAAGGAGCTCATAATCACTCCAAGCCTCCACCTAACCGCCGCTCAGGAATGCAACTAGATGGAACTGAACAAGCTGAACAACAACAACAGGAGCAGAAGAGAGATAACACTCAACAACAAGTTGGAAGCATTGAGAACAATGGGGAAGAAGGAGGTCAGTATGAGTCAGGTGATGGTAATGGTGGTGTAATCATGGTGGATGCTTCGTCGACATTCTCTAATGATGAAGATGAAGATGATCGAGAAGGGACTCATGGGAGTGCTTCTTTGGGATATGATGGAGGTGGAGGAGGAGAAGGAGATGAATCGGAATCGAAAAGAAGGTTTTCTTTAAACACAGAATCATCAAATCCAAACATGCAGCTGTTCTGACTTTGGTTTTTTCAGGAAACTTGAAGCTTACGCAATTGAGATGAGTGGAGCAACGAGAGCTATACGTGAGCCAAGAGTCGTTGTGCAGACAACGAGTGATGTTGACATTCTTGACGATGGCTATCGCTGGAGAAAGTATGGTCAGAAAGTTGTCAAAGGAAATCCAAATCCAAGGTTCTTACAAAACTCTGTCAAGTGTTTATTGTCCCTAAAATAAAACACATTTGTCTCTTCGTTGTAATAAAAAACGTTTCTTTTTTTGTAGGAGTTACTACAAATGCACAGCTCCTGGATGTACAGTGAGAAAGCATGTAGAGAGAGCTTCTCATGATCTCAAATCCGTTATAACCACTTACGAAGGCAAACACGACCACGAGGTCCCTGCCGCACGTAACAGTAGCCACGGTGGCGGCGGTGGAAACGGTAACAGCGGCGTTTCAACCGCTCAAACTAATCATTACTCAGAGCCTCCACGTGGCAGGTTTGATAGACAGCTCAACCAGTCTCAGTTTGGACGTCCGTTTAGCTTCCAGCCTCATTTGGGTCCTCCTTCCGGTTTTGCGTTCGGTCTAGCACAAACCGGTTTGGGTAATCTTTCGATACCTGGTTTAGCGTTTGGTCAAGGGAAATTACCGGGTATGCTTCACCCGTCGTATATGAGTCAACCGGTTGGGATGAGTGAAGCGATGATGCAGAGAGGGATGGAGCCTAAGGTTGAACCGGGTTCGGAAACGGGACAATCGGTATATAACCAGATAATGAGTAGATTACCACAGATTTGAACATTTTACTCTCTTTTCTTTTGCATTTGGTTGATGCTTAAAATAACTTTTAATTTTCTGTTTCAAAATCTAAAAGTTATTGGTTTGAAACTTTGGGGAAGGTAAAGGCTGTTACCATTTTCATTCTTTTGTTCTTTTTTTTTATAATCTTTATAAATTATACAAGCTTGGAAGAGATAAGAAAAAAGAAAAGAAAAATAGTTCTATTTAGTGAGGCAAAACAAGTGTTTTCACAGATATTTTTTAGTAACAATAGAAACTTGTTTGGTCTCTGAATCTTTCTTGATGCTGTCTGAGTTGTAGACTCTCTCAGAGGCAAAAGGCGAAAAGAAATTCTGGAACCAACGGGATAAATCTTTTTTTTTTTTTTTAACGAGTGTTTCTGTCATACGCAATGTTGATTTTGTCGACCATCTTGTTCATGGTGCTGCAGGTTGAACAGAAAAAGAATTTGACAGATGAAACAGTCATAAGTACTGATTGACTAAAGATGATTGCAATGTTTATAAACATGGGCATGCCTATGACCCTGCTGTCAAATACTTGCTATAGGATGTTACAACGGTTTACCCTATGCCTAATGTATTTAGATTTATGCAAGATTTTTAGCATTGTGTATGTAAAACTGTTTGCGGTTGTTTTGTATGGTGAAGCCTTTTACCGTAATGGTAAAATTATTTAGCATGAACAATGTGATAGATATTATAATGGGTAACACAATTTGATAAATAATATAATGTGTAACATCACAATTTATTTGAATGAAAAAATGAATAAAATGATGAATGAAATTTCAGTTGAGAAAATGAATAAACGTATGAATTTCTGTTCAATACGTTCTTCATCAAATATTGGAGGAGGAATTTTTGCTTTATAATTTTTTCATTCATTAGAAAATTAGAAGAATAGTGTAGGACCCACATATCTCTAATTTGACAAAAATTTCAGCATAAATGGCATAAAATTTGAAGAATTGAAATTTCACCATTATTTTTCTCTAAAAGTGTGGTTACCAATTGAAACCAATATGTTAGACATTATCTTTTTATTTTAAAATATACTTTTTAGATCTAATCAAAAAATTTTAATTCATTTTTTATTTTATGACTAATTTATATATTTTACTCATTAAAAGTATAAATAACATTATTTACTCTAATTTTTAATACGAGAGTTCGAACGCAAAAAATCACAATAATATAGATAGATTCATATAAATTGGACAAAAGTTATTTGCAAATTGCAACAAAATGTTGAATTCTTTCACTTTTAATAAAAATAAAAATATTATTTGCAAATTGCAACATAATGCATATTAAAATATTGTTATTCACAAAAATACAGTTTTCACAATGGATAATAAAGTTAAATTGTTTTTCAAAAATATTAAAAAGAAATGCGTTGGTGAACCTAAAAATGTGTGTGGTGTGGATAATATATAAATAAATAAATATAATCGATAAACAAAGAAACACAAAAAAAGAAAATAATACACCGCCACGAGAGAAGGAACGATAGATTGCGATTTGGGAGGAGGTGATCAGAGGACGGAGGAACCAATTCTAATCAGTCTCGACGACGGTTATTGCGGCGGAGTGGTAATCACTTGACAGCATGGCGATGAGAGACCTCGTCAACGGCGGAGCTGCCTGCGCAGTTCCCGGCTCTTCTTCTTCTTCCAACCCCCTCGGTGCTCTCACCAACGCGCTACTTGGTTCCTCTTCCAAAACTCAGGTTTAGCTTCTTGATCCAGTTTCATGCTGAACAAAGTCGAATTCGAGATCGTATTCTTCAATTGAGGGGTTTAGATATTGTTTGTCCTTATCGCTAAAAGCGTTACGTAATCTCTGACTTTGATTTATGATTTTGGTGGGGGGCAGGAAAGGCTCAAGGAGATACCTAATGCCACCAGTTCAGGTCCCGGGCCTCAGTTTTACTCTCAGGACCAACACTTAAGCTCACTTCCTGGTTCTGAGTTAGATCAGCCTCTTCTCCAGCCTGGTGCTCAGGTTATTAATGTTATGCAAATTTTGACTCTTTTTGTTTTTTTAATAAAGTTGTAGCATTTACTGATTATATACCTTTCTGATGGGTCTGTTAATTATCAGGGAACAGAGTTCTTCCGTGGCTTTCGATCTGTAGATCAGAATGGTCTGGGTGCAGCTTGGGATGAAGTTCAGCGTGGTGGACCTATGCCTCCCATGGGACCTATGTATGAGCCTGTCCAGCCCACATTTGAAGGTTTCTGATCTTATTTCACTCTTACTTTTCCTATCATATGTATTTAGAGCCGGGTACAAAATGGATTGAGATTGTGGTTTTGATGTTGAATGAATGGTAACATCTTCAATCACAAAGTAAACATCTTTAGTTGTAGGAAGAAAAGCATGAACTGCATATGAGTTCCTTCAAATTCTCCCTGATGGCCGTCTCGTGTTTTGGCTTGTCATTGTTTATTGCTTTTGTCAAAGTGTGCTTGCTTGCTTAAAATTGTTTTCTCCATTGCAGGACCCCCTCAAAGAGTTTTGTCAAACTTTCTGCATTCATTTGTTGAGAGTAGCCGTGGTGGCATTCCCTTTCGTCCAGCACCTGTCCCTGTTCTGGGATTGTCACAAAGTGACAAACAATGCATACGTGATCGTAGTAGCATAATGGCCCGACATTTTTTTGCCGACAGGGGAGAAGAATTTATCAATTCTCAGGTTTGCTGTCTTGTCTGATAGTTTCCTGTAGCTGCATCATTGTGTTGTATGCCTTCAGCTTGGGTTTTAAGGGTCAAGTTTAGCTATACGATATGTGCTTAACGTTTTGGCGTTCTATCATTCATGTCGTCCCTCTTTAGCAATTTAAAATTAATTCAATATTATGATGAAGTGTAATAATGATATTCATAGTTATGTCCGGCTTCCTTGATCCTAAATTTGCTTTTAAATCTTACATTTTAGAATGAAAATGAGGGTCAGGGCTTTGGTTTAGAACCCTTGCTGTTGTGTTACTTTTACTTCTATTGCTCTATTTTTGTGTTGTTTGCAACTTCTTTTCTCAATTGTTGGCTGCTTATATTGTCCTCTGTTGTTTTTATAGGTAAATGCATTACTGTCGTCGTTAGATATCGATGATGGCATTCAAGCTAGAGGTCATATGCCTGGGAGATTTCGGGAGCTAGATGATTACTGGAATGAGTCTCAGGCTGTTACGAAGCCTGGTTTACATCCTGCGGATAGTTGGGCGACTGAATTTGACCAGCATCAGCATGGGATGAATCATGGGGGTCCTGACGCATGGGTCAACTCTTTTGAGCAACAGCATGGTGTGAATGGGTGGGCCACCGAGTTCGAGCAGGTACTTTCTCCTTCAATTGTCTGATATATTTTATTTGAATGTCCAAACCAGACTCATGTTTAACAAGCTTGCAGTTAGTATAACAGAATATCGAGGACTTATATTTTTGGTTGAGTATAGGCTTTGATTTGCTAGTTCCCATGGCATAGTTGTTCAAAAGCCTGAATCTGTTGCAACTTTTTTTGTGATATCATTCATCAGTGTTTGACTCGCGTTTAATTGGACAGCACCTTAGCTTTTCAGGTTCTGAAAACCGTTGAGTCTCACCTATTTCCTTTTTGGTTGAATTTTTTTTGAAGGGTCAATCTCAACTGATGTCAAACCAAATGAGAAGTATGAATATGCAAAATTTAGCTGCAATGGAGCAGACTCGTAAGCTTGCCCATACACTGTCTCAGGATGTCAATCCGAAATTTCAGGTTGGTGTAGAAATAAACTCCTTCATTTCCTTGATCATAGTTTCAGTAAGTAAGTTTGTAGTAGACTGTACTGTTGGACGACATCTGTTTTTTCTAGACTGTTCTGATCCCTTTTTTTTCCATTGCTGAGAACTTCTTGGGGCGATGTTTGGGCTTGTGCCCCAGAATTTGAACATCTCCGAAACTATCACAAAAATTGCTTTTGCATTTAAGGATGTTGTGCTGAGCAGTTCTCTTGGGATTTATCTAAAATCCTAGCAAAATGTGTTTGGTGAATGCAGAATTCAAGATTCCTTCAGTTTGTTTCTAAGATGAGCCGCGGTGAACTCATTATGGATGAGAATGAGGTCAAGCCTGGACCTGCCCCTGGGGACTGGGCTACTGAATATGAACAGCAGTATCTGGGGCCGCCAAGTTGGGCTGATCAATTTGCCAATGAGAAAGTATGTACTGGTTAATAAAGTATGTTTTTGCTTTAGGGTCTACTCGCTACTGTTAGCACGCTAGTGCAAATTGATTTAATGTTATTCCGTTCTTGCATAGCTTAGCTGTTGTTGTGGATCTCCTGCATTTTGTATTTTAGAAATGCAATGTAGTGGAAAGGCGGAGCGTAGATTTCTCTGTACACTTCTTTCCAGTAAAATGGTTCCTTATTACTTAGAGAATCTGATGTCTCTGACATGGTAGAAAGTTTAGCTACAACATATTGTCTCTTTTCCTTTCGATTATAAGCATCATCCTGCATCTAACGTAAGCTTTTTATTTTGGTGCGTGTAGCTTGCACGTGGACCAGAACAGTGGGCTGATGAGTTTGCTTCCGCTAACCGACAGCAAGAATCGGCTGAGGACCAATGGGTTAATGAGTTTTCAAAGTTGAATGTTGATGACTGGGTAGATGAATTTGCTGAAGGGCCCGCGGGTGGGAGTTCGGCTGATGCATGGGCAAATGCTTATGATGAGTAAGTTCATTATTATTTAATGGATCTTTTATAAGTTGTCTTTTTCTTTGTGCTTTGTGCGTTCACAAATTTTAAGAATCAACTAATTAAATGGTCCCTCTCCAATTCTATTTCTTAAATCATTTAAGTCGTTTATTCACTTCTCTCCTGTGCAATTTTCTCTGGTTTCTTGTTGTTTACGTAGACAGAAACTTCACAACTATGCAATTCCTTTTCTATAGCTAAGTTTTACGTTTCATTGTACAATTGATACTTTGCCTAGTTAGTCAAGGGTTATGTTTGATTACCTCCTTCTGTTTTTATCTATGGAGATCTTAACACAATGCTTAACCAACATGCATCTTCGGCTTTCAAGTCAATCTAACATAAGTCTTTCCCTCTCCAGGTTTCTTACTGAAAAAAATGCTGAAAAACAAAATAGTGGTGTATACGTCTTCTCTGACATGAATCCTTATGTGGGTCACCCTGAACCGATGAAAGAAGGGCAGGAATTGTTCCGCAAAGGACTTCTGAGTGAAGCAGCGCTTGCTCTAGAAGCTGAGGTTATGAAAAATCCTGAGAATGCTGAAGGTTGGAGATTACTTGGGGTTACACACGCAGAGAACGATGATGATCAACAGGTTACTAAGATTAATTTTGCCTGAACCGTTATTTACAGGGTTACTGAAATCTTTTAATATTGTGGATGCAGGCAATAGCTGCAATGATGCGGGCACAGGAGGCCGATCCCTCAAATCTAGAGGTGCTTCTGGCGCTTGGTGTGAGCCATACCAACGGTCAGTGCCTGAAATCTTGCAATATGTGTTTGTTGTGCGACATTATCTTGTTGCTCAATATGGCTACTCGTGGCCATACGCTAATATGTTGTACTCTGTAAATACAGAGTTGGAGCAAGCAACTGCTTTGAAGTACTTATACGGATGGCTGCGGAATCACCCTAAGTATGGATCAATCGCACCTCCAGAGCTTGCTGATTCCCTATACCATGCTGATGTAAGTGCCATTCCTCTTGTAAATTCTCCTCAGTCAAATCTCATCTCATAGTTGTATTGAAACACTATTCCTTCTCCAATGTATAAACAGATTGCTAGATTATTCACTGAAGCCTCTCAGATGAATCCTGAGGACGCCGATGTGCATATAGTGCTAGGTGTTCTCTTCAATCTGTCAAGGGAATTCGATAGAGCAATTACTTCCTTCCAAACAGCTTTACAGTTGAAACCAAACGATTATTCTCTTTGGAATAAGCTTGGCGCAACTCAAGCCAACAGCGTCCAGAGTGCTGATGCCATATCTGCTTATCAACAGGTAAACTATTCGATGTACAGAACTCAAAGCTACTCCAAAATTTCGTTGTGTCTCTTACTGTTTAACTTTCGTGTTCTGTTTCTCTACTGGCAGGCTCTGGATTTAAAACCTAATTATGTTCGTGCTTGGGCAAATATGGGGATCAGTTACGCAAACCAGGTTCGAGTTCTTGTAACTTTGTATCAGAAGCAAATGTTTGTACTGGAACTAACGTGAGTTTTGTATGCTATTGTGTAATTTCTAAATGTAACAGGGGATGTACAAAGAATCAATCCCTTATTATGTTCGTGCCCTTGCGATGAATCCTAAGGCAGATAACGCTTGGCAATACTTGAGGCTCTCGTTAAGGTATGTATTAAAGCTTCTGAACTAGAAAAATCTATTTATGTCGTTTGAAACTTTTCTAAGTTGTGTTAAAACTTTATGTAGCTGTGCGTCAAGACATGACCTAATCGAAGCTTGTGAGGCAAGGAATCTCGATCTCTTGCAGAAAGAGTTCCCGCTTTGAGTAGAGAAGCTAGACGATTCAGACCCTTGAAAGTCCGAGTGGTCCTTACCGGTTAAACAGTCGATTTCTTTTACGGGAACTTGAAAAAAAATAAGAAAAAGGATTTAATATTACATTCGTAATGTTGTAGATATACCAATACATGATTATGTAGAGGTAAATGTATAACACGAAGTGCTAATAATAATGCTTCAAGAGAAATCATTTCATTTTTGTGGTGTCCCGTTCTTCTGACTAATACAATTTTTACAGAAATGTACTGAGAAACAAAATGAAATGTGGTGGGATGTGAAGGTATCTGATCTGTCATTCCACTTCTAATTCGAATCCAGTGTAATGTTTAGTTTGAATAGTTGAGAAAAAAAATGAAAATAGCAGCTGTTTTTTAGTTGCGCTAATCATTGCTAGTCTTTGTCTTAAAAAGTGTACATGGGTGGACTAGCTAGTTACATATTTTGAACGCTATGCATGGGACCTAAATACACTAAAAACCTGAAAAAACGTGATGATTTAATAGGATCCTCTATGGACCTAAACCTAAAAGACCATAGAGGTAACAATCATCAAAAGGAAGAAGAAGGTAGTGGACCATAAACAATAACGAAAATATTAATTAGGGTGCATTTTTATATAAGATGTTAGATGTAGCTACGTAGACCTAGGATAAGCTAACAAGCTTGGCTTTTGAGTGGAATTGTGGAAAGAGACGTCCGTGTAGTATCCGAAAATGCGGTCCAGAACAATATGTTATCGTCTCAAGACCTAAGAAATTTTATAAATAATTACCACGTTCCCCTTTGAGAGAGCTGCATATATACATAGGTGAAGCATTCACCGAAATGTTATACGTTAAACATTGTAGGTTATACCAGTCAATTATTGAAAGTTAAAGCAGAGCTTCAGAAAAAAAAATGAGAATGATGACGCTTTCTTGAATTAACTTTCTTGCTTAAAGTTCACAAGGCTTACACATTGCTTTTTTTTTTTATACAGCGAACTAAAACTCTAATTGGTAATAACATATACACGTGCGTATGCCACCCAAGAAAATAGATTTTTTGGTGCAAATGTTACCAAGTTTTTCGTTTTACAAGAATTGTGGTTACAACTTACAAGAACCAAAAAAATTGAAAATGGTAATAAATTTTAACATTTTTACCAAAAACAAAAAAACTTACAAGAACCACTTATTACAAAGACAGTAGACTTTGTTGTTGAGTTTGAATGTTTGATGGGTATGTGCTCGATCGCTCGAGTTTGTAGACAGTAGTACTAAGACACTCCCATGCTTAAGCGTACCTACGACCACGAGTCACTTGCAATAAACACCACAATAGGCAATAGCTATACCGACACATATACATATGTTAAATTTTTTTGAACTTGAAAAGTTTAATATATAATCAACTGGAAATTAAACTTTAATTTCCAAGGAGATGAGTTTGGGTTTTAGACGGCTATTGAGCTAATACAAGTAAACGTAGAAAATCAAGAGCATACATGAGAAGATGCTTTGAAAAGCCATGTAGCCATTCGTTCTGTTAATTTACAAATTTTCTCTTACATTCTTCTATGTAACTGTAGATATTATGTTTTATCACACTTTTCAGACCAAACTTTAACCAGACTAACCAACCGATTGCGTACAGCCTAACAGAAGTAGCTGTCGCAATATAGCCAATGAAACGATCACTAGTACAGTAGTGTTACAGTATGGTTCTGAGTTCTGACCAACTCATCACGTGCTTCGTAGGGTTCTAACTATCTATACTCTATAGCCATCGCAGTCTCATTCTATACCTGTACACTATATAGCTAATGAGAGTACGTAGCTACAGTTCCTTAAATAAAAATTTCTTACTTTTATGACTGATGGATTTTTTTCAGCACGCAATTCAGTCGCACACACAAAAAATAGAATATAGTTTTCATATAAGTGGTTTCACTTTATCTGAGAAATGCGCATATATATTTGGTGAAGACTTTTTGTAGTGTCAATGATGGAAAAGAAACTTGGTTTTGAATCAATACAGTATTATACTATTATACATATAATCATTGGTTCATTTCACTGTGCTGTAAAGTGTCCTTTTAATATATAAAAGTTTCATGGTTTGATGAGGTCTAACTATATGGGGATTTATACCAAGGTTGAAGATATGGCTGCAATATGATGGACCAATCAAATTATACCTGGAATTACATGAATATACATTGGCTCAATATAAATTTATAATTTTTTTTAATATAAATATATATAATATATAATGTCGTCTTCGTGGCTAAGTTTCATTTGATGCAAGAATTTGGAACACTATCCCCTACATGGTACCAGAGTAGGACATATATTATTCCATAACTTATAACATTTTATTTCATATCATATTTCGATTCTTGCATAACATTGGCTCAATATAAATTTATAAAAAAAAATTAATATAAATATATATAATATATACTGTCGTCTTCGTGGCTAAGTTTCATTTGATGCAAGAATTTGGAACACTATCCCCTACATGGTACCAGAGTAGGACATATATTATTCCATAACTTATAACATTTTATTTCATATCATATTTCGATTCAATTTAGTTTGGAAATTAGTTTGAGTTTCCGGTCCCCCCCCCCCCCCCCCCCTCCCCCCTCTCACCTCTGGGAAATTAGTTTTAGTTGAAAGACACATTCATGTAACCACCACCCCCCCCCCCCCCCCCCCCCCCCCCCTCTCCCCCCCCCCTCCCTCTCACCTCTCGGAAATTAGTTTTAGCTGAAAGACACATGCATGTAGAATATTATAAACAGTATACTCTTGGTTAGGTTTGAGTTCAACTTCAGTTAGTTTGAGAGTCAATTTTCTTAGTCTCGTGGCTCATGTTAATTCGATTATCTTGCGGGTTATCTCATAAAATATAAAAGAATTCAAGAATTAAGATTTCTAAATTTGATTCTTAATTTTGGTGTCGTAGTCATTATATTCATAATCAATTTTTAATGTTTATCAAAATGTAGGCAGAAACTAAAAATAAATGTTTATAAACCTAGGCATTTTTTTTTTATTTTTTTTTGATCAAAAAAAAAACCTAGGCATTTTATTTCATTTAACCCATTTCAGTAGACCAGTCAATTGTGTGTCTAACCCATTAGGCTGTCATCAACGATCGATCTATTCAAAGAGCATAATCCGTTTCAAGAGTTATAGGATGTAGTGATAGACCTGACAGTTATGTGATGGTACAGCCAGACGAGGCTTGTTAGGGATCAGTCATGGATCTAAACCGGTCCACCACGTACGCCTTTGGTGTTCACACCTCAGAAAAACGAATCACTTGAGTTTGATGTGATAGATAGTCTTTTCCTTTTGATGTAATAAGAGCATCTTGATTAGTGAACTCCATGGGGAGTTCACACAGTTTTCGAAAAAAAAAAAATATTAAAATAAACAAAAGCAATGAACCTCCCTCTTAGAAGTTCACTGCACTGAACCCGGATCATCACTGTAGCGCGGGCCCCACGACACGTGGCGGCTCGCGATTGGTCCGGTTATAAATTTTTTTTTTTTTTTTTTTTAAAAACAAAAATCAAACAGAAAAAAAATAATAATAAAAAAATGCTTTGTGAACCCCTTCCAAGGGGTTCACTAATGCTGATGCTCTAACATATTTTATTTAATTTTAAAATAATTAACTAAAATGTTGGTTTAGTATGTTTTATTGGTGTTTTAAATCTTATGAAGAGGTGTTCCAAAAAAAAAAACTTATTAAGAGATTTGCAATACTGAATTTTTATTAGTATATAATATTAGAAAGTCGTTTAGTCCAGACCTCAATATTCTCTATAAATTTTCTCCTTTTGTTCGTATAACGTTATATATCCCATTTCACATTATCATCATTCACTTCACTGAAATTATATAGAATGGAACAGCCGTTCTCATGAAATAATGTTTAATGAAAGAAAGGGTTAAAAAAATTTTTCTTGGGTTGACAAAAAAGGTTTAATTTTTTTTATGTTAAATAGAGTTTAAAGCGCTTTCACTAAGTTTAAAGAATTTTTTTGGTATAGTTCCCCATGGATAAGTCTGTGTCATGCCAAAGTCATTAGAAGTGCTCACATAGGGCGGCTATACAATATTTTTAAAGCAAAAAAATTGGTGGAAGCAAGTTGGGATTCGGACCATCGATTGAAAAGAGGACATTGACAACTCTTAAATCACTCTATATAGGTGTAATAAAGAACCATTTCATCATCTAAAACCTCCATACGAAGTCAAAGGTCCATTTTCTGTAAAAGTTGTTTATCCCAAGTCGCTTTAGTTTTTTTTAGGTATTGATATGTACCTATGGACGTTGCGTATATGGGCGCGATTAAAGTTTTTATCCAAACCGGAAAGTCAGTTGGTTACGGCATCGATCCATAGCTCTTGCGACTCATAAGATTAGTGATCTTTCATCTTATAAAGTGTCTTTATTTTCCATTTAAGGCATCAAACCAACAAAAAAAAATAATTCAATGTCCGATCTAAATCTAAAAAGCGAGATGATATAAAAGGTATATTTACTAGTTAAAAACGCAAATTATTTTCTACATGACAACGCAAAACAAAGTACTATATCACTCGATCCATCTGAAGATTAACTGGAAAGCGAACATAGACACAAGTTACACCAAACCAGAGTTTCTAAAGTACGAAATATTTAAAGAAACATGACCCACGATTTAAAGAAACAGCGAATGCAAACTGTCTTCTATAATTGATTTAGAACCTGTAATATGAACATGCAACGATGTTGAAGCTGTGAGAGGCGAAAAGGGTTTATATGGAGACAAAAACTAAAACTAGCTAGAGAGTAAATAAGTCTAATCTGAAGGTATGAGATCAAGAAGTCGCAAATCGCAAAGTAGCGTTCGTGACAAAAGTTATGATTATCAAGCTAAATAAACTACATATTATAAATTCAAAAACCAAAGACAGTTAACTATATATAGTCTATGGATGTAAACTATCAACCACCAGGGCACCACATATACCATTCAAAACCTTTATAACTCAAACTTTCTTATTTTTGATAAACAATCTTTTCGTTAGTCGTCCAATCAAAGAAGAAACAATGAAACTCACTCTACTTTAATTAGGTTCTGCCATAACAATATAAAGAGATGATTTAGGGAGATGTTATAAAAAAAAGAGAGATGATTTAGAGTACGTTTCATTCAGTTTTTGTTATAAATTCACATTTTGCGAAAACAATTGTATATATAGTGTGAAATGCAGCTAAGATCATAAGACGTACACGAAATCTTTTGTCTACTTATGCTAATAACCTATCCATTACAAGCAATATCTAAATAAGGTTAATTAATTCGTAGATGAAGTGAGGAAAATAAGGCTGGATTTATAAAAGACCATTTCTTTCTAGATAAATAAAGATAAACCTAAGTTACAAATAAAAAGAAAAACCTTAAAAGATAGGAACTTTGATCCTCGTCCTATAATGTAATCCAATGAGGAAACGAATCCAGAGTAGAGACTAGAGAGACAGAGACATTCGTAATAACGCTACATATACAATGTAAACCTACCTGCCCATTTATTTGGTTTATATTATACATTGACAGGGCCGGTCTCGAGCATAGGCGAGGTAACCGACCGCTTAGGACATCATATTTTAAGCAAAAAAATTTAGTTGTATATAAAGCATAAATTTTTTTTTACATGAATAACAAAGACATAAAATTTTAAATGAGCTTAAGGCATCAAGAAAAAATTGAGAATGTTGGACCGTGTATATATATAAATAATAGCTATATCATATAAATCTACAAGGAAAAATATTATTTCATTAGATAATTATCTAAATTACGTGGAACACATTCAAAATGTCTAGGGTATAAATTTAAGTTAATTACTTTTCGCGAAAGGTGTGATATTTAGACCGGGTGATTGTGGTCGAGTGGTAAGGAGACGGGGCTGAGACACCAACATGTTTCAGGTTCGATCCACCTGCTGCGCGAAACTAAGTCACAATTATCCTGGTCACCCAACACGGATATGGGCCCATGCTTTAGGGCCCATTTGAATACCCGGAGAGAGGGTCTATCCGTGGGCTGCACCTCCCCTTGGGGATTAGTCTGGGCCTCTCCATGGACCTGGGATACCCCCAGGTTAATCAAAAAAAAAAAAAAAAAAAAAAAAAAAAAGAAAAGGTGTGATATTTAAGTTCCAGAATACCTTTGCTTTGACTGAGCATAAAAATATTCAGCAACTGAAGATTTTTTGTGTTGAATTTTAAGATTAAATTAAGTAGACCACACAATTTGCGTCATTGTTTAACACATTTATTTCCATACTATTTCTTTTCTACAAAATAATCCTTAATTATTATATTTCCCCTTAATTACTATATTTATTTCATAACGTCTGTTTTCATACAAATTATTGATGGTGCATGTACCAAACGTTTCTGCCATGCATGAACAACAATGAAACAAAACTTCGGTGAAAACAAACAAAATACAATTTTCTTACCAACAAATATACAACAAAAAAAAAACAACTAATATATACATTCGGTCCAATAATGAACGACTTTACGTATAAAGCTAAAACAATTCAAAATATTTAAACGAAAAATAAAAATAAATTAATATATCTCATTATTCTACGCGAATATTCAGAAACACACAATTACCAAAATATTATAATTCTTTTATTTTGTTACGTGTGCGAATTAGTTGCTTATTCGCTTCCATCAATTAATTATGTATATCTACTTCTGTCTGTACCGTATTTTCCGCATTGTATATTTTTGTCATCTTTCGAAATTTTTTTTATGAACCTATCGGTTATCCATCAGTCCTAAAAACAAATTTAATATTATAAAGTAGATTTTGTTAGAAAACGTAATACTATTGTTTGACTCATGTTTGAATATTTTCTAACTATCGCCACATGATGAACCCAGCGTATCTTACAATTCACTATGTTTATTCCGTAGACCGAAACCCAAACACAAACTAACAAATGCGGGAATCAAACTCAAAAATCGACACTGGTATACACTAAACATACAAAAATAAACCATTAGACACAGAACTTGGTTATCTTTCAAATTTCTTAAAAATTCTAATAAAAACTGCTATAATTGATAAAACCATCAAATCTCTTGTACTATACAGTATGTTATTTTTTTGTTAAGGCCATGTGTATATTTCTGAAAAAAAAATCAGATAAACTTGAACGACACAAAATTTGAATGGTGTGTATGATATATACATAATAACAATAGAAATTTCACATGATAACTTTTTTTTTGCAAACATCCGATAAAACTGAATTCTACATAATTATTCTAAAGTAATACATAAAAATATTTCTTAACATTTAGACCAAAAAAAAATACATAAAATATTACCATGATTCTATGCCAAATGACACATACAAACCGATAATGGTCCAATAATTATAATTTGTAGAAAAAACAACATATTTATGTATGTAAACATGTAACGCTTTCCAGTACTAAAATATACAAGAATGACTTTTGTAAAATATAAATAACGACCATTCACCAACTCCAATGTCAAAGAATTATATCGAATGTGCATGCTTAATGTGTGTATGTCAATATGTATATGCGCGCTGGGTATAAATACAAAGCCTCATCTAAGCTTTGTAACTCCACAACCAGAAACTATCTCTCTCTCTTTTTTCTTTTGTCTCTTTTACAATTATCCAATAGAATATTAACCAATGGAGTCACCAAGTCTTCCAGTAACGGCAAAAGACTGGACCTCCACCAGTCTCCACCGTGTACTATGTATGCAAGGCGGTGAAGGTGACGTCAGCTACGTCAACAATTCCGATTGCCAAGCTTTGGCTATAACCTTATGCAAACCAATCCTTATCTCATCTCTCCAATCCATCAAACTCTTCACCTCTCCGATCATCAGAATAGCTGACCTTGGCTGCGCCACCGGCTCCAACACTTTCGATACCGTGGATACGGTGGTTGAGACTTTACGTCAGCTATTCACTACGGTGTACGGTGGTGGATCGCTGGAGTTTGAGGCTTTTTTCTGTGATTTGCCTAGTAATGACTTCAACATGTTGTTTAGATTGTTGTCTGAGAAACAGAAAGTTGATTCGTCCAAATATTTCGCCGGCGGCGTCGCTGGCTCGTTCTATGACCGGCTTTTCCCGAGAGGAACGATCCATGTCGCTGTGAGCTTAAGTGCTCTACATTGGCTCTCTCAGGTCAAATACATACTAATAATGTTTTATATTATAATGTTTATATATGTTTAAGATTAATTATTATACTTGGTCTGTGCCCTGTGGTAGGAAATAGAGTGCATGTGTTATATTCACAACTAAAATGAAGAATATCCATCATCCAACTTAATTTACAAGGGCATTTGACTTAATTATAATGTTTTTATATGTTAAGATGATTATTATACTCGGTCTGGTGGTAAGAAATATATTGCATGTGTTATATTCTCAATTACAATGAAGAATATCCAGAATCCAAATGAATTTACAAGGGCAATTTGACTTTATTAAGGAATGTATACTCTACATGTTCGAAGAATATAATTATTTTGAATAATTAGTTTTATTACTCTCAAAACAATAACATAATACCATGAGAACAAGGTTCTAAAATGTTTCTGATATTTGAGATATACGTCTCATGGCTTTACGTATAAACCATTTCTAAAATTTGTGCATTGAAAGAGAGATCATTTTGGGTATTGTAGATACCGGAGAAAGTACTGGAGAAAGGGTCAAGAACATGGAACAAAGGGAAAACGTGGATCGAAGGGGCGAAGAAAGAAGTGGTTGATGCATACACAGAGCAATCAGACAAAGATTTGGATGATTTCTTGAAGTGTCGGAAAGAAGAAATGGTGGAGGGAGGAGTGTTGTTTGTATTAATGGGTGGTCGTCCTTCAGGTTCAAGTAGTCAATTTGGTGATCAGGATACTCGAGCCAAACATCCTTTCACAACAACCATGGAACAAGCTTGGCAAGATTTAATAGATGAGGTAAATTTATCTGTATACACACGTGTGGGTGCATAATATGTATATATGCAAATGCATGGTATCTTTCATGTTTTCATTACATAACTGTTCAAGATGACGTCTCACTTTTTATCTCTAGTGGACCGTTTCTGGCTTTCGCATTAATTAACTTGGTAAGAGGTAATGACGAATTTGTTTTTTTTTCTTTGCCAAAGGAATTTGTTTATAACGGTAGTCCGTTGAGTTTTGTTTTTGTGAATATTTTGTTTTTTTTTTCCTGATACTCTCCAGTTGATAGTTTTGGAGTTTTTAACTGTTCTTTTCGCTGGTGTCAAAACAAAATGTTCTTTTCACTTCTTTTTTCTGCTAAAACACCACTTTTTACCACCTGCTTTAAAAAATGCATAGAAATTTCTCAAATCAGCTAAATTTGATGGCGAATACCATTAAAATGTAACGTGTTATGTTTGTTTTAGTATAACAGTGTGCTACAACCGCCAAACACACATGTTCACGTGATTTTGAAAACACAGTTTTTCCTTACCAAAAGGCTAACTTATAACTTTATATGTTTTCACACACTTAAACTAGTTAAACGCTTTATGATTTGTCTGGATAAAAGGATTTGATAGATGAAGAGACAAGAGACGGATTCAACATACCGGCGTACATGAGAAGTCCGGAGGAAGTGGCTGCCGGAATAGACCGTATCGGTGGTTTCAAGATAGAGAAAATGGAATACATGAAAATCGTTGAATCCTCCGACGAGAAACATGAGGAGTGGAAAAAAGATCCCGTTTCGTACGGACGAGCCAGGACCAACTTGGTTCAAGCTGCTATTCGTCCTATGGTCGACGTCTATCTTGGACCGGACCTATGCGATGAGCTCTTCAAAAGATATGAAAACCGGGTTTCTACAACCCGAGAATTTCTTCATATAACTTGTTTCTTTGGAGTCGTCGCTTTTTCTGCCATCCGAATTGAATGATTATATGTTTATAGCGTTATGTATGAAATGTGTTTGTTCGAATTTATCTATATATATGGTTTGTCGTTTGTTTTAATATATATGAATGTGTGTCGCGTTTACTTGCTGGAGAATGTAAACTGGAATTGGGGTACGTGTATATGGAACATGTAGGGTTGGACATTATAAGCCAAAAGAGATTATTTAATACTGCAAAAACCGAACCAAGCCAAGTTTAGTGTAATCAAGCCATGCATATCGAATTTAACAAACTGAATATCTTGTAAGCATAAAGCATCATTTTTATAATTTTATTTATGTATAAACACACTAATAGACTGAGTTAAAAATTCTTAAAAGGTTATATTACCTTTCCAAAAACTTTAAATCTGAATTGGTTCATTAGTCCCCTCGATATGTTTCTAACTTTCTAATAAGATAAAGATAAATTGACCAAAAAAAAAAAATTAAGATAACAAGGTAGCTGATAACTGCATAGTGCCCACTCTTTTGATTAGTATTTTTTTTTTGGGTTCGGAATACACGTTTATCTTTAAGAAAATAAGAAGTTTTTAATTAAACTAGGTGTCTAGATCAATTTAATAATAATAAAAAATTCATATGATAATTGATTTATTTTATTTTTATCAATTTATTTGTCATTGCATTAGTTAGGATTAGGATTGTGTCAATTTTTTAAAAATAAAACATAGTTTTTCATTATATTGGATTAGATTCCAACTTCCCGTAAGTACATAACAATAAAAATTATGATTAATATCAACCATAATACATATTTAAATGGATATGTGTTATATCATGTTAACCATATGGTTTGTCTAGTCAAAAGATATAATTAATATTGTTTGACCATCACTTTTCTTGGTGGTTCATGAAATTAAAATGTACGTTTAAAAGTTAAAAACTCAACTTTCCACAGTTCTGTCCAAAAGGATAGTAGAATGTGGCGACGAATCACTGCACAGAGCTTTATCCCATGTCAGCTACATATTCGCCGAAGTTCCACTCTATCGGACATAAACCGGTTCCTTTCCTCTCTAAAAACCCAAGGAACCAACCTCAAAACATTAAAGCAAGCTCATTGTTCCATGATTATAACTGGTTTGCACAAAGACAACCTCATCGTTGCCAAACTCATCGAGGCGTGTTCCAATGCTGGACATCTCCCATACGCTTACTCTGTATTCACCCACCAGCCATTTCCCAACACTTATCTCCACAACACCATGATCAGAGCTCTGTCTCTCGTCGACGAACCCAACGCGCACTCAGTGGCGGTTCTGGTTTACAGAAAGTTCTGGTCTTTATGTCCGAAGCCCGACACGTTTACTTTCCCTTTTGCGTTGAAAATTGCTGTTCGGTTATCTGATGTTTGGTTTGGGAGACAGGTTCATTCCCAGACAGTGGTTTCTGGGTTTGATTCAAGTGTCCATGTTGTTACAAGTTTGATTCAAATGTACTGTTCAAGCGGCGGGTTGAGAGATGCACGTAAGGTGTTCGATGAAATGCCTGTTAGAGACGTGACTGTTTGGAACGCGTTATTAGCTGGGTGTGGAAAAGTGGGTGAGGTGGATGAAGCGAGGAGGTTGCTGGAGATGATGCCTTGTTGGGTAAGAAATGTTGTTTCTTGGACTTGTGTGATCTCGGCTTACGCGAAGAAGGGACGAGCTACTGAAGCTATTGAAGTGTTTCAGAGAATGGTGATGGAGAATGTTGAGCCTGATGAAGTTACGCTTTTGGCAGCACTCTCAGCTTGTGCTGATCTCGGCTCGCTCGAATTGGGAGAAAGAATATGTAGCTACGTTGATCACCGAAGGATGGAGAGAGGTGTTTCGTTGAACAACGCACTCATTGATATGTATGCGAAGTCAGGGAATATAGCAAAGGCGTTGGAGGTGTTTGAGAGGGTTAGTGAGAGAAACGTGGTTACTTGGACGACTATCATTACAGGACTGGCTACACACGGGCTTGGAGGTGAAGCCTTAACGATGTTTAACCGTATGGTTAAAGCAGGCGTGCAACCAAACAGTGTTACTTTCATTGCTGTTCTTTCAGCTTGCAGCCATGTCGGTTTGGTTGATCTTGGAAAACGTTTGTTTACCTCAATGAGATTAGAGTACGGGATTGAACCCAACATTGAGCATTTTGGATGCTTGATCGATTTGCTAGGACGAGCAGGTAAGCTCAAAGAAGCCGAAGAAGTTTCTAAAACCATGCCCTTTGAAGCTAATGCTGCAATATGGGGATCTCTTCTTGCTGCTTCGAATGTTCATCATGATGTTGAGCTTGGAGAAAGAGCTTTGAATCAGCTGATTAAGTTGGAACCGAGTAACAGCGGTAACTATATGCTTTTAGCCAATTTGTACGCTGATTTAGGAAAGTGGGAGGAGTCGAGGATGATGAGGAAGATGATGAAAGGGATTGGTGTGAAGAAGATGGCTGGTGAAAGCTCTATTGTAGTTGAAAACAGAGTATATAGATTTATCTCTGGTGATTTTTCACATCCTCATGCTGTAAAGATTCATGAACTTCTACAAGAGATTAATTTGCAAATACAGAGCAATGAAATTTGAGACAGCTTTTGTGAGGAAGCTAGCTTTTAATTATGGACAGGATAAGTCAGTTGCCAGATGAGCTTCTACTGAAATATTGGCCTTACTTCCTAGTATGAAAGATGTTGTGGACACTATGCTTTTGTCAAAACGATGGCAGTTTCTTTGGATGATGGTTCCAACAATCAAATACAATGATACGCTTGATAGCTATAGTAAGCACAAGTATGGAAGCTTTTCATTGTTTGTTGACAAATCTTTTTCTAAGCACGAGGCTCCCATTATAGAAACTTTACTTTTTAAAATTGATCATATCTCTGGTTGCGGGAACATTCAAGCGTGGATGAGATCTGCTGATAAACGTTGTGCGCGTGAGCTGATTATCCAGATCGATACTCTTACTTTCAAAAAGCCAGTCTCACTTCCTTGGAGCTTGTTTAGTGGGGGGTCTAGGATGCTTGTGACCTTGAAACTAACTAATGCGGTTCTTGTGGATGATTTTGCATCTCTAGTTTCTTTCCCATCCCTCAAAACGTTGTCTTAAATCCATGAAGTACCCAAGTGGTGAATTTGTCAAGAAGCTTTTATCCAACTGTCATGTCCTTGAAAACTTGGTTGTGGAGCAATGTCACGTTGACAGTGTTAACATTCTTACTGTTATTGTGCCTTGTCTAAAGAGTTTAGTCATGAAGACATTAAATACCAGAGTTCGAAATGATGCTCAAGGATTTGTTATAGATGCTCCTTTGGAAAAATTCAACATCCTTCATTCGAGTGGGTTTTGTATCTTTGAGAATGATATGACTAAGGTTGTGGATGCAAATCTTGTCGTTGTTAATTGGAAGTTATGGAAGAAGTTGGGTTCTATTGCTTCGTTCAAGCGCCTTTATCTGTGCGTGCTATCCTCAAAGTGTTTAAAGAAAGCAACTATTAATATCAACAGTAAAACCAATGACACTGACAAGAAACTTGAGGTGATCAAGGAGTTGTTCTCCTCATCGAGGGGTTCACCAGCCTGTGTGCTTGAGTTACGCTAAAGTTAGTAGTGAGAATCAAGTAACATCTTGTTGGTTAGTTTGCAGATCTGACTTTTTAGACAAGAAAGTACAACTTGTTATGTTATTATTTGCTACATTTATAGCTCATTCAGTTTGAAACTGTTTGGTTCAGTTATCTTCTGCGGCAAATAAATTGTGTTTATACGATCCATTATTGTATAATATATTTACTGACTATTGTTATTTTATCTATATTTTATGAATTGTAACTGTTTCTAATCCTATCAGTACCACTAGATTCTTTTTAATCTATGACTTAAAAAAGTGCTAGATTTCAAATTTAAATTGTCTAATGATGGTTTGATTATTATTAGAGAAGATTTTGATACAAAATATACACTTTTAAATAAAAATGAAACAAAAAATTAGTATTCAATACATCTATTGTCAATATAGATATTCAAATAAGATAATTTATAATATTAATTTAAAATTGTATCTAATAAATTAAATTAAAAAAACTAACATTAGTATCAAAATTTATTGGGTATATTAGTCCACATGATGGCCCACACCTAGTTTGATTCTTATATGAAATCTCGTATTGTTTAGGTTTCCTGTGTGATGCAGCGCATCTTCTCTTTCACCGCCATTACATGGCTTTGCTTCTTTTGGGCTTTACGTGTGTTCTAAGTTTCCTTTTATTACTAGGAATAGATAACTATAAACTTTCCTTTATAGCTTAGGGTTTTAACTTTATCAGCCTTATAAATAGCGGCTTAGTCTTTGTTTTAGAGACACGATTGATTGAATAAGATATTAAGTTTCTTTAAGAGCTTTAACGAGCACTGCGAAGAGTATTCGCGTCCCCCTAAGAGCTTTAACGAGCACTGCGAAGAGTATTCGCGCACTATCCATTGTTTTCAAATTTGCCTTCGGTAACAAGTTACTAAAGTCGAGATCAAACCCTAGATCATCGACTAATACGGCTTCCGCACCCTATCAGTTGGTATCAGAATCAGTACGTTTCGGGAAAGAACTTTCTTGTTTCCATGACTAAGAAAACAGTTGGCGACAATCGGGATCAAAACCCGGATGGCGCTACCTCAGAATTAACTGACTTACGAACCTTCTTCATTGAGAGCCAGGCGGCATCTCAAGCATCGATTCAACAGCTAGGCGAAACCTTGGCAGGTCGCTTGGACGCCTTGACCACCGCAATTACAGCTCTGGTTACACAGCAAAACCAACGCGAGGTACAAGTTCAACCACCAGGTCAACAACGACACCAGCCACCACCACAACACCAAGCACCACCACCACCGGGTCGCCTTCGACAACCACAAAACCTTCCCCATCAGCCTCAGGGACAACGCCAACAAAGAATCCAGCGTCACGACCAATTTGACGATGACGAGGATGAAGTTCATCAACGTTTGTTTTATGAAGACATTCATCAACAAAACCACCATGACACTCACTGGGAAAGAAGCTTCCGAGTAGATATACCTGAATTTCATGGGGGTCTCCGCGGTGATGAACTTCTCGATTGGCTGATTTCCGTAGAAGAAATCCTAGAGTTTAAACAAGTTCCCATCCATCGCCGTGTTCCCTTGGTAGCCACGCGTTTTCGCGGCCATGCTGCAACATGGTGGAAACAGCTCAAGACAACTCGATCACGCACGGGCAAAGCACCAATCAATTCATGGGACAAACTCACTAAACACCTTCGCCAAACGTTCCTTCCGCACAACTACGAAAGAACCATGTATACTAAGCTCCAGAACTTGCGTCAAGGAAACCGAAGCGTAGATGAGTATGCTGAAGAATTCGCCCTCTTATTAACCCGGAATGAGATCAATGACAGCCAAGTTCAACTCGTCTCGCGTTTTATTGGAGGTCTTCGAACTCAACTTCAAAGTTCAATGGCACAATTTGATCCGTTGACGGTTGGAGAAGCTCACCGTCGTGCAGCGTCATTCGAGCAACAGTCGAAATCGTCGAACTGGAACTCTTCGACGTCGAGATCGCGTCCTCAAGACTCTGCCAACAGTAACACTCCATCAACCACAACCAAAGATGCCAGTCCAATCGGTGATGCGGCAGTTTCTGCGGCTAAACCTACCGCACCGGACGATCAACAACTTAGGCGATCTTCCCGACCTAACGCGTTGCGTTGTTACTCCTGCGGTGAACAGGGACATCGACAAACAGCATGTCCCCATGCCACACGACGAGGGTTAATAATTGATGAGGCTATTGACGAACAAGATATCTATGACTTGCAAGAGGAGAATGATGAAGACGGAGACAACACGGTGACCCTGACCGCCGGGGATAGTGGACGTCTACTTGTCCTTCGTCGAGCTTGTTTAGCACCAGTCACTAAGGACGATAAGTGGCTTCGAACTAATATTTTTCGACCTACTTGCACCATCAAAGACCGTGTTTGTAGCTTTGTCATCGACTCAGGGAGCTGTCGTAATGTCGTCTCCGAGGAAGCCGTAGAAAAGCTAGGCCTCACTCGGGACAAGCATCCCACACCTTACGATCTGGGATGGCTTAACAACAAAGCAAGCATTCGCATTACACAGCGCGCGATCGTTCCTTTTTCTGTTGGCAAACATTACCACGATCGCATCTATTGCGACATTGCTCCGATAGACTTTTGTCATCTTCTGTTAGGTCGTCCTTGGGAATTTGACCGTAAAATAATTCATGATGGTGCTCAAAACACGTATAGCTTTACGTGGGACAATCGTCACATCGTTCTCGTCCCGGCCCGAGAGACACCAACAAGCTCGTCTCCTCCAGCAGCGCCACACACCCAATCACAGACAACGACAAACTCAAAACCAACGTCGCTTTTGTGTTCCTATAAAACGTTTATCTCGGAACTCCAAACAGAAGGTGTTGCATTTGCCCTCGTTCCGTCAACTACACACCGTCTCCCTACAACAACATTCGCCTCATCTCTGGACGTGGTGTTACAAGAATTCATCGACGTGTTCCCTACGGAACTACCCGAAGGACTACCACCTCTTCGAGATATACAACACCAAATTGATTTAGTTCCCGGCGCGACCTTACCTAATCGACCTCACTACCGAATGAGCCCTATAGAGCATGAAGAATTGCGGCGGCAGGTCGAGGAGCTTTTACGCAAGGGCCACATCAAAGAAAGCCTTAGCCCATGCGCCGTACCAGCTCTTTTGATACCTAAGAAAGATGGATCGTGGCGTATGTGTGTGGATAGTCGTGCAATCAATAAAATCACGATCCGCTATAGGTTTCCGATTCCACGGCTTGATGACCTTTTGGATCAGATTGGTAATGCGAAAATATTCTCCAAAATTGATCTGAAAAGTGGGTATCATCAGATACGTATTCGCCCTGGCGATGAGTGGAAGACAGCATTTAAAACTCGAGAAGGCCTCTTTGAATGGTTGGTAATGCCTTTCGGGTTATCTAATGCTCCTAGTACGTTCATGCGTATCATGAATCAAGCTCTCCGCCCCTTCATTGGTCGATTCGTGGTCGTATACTTCGACGATATTTTAATCTTTAGTACTTCATTGGCCGAGCATACTGATCACTTACGCAAGGTTCTTACGGTGCTGCGAACAGAACAACTCTACGCCGCAAAACAGAAGTGTGAGTTTGGCGTGAACAAAGTTCTCTTTCTTGGATATGTCGTTTCCGATCAGGGTTTAGCCGTCGATCACTCCAAAATTGAGGCAGTACAATCGTGGCCTATTCCAAAAACGGTTTCTGAGGTACGAAGTTTTCATGGCCTCGCTTCATTCTACAGACGTTTCGTCAATCACTTCAGCACTATCATGGCACCAATTACGAGCTGCATGAAAGACGGAAAGTTTGAGTGGACTACGGAAGCGACGGAGGCGTTTGCTCTCATCAAACAGAAGCTAACAACAGCCCCGATTCTTGTCCTTCCAGACTTCTCTTTGCCATTTGAACTACACTGTGACGCTTCTAAACTAGGCATTGGGGCCGTATTAAGCCAGCAGGGACGACCTGTGGCTTTCTATAGTGAAAAGTTAGCAGGTGCTCGTGGACGATACAGTACTTATGATGTGGAGTTCTATGCGATTGTGCAAGCTATCAAGCATTGGCGCCACTACTTAGTCCACAGAGAATTCGTCTTATTCACGGATCATGATGCATTGCGCCACCTAGACAGTCAGGCGAAAGTGTCGTCTCGGCACGCTTCATGGATTTCTTATCTCCAACAGTTTACATTCTCTATTAAACATCAGTCCGGGAAATCAAATCGTGTCGCTGATGCCCTCAGTCGCCGACATGGGCTTCTTACTACCATGCATACTAAGGTTCTCGGGTTTGCTTCCTTGTCAGACTTATACCCTGAAGATCCTTTCTTTGCTCGAGTTTTTTCTGAAGCATCCAATGGGATTTCACGCGACTACGTCCTTCATGAGGGTTTCTTGTTTAAAGACCTCCGCTTATGTATTCCGCAAAGTAGTCTGCGGCTAGAAATCATTAAGGAGCTTCACACAGAGGGGCATGTAGGCATGGATCGCACGTTGCACTTGGTTTCCATGTCCTATTTTTGGCCATCATTACGAAGAGACGTTGAACGTTTTGTCGAGAGATGTCATGTTTGTCAACAGGCCAAAGGTCGAGCTTCCAACGCAGGGCTTTATTTGCCGCTTCCTGTCCCTACTCAACCATGGACTGACGTCAGCATGGACTTCGTTTTGGGATTACCACGTACCCAGCGTGGTCATGATTCTATTTTCGTTGTTGTTGACCGTTTTTCAAAAATGGTCCACTTCATAGCCTGCAAGAAAACAACAGATGCAGTCAGTGTCGCCGTCTTATTCTTTCGAGAAATTTATCTTCTTCACGGGTTACCTACATCAATAGTCTCTGATCGCGACACACGGTTCCTTAGTCATTTTTGGCGTTCTTTGTGGAAGATGTTAGGCACCTCCCTGGACATGAGTACGGCTTACCACCCACAGACCGATGGTCAAACAGAGGTCACTAACCGATCGCTCGGGAATCTTCTTCGTTGCCTTGTTGGGGATAATATCAAGACATGGGATGCAAAGCTATCTCAAGCTGAATTTGCACATAACCATGCATTGAATCGTAGCTTGGGTTACTCTCCTTTTCATGTCGTCTATGGCATCATGCCTCGTGGTCCCTTAGATCTTGCTACACTCCCCGATCGCACAAGACATCATGGTGAGGCAGTGGACTTCGTGGCGGATCTCCAGCAGATTCATCGGCAGGCTCAAGCAAATTTAGAGGTTGCAGCGGTCAAATACAAAACAGCAGCAGACAAAAAGCGCAGGGAAGTTCTTTTTGAACCTGGAGAAATGGTATGGGTTTATTTAACAAAGGAACGGCTTCCCCTTCGTGATTACAACAAACTCAAATCAAAGAAAGTAGGTCCTTGTGAAGTTTTAGAACGCATCAACCCGAATGCTTACAAGGTCCAGCTTCCAGCTCATTTGCGTACCTCCAACGTCTTTAACGTCAAGCATCTCTCCCCTTACCATGGCGATAATGAGGATCCAGATTCGTGGACGAACCTTTCTCACCCCGGGGGAACCTGATGCAGCGCATCTTCTCTTTCACCGCCATTACATGGCTTTGCTTCTTTTGGGCTTTACGTGTGTTCTAAGTTTCCTTTTATTACTAGGAATAGATAACTATAAACTTTCCTTTATAGCTTAGGGTTTTAACTTTATCAGCCTTATAAATAGCGGCTTAGTCTTTGTTTTAGAGACACGATTGATTGAATAAGATATTAAGTTTCTTTAAGAGCTTTAACGAGCACTGCGAAGAGTATTCGCGTCCCCCTAAGAGCTTTAACGAGCACTGCGAAGAGTATTCGCGCACTATCCATTGTTTTCAAAGTTGCCTTCGGTAACAAGTTACTAAAGCTATGAAGCACGGGGACGTCAAATTGATTGACGTATCCGTACCGGAGACGTTTCCGGGACGGGGACACTTCGGGGACGGCACGGGGACACTTTAGAGACCGAACAGTTAATTATGGAAGTTTTCAGAATATATTTGCTTTGTTATTATCCCTTCTTAAGCTTATTCACTTATTTTTCTTCCAAATAAAACATAAAAAGTAGAAGTTTATACTAGATTTTGAATTTATAACCTACTTTCTAATCTTTTTAGTTTATTAGATAAGATTTACAGTGATATATTTTTATTTTTCAGTATATAAATATACATATATATATATATTTTTATTGATATATATTTGCCGTACCCGTACCCCTAATTTTTTAGTTTTGCCGTTTTCCGTCCCCGCTTCCGTACCCGTATCTGTCCCCGTATCCGTCCCGGTGCATCATAGTACTAAAGTCGAGATCAAACCCTAGATCATCGACTAATACGGCTTCCGCACCCTATCACTGTGCTTCTCTTTTTTTATATTGGTTTGTTCTATACCTAGCTAGGGTTTTGATTATTCACAGTGTGTCGTTGCTGAGATTCTGATATCTAGTTTCGTTTTTGTAAGGTTTTCAGGAGATCGGTATTGTTCGGAAGCTAGATCTTAATTATGGACAAGATAAGTCAGTTGCCTGATGAGCTTCTACTGAAAATATTGGCAATGCTTCCCACCATGAAAGATGTTGTGGACACTATGCTTTTGTCAAAACGATGGCAGTTTCTTTGGATGATGGTTCCAAAAATCAAATACAATGATACCTATAAGAACCCCAAGTATGGAAGCTTTTCTCTTTTTGTAGACAGATCTTTCTTTAGGCACGAAGCTTCAGTTATAGAAGCTTTGCATTTCAAACTTGGTAGTATTTGTGGTAGTGAAGATATTCAAGCGCGCGTGGATGAGATGTGCTGATAAACGTTGTGTGCGTGAGCTGACTATTCAGGTTGATACTTTTACTGATAAAGATTCAGTCTTACTTCCTTGGAGTTTGTATAGTGGGGGATGTAGAATGCTTGTGACCTTGAATCTAAGTAATGCAGTTCTCGTGGATGATTTTACTTCACCAATTTCTTTCCCATCCCTCGAAACGTTGAGTCTTAAATCCATGAAGTATCCAAGTGGAGAATTTGTCAAGAATCTTTTATCCAACTGTCATGTCCTTGAAGACTTGGTTGTGGAGCAATGTCAAGCTGACAATGTTAACATTTTCACTGTTATCGTCCCTTCTCTAAAGAGTTTAGTAATGAAGACACTAGATAACAGAGTTGGAAACGATACTCAAGGGTTTGTGATAGATGCTCCTTTTGGAAAACTTGGACATTTTTCATTCGAGTGGATTTTGTATCTTTGAGAATGTTATGACTAAGATTGTGGATGCAAATGTTGACGTTAATTCTTGGAAGTTATGGAAGAAGTTGGGTTCTATTGCTTCCTTCAAGCGTCTTTTTCTGTGCGTACCATCCTCAAAGGTAGTATATATGCTGTTGTTTCCATCCTTCTGCCCTCTTTGTTCTTGGTTTTCTCTTTGAGTCTAAACAATGAATAAGGTCTCTAGTATGTTCACAAAAAAAAAAGAAAAAATAATGAGGTCTCTAATCCATTACGAATAATAGAGTTATCTTGTGATGAAAACTATTGTTTATTATGATTTATAAATGGAGTTAAATATTATATAAATACAATGATCAAGATATTAAACACATAAATGTTTTTTTGTTGCATGAATGTCATTTACTTAATCAAAACTATTGTAAACTATTGATCATGCAGTTAATGCAATCTTGGTATATGCAGGATGTTTATCCTGCCGGTAGTGTCTTCACCAGTCTTGTACATTTCAAGATATGCACATGTGAAACAGAATGGGTGAATCTACTTATGCGTGTTCTCAGGGATTCTCCTAATTTACGTTCTCTCAAGCTTCAACAGGTACATATATTTGAATAAGGTTTACTATCCAGTAGTTTATCGGTATAATTGATCTAGTGCATCGTACTTTTCAATTCTGTTTATATCAGTGTCATTTCCTTCGATCTGAAAAGCCACGCCCATGCTGGAACCCTTCCTGGAATGAACCGAGTTCAGTTCCTGAATGTTTTTTATCAAGTCTTGAAACTTTTGAATGGGTACATTATGAAGGAGCACAAGAAGAGAAAGAAGCAGTAGCATTTGTTTTTAGAAGCGCAAAGTGTTTAAAGAAAGCAACTATTAATATCTACAGTAAAACAAATGACATTGACAAGAAACTTGAGGTGATCAAGGAGTTGTTCTCAACAAGGCTTTCACCAGCCTGTCAGCTTGACTGCTTGAGTTACGCTAAAGTTATGAGTGAGAATCAAGTAACATCTTTTGGGTAGTTTCTAGATCTGAATCTTAGACAAGAAAGAAAGTACAACTTGTTTTTTTTTCTACTACATTTATAGCTCATTTCAATTTGAACTGTTTGATTCAGGTATCTCCTGCGGCAAATTAATTGATAAGACTTTATACCCAAAATGTTTAATCTTCTTTTTCTTTCACAGAAAATCCAAGAGAATGCATCTAGTCGTTAGGTCAAAAGGTCAAATTTTGAAGTAAGATAATTACATATGTTTCAAGTATATTTTGCCAAAATTATGTGTCACATTACATTCAACATAGTTTTGATTTTTTTTAATATAAACTAAATAATAGGTTAATGATATTTACAAAAATAAAATTTAAGAACTTTGGTCAATCTTTAGCATATTCGTTCATAACATATACTCTCTCTCCCTTTATCATTTCAAATGATTTTAAAGGTTTTTACACAAATATTAAAAAATATATAAATTTTATGTAATTTATCCTGGTTACATAAAAGTAACATTAAATAAAACTAATTCGACCAATAAAAATATATAATATTTTATAATTGGCCACAAATTTTAAATTACATTAAATTTTATTTTGAATGGTGAGGACACCATTTATTATGAAACAAAATAAAAATCAGTAAACACCACTTAAAAGTGATACGAAAATAGTATATATATATACTTATGTTATACCAGATGAAGTTGTACTATTCCATATTATATATTTGGATTCTCTCTTGTACATCTGTTAAATCAAATCACCATAATTATCAATTTTGAATAGTATAGATATTTATTATCTTTATGAATTATAAATACCAATTTGTAATAGCCTATTTGATTTTTTTTTAAATTGGTTTCAAGGAAATATATCAGCTACATTTCTATGTAAAATTCCAAAGAAAATTTAAACATAACTTCTTCTCTTTCTAATTAAAATAATTAAAAATTATTTGTAGAATTAACAAAAAAGTAATCAACCCTTGCGCTTGGGAATCAATTTACATTCAAAATTTGCTATTTCTATTAAACATTTTTTGTTTAACCTTTGTTCTTTCTTAGTGCTTCTAAATTTGTTTGGCCTGAACAATATATCGCAATCAGTTCAACTCACTAAAGTTGGTATATTCACTCACCATGTTTAGCATCAGGATTCAATGATTCATCTTGTTTAAAACTCATATATATAGTGATTGATTCTATATTAATGCATAGACCGAGTTAAAGTCTTGATTTTCTTGTTAGTTTGTAAACACATTATTAATCCCAAGTTCTCTTCTTGCTGCTTCAAATGTGCATCATTATCGTCTTTACACATGTAACACAATCTTTTTTATTATTATATACACATAACTAATTATTAGATGATAATGATTCAAACACAAAGATTAGTTTTAATTTGGCTAAATGATAAATAAAGTCATATTTTAACCGAAAATATTCATTTTATTATTGAGAAATAAAATCAGAATGACAATTAGGTATTTGAGAATCCCGTCTTGTTTAGATTTCATGTGCTTCTCTTTTCTTATATTGGTTTGTTCTACACCGTGTTCAAAAAAAAAAAAAAAAATTTGTTCTACACCTAGCTAGGGTTTTTTATTGTTTCCTTTTCGAATGTTTTTCAGGCGATAGGTTCTGTCCGGAAGCTAGCTCTTAATTATGGACAGGATAAGTCAGTTGCCCGATGAGCTTCTACTGAAAATATTGGCAATGCTTCCTACCATGAAAGATGTTGTGGACACTATGCTTTTGTCAAAGCGATGGCAGTTACTTTGGATGATGGTTCCAAGAATCAAATACAAAGATACCTATAAGAACCCCAAGTACGGAAGCTTTTCTCTGTTTGTAGACAGATCTTTCTTTAGGCACGAGGCTCCAGTTATAGAAGCTTTGCATTTCAAACTTGGTAGTATTTGTGGTAGTGAAGATATTCAAGCGTGGATGAGATCTGCTGATAAACGTTGTGTGCGTGAGCTGACTATCAAGATTTATACTGATACTGATTCAGTCTTACTTCCTTGGAGCTTGTATAGAGGGGGATGTAGCATGCTTGTGACCTTGAATATACGCAATGCAGTTCTTGTGGATGATCTTGAGCAACCAATTTCTTTCCCATTCCTCAGAACGTTGAGTCTTGAGTCCATGAAGTATCCAAGTGGTGAATTTGTGAAGAAGCTTTTATCCAACTGCCATGTCCTTGAAAACTTGGTTGTGGAACAATGTGAAGCTGACAATGCTACCATTTTCACTGTTATCGTGCCTTCTTTAAAGAGTTTAGTCTTGAAAACATTAGAAAACAAACTTGGAAACGATGCTCATGGGTTTGTGATAGATGCTCCTTCTTTGGAAAATTTCGACATTTTTCATTTTAGTGGGTTTTGTACCTTTGAGAGCAATATGAGTAAGATTGTGGAGGCAAAACTTGTCCTTAATACTTGGAAGTTATGGAAGAAGTTGGGTTCTATTGCTTCGTTCAAGCGCCTTTATCTGTGCCTACCATCCTTAAACGTAATATATAAATTTATATGTGTTGTGATCAAAACTATTGAGATTACATTTGACCATGCACTTAATGCCATTCTTGTTGCATGCAGGATATGTATCCTGCCGGTAGTGTCTTCTCCAGTCTTGTGCATTTGAAGATATGCACATGTGAGACAGAATGGGTGAATGTACTTATGTGTGTGCTCAAAGATTCTCCTAGTCTACGAGCTCTCAAACTTCACCAGGTATGTATATAAGTATATTTGAATAAGGTTATATTATCCAGTAGTTTATAAGTATGATTGATGATCTAGTGCATTGTATTTGTACTTTGTATCAGTGTCATTTCCTTCGATCTAAGGAGCCGCGCCCATGCTGGAACCCGGCATGGAATGAACCGAGTTCAGTTCCTGAATGTTTGTTATCAAGTATTGAAACTTTCGAATGGGTAAAATACGAAGGAGCAGAAGAAGAGAAAGAAGTAGTAGCATTTGTTTTTAGAAGCGCAAAGTGTTTAAAGAAGGCAACCATTAATTTCCACAGTAAAACCAATGACACTGACAAGAAACTTGAGGTGATCAAGGAGTTGTTCTCGTCGTCGAGGCGTTCGCCAGCCTGTCAGCTTGAGTTCCGCTGAATTTATGAGTATGCGTCAGTGTGTGGGTTAGCTTCCAGATCTGAATCTTAGAAATAAAGTACAACTTGTTATGTTTTTATTTGCTACATTTATAGCTCATTCAATTTGAAACTGTTTGGTTCAGAGTTACCTTCTGCGGCAAATGAATTGTTAGATTTTTTTACAAAAAATTTATTTTTGTTCTTTCTCAAAAATAAGATGAATCTAGTAGTTAGGTCAAGAGGCCAAATGCTGAAGTAAGATTAATAAGCGTATTTGCCAAAATTTTATACTATGAAGTTGTATCATACCGTATTATATATTTAGATTCTTTGGCGTACATGCGTTAAATAAAATCTCCATAAATTTAAAATTTTCAATTTTTAATAGTTTAGACATTTATTATCATTGTTTGGCCTGAGCAATATCACTGTTGTGCAATTTGTTCACTCACCAAGTTCAGCTATGGCATTTTTTTTTTTTGTAACAACAGTTTAGCTATGGCATTATATATGAGAAAAATGATAACCAGAACTAATTAAACATCAGGATTCAATGATTTATCTTGTTCAAAACCCATATATATAATGATTGATTCTAGACTAGATCAATACATAGACCGAGCTAAAGTTTTGTATTTCTTCTTTCACAAAGAAAAGGTTCTGGATTTCTTGAATTTTTTTTTTGGTTAGTTTGTGAAAACCAAGGTGGCAAGGTAGTTTGCGAACACATTATTGGAACTAATGGATAGACTCGGTCCAATCCCGTCAAAAATAAGTTATCTACACTTCACTTCACGCGTTTATAAAGTTGAAATTTCTTTTAATACTATAAAATTTAATAATCAGAGAAGTCTACATCAAACGAATATTTACATTTGTAGATAGATACTTTATATTCCCTTGCAAGTAGCATATATATATAGTAGTCACACGTATATGACAAAACAAATAGCATGGAAACGTAATTAGACCGAGACCACCACAAGCGTTGAAACAGCTGATGATAAATTAGTAATAAATCTCAAAATTAGTGAGGGGAAAAAAGACTATAATTAACAAAAGTCTTAAAACAAGATTTATTAATTTAATAACAGAATAAATGGTAATTAAGAAAAGTAAGAGGAGACAACAAAGGAAGGAGTTGGGGGGTTTAGAAGAGGACGTGGTTGGGTTGTTTCGTTTCCATCCACTCTTTTCTTTCTTGTTTGTTTGTTTCTTCTCCAGCCCTTCGCCAGACCAACAAGGAGGTACAACAACAAAATCTGAGCTTTTTTGGGGGTTTAATTTCTCCAGAAGAGTCACATAACAAAGGAAGAACAAGATTTGAATTTTCTTGGGTCTTCAGAAAAGAGGCAGAAGACATTTAAAAGGTATGATCTTTTCTTGTTCTGGGTTTTGTTTTCATGTTTTTAAGACAGGAGGAAAAAAAAAAAAGACAAGAACTTTGTGTAAGAAGCTTGACTTTTGTCTGAATCTCGTATTTGATTTGTTAAAATCATTAAATCTTGGATATTGATAACAAAGTTTACTCCTTTAAGATGGATATTATTGTAAAGTTCGAAACTTTTCACGATCCTCTTGGGTTTTAGATCTGTATCGAAGACATGATTTTTCTTCTTATTTGCAGGAGGAGGAGAGACATGGAGGAAACAATGGCGGCTAGGTACTGGTGTCACATGTGTTCACAGATGGTGAACCCAACAATCGAATCCGAGATCAAATGCCCCTTTTGCCAAAGCGGTTTCGTTGAAGAAATGAACGGTAACGGTAACGGTAACGGAGGCTTAAGAGACGTTCAAGACCCTGAAACAGAGTTTGGAACAACAGACCGTGCGATGACTCTATGGGCACCAATCTTGCTTGGTATGATGAGCAGTCCTCGTAGACGGAGAAGGTTCAGAAGAGCAGAGTTTGTTGAAGAAGAAGAAGACAACGAAGACGAATCCAACAATGTTGATCATCATCATCATAGAGCTAGGCGTCACGGTGGAGAGATTGATTTGGACAGAGAGTTTGAATCTCTGTTAAGGAGAAGACGAAGAAGCTCAGGGAATATACTGCAGCTCCTTCAAGGGATACGTGCAGGGATTGCTTCAGAGTACGAAAGCTCTGATAATAACGAGAGAGTGATCATGATCAATCCTTATAACCAGTCCCTCGTTGTTAGAGATCAAACGCAGACTCATTCTGCGTTGACTTCGCTTGGAGACTACTTCATCGGACCTGGTTTGGATCTTTTGCTTCAGCATTTGGCTGAGAATGATCCCAACAGGCAAGGGACTCCGCCTGCTCGTAAAGAAGCCGTTGAAGCTTTGCCGACGGTTAAAGTGACGGAGCCGTTGTTGCAGTGTTCGGTTTGTTTGGATGAGTTTGAGAGAGGCGTGGAGGCTAAGGAGATGCCGTGTAAGCATAAGTTTCATGTGAAATGTATTGTTCCGTGGCTTGAGATTCATAGCTCGTGTCCTGTTTGTCGGTTTGAGCTTCCTTCTGGGAATGATGATGGTGATGATGAGAGTAAGGTTGTGTCTGAGAGAGGAACGAGAACTGTTCCTGAGAGTAGTAACAGAGAGGAGGTTGTTGAGGATGTGGGGAGTGTGGAGAGAGGAAGAGAGGAGGATGTGAGGAGTGGGAATGGGAGGAGGTTTTCGATTCCATGGCCGTTCAGTGGTTTCTTCTCTTCTTCTTCTTCTTCTTCTTCGTCTTCTCCTTCATCATCTGGATCAGCTCAGTCTGGTGAGAACAATGTCTACTCAAGATCTTATGGTTCTTCTCGCTGATAAAATAACTAAACATCCAGAAACTAAGAATGTTGGTTCTGTTCTTGTTGCCTTGTCTTGTATTTTCTCATTTTCTAGCTCTTCATTTTGTTTCTCTGTATTTCATTTCGCTGCATTTTATGTACATAACAATGCTGTTTATTTACTCAAAAGACTGTTGAAAAATCCTTGGAGGTACTATATGTTATTCTTCGTTTCAATCTTCTTTCATTGGTGCTGTGCGGAGATGATCCATGGAACTTTAGTAAAAGTATTTTAAGAAAGAAAAATGATTTAGTATTGGCATGAATGGGTTCTGTATGGGGCGATAATGATTCAATCTCGTTCATATACAGAGATGATCAAATTATGACAGTGCGTTTCTATTATTTTGTTTGACTTCGTTTACATGAAAATTATATTGAAGCCCACTCCCACATAGTGATGATTAAGTTATCTTTGTCGGCATGATTTTGTATGGGCGATTGATTCATGCGCTGTCTTCTTTCTTTTTGTCTTCATACTCTGTCTTTTTCCAAAAACACAAAAGCATGAAATAAATATACAAATGCCCATTATCTCCGACCTATATAATAAAAGAAAGATAATAACCTTTTTAGCAACAAAAAAGGTTAATAACCAAATAAATAAAAAAGAAGAAAATCATGATAATAGATACGTGTATGATTGATTAGTTCCATACAACCAATAATCCAAAACAAAGAGAGCCGTAAGTGGATTCACTGGTCACCACAGTAGTTGTAATTAGCAAGAAAGAGAACTTGAGTTTCCTATCTCAAGATATGTAATCACAATCTTGAATAAAAAAAATTCATAACAAAAACCGATTATAGTTGCGTTTCCCCCAACCGCCAAACGCCAAAAACGGGACTCCTTTTTAAAGATCGTGAATCATCAATCATCACTTGACGGTCAAGATCTTGATTAGAGAAGCATTACCAACTCGGAGCAGAGCAACAACAGAGTCTCCAGTCTTACACAGCTGCTTCTCTTTCCCATGCTGAGTCGCAAACTCAATAGCTTCTTCTGTGGACTCATCATGCGAGGCTCTAGCAGACCCTGCGTACAGCACCGGAATCAACCCACGGAAGATGAGACTGTGCCTCGCCGGCGATTCGTCGCTGCAAGACCAGTCAAAGAAGTCTGTTTTCATCTCGGGAACAACGACTGACAAAATAGGCATCCCTGGTCTGTATTTAGCCACAAGCCTCGCCGTGCTTCCTCCCCTGGTTAGGACCATGATGAGCGTGGCTCTAGCCGAGTTAGCTGTTCTGACTGCAGAGGAGGCCAGTGACTCCAGCGGGGACATTGGAACCGGAGAGTACTGCATGATCCTCTTGAAGACGTCTCCGTAGTCAAGCGTGCTCTCGGCTTCAACGCAGATCTTGGCCATCGTGCGTACAGCTAGCTCAGGGTAAGCTCCAGCTGCGGTTTCTCCGCTGAGCATGACACAGTCGGTGCCGTCGAGGACTGCGTTTGCTACGTCAGTGGCTTCAGCTCTTGTGGGTCGAGGGGATTTGATCATGGACTCGAGCATCTGAGTCGCTGTGACCACTGGTTTTCCCTGGATGTTGCATTTGTAGATCATCACTTTCTGAGCTAGGAAGATCTTCTCGATTGGGATCTCCATGCCGAGATCTCCTCTTGCAATCATAAACGCGTCGGAGTTGACAAGAATGTCATCGAAGTTCGCCACACCTTCTTGGTTCTCAACCTAGCACAGACAAAACCAATCACAATCAAAACAGGAGTTCATGTAGTTTCTGAAACCTTAAAGAGAGCAACATACCTTTGACATGAGAAGAATGTTCTTGGCATGATCTCCTAACAGTTTCCTGACCTGAACCAAGTCCGAACCTTTTCTGACAAAAGACAAAGCGATCATATCGATCTGATTCGGGACTCCCCACTTCATGATGTCTTCTTTGTCTTTCTCAGTTAGAGTTGGGAGGTCCACAACAACACCTGGGAGATTAACGTTCTTCCTCTCACCAAGCATGGCAGAGTTCTCGCAGCGGCAACGGACTGTGCCGTTCTCTGTGTCACAGGAGAGGACCAGTAACGAGATTGTACCGTCAGCACAGAGGATAACCATCCCTGGGTTCACATCCTCAGCCAACTTCTTGTAGCTCATGCAGATTGTTTCCTCGTCTCCCTGCAAGTCGTAGTCAGTGGAGATGGTGATCTCTTGGCCTTGTTTCAACTGGATTGGTTTCCCATCTTTCAAGAATCCGGTTCGGATCTCTGGACCCTTTATGAGAAAAATAAAGAACAGTCCCGTTAGTTTGATCAGACAACCAAAATAGATCTGCCTCAGTTTATACATTTACATGTACAAGAAAGAAGTTAACAGGAGAAATGTTCAACAGAAACAACAAAATAAGTTAAAGCATCAAGTGAAATTTGGGTATAACTTCTACTTCACACACTAACTATAGTTTCTGGCCAAGAAACCATAGTCAGAGACAAGAGAACAATTCAAGAACATGTCTACCAAAGCTAGCTTTTTCTAACTCAGCAATCACAGGTCTCTTTAATTGTGGACATGTATGCCTTAATCTAAACATACAGAAAGCAGGTGTGACATTTATAATAAACAAGAACCATGTCAAGCAGAAAAAAAAATAATTAAACACCAACGTGAGTTGAACTTTGGTTATAAAGTTCTACACAGACGAGAGAGAACAATACACGAACATAATCTAACATCTAACAAATTTGTTATAACATGTTAGTCAAAAGAAAAATGTTTGTAATAACATATTCATCACTACAAAAATCAGGGTCTCACGAGTTGATGATATTCTAATTTAAGAGATCTAAGTGGGGAACATCATCCTCTATAACAAGCTTCAACTTTTCTCAATTGATTTGTTGTAATTCAAGTTGTAACTGGGGACATTTAAGCTACTACAAAAAAAAAAGAGTCTCATAGATCTAGATTTATAATTCAGAATAAATTTACTAATTCTCAGAATAAACCAATACTAATAGTTTTTTTTTTTAATCTACAGGAAATGGCATAAAGAGACAAAACAGTAACACATGTACCAGGCATAAGATGATTACAAAAATGGCACAATAACAATAAACATACACGCGTCACTGTTGCAGATCGAAAACTGGAATAAACCAATCAGAAACCAAACGAAAGCTGCAGAAAAATCTCACAAACCCTAATAAAGTCAGATCACAGTCGAATGAATCCAGATCAGAGATCATAACTAACCTTGGTATCGAGCATGACGGCGCAGAGGATACCAGTGTTGAGCATAGCTTGACGGAGATTATCGAGAGTCTCCTGGTGGTACTCATGAGATCCGTGAGAGAAGTTAAACCTAGCGACGTTCATGCCAGCCCTGAGAAGCTTCTCGACCATCTCAACGGATCTGGAAGCGGGACCAACGGTACACACGATCTTCGTCTTCGGCCTTTGCTCTATCATCGCCATCTTTGGAAGAAAACAGCGAGTTCAATGGGGAAATAGGTTGGATCAGAGATGGTAGTAGAGACCGAGAGAGATTTATAGAGAGAGAGAGAGAGATCTGGCTTGGGCCTTGGGGACTAGGGAAAGTATAGAGAGATTCCGGGGATTGTGAGCAAAGTCTTGTGTTGAGTCTCTCCCTTTTTGACTTGGAAAATGGGAAATCGAAGGTCGCTGGTTTAGATTGGGTCAACAATTCATTGATTACCACCGGTTTAGTCACGCACGTTGTTTAATATTTGTCTCGTTTACCTTTTTCTTTCTGTCTTCTCGAACCATTGTTGGGCCATGGTTTTCGAAACATAAATATCTCGGATTGATTTTTTCCTAGTCAAAAATATTTTGTCAAATTGTAGTAACTAATTTGCACGGTTCTTTTTTCGAACTAATTTGCACCGTTTTATCCGAACAATTTTAAGATGTGTGATCTTTAAAAAATATATATATATATATATATATATATATATATGCAACTATGATTTCTATAATTTAAAATCGCAAAGCTATTATTTTAGTAAAATAATAATTTTAAAAATTTATATTCCCTCTGATTTTTTAAGTATTCCTTCAGTTTTAATAAGTTAAATGTTTTAAAAAAATTATTTCACAAAGAATTTTTTTTTCTTTTTTTATAAAAAAATTATGATCTTCGAAAAAATTAATTGATTTTATTGAATTACTATTAGTTAAAAACTATTGAAAATTACATAAAACGATACATTATAGTGATTTAATATATTTTTTTAATATGTAAAAACACTAAAAATCTTATCTTTGTGAAATGGAATATCATTTTAACATCAACTAGATCATGACCCGCGCTTCGGAAGCGCGAAATATTTTATTCAAAATTCTATGAACAATGTTACAAATATTTTTTTAATTTATAAAAAAAAATTCTATTAAATAATTAACATTTAAATCAACACTTTTAAATCTAACTTATACCCTCGAGCCGGTAAACCCGTTAATATGATATGTAATCTAATTTAGATTGGTTAAAGGGTAATGGGTTAAGAAGTTTGACTTGAATCCATTTTGAATATATCATATAGTATGGCTATATATATAATTAATTGGTTACAGAGTAATATACTGCATGGTGATTATCTCATAGACTTATTGGATAGTGGTTATGAAATCTCAAAATTAAATATTATTGCACGTTGTTTATGAAATCGATTGGGCAAGATTTTTTTTTTTAATATCAGGCATATGGGCCAACTGATAAATAAATGCATATAAGGTATTAAGTTATCAAAATAGAATAAGGAAATAATTCACTAATATTAATTGTTAACTAAAAAAATCAGAAAATATATCATATCTAATAGTAAATCCAACTTAAAATCCACCTAGAAAAAGTCACAATGTTTCTGTTTTAATAAGATAGGTGACACTTTCGGCGAAAAAGAGGGAGTATTTGATACTGGTTTTGAATAGAGTTAAATGCAATAATTTGTTTCCGTTAATGAAACTATGTTCAGAGTTTTTCGTCTCTTCTGAAATGGGATCTTAAAAGTTTCTGATTATTTCTTTTTAAAAGATGGCATACAAAACCGAACAAAACCTACGACTTGTTTAATAACAAAGTGAACTTCGAAATGTTAGGCAATATAGAAAGAGTTACCTATCTTTCATAATGTTTTTAAATATATAAGAATTGTTCTTTGAGCTTAACCAAAAGTTGAACATATTGTCTAATAAGATACTCTTTGATAAATAGAACCTTCTCCATTGTTCAATGAGGCAAACTTAAACCTATCATTCATTCTCTTCTGACCAAAATAGCGTCTCTGTTCATAGTTATCTTTCTGTTGTCCTCTTTGACTTTTGAGATTGAGCAGGATTACTAGTCTAACTCACACAAACCTAACCGGTGCGGCATCGGATAAGGATTATTTAAGGTGAACATCATCAGAGTTCGTCGTGACTGTGAGATTGGTCTTGGCTCATCATCTTCTCCAGCTTTTGTTCTAGTTCCTATATAAAAAGGGCCAAACACGGGGTTTATGTAGTGTTAACGTGTAAAATAAGTAATAAGATCAAAGATCGGGTAAGGTATGGTTTTGAGATTTGAGATGAACACATCAGCTTACTTTAAGTTTATCTTCCAAACACCGAGCTGGAGTAGATAAAACTGCTGCATATCTGCAACAAGAGAGAAATAAATAAGGTTACAAAAATTACAAACCAGAGATTAAAAAAGCGATGACCATTGACCAGTGACAGGTAAAGAAAGACCAAGACAAGAACTTACTCGCAACGGCTTGGTTCATCCACATCCATAAGCTCATTCTTTAACCCACATCTTAGCTTAATCTGCATGTCAAGAATTAATCAAGCCTTTTACAATCCACGTCTCTGTGATCTTTGCAAGTCCAACATTCAGTTCTCAGATAGTATGATGTATTTTAACTGGAGCTAACTATATTTAAACAATTTCTTGGATGTAGCTATCTATATCCAAACATTTACCTTCAGGCTTCTATCTGGACCGTTCCAGCACTTATCTCCGTTTGTATATGTCATGAACTGGTACGAGTTCTCAAACTTCTCCCATTCCCTATTACATTACAAGAAAGAAGAGAGCGTAAATGGTTAAATACAAACACATAGATTGATAGATATATAGTTACTGATATCTGATTCTCAACTTCAAACTAATTCCTCGTTATGTTAGCAGAAAAGGATAAAATGGCAGCGACACTTACCCTAACCGAGTTTTCGAATAGCCTTCCTCTTGTGTTGCTTCTTTATATCCGCAGACTTTGTAAGTATACCTAAACATTAGGTAAGCAATGTATAAGATAAACTTAATTGTAATCCCTTAAAATGCTAATAAAGAAAGGAAGAGGACAATAAATTGCTAAGATTTTCCTTACTTGCCCTGTTTACTCTCAAAACACCGAGCGTGGAACGAATAGAACTCTTTCTCCGGTCCTGTACAAACAATAACATATCAAGGACTACCTCAAAGAAAGCCAAACGCAAGTAAAGAGGCTTATGATGCTTTTTATCATACAGACCAAAGTCTTGCTTTAGCTTCTTCTCTAAGCTCGACACCCTTGACTGTATTTTGTTCAGTTTTGAGCTCGACTCATCGTATTCCTTGCGTACCCGATCAGCCTCTGCACATATACCACAACGCAACAGATGAATCACTGAAGAATCTGAGTCTTGCTTTTAACTGTTAGTGGAAGTGCTAGACTATTAGTTTATACCCGATTTGTCAACTGGTGTGGTTTGGATCAGATTCACAGCCTGTAAAATGCTCTTGACGGTCTTTTGTATCTTCTCCAACCAAGTAGGATTTGAGGTTGTTGTCTCTACACACAATGATAGATGATTAGCATCTTTAGATAATACAAAAACATCTTTGGTAACAGTGCAAACCTGATAGATCGAGATCATCCTCTGCATCAGATTTGTAGGAAGTAGTAGAATCATGCCGATGCTCCTCTTCATATGAGTCATCTTCGGGTTCATGGTCGCTGTATTTTCCTTCGTCTGCCGTATCTTCGTCAGCATCTGAAACAAACCCATCGTCTTCATCTACTTCATGTGGAGTGATGGGCGTATGCTCATGGTTTTCCTGATCATCAGCTTTGGGGGTATCATCTGCCTCAGCAGCTGGCTTATCAGATTTCTCTCCTGTCCAGCGAGACGCAACGAGACGCCCCAACTCCTCCTTTGACAACTCTTCCTTCTTCTCGGAAACAAGATCATCCTATACATGAATGCAGGAAACTTGAAGTTCAGAGAACTTATACTCAGATTTATTACAATCTTTTGTAAGCGCTTGGCTAAAATTAAAGCAAAATACCACTTTCTTCACCTCGTCTGACTCCTTTTTGGTACTACCATCATTTTGAGATCCATCTGTGAGAGGATCCTCCGATGAGGGAGATTCCTTTTTCGTGTCCACAACATGCTGCATTGAAGACAAGCTTTATCTCATCATCTAACTTACAACAGGTAACAAATTGCTCCACTTCTGGAAAGAGTATATGGATGAAATAGTTTTTCAAACCTCGTCTGCTGGATTAGTGTGAGTAGCCTCTTCCAGTATACTTGTTGGTTCAGCTTCAGCTGCTGGCTCCTGAAATCAAAGTCCAATTCAGTACCCGCTTGAAAGACAGGAAACAATTGTGACCGTAAAGCAAAATAAAAGAAATCAAATATAATATAATATAAAAATCGATAAAAGATAGTTTTCAAGCATCTGACGAAACTTCCATATCTTAATTCATGACCTCACGAATGAGAAGGGGATCCAAAGGGGGCCAGAGAAGTTTTTCTTTCGTGGTTTGACTTGTTGAGAAACAAACTAAACAATACAAAGATCAAAAGCGTGCAAATCTCTTTCAGTTTGCAAGAGAAGAACTAACCTCGTCTGTAGGAGAATCCTTGTAATTACCAATCTCATCATGATATGTGTCTTCATCGGGATAATCATCGTCATGTGAAGCTCCCGGCATCTCTTCTCCAGCGGTGCTTCCTTCAACTTTTTCATTGCCATCTGTCTTCTCCTCACTGTTCTCCTTTGCTGGCTGGGCAGCTAACTCAGCATCTTTCCTTTCCTTCTCCTCCTTTTCTTTCTGTAGACGCTCCTTCTCCTCTACCTTCTCAATTTCTTCTTTACGTTCTACAGACGAAGTGATCCAAGGGAAAGGTCAAGCTTTTTATCGACAAGACAAATAATATTAAAGGCACAACTCCGTCTTTATCATCAGCAGACATAATATAGCCAGTGTAATGAATAAAACAGAAGTTGATGATCCTATCAGATACTACTACGTCAACTACAAGTCATATATTCTCTTACTTTTTTCCTGCCTATTTGGTGGTTAGTGAAAATCTTAAGAACCGTTCCAGAGGCATATCAGGCATTTAACTATAATTTTATCAAAGGTTCTACTCTCACATTCAAATACACTGATTGATCCTACCAATTGCAAAATCACTAAACAGAAAGATTAATCTATGCATCAAAAGAGAGAGAGAAGAGCAAACCTTTAAGCTGTTGAACAAGGCCTTTCAAAATCTTCTCCTCGCTTTTCAGCTTCTTCAACTCCGCTGCATCTTTCTCCAGACCCACTTTCGCCTGTTCGATTTCCTTCCTCCTTACCACAAGCCCCTGCTTATAAGTTTCGATTTTTTTCTTCAGGCTCTCTCGAGCAGCTTTTCCAGCCTCCCAGCATGTATTCGGGCAAGTCACATTACCACCATACTCATCACTTCCATCACAACAATCTTCTCTCATCAAAAACAAAAAACAAAAACCATTAAATTCCCTCAACAGTTTCTTCATTCGCATAACATCTGAAATGTAACGAGCTGTATAGATTGAGTAACGTACCACAGATACCATCATTGACTCTGGAAGAAAACAAAATTAATGGAGAATGGCCTGCGTTCCGACAATAGAACTTTCCATTCGGACAAGCTGATGTACCTGGATGAGGTTTAAGATGTAACAAACAAATCAACAAAAGAGTAGAACTTTAAATTTAGCAAAAACAAAAAAAAAAGAGTAGAACTTTAACAGTCTGACACAACAGAAATCAAAATGCTTAATTGTCTGAACACAGTTTTGTTCCACAGAGAAAGAACTCTCCAATAGAAAACCAACGTAACGTGACTTAAGGACAGCAAGCAGAACCTGGCTCGTCGGTTCCGTCTGCACAATCGCAGAAATCGTCATTAAGTTGAGCTTTCGTGAATCTCTTTGATCCGTCCTTACACTTAATCTCAGAAGATGATTTGTAAAACTTCTCATCTACACGAAACCAATCGGGAGAAAGGTGAAAATGGGAGATCTAATCGGAGTGATAATGGCGAAGATATCTCGAGTAGAACGAATCGGAATCTTCGAGAAGCAAAGAGTAAACAAACCTTGAGGAGAAATGCCGAGAAACGGATCGTTCAATGGAGAAGAGCTCGATCTAATCGCAGAAGCAAGGAGGAGAAGAGTGCATAGTTGCAAAGAGACGGAGAGAGAGGAAGGTAGCACTACTACTCTCATCTTCGTCGTGATCGAAACCGGTGAAAGAGCGGAGGGCAGATTTGGTCACGACCACGAGAGAAAAATAAGTTAAGACAGATTTGTCAAAACGACGCAGTTTCAGCCATACTTACTTGTTTTAGTATGGAAACTGGGTTTTCTATGAACAGAGTTAGCTAAACTAGCAAATTGGCCCATTAGCTCAGTTGGTTAGAGCGTCGTGCTAATAACGCGAAGGTCGCAGGTTCGAAACCTGCATGGGCCATTAATTTATTTTATGCATTCCTTTTACCAAAATGTTGTCGTTTCGTTCTTTTGTATCTGATATGAGTCATTTACTTTAAGTAAAGCACGAATTATTAATTACTTTATCATCACGGGCTTCTTATAACGGGCTTATAACAGAGAGTGAACAGCCCAGACCAAATTAGTAAAGGCTTTTCATGTCGACTAAGAAGTAGGGTTTTAGAAGTCTCATCTCTTACATATTGTTGTGTATATACTCTTTTCTATTCTTACCTGCCTCTCTGCCTCTTTTAATCTCCGTAGTTTTTTTGTTGTTTTTCTTCGCGAAAGGGTGTTCAGTGATTAGACAGAAACATGCATCAATCTCTCAATCGGTATTTTTGTATCTGTAAATCGAATTTGGTTTATGTCTAAAGATCTTTAGGTGGGAATATTTTTCCTTTTTGAAATCTGTTTTATTGTTGATGATGGTGAGGGTGATGAACAAAATTAATCGGATGTCCCAATGATAAAAGAAAATATGATTAATAACCAGCTACTTTTGACTCATCATCAATCAATTCTCTTTGTTTTGTATTGTGTTGTTTTGTTTTGATGATTGGATTTTATTTTCGGTTTTTGGCCAGTGATGCAATCAAAATATTTGCTAGTCTTGATGAAGAAATTCATTTGATGATTCTTTTACCACCAAGATATCTGAGGCCTTGTTAGTTTGTATTACTTTATATAGTGCCAGATCATACATAACACCTAATTGCTGTGGACAATGTACGATGACTGTCATTGAACTCTGAGCTAAGACTTTGCATTAGAAATTTGAAAGTGTTTGAATATGACTCATTTAATATGAGATGCCCTAACAAATAAATTAGAGGTATATGACTTAATGTTCCATGTTTAACTTAAGAAAATAACCTCATCTAGGTGCAACGCACGTTTTGAGCAACTTGAAACATATTGGGAACTGAACATCCACAAGCGACACGTTTTGTAATTTTAGTACCACAAGTGTTCCGCATGAGGTAATCTGCTAGGCTCACGCAAACCACGTTTGACTGCAGTTATAATCCAAAATTCTACATCTACATCGCTGCATTGTTGATCTGACTTGAAATGCAAGCTTTCTAAGACTTGAGCCGTGCTTGAAAGCAAAGACCTGTCCACAAACCGACTCTGCATTTGAAATCAAATCAACTGTGTATATTGTAAACCAAAGTTTTTTTTCCAACATATTGTAAACCAAAGTTAGAAAATATCTTTTGATAAAGAGTATATATACATTAAAAACATCAATAATAATTGACTTCGACCGCACCAAATTAATAGTAACAAAAATCTTTATATATATATTTTTATATTTACTGTCAAACAAATATTTATATATATTTTTTGGGTCAAAATATATATCTATATATTTATGTTTTGTTTTATTTAAAAATACACCGTTTCACGCGGATTTTTGATTTGACCAATAATTTTATTATATTATTTCACCCAATGGATTCTTTTTTTCGAACCAAACAATTTTGAAAATACATAAATTATATTTTTTTTGCTACCTTATACAACTTTACTTAAAACACCGAATAATCTTTTCAGCAATCTGTTTTATAAAGTACGCTTTTTATATTTCTGTATTATATATATGGTAAACAATATTTGAATATGGGCTTAAAATATTCAGCAATCAATTTTATAAGAAAAACTGTTTATATCATATCGTATCCTACTATATATTAATTGAGAAGTCACTAAAATAACTTTTGCTTAGGTGTCACTCATATAAATAATTTGAGAAAATTGTTATGATTTGATTGGTTGATGACTTTTAATTTTTATTTATTTTAATTATTTTCAAAAAAGAAAGTATAAAACTAATTAATGTTAGTTGCCAATAACCCAATAATATGCATATTGAATTAAATTAACTAATTAAAAGGTTGATAAGAAATCATGATAATCAATTAGTTAACTTAAAAAAACTTATAATTTGATTTGTTGATTATCAAACAAAATAATTTAAGGAATGAAAATTATACTATAAAATTTACTATTAAACACATCTAATAATATATTCTGGCAATAAAAAAGGTAAATATTAAAAAAAAATTGATTTAAAAACAGAGTAAATTTAAAGAAAAGTAATCAAACATTTTACATATTTCAACATTAGAAAAAAAATCATCTTATCATTTTTTTTTCAAAACAAAATACAAATTTGATATAATAAAAATAAAAATATTAATGTATTTTAAGAATTTACAGTTATAAAAATGAGAAGTCACTTTAGTGATTTAAGCTTATGTGTCAATAATAGAGAGTGTTTAAGAAAAAAATTATATAATTTGATTAGTTGAGTGATATTCAATTTTTAATTATTTTAATTAGATCTAAAAATAAAAATTAAGTTTAAAAATAATTTATATCAATTACCAAATAGTCTGAATAATATTAAAAATAATAATTTATGGCAATTAATTGTCAAAATTATATAAAGTGTACTAATGTTTTATTAATTATTTCTATATTTATATACTACATATAATAATTAGTAGAATATAATTTATTGAAATCGATATAGTAATTTCATATTCTTAAATAAAACATTATATTCATATATAAATAATTGTAATAATTATTAATATCTTATAATTTCCATATATGTCTTATAAGTCATTTATAAAAAAAATTTAAAACATTTATAAAATTATTTATCATGGTTTACAAAATTATTTTATCTTAATTTAGAATTATTTTATCTTAATTTTAAATTATTTATATTACTTTATAAAATATTTATGAAAAAACTAAAAATTCTCCAATAGGTGAAACGAGGAGTCACTTAATTGAGTTTTGCTTACATGACGATCATTTTGCGAAGTCTTAAAAAAATTGTTATAATTTGTTTGGTCGATAATTTTTAATTTTATTTATTTTAATTTAGATTCAAAGCAAAAATAAATCTTGAAACAATTAATATCACTTGCCAAATAATTAAGTTATATTACAAATAATGATTTATAGTAACTAATTTTTGAAATTATATAGAAAATAATAATGTTTGATCAGTTCTTTTTTTATATTTATAAACTACATAATATAATGAACATAAATTTTTATAATTTAAATTATTTAAATTAGATCTTAAATAAAAAGTAAATCTAAAGCTAATTATTATTCACTTGCCAAATAACCTAAATGATATTACAAATACTTCTCATATTCCTATTATCATATTATATATTATCAAAAATTATAGAAAATATAAATCTAAAGCTAACTATTATCATATTCCTATAACAATATAGTAGTATCTATAATAATTATTAATCTCTTATAATGTATATATATGCGTTATAAATAATTAGGCTTTAAAGATTGGACGGGTTATATTTAACAAAACATGTGAGAATTTTAATTTAAAAAATATTTTGTATTTAGTCAAATAATATACTGAATAAGTTAATGTTATGATTAAAAATATTTCTAAGATGGATTTTTGGCTCATTGATTGTATGGTTTCTATTCTTATTTAAAGAAATAAATAAATATTTAGCAAAAAATATGTACAACATCTAGAAAAACATTAGAAAAAAATTAATAAAAATTATCTAAATGATGACGAGAAAAACAAGAAAAGCCCGAAGAAGATGCATATGTGTTGGAGAAGTTAATGCGATAGTTACATATATAATTTCATAAGCATTTGCTATTACTAAATATTCATCAATTATTTTTACATCAAATTTATAGAAACTTTACGACTAATTTTCAAACTATCTGAAGTTAAAATTTATACTTTAATGTTTCTATTATTATTCAAAATTATGATATTGTATACATAATATATATTTTCATACAATACTTATATCCGTGAATTCGCGGACAACCACCTAGTTTTATATTATATATGGTAAAAAATATTTGAAATATGAGATTAAAATATTCTAAGCCCAGCTCTCCACATCATGCTGACATCCCAAAGTGATTGCATTCTTATCTATTAACCTTGTATTAAAGGAAAGAGAATCATAGGGATAACTTACTAGATATGAGGATAAAATCAGTTGGTAAAAGATAACAAAAAAGTCTATATAAGAAGCATTGCATGCCTCCCAACTGTCTGTGTGTCACCAACATAAAAACAACACTTGAATTTTTTTTTTTTTTCTGGTATAGAAGAAAATGTCGACTCTCAAAAACACAACTCAAGTTAACGGCGATGCCTCATCATCCATCGTTCGAGCTACAATCGTCCAGGCCTCCACCGTCTATAACGATACTCCCAAAACTATAGGTTGTTCAATTTATGAATTCTTTCGATGTATAACGATATCATAGTTTCTGAATTCCCACTATGAAATGAGTACGTCTCAAACCAAAAAAGTCAAAATATATAAAAATGATTTTACTTGAGTTTGCAGAAAAGGCGGAGAAGTTAATTGCGGAGGCGGCAAGCAACGGGTCCGAGCTTGTGGTGTTCCCGGAGGGGTTTATCGGTGGATATCCTCGTGGATTTAGGTTTGGTATAGCGGTTGGTATTCACAACGAAGAAGGTCGTGATGACTTCCGCAAATATCATGCTTCTGCCATTCATGTTCCTGGTAACATAAACTCCCTTCACATGATTATACTTTTTTCTGTCAAAAAAACAATCATAAACATCCTTTCCAAAAAGAAAATAAACAATTTAATCCATTTGTACTGTAGAAAATAGGAAACCTAATCTGGTGAATATTCAGGAACTGTTAAAACATATTAAAATATTGTTTTCTTTGTGGTGATTCGTGAATATGAAGTATTCTTTTGACAAGTGACAACCTTTGTTTAGTGTATGTTTAAATTAATATTATCTTGGGATATATATACATGCACATCCATATCCATTACATGAGTGTTGGAATGAATTGGGTCACAACTAACTCTCTCTTTTTTGCACATTTATTTGGTTTGGTGATGAATCTACAACAAACAAACAGGGCCTGAAGTAGATAAACTGGCGGAACTAGCTAGGAAAAACAATGTGTACTTGGTAATGGGGGCTATAGAGAAGGATGGCTATACACTCTACTGCACAGCCCTTTTCTTCAATTCTGAGGGTCGATTCTTGGGTAAGCACCGTAAGGTCATGCCAACAAGTCTCGAACGTTGCATATGGGGTTTTGGGGACGGATCAACCATCCCTGTTTACGACACACCCATTGGCAAACTCGGTGCTGCTATTTGCTGGGAAAATAGAATGCCCCTCTACAGAACTGCCCTGTACGGAAAGGGTTAGTCCTAGGTGTCCTCGATCGCTATTAATTAGAATTGTATTCACAGCTTCAAGATTATAACTTTTTAATGCTATAACAATTTGGATTCTGGCTGCATGCAGGAGTTGAATTATATTGTGCACCTACTGCCGATGGTTCCAAGGAATGGCAATCGTCGATGATGCACATTGCCATGGAGGGTGGATGTTTCGTATTGTCGGCTTGCCAGTTCTGCCAGCGTAAAGATTTCCCTGCGCATGTTGATCACCTTTTTACCGACTGGTACGATGACCAACACGATGAAGCCATTGTCTCCCAAGGTGGTAGTGTCATTATTTCACCATTGGGAAAGGTTCTCGCTGGACCAAACTTTGAATCAGAGGGTCTCATCACAGCTGATCTTGGTATATTACACACTTATTTGTTATTCATCATAAGCTTTAGTAAATAAAAACTTTCTTGCTTAATAATATCTATATAACACTCTTATCTAGATCTTGGTGATATAGCAAGAGCCAAGTTATACTTTGATGTGGTGGGACATTACTCTAAGCCAGATGTTTTTAACTTGACCGTAAATGAGCACCCAAAGAAACCAGTTACATTCGTTTCGAAGACGGTGAAAGCTGAGGATGACTCAGAGTTTAAGGAGAAATAATGGAGATTTGAAGGTCGTCAGTTTATCCTATTCTCAACTACTGGAGTTCATGCCATGCCAGTCTTATGTTATTGTCTTATGTTATTGCCAGTTCAAAATATCCTTTTAGAACTCACAGTTAAGTTTGTTTATTTTATGTTTCAATAATGTAAGAGAACCAGTTGCATGTGGAAACCAATTTGTTCTCTTCTCTTGTACTTGAATATTATGCAATGAATTTTAAGTCTAGTAGTATTTTCTATAAGATAAATAAAAGAATGTGTTTTGGCTCTTTAAATTTGATGAGTCGGCCGTCAAAAAATACTATTATTCTTTTTGAAGCGATCTAAAAAATTATTTAGGCAAAACGGATTCCAGAAATCTGGATATTCGAATTGTGTCAGGTCCTACCATGCTTATTGCTAAAAAACAGTATTACATTTCAAAATAAAACTGTTGAAAGGTGATTAAGTTTATAAATTAATGAGATTAAGTTACAACCGCAACAAAAAAATATTTCTGAGATTTATTTATAGTTAATTTACGAATTTGTTTTTAATTAATTATAGAAAATAATTGTGTATGAATCGATAATGCAGTTATATCTTCTATTTTTATTCTATTTTTAATTTGTTTTAGTTTTCATTTCAATTATCAAATTTTTTGAATATAATATATTTAGAAGAAATGGCGTTCTTCACTGCGTTGTTTATTTTTAGGAATATCTCTATTTTTTTAAAAAATGAAATTCTTTATCCTCAATTTTTACTTATTTTGACAGTACGTTAAATAAAATATTGTTTCTGAGAATTTGCAATACTAAAATATTTACAAAACTTCAGCAAATACGTTCTTCGTACGTTGGTGACACGCAGAAAGTTCAGAGGCAATACTCGTATAGATTATTTGTGATCTTTATCTTATATCACTACGATATGTAAGAAGAGAGAAAGATTTGGAACTCTTCACCTGATAGAGTCATCCTGCCTGGAATTTTTATGACCATATAAATACCTTGTTATTAGATATTACAAAAATTTCAGCAAATAGATTTATAAAATTAATTGTTTACAAAAAGTTGTTCAACAAATTTTTTAAAATTTTTTCTTAAAAAAATTGATTACTATGCGTTGACAAAAAAAATTGATTACTATGCAATATTTTACACAAAACCTGTTATGTATAAAATTTATTATATTAGGTAAGGTGTTAGTATTTCTAAAATTGTTCGGTACAAAGAAAAAGAAAAATGAATGTGATAACGGAAAGAAAATGATGTTAGTAGGATGTAGGTGCAAGCTCAACAACAGTCAGTAGCACATCTGTCGCCTGACCCTGAGAAAATGAAGTTGGAGACATTTGTTTTGTCGGTTTCTCATGGTTTGCTGCAAGCCTGCAACCGCAGGCAACATGTAATGAGTTCAAGGATTTAATTCCAGAATAAATTGCGGATCAGAGTAGTGTTCAAAACAGACCGACCCACAAGTAAAACTGATCCAGAAATAAATCTAGTAATTAAATAATCCGGCTACTTCAGGGGAAAATTAGGAGGATGAACCGTGCATTAGGATATATTACAATAAACTGTGCAATGAATTGAGTTTGGAATATAAAACCCAGGGGAACATATAGAAGTTGGCTTTCAAGAGAGCAACATCAAAACTTTAATAATTATTAGATCTCGATTCATATGGTACTACCGGATTAGACTTGATTCAATAATCTGGTTCATATTTTTTAAATATTGAAATTCAGAAATAAAGTTAGTAAAAATGATATATAACTAAAATATAAATAGATATCAAATATAAAACATTATACATATAGATTACTTTTTGTTCATATGATTACTTTATATATTTTTGATAGTTTTAATTATTTTTGTAAAATTCAGTTATTTTGAAATCTAATCTGGCTACTTAACCGGTTTATGGTCGAACCAAGTATTAGTTCCAATCCGGATACTTTGTTTCATGGCTGAACCTAGTCCAAGCACTGGTCCGATTTTAAAAAGACTGATAATAACTAATGACCACCAAACCACATGCCAAACTAATTAATAAACCATGAAAAACTTAAGATAGTCCACCTAATTGATTTTTTATTTTTTTTTTAAAAAGCTGAGTTTTCAAACCTTTGACCTTAATTTGGTCAATTTAAAACCTTTGACCTTGATTTGGTTCAATTTAAAACCTTAGACCATGTTTATCCCTGATCCTTAGTGGGATCCTTAGCCCAAAAAGGTGAATTAATTAAATGAAAAGAAAAGAAAAGGTAGATTATCGATCCTTAAAATGGGATTTGTGTGACCGATTTTAAGAGGGGTTATAGAGACACGTGTCAGGCTATGAGCCAAAGTTTTTTTTTTGTATTTTCTTTTTTTGTCTCACTTTCTTCTCTCCTCTCACTTTCTTCTCGTGTTCTCTGTCACAAAAGAACGAGAGAAGCGGTGAACGATCGAAACCCGCGACCGAGCCTCCACCACTGATCCTCCACCACCGATCCTCCGTCTTCGTTGTCGTCTGGTCGTCTTCTTCGTTAGAGAGGAAGGATCGAAACCCACCACTGATCGGAACCCACCACCAATCGAAACCCACCACCGATCGAACCCCACCACCAAGGACGACGACTCTCGCGCTCCACACGGTGTCTCCTCCGTCTGCTCTCGTCATCTCCTTCAGTAGAGGAATCGAAACCCACCACGATCGTTCGTCTTCCCTCGTTTCGATCCTCCGTCTTCTCTCGGTCCTGACGGTGTCTCCTTCGTCGCTTCTCGTCTTCGCCGGCAGAAGGACCATGCAAGATCACTCAGACGACGAGTGTCTGGGTCGTCACGGCGTCTCCGCCGTCGGTCTTTCAGCTCTGGCTCACGATCTCTTCAATTTGGAGATCACTTCCCAAGTAATAAACTATCTCACCTCATCTTTCTTTCCATTTCAGTAATCTTAAGTATCCACCGGCAGATAATTTATGTTGCGAACTTGGAATGTAGCTTGGCTCTGTATTTTAGCTAGATCATTTGATAGACTTGGCTCTGTATTTAGCTAGATGTTATAGTTATAAAGATAATTTAGGTAGATAATTTTATACACTTGGCTCTGTATTTTAGCTTATCTCATATCATTGTGTTGCTAATTCGACAGGGTTGAGGGCGATGTGAGCAGGTGCTTTGAGTCCCCACAGTCAACCACTTCTTGAGACTGTCGGTCAGTTTGCAAAACTTTACCCCAGTTTCATTTGTTTTCTTAATTTATGTCGTATGCATAGGTGTTAGGTTGATAAATGCTTGTTAGGTTGTGGTTAGTGCAATGCGTGTGATGAATGGTTCTGATGGTTGTGTTGAATGCTTGTTTTATTGTTTCATTTAGCTAATAAATAAGGTAGATACTTGTCTTCTCAACTCAATTCAAAGAGTTAAGCCATATCTAACACTTTCTTCTTCTCTTTTCATCTATTTAATCAGGTGCTTTCTCTCCTTCTTTTCTTCTCTTCTCAACTCAATGTTTAATCCTCTAATTTCAAGTTTCAGAATGTATGTTTCAAGTTTATGTGTGAAATGTTAAGTTTCAGAATGTATGTTCCGTATGAATGTATGTTTAAATGCTTGTTATATTTAAATGTTATATGTGAAATGTTAAGTGAAAATATTATGTGAATTGTGATGTCTGTCTTTTGCCTGTGCAGTTACGAGACAAAGAAGTCACAAGACGAGCAGTCACGAGAGTTTTGTATGCGATCGTTTTGTATGTTTGTGACAAGATGGGTTTATATGTTGGTCACGAGATGGTTTTGTCACAAGCACGTTTTGTATGTTTGAGTCGAGATCGTTTTGGTAATGCAAGTCTCTCTTACTCTATATAAACTCATTGAAGTCACAAGTTTTAAACACAACTCTCGAGCACTTCTTCTCTCTTGCTTCTTTCTCTCCTTCTCACCAAGTTACAATCAAAAATAACTTGATCACAAGGCTCATACACTCCTTTTCTCATTTTCTCATTATCTAATTGTCTTAAAAATACTTATCTTATTTTTAATCACAAACTCTTCATCTCGCAATCTCTCATTCTCTCCTTTTCCTTGATCACAAAACTTCTCTTAATCACAAACTCTTCAAATATCGTCAAAATATGATATCTGTTCAAACAAGAATTTGTGATAGACAAATGCATCAACAGCTCAAAGCGGACTTTGTTGAACATATATGGCGTAAATTTGAACGTGATGGAGACAACTACTAAGCTCGAATGTTTTTCCAAATTATTCTCGATTATTGTACTAGTCTTTATTTTTATGTTTTTTTAAAATAATTATGTTTTAAATGTTATCTTTTAATATGTTTGAATTAATAAATAAATTTTATCTTTAAATTTTTTTTTTTTTTTAAGAACCCCTAATTAAGAAACTCCCATTGGACCGCTCCAAATGAGAGTTTCTTAACTATGATTCTTAACCCCACTTAACTACAATTAAAATATTAAATAATCACTAAGAAACACACTTAAGGATCAAGGGATAAACATGCTCTTAGACCTTGTAAATTTGTTTTTTACACGACTAAATCTTTAAGGAATATACAGAAAATAATCATAATTTTAACGCTAATGTACACAAAATAGAAACATAAATTTTGAAAAAAAGTTTGAAAAAAATGGTTTCGGGAAATGCAACAAAAATTGAGACGAACAAATCATTTATACTCTACTTCTATGTCTTGCAATCTTAAATTTCTTTCCCATGTAGAAGCAATAATGTTTCAAGTAATGCATAGCACAAAAATGGCCTTTTAAAATTATCCAGTGAGAGTCTTTCTTTGTCGATTGTTCTACCTTTCCTCCTCACAATACATAAGTTATTCATCCAAACATAAGCTCACACTCAGTCGATCCCCTCGGCAAACGCGCCAACTCCGTGATCATACGATATTTCTCTCCCAGTGTGGTATCCAGTTGTGTGCTGGCTAAGGGAGAAAACGTCGCAACCTTTAGACGCCTTGCATGTTTCAACACAAAACTTGCGAGTTCTCTCTCTACATTCCTTCCTCTGTAGTTTCTCCACTCAAAAGTCTCAAGAACCAACATCAGCGTTTCAGGGACAGTGCTTGGTTCCTCCCAATGAAGTGTACGATATCCACACACATTACCATGGGTCTGATTGCATTTGCGTAGTTATTAGACCATTCAAAGTTTAGACAAGAGAACCCTCAACGCTCTTCATAGTTTTTAAAAGGTTTTACTTACCTCGTTTAGCTTGAGAGAACGAAGTTTTGGGGAATGTTGGAGCAAAGACATTAGCAGATCACACTTTGTTTCACATGTGCAAAACTCCAAGTGTTCAAGCTGGTGGAAGATACTACCAGAAGGAAACTGAGGATGCGGTACGAAAAACATAAGCAAGCATAAACACTGTAAGTTTGATTCAATCACAAAAGAAATCTTACAATATTTATATTAATATTATAAAATGAGAATCTATAAATATTTGATAAACCATGTTTTTGAGAAATTCTCCTGTAATTATATTTAATTATGCCGTAAGAGATTCCAGTTGAGAGATCCCATAATGATGCCCTAATGGTGTTATCAAGGATATATTATCACCTCTGAGGATAGACACAACAAGAGGCGTTTGACTGAAGCAAGAGATCTGAGGATATCATCAGTGTTGCTACATGTAACCTCGACATGTGCTACCAAGATCTCAGGCAAGTACTCAATCATACACTCACAAGCATAGTCTAAAGTCTTGAAATACTTCAAAGAAGGCGTATTCATCACAAGCACAGAACCAGGTCTTCCATAATAGTCAAATTTTTGTAATGAAGGCACCGTAATAGAGAATCTCCTCACATTGTCATTTTCAGCTCGGTCCAAGTCCAATACTTGAAGAATAGGACAGCATGATAATAGCTTCTTCGGAGTTTCATCGTCTAAGTAAATAACCTCATCCAAGTGCAACGTTTTGAGCAATTTGAAACATACAGGGAACTGAACATCCACAAGCGACACGTTTTGTAGTTTTAGTGCCACAAGTGTTCCACATGTGTACAAGCTCTGAGGCAATCTGATAGGCTCCTCAATCGTATAACAGTTCTCGAAACTAAGCTCTCGCAGACCGCGTTTGACTGCAGTTATAATCCAAAATCCAACATCTACATCGCTGCATTGTTGATCTAACTTGAGGTGCAAGCTTTCTAAGACTAGAGCCGTGTTTAAAAGCAAAGATCTGTCCACGAACCGGACGAATCCCACGTGATCATCATTGTCGTATCTTTCGATGTAATTGAGTTAAGACACTAACTTCCATAGATTTAGCCACCGTTTTGACAAAAGACTAGTGGCTGGGACATCTTTTGTAGGAAGCAACGAGAGTATGTGCAGTAAGAAATCATTAGGCAGTAAACTGATTCTGTCCATATCCTCTTCCTATGATTTTAACCGAATAACTAATCGCTGTCAACACAGAGAGAACAAAACCCTAAGTCAGGTTAACCTGTTGCTTCTCGACAATGGCGAGAAGAGGAATCTGTCCCTACTGAAGAGACCTAGTTAGGTTTTTACCCTTGTTTTCTTTGTTCGATGAGTTCCTTTGAGTTATATGTATATATATATATATATATATATATATATATATATAATTATTTATTTATTTTTCTATATAATAGATTCAGATGCAGATCTACTCAAATTCACCTCTATTTATTCTTCTAAAATAATATTCGTTTTTTTTAAATAGTATTTTTTTCTATTTTTCATCCCAAATACAGAGGAATACTATTTTCGAGTAATACATCAGAGTAAATTTCACATGTATTATAATATTCTATTTAGAGCAAAAAATATAGTAAATTAATTGGAGATGTGTAATAAAATCTGTAGAGTTTAATATGAAACCTAAAACCCAAAACTCCAAAAGAGATGACACTAGCAGTCTTGCAGACACTATTTGATGCAGATAGATTTTTAGTCAAAAGAACACGAGAAGATATATGACTTGTTGAGAAAGCATCCGAGCAGAGGGTTTGACCTTAGAGTGATCAGCATGAGCTATTCAGTTAAACACAAGCTCACAAGTGGATGAAGCCCTTCGTGAAAAAGATAACTCCTGAAGCATCTGCAGTTTCTCCTTGTAATCATCACCGGAACTAGCAGTGAAGCTCGCCTTCTTTAAGAAAACTGCGGTTTTCAAGATGTACGTCGAAAGTTGTTTCTCGTATTGTGTTCCTTCGTAATTTACCCACTCAAAATATTCAAGATTTGAGGAGAAACATCTTGGAACAGAGCCCGGTTGGTTCCAGTGACGAGTCCGTGGATTAATAACAGGATGACACTGATAAAACAAAAAGGTTGCAATGGATAAAACATCATCATTCATCAGATCACTGATCGATTTAATAATTAATTAAAAAGAAATAGAGAACAAGGAGATTAATAATAAAAACACACCTGGTTGATTTTGATAACCTTTAAGACAGGTGAATCTTGGAGCACACGCATAAATAGTAACAGCCACTCTGATTTGCATGTACATACCTCCAAATGTTTGAGTCTATGGAAGCAACACCCATCAGGATACACCACCTGCATGAAAATAATAGGTCGAGCAATGTAATACTCCGTTACTGAAAGAGAAGAATAACTGGTTAAGAGACAACTAAAAAAATTAATACTACCTCTGAAGCTGATAAACATAGACGAATATGCACGACTGAAGCAAGAGAATGCAGAAGCTTCTCAGGACGCTTGAGAATAACATCAACATTGGCTTTCAGCACTTGGTTGATGTTCATTGGCTCGCTAAATGAAAAGTTGCCTGAACGATCTACAATTTGCAAGGATTTCAAGGAAGGAGTATCTATCATAAGATTCACATCTCCTGTGGGTCGATAACCTTCGGAAATCAAAGATAATCTCTTCAAAGAAGGCACCATAATCTTAAGACTCAGCACATTGGTCTGATAGGCTTGTGTTTGCTGTAGGAACAATTCTTCAAGAACAGGACAACTAGGTAACATTCTAAGGAGAGAATTGGGGCTAGAGTAAGTCATATATATGAGGGATAAAGTTTTCAGAGATCTTAGGCAAACGTGATCAGGAACATCCAAAGTAGACTTTTCGAGTCTCAAGACCACAAGCGTTTCACAAGTGTATATACTTCTTAGACCAAGACCACGATAATCAACAAAGTTTACGAGTTTCAGCTCCTTTAGACCAAGTTTCACCGCGGTTCTGAGCCAAATCTCAACATCATCACGTGTGACATTGTGAGCTGATCTGAGAGACAGACTTTGAAGAACTTGACCTGCGGCTGCGTGTGACAGCAAAGATCTGTCCACAAACCGCCGAAAGTTTCCATAATGAGAGGCCCTTGAAGTACCCCCACGTAGAAAGTGAGTGTCATCAAACTCAAGTCTTGGTACCAGTATCCAGAGAGACTTCCAGCTTTTAGACAAAAACATAGTTCGCATTACATCTCTGGTCGGAAGAAAAGACAATATCTTCGATATGATTTCCTCAGGTAAGTGACTGATTCTGTCCATTAGCGCAATCTGGAAACCAGACACGCAGAAGACAAAAAGGGGTTCTATAGTTTCAGTACTCCCTGGCCTAAAGTAGCATCCAAAACCAAACCTACTCTTTATATATAAAAAGGAAAACCAAACAAAGCTATTAGAGTAAGATGATGGAACTCTGAATCATTGCAGCCAAAATAGCAATGCAATATTTTTCTTTTCAAGGGAATCTTGAGGATGGCGATGGTCTTATTGACATTATATAAACCCTAACGAATCTTGAGGAAGACGGCAATAACAATTCTTTTCCTTTCCTTTTTCTCATTAGATATTAAATTTTTTGTTTATGATTCCACAAAATATCTTAAACTAAAATTCGATAACCTTTTAAATATCTCAACCATTTTTAAAAAAGAAAATTATTTCAAATATTTTTATTTTATTTTATTATTTTAAGGTGTGGTATTAGAAGTTTAAATGAATCTAAAGAAATCTAAGTTTCAACTAAATTCTAGTTTTATTCAGTTATGTATTTCAACAATTCTTTGAAATTCGTGTGTTAATGGATTGAATATATTTAATCCTTCTTCTACAGTAATTCAAATTCTAGTGTTATTCAGTTTAGCAATTTTATGATTCTATTAAATATTTTTGGAAGTCAAGACTTCGGAACAAATGGTTGAAGAGAAAACACAAGCTCTAAGCGTGACCAAACATGCGAACTAACTAATTAGGAAGAGAAAACACAAGCTCTAAGCGTTTTTGACATTTATAAGATATGGGGTCAAACACAACCCAACTTTGACTATTCAGCGTAACTTCAGTTGAATGCAAGCTGACATGTCGGTGAACGCCTGAAGGATAAGGACAGCTCCTTGAGCATCTCAAGTTTCTTGTCGGAGTCAGTGGATGTAGAGGAGATAGTTACCTTCTTCAAACATCTTCCGCTTCTTAATATGAATGTAGCTACTTCGTTCTCTTCTTTACTTCCTTGATACCTTACCCATTCAAGAGTTTCTAGACTCGCTGACAGACATTCAGGAACTGAGCTCGGGTCATTCCAGCAGGGGCGTGGGGTAGCTATCTTATGGCACTGCGATAAATTTGATATTATAAGGACTGGAAAATACCCTGGTCACAGACAATGAATGAATATAGTTGGCGTGTGTTAATATATATAAGTACGTTTTGAAGTTTGAGATGCCGTAAATTAGGGGAATCATTGAGCAAGCGCATAAGTAGATTCAACCACTCTGTCTCACATGTGCAGATTTTCAAGCGTACAAGACGGTGGAAGACAGTACCAACAGAATATGCATCCTGCAATACCGCAGTTCCCTTCCCACACTTTTCATAACAATTGAACTTATGTAAATCATGAATTTGTTGTCCATGATAATGATATTGATTTTGTGCTATAACATTATTACGTAACTATATTAAAGTCTGATACAAATACTCTAAGACAGAGAGTACTACTGTATATTTATCCATATTTAATTACGCATGTTAACATTTATTTGTAATTTTGTATCCAAAACTTGTAATCAGTTATAAACTTGAGACTTAAATACGTAAGTAAATGTTTATAATTTATTATTCACATCTTTAATAAAGAAAATTTAATACATGCATGTGTCTGTCTTGTTAAGTTTCTTTCTGGTTTCTTCGAGTCTAACTCACAACATGTATATTTGAGATCGAGTGGAAGGGATTAGAGATAGCTACTAGCTAGTCATCGACTCATGGATCTAGTAAATCATAATTCTAAAGTATGAATGCTCCCATTCAAGTGAACAATATCAGAACGCGAAAAAAAACTTAATAGGCTCAAATAAATTTATCCATTTAACCAAAAAAAAAGTGAGAAATCATCTTTATATATATAGTCTATAGGGAAACAATTTTTTTTTATCAATCTACTTGTATGTCTCCTTTAAACATTTTATCAAACGGTGGTCCCAAAAAATGTCCCTAACTGTAGGAGTCCCACGACCGAAATCAAGCTGACATATTGAAGAACTCCTTGGTGACACTGATAATTCCATTAGCATCTCAAGCTTCTCTGTAGGATCAGTAGATTTAGGATAGAAAGTTGCATTCTTCAAACAAGCAGAATTTCTTATGATGAATTGCGCGACTTTGATCTCTTCTTCTCTTCCTTCGTATTGTGACCATTCAAAAGCTTCGAGACTTGACAATAAACAGCTAGGAACATCAGTTGGTTCGTTCCAGCACGGCCGTCGATTCATAGCCTCAGGTGGATGGACCTGACATTCACAAGGATCCATACTGAATATATATAAAAATAAAATAAATGAATATCTGAATCAAATTAGGTTAAGAAGAAAATTTACTTGTTCTAGTTTGAGGAATCTTAGTTTGGGGGAATCTTTGAGAAGAGGCATAAGTAGATTCAAACATTCCGGTTCAAAAATACACAGAGTCAAATCTACAAGCCGGTTGAATAATATTCCTTCAGGATACGCTGCATCATACGCATCCTACATAAGATATGCATGTTTAGTGAGAATGATATATATAGTCTTTTAAAACAGTACATAAAATAAAGATTACCTTTGAGGTCATTACACACAGTCTAAGTTGCTGGAGTGAAGTAAGAGAAGAAAGAATCTTTTCAGTACGATTACAAGTAACACACACATTTGCCGTTTCAATCTTAGGCATATTATGCTCAATGCCACAAAATACTTCCGTATTTTCAAGAATCCTCATGATCTCCAAAGAAGGAGCATCTATCAAAATCCCGTCAGCATGGTTGTCCGATAAATTTATCACTGATAGAATCTTCAAAGAGGCCACTCTAACTACGAAAAGGCTTACATTGTCACCGAGGCATCGTTCCACGAATAAACTTTCAATAATAGGACAACCGGATAAAATCTTTGGGACTGATTCATTATTTGGGTACTTCACTGATTGAAGGCCCAAAATTTTGAGGGACGGGAAGGAAACCGTGGAAGACGAATCCATAAGAACTACATTGGTTAGCCCCAAACTCACAAGCATTGTACAACCTGTATACAAGCTAGTAGGAAGTATCACTGGATTGATAGTTTCAGCAGAACAAGTATCATCAATCTCAATATTCAGGAGACGGGCATGGCGTTTAATAGCGATTCTAACACAAACTCCAATATCTATAGCACCAGTGTTTTGACCAAGTAGGAAAGACAACACTTGTAGAACTGGAGCCTCGTGTAACAGCAAAGAACTGTAAACAAACCGCGAGAAGCTCCTGTCCTCACCATCTGGATAACTGTTATGATCATATTCAAGTGTTGGCACAAACGTGTAAAGATACTTCCATCGTTTCGATAAAACCATTGTGGTCACAACTTCTCTTGTTGGTAAATATGACAATATTTTCAAGAGCAACGCATCAGGCAACTCACTTATCCTATCCATATGATCTCGCTCCTCTTTGATTATCTTCAAAGTTTTCTTCCTTAATAGACACGAAAATATTAGGTATTAGCTTTCACTTTAAAACCTAAACCAAAATTTAAAAGGAAACTTCCAAAACTAATCAATTTTCTAAGGAATTCTCTGCCATATGTTTTGCTTTTAGTGATAACAAAGTAGTAAAACTGTTTATCTTTTTTGAGTTTCAAATCAATAGGTAATACGAAGATCAGAATAAAATTTCAAAATTAAGAACATACCTAATGCAGCAAAAGAACATATGATTCTTAGAAAATTTGGACAAAAGCTCTCTCAAGTTGCTAGTCAAACTCGTTGTTAACAAGACTATTTATAATTTTTAAAAAAGTAAGAAACTCTTTTCCTAACACACTTAGGATTTGTACAAGCTTTCACTTTAACACACTTACTATTTTAATACATTTTTATTTTCCAAGTGTTCATCTATGTATGATGTATGTATTCATTAGGTTTAACTACACTGTGAAACACCAACTAATTTTCTGTTTAGTATCTAACCATAATTTAAGAGCCATCTGTATAATAATCAACAATGCCTAAGAACTCCAACAGAACCCCATTTTTCAGTTTTATTCACAAGCGTTTTACAGACTTATATATCAAGCTCCTCGGAAGTATATATAGCTAGAGTTTCAGTATAAGAAGTATCAATCTCGATATTTATCTCACGCACACAACGATTTAACAGCAGGTGCAACACATGCACCAAGATCTATAGCACCAGAGCGTTGTAAAGAAAAACTGTAAAAGCGGAGCCTCGGGCAACAACAAAGAACTGTTAAGAAACCGCAAGAATCTCACCTTCCTGACACATATAACATCCAAAGAAACTGCCATTGTTTTGACACTTTTTTTTGTGTAGGCAGTAACGATAATATCTTTAAGAGCAGTGCATCAGGCAACTCACTTATCATCCTTACGAGCCAACCCCGTTACAATCAAACTTACTTGGCATCTACAGACACGAAAACATAAGAAACAGAGGATTTTGCTGTCAATTCAAATTAGTAAAGATCAGATGATTAGAAAAAACTTCAAATGTAAGAAAGCACTCCTAATCCTTACAATCCCAAAGCTATCAACTTCAACAAACTTCTCTATCCACACCATAAACCCCAAAGACTGAACATTAGGAGCAGTTGATTCGTAGACCAACAGTGGTCGGTTGATTTGGTGAATCTATTACTCGACCAACATGTGCGAACTAAATAATGTTTTCTTTGGTCAACTAAAGCTTTTATAGCTACTTTTACTCTCCAAAAATGGAGTAGAGGTTCCATACGAACGGTAAAAAAAGCCAAGACAGTAAAGAAACAGGTTGCTACAACAGCAAACCACATTTAAAAACATGATAGATAGGAGCAATCTTTGCACAAACACAACACAAAGCATGGAGAAGTCCTCTAAGCTCTAAGCGTTTTTTTTAACATTAATAAGATAAGGGATCTAACACAACCCAACTTTGTCCACTGAGCGCAAGTTCAGTCGAATACAAGCTGACATGTAGGTGAACGCCTGAAGGACAAGGACAACTCCCTGAGCATCTCAAGTTTCTTGTCCGAGTCACTGGACTTAGGGGTAATTATAGTTACTTTCTTCAAACAGCTTCCGGTTCTTAATATGATGCTGCTACTTCTTTCTCTTCTTTTCTCCCTCGATATCCTACCCATTCAAGAGTTTCAAGACTCGATGACAGACATTCAGGAACTGAGCTCGGGTCATTCCAGCTGGGGCGTGTGTCTTCAATCTTATGGCACTGCGATAAATTGACATTATAAGAACTGGAAAATAGACGTGTATGTGTGTGAGTATCTATATATTATATGTACCTTTTGAAGTTTGAGGAACCGTAGATTAGGGGAATCATTGAGCAAACGCATAAGTAGATTCAACCACTCTGTCTCACATGTGCATATTCTCAAATATACAAGACGGTGGAAGACAGAACCAAGAGAATATGCATCCTGCAATACAAAACATCTTTAAGAACAGGTGCAATGTGTTTGTGGCAAACAAGTTTGGTCACAAAAATATCCACTCTTTAATAATACCTGATTCTAAAAAGAGAAAAATCAGGGATGCTCAAGTTCAAAGAATTCAAAGGACAGCTTGTATATTACCTTTGAGTATGGTAAACATATAAAGAGACGCTTTGCTGAAGTGAAAGAAGTAAGAGTCACCCCTGGAGAACTATAAGCCGCGGAAACAGCTGCCGTAACAAGATTAGGCATATCATTCTCAATGACACAAAATCCAACCGGGTCAAAAAAAATGCCCAAGTACTCCAACGAAGGAGCATCTATCACAAATCCATCTTCACCTTCTGTAGATCTTCCTGCTGATTTATACAAAGATGCACTCTTGAGAGAAGGAACCTTAACTGTGAAAATGGTTACATTGTCATCCACACATTGGTCCACATCCAAATCTTCAAGAACATGACAACTGGACAAAAGCCTCCTGACAAATTCTTCACCTGGGTACTTGACAGATGCAAGGCTCAGAGTTTTAAGGGCCGGGAAAGAAGGCAAAGAGGAAACGTCCTTAAGAGTCACACTATTTAGTTTCAAAGAAACGAGTATTCTAGAGCCTGTATATAAACTCCTTGGAAGTATGACTGGAGTTGTACTCGAAGAACAATCGATCTCGATACTCATGTCACGCACACCGCACTTAACTGCAATTGCAACCCATACTCCAATATCATTAACAGCAAGAGACTTTTTGGGTAAGTTTGAAATGCAAAGTTTCTACCGGTGCCTCGTGCAGAATCAAAGACCTATCCACAAAGCGGGAAAACCTTCCAACATCATCAATATTCTGGTAGCTATCGTCGTATACAAGTTTTGGCACTGACTTCCAAAGAGGCTCCCATCGTTTTGACAAAACCATTGTGGCCACAACATCTTTGGCAGTAGGCACTTCTGACAGTATTCTCAACAGTAGTGCGTCAGGCAAATGACATATCCTATCAACAGGAGGCATCTTCCCCTTTCAAATCCAACACAGATTGCCGTATCAAAGCCCCATAATCCCCAAACCAGACACCAAAGCCTGAAAGCATTGGGGGGAAAAAAAAAAAGGAATGTGAAATTGTAAAGTGTGTTTTCCTCATAAACTAAACAGCAACAAAAAAGTCATAAGCAACGACACAACAAGGTCAAAGCAAAGCAAACCAAACCCTAGCGTAAGAATATAGTTTCGTAGTTCAAAGACAAATAATAACCGCTTCTCATACTCGCACACACTGAACACTTATAATCTCAAGAAAGCATATAAGTCAAAGAGAATTGTACAAACCAAAACTTTCTGTCGAACAGTTTCTGTTCACTAAAAAACCAAACTTGAAGTAATGAATTGCCGATTACCTTTATAGTCTATACGGTGATTCCTGGGAAATTATCAATTCAGGACGATGTGGGGACATAAAGTTGATTTATTGTATGATATCAAACTTCGGCCCATGAGACCAGTTGTGGCCTAAATGTTACTGGGCTATTGAGCATATAGGTCCATAACTTCAGATGGATATATATAATCTAAAATCATGTCGCTGAAGTAAATCCTATACCCGGTTGATGCTTTACTAATGCTGTCGTGACTAAATTCAAAGCATATTAACAATAACTAAACACTTTTTTTTTGAATGAATGTAAAATTTATTCAATCAAAACTTTAATTACATCAGGTGCTTCTGTGTTTCTTTGAATTTAAAGAATAAAAAAATCATGCCAAATAGAAGAAATTTATCCAGCTTCTCCTTGAGTTTCTTGTAATCCAAGCCAGGTGATCAGACCTTCTTCAAGATACTGCTGGCCCATTCCTTTTACTCCAAGCAATTTGAGTCTTATTGTCTTGTCTACAAACCTGGCCAAACAATAACTAAACACTGAATCATCATAACTTATGTTTGGTTTAGTTTTTGTTTTTTTTTTTATTGGTCGTTTTCCCTTGGAGACAAAGCTTATGATTAAGTGTATAAGTATTGGCCAATTTAGCTTTTTCAATAGAACATACAAAAATAAATTGGAGTACTCTTGTTGTTCTCTGACAAATTCTTCTCAGATTAAACATATTAAGATGAATAATCAGAAGAAGATTACAGAATCAGAGAAAAAAAATAAACTCAAACACCTGATATTCAGCAGCAAAAGAAGTCATATATCCTGATATTCAACAGCAAAGAAGTCCTATGTCCTGCTTTAGGTTTTTTATTTAAAAAAATATGTACCGCAGTTCCCTTCCCACTCTTTTCATACAAAATGTAAAACATCGATCCCATGATGTAAATAAAAATGAACTTGTTGTCCCTGATATTGATAGTGATTTTGTGCTGTAATGACATTAAGTTTCTCTCTGGTTTCTTCGAGTCTAACTCACACCATGTACATTTGAGATCGAGTGGGAGGGATGGTCACAGACTCATGGATCTAGTGAATCATAATTCTAAAGCATGAATGCCCCCATCCAAGTGAACAATAGCAGGACGCGAAAAAAAAACTAAATAAGCTTTAAATAAATATATCCATTTAACAACAACAAAAAATGTGAGAAATCATCTATATTTAAGGGAAACTATTTTTTTATCAACATACTGGTGGCATGTCTGTCTTAAACGTTTCATCAAACGGTGATGATAAAAAATGTCCCAAGCTGTAGGAGCCGCACGACCGAAATCTAGCTGACATATTGAAGAACTCCTTGGTGACACTGATAATTCTATTAGCATCTCAAGCTTCTCTACAGGATCAGTAGATTTAGGATAGAAAGTTGCATTCTTCAAACAAGCAGAGTTTCTTATGATGAATTGCGCGACTTTGATCTCTTCTTCTCTTCCTTCGTATTGTGACCATTGAAAAGTTTCAAGACTTGACAATAAACAGCTAGGAACATGAGTAGGTTCGTTCCAGCACGGCCGTGGATTCACAGCCTCACGGAGATGGACCTGACATTCACAAGGATCCATAGTAAGTATAATCCGCTTCAGAATATTAAAAAAGGTTACGAGGAAATAAATTTACCTGTTCTAGTTTGAGGACTCTTAGTTTGGGGGAATCTTTGAGAAGACGCATAAGTAGATTCAACCATTCCGGTTCACATGTACACAGAGTCAATTCTACAAGCCGGTTAAATGCTATTCCTTCAGGATATGCATCCTACATAAGTTACATGAGTAAACAAAAGTTTAGTGGGAATGATAGGTCTTTTAAAAGAAAAAAACATTTAAAGGTTACCTTTGAGGTCATTAAACATAATCTAAGTTGCTGGAGTGATGTAAGAGAAGAAAGAATCTGTTCGGTACGATTACAAGTAACACACATACTTGCCGCATCAATATTAGGCATATTATGCTCAATACCACAAAATCCTTTCGTATTTACATTAATCCCCATGAGCTCCAAACAAGGAGCATCTATTAAAAACCCGTCAGCATGGATGTCCGATACTTTTTGTAACAACAGGATCTTCAAAGTGGGCACTCTAACTACGAAAAGGTTCACATTGTCACCGGGGCATCGGTTCACGAATAAATTTTCAAGAACAGGACAACCAGCTAAAATCTTGGGGACAGATTCATTATTTGGGTACTTCACTGATATAAGGACCAAAGTTCTGAGGGATGGGAAGGAAACCGTGGAAGACGGATCCATAAGAACCACACTGTTTAGCCTCAAACTCACAAGCATTGTACAACCTGTATACAAGCTAGTAGGAAGTACCACTGGATTGATAGTTTCAGTAGAACAAGTATCATCAATCTCAATATTCAGTTGACGGGCATGACGTTTAATAGCGGTTCTAACACAAACTCCAATATCTATAGCACCAGTGTTTTGACCAAGTAGTATAGACAGCCCTTTTAGAACTGGAGCCTCGTGTAACAGCAAAGAACTGTAAACAAACCGCGAGAAGCTCCTGTCCTCACCATCTGGATAACTCTTATGATCATATTCAAGTGTTTGCACAAACGTGTAAAGATACTTCCATCGTTTCGATAAAACCATTGTGGTCACAACTTCTCTTGTTGGTAAATATGACAATATTTTCAAGAGCAACGCATCAGGCAACTCACTTATCCTATCCATATGATCCCGCTCCTCTTTGATTATCTTCAAAGTTTTCTTCCTTGATAGACACGAAAATATTAGGTATTAGCTTTCACTTTAAAACCTAAACCGAATTTTTTAAAGAAAACTTCCAAACTAATCAATTTCGACGGAATTCTTCTAACATATGTTTAATTTGCTTTTAGTGATAAGCAGTAGTTAAACTGTTTTTTTTTCTTTTTGGAGTTTCAGATCAAAAGGTAATACGAAAATCAGAATAAAATTTCAAAATTAAGAAAATACCTAATGCAGCAAAAGAACATCGCCGGTGATTCTTTGAAAATTTGGAGAAAAGCGCTCTCAAGTTGCTAGTCGATCAAAACACGTGGTTTACAAGACTATTTATAATTTTTAAAAAGGTAAAAAAAAACTCTTTTTCCTATAACACACTTAGGATTTGTACAAGCAGAAGTCTGACCGTACTTTTTGCATCAACAGATAAGAAGAAATATGCATATCTGCGTTTCCTGAATTATCTAAGATAAAGCAAAATATAAACTCAAGTTTTACTACAGTAACATTTAAAAAGTTATTTAAAAACTTTATTAATTTTTTTGGCGTCTAAATTTTTGTATAAAATACTCCCTCCTTTTTTTTATATATGACGTTTTAGAAGAATTCTTTTATTCCAAATTATTTGACGTTTTCAATTTTCTATGTAAAATTTATTACTAATTAATGCTAGATGACCAATGATATTATAGTTTCTATTTTATTATTGGTTAAACTGTGGTTAGGTAAACAATTAATGATGTTTTTGTTTAGAAATTAAATATTTTTTAATCTATGTGCACAATCTTAAAACGTCATGTATAAAAAAACGGAGGGAGTATATGTCAAATCATATAGTGATACATGACAACTTCTCGAAGTTTGTGATGCAAACTCAATAAATAAATAAATAAAAGATTAAGTGAATTTATTGTATATTTTGAAATTTTCCAAAATAAAGTGACATAAATGAGTATAAAGAATAAAATGTTATTATTCAAAATTCAGAATCTGAAATAGAGAAAAAATATATGTCAAATAGTATGGTGATATACCCAAATTTTCAGAATTTGTGATGCGAGCTCAATGAATAGAAATAAATGAGTAAACTAATAATAGATTTTGGAAAAAAAATGTCCAAAAGGAAAGCGATACATGATATTTTCAGAAATTTGTTCAAAAAGAATTGTTTTATTGTATAAAATATAGAGAGCAAGAATCTGAATCCTAATTGAAAAGTCTAGTGTAAACCAAATACATCATGAATTTGAATTCTAGATATTAAGATATATGTTAACCGAATATTTGGACGACCAAAGATGTCTTTTAACAAAAAGAAGAAAATGTATTCTGTGAACTTATCAAACTTGATTGTAATGTGTATGTTGTTGAATACAGAAATATAAAGAAAAAAAAGATGAGAAATTGCGAAGGAGTGTTCAGCATGAACATCTTTCACTTTTCATCATAAAAATGTTTAGAAAACAAACCGAAGCATTGACGAGAACTTGTGATATTTCTTTGAAGAGGATTGTTTCAAATTCAAATGTTTAGCATAAGCCATAGTTAACGTTGAAATTCTGAAAGAGAGTTTGCATTCTCATGATCCTAATGACACAAGTAAGAGGAAGTAATTGAGGAGTAATAACATGCGAGTCGCATATATTGATCACAATAAAGCCCTTCCATTCAATGCTTATCCAAACTTGTAAAGTTAACAAAACAATGTAACCACTAACCAATGAGGCAATGACACTCCAAGAAAGAACAAAAACGAAGCTAGTTGTATATCTCTGAGATCCAACGTAACTTCAGGTAAACAAAAGCCGACACTCGCTAGAAATCCGCTGCGCAGACGCCAACTCTAGCAGCATCTTGTGTTTCTCATTTAAATTGATGGATGCTAAGGATCTAATAGACACTTTCTTTAGCTGTCTGGAGTTCTTTAAGAAATACATAACCTTTTCTTTCTCTGTTTGTGTTCCTTTGTAATCAATCCACTCAACAGTTTCAAGGCTCGAAGTCAGACATTGAGGAACAGAACTCGGTTGCTCCCATTGAGTGGTGGAATCTCCGTAACTCATTCTACATTTCCTTATAATATTAACTGTCTTTGGAGACAGATTTGCTCGAAAAAGCACGAATCTGAGAACTCTGAGTTTAGGTGTATGTCTGAGTATAAGACCACACCAATCTAAAGAGCATGTACAAAGATTCAGAGACACGAGCTGGTCGAAGACTCCTATATGAGATGGATCCTGCAAGTTGCATCATAAGTGAATGGATAATATGTTTTTTTCCGTCTAAACTTCTTTTATTCAATCAAGTCTATCAAAGAAAATAATATAGATAAAAAGTATATATTATCACTGATTAAAGCATATAGATTTTACCAGTGGTGGTTGTAAACACAAGGAAAGGTGCTTGGCTGAGGTAAGACAACCCTTAAACTTCTTAGAGTCACCATGTGGAAGCTTGACATTAGCCTTAACGAGGTAGGGCATTTTCACTAATGAACAAAACCAACTAAACTCGCTATAAATAGTTAACGAATTTAAAGAAGGAGCCTTGATCACAAACCCAACATCATCTCCTTGAGCTTGAGAACCCATTTTGATGTCTATGATGGTTAAACACTGAAGTGAAGGAACAAAGACTGTGAAAGTTTTCACTCTGGCATTGCTTAATCGAGACACGTTCAGTTCTGTAAGGACAGGGCAACCAGATAAAAGACTACTAACGATTTCATCGCTTAAGAAATCAACAAACAAAAGAGTCAAAGCCTTGAGTGACGGGAAACAAATATTGGTCAAAGGAACATCCACAATGACAGCTGCAATTAGGGTTAAAGTCACAAGGGTTTCACATGTATACAGACTCCTAGGCAACCGTAGGGTTGCTGAAAATCTGGAATATAGAAGATTGCGGACACCACGAGAAATTGCAACACGAGTCCATGTTTCAATGTCAATGGAAGAACCTTTTTGACCAAGTGAGAGATGCATCGATTCTAGGACAGGAGCCTTGTTTAGTAACAAAAACGTGTGAACTAAACGAGAAGCCCTCTGGTAGTCAGAGGGACCCAGATAGAACAAGAGCTTCGGCACATGTTTCCAAAGATAACACCATCTCTTTGACAAAAGGCTTGTGGTTACAGAAATTTTTGTTGGAACTGATGATAATATTTTCAAGATCAAGTCTTCAGGCAATAAACTGATCCTATCCATTGTTTTCAGAAAAGAGAGAGGTCCTTTAATAGATTCGTTTTCTTCGCCCCCAAAGAAAAACCAGAAAACCTAATTAAACATTGTGTTAACCTTATTGGGGAGGATCTCAAATTGAGTTTCTCAGCCATAAAGTATTGTTATTTTAATATCTATACTATTAAAGCAGGATCATATTGTCATAATTATCTTAGGGGCATGTTTCCTTCACTAACATTGCATGTTTCATTAAGGGCAATTAAGTAATATTAATAACAAATCTATATTGGGTCATTATTTTTGGATCCAGCCCAAATCAAATCTCTCTTGGACCATTTGGGCCTATTAAAAAATCAGATTCAATTCTCACTTTTTTTTCCTTTGGACCATTGAGTCCAAGTTCAAATAATTTTTTTTCAATTATTCTTAATTATTATTTTTTTCTTTTCTTAATATAATTTAAGCATTCATAAAAATAATTGAATTTTTTTATTGAAAAGTATAAATCTTTATTAAATGTATATAATTTTTTAATTAAAATATTAACCCCATAATAAAATTAATTTATCAGAGTTATACCAACTTAATTCATTAAAAAAATAAAGTTTAATTTTTTTTAACATAAACAGTCATTTAAAATGAAATACGATAAATAAAGATAAATTTTTTAAATCTTTTATAAAATAAAACACAAATATATGAAAATGTGACATTTACTAAATATTTGTCAATTGAAAAAAAAAAACAAAAAAAAACCCGCGCTTTCAAAGCGCGGGTCAAAATCTAGTGTTTCATTAATTAGTTAACATTTTATTTATTTTAGAAAAGGAAAACAACTCCTAATTTGACAAGTATATAAGTGGGTAAAAAAAGATATCTCAAATTTGAAATATTATAAAGAATATATATATATGTATATTATTTCAAATTCAATAATAGTATCATAATTTATATAAAAAAATTAAGTGAAGAATATTCACTATAATTTTAAACATTAACATATATATATACTTGACATATATATATATACATATACAAATATACATTCAGAAACTGGCTTTGAAACCATACTAAATATAATTAGATTGCTTATGATTTGTGCAGTCTAATATCTGATCAAGAGAGTACAATTTATAAATTTTACCTATGTCAGATATTAGGTTTTGATCTGTAGCAGTATAGCTATATATATACCTTTTTTTTTTTTGAAAGATGATCTGTAGCTATATTTTGCGATCGATTGCATGATGTTCGTATGGTTTTGTGTGCAGGAAACGAAAGAAACGACACAGGAGATATGCAAGTTTCCACTCTAGTGGTACATCTCGGTGAGCTTAAAACCAAATGTATATTTCCAGCCAAATCCTTAAAACCAAATTCAGTAAAAACCAATATCTTCAATATGTTAACTACTAATGACGCTCCAGGAATTAAAATTAATATATATGTATATAGTTATATATCTCTGAGATCCGACAAAACTTCAGGTGAAGAAAAACTGACATTGTTTAGAACTCCTCTGCGTAGACGACAGCTCTTGCAGCATCTTGTATCTATCTCCCAAATTGGTTGATGGTAAGGCTTTAATAGCCATCTTCTTTAGCTGTCCAGAGTTCTTTAGCAAATACATCACCGTTTTTTTCTCTGATTCTCTTCCTTGGTAATCAATCCACTCAACAGTTTTCAGACTCGAGATCAAACATTGAGGAACAGAACTTGTTTGCTCCCATTGAATCTGGACATAATCGAAACATCTCTCAATTGGTCGGAATCTGAGAACTCTGAGTTTAGGGGTTTGTCTGAGTATAAGACAGAACCAAACTGAACAGCATGTACATAGTACTAGAGACACGAGATGATAGAAGACGCCAATAGGATATGAAAACTGCAAATGGCATCATCACAAGTTAATGTAACTATTAGTTAAAAAAGAGAGTATATATATATATATGATCACAAAAATGCATAGATTGTTACCGTTGATGGTATTGCACATAAGGAAAGGTGTTCAGCTGAGGTAAGAAATTGTAGAAGCTTCTTAGAATCACCAGGTGAAGAAAGCTTGATGTAAGCCTTCACGAGGCATGGCATATTCACTAGTGAACAACTTACTTGGCTAAAAACAGTTAGCGACGTTAAAGAAGGAGCTGCGATCATTAACCCAATATCATCTCCTGGAACTTGAGAACCAGATTTCAAGTCCAAAACTGTTAATCTCAGCAATGAAGGAACCATGATTGTGAAGGTTTTCATGTTTCCATTGTTTACTCTAGTTATAGCTAGGCCTTCAAGGACAGGGCAACCAGATAGAATCCTAGGAACTATTTCATCGTTTGAAAATTCCACGCGTCTAAGAGCACTTCCAATGGAGGATTTTAGACTAGAATCCTTAGCAACATAATATTAAAATATTTGGTGGGGTTCACATTTTGCTAAGGATTTGGTACATAAAATCCTTAATTAAGGACTGATTGTTAGTGAATCCTTATACGTGTCGATCCGCGATTGGTTCCGTTTTTAATTTTTTTTTTTTAAAACAAATAAAAATAATAATAATAAAAAATTCTGAAAAGTTTACCTATGATTCCGAGCCACCAAGAACACCATTGCAGGTGCTCTAAGCCTCAAAGTCTTGAGTGACGGGAAACAAATTGTCAAAGGAACATCCACAATGAAAGTATAGAGTAGGGTTAAACTCACAAGGGTTTGACATGTATACAGACTCCCAGGCAACCGTATGGCCTCCTTTGGACCGAATGGATTATTGTGAAAACGAAGTTTGCGCACACCACGTTCAACTGCAACTCTAAGCCAGATTTCAATATCTGTAGGACGATGATTTTGGGCAAGTTCGACATGCATGGTTTTTAGGACAGGAGCCTTGTGTAATATCAAAAAGTTTTGAATGAAAGTGGAAGCTCGTGGAGCAAAATACTCAAGCTTCGGCACATGTTTCCAAACATCACGCCAACGTTTTGACAAAAGGCTTGTGGTTATAGCAACTTTCGTTGGAGGGAATGACAATATCTTCAAGATCAAATCATCTGGCAATGGACTGATCCTATCCATTATTGTATAAGAAACCCTTCAATAAACCCCCAAAAAGTTAGTATCGGTTGATCTTGTTGTCTTGCTTTTGTCAAGCCCGTCGGCTGTCGCAATCTCGCAGTCAGAGAAACTAAAGTATATAAAACCTAGCAAAATAACGCGTACTAGTCTAAAATTCAAGCCAATAAAAAGCATAACATTTTTGATTTATGATACTCTACATTTAGAGTTTTGGTGATTTTCCATTATTTATTACTTTTGAAGTTTAAATTTTATATTTTGTTTAATAGTTTTATAAATCTGGATTATGACTTTTAAGCTTAAGTTCTTGGATAAGATTTTTTTTAAGAGGTGTTAAAAAGAAGAGTTTTAAGATTTAAATCATAGAATTATGAAGGGCAATTGTCAATAATAGCACCTTTTGAAGTTTATGTCTCAAAAAGAGCACTAGAAGGAGAAAGTCACAAAAATGACATTCATTAAAGGGTAAAATGTCCCTAATATCCTTGGTTTAAATTAAATAAACAAACAAAAATAAAAAAAAATAAAAAAAAAATAAAAAAAAAATAAAAAAATAAAAAAAAATAAAAAAAAATAAAATTTTTTTTTTATAGTTTCAGATTATATGTTTTCAGATTCGAAATTTTTATAATTTTTTTTAAAAAAAAAATTTTGAATTTTTTTTTATTTTTTTTTTCAAATTTTCTTTTTATAGTTTAAAAATAATTTTTGAAACTGTTTTATAAATTTTTATTTTTTATTTTAGTATTTATTTTTTATAAAATTTTAAACCCTAATTCCAAAACCCCACCCCCTTAACTCTAAACCCTAAGGTTTGGATTAATTAACCCAAGGGGTATAAGTGTATATTTACCTCTTTAATGAAACCTATTTTTGTGACTTTGAGCCTTGAGTGCTACTTTGGGAACAAAAACTTGGATTGGTGCTATCCTAGTCTTTTTCTCAATTATGAATTAAAAATTAAATAAAAAAATAGATAAAAAATATTTTATTTTGTAAATATATATCATTTTTTGATTGACTAATTAAAAAAATATGATTTTTTCTAACAATTGACATTGATATTTATTATTATAATAAATTGTGATTTTGTGGTTAGATTTTATATAGATAATATAATAATTGTGATTTTGTGGTTAGATTTTCACATTTAGTTATCAAAATATATTTTGTGTTTATTTTGGATATTTAGTTACATATCTAATTTGTTTGAGTCCCACATAAAAGTAAAATTACACCCTCAAGATCATTGGGCCCAAGTTGTTGGAAATTTAACAAATAAGCATAATGGATCCCTCACAGAAGGATCTAGAAACCCTATTGTGTGTGGCCTATATAAACATAACTTCTCCCCCTCGTTACTTCGCATCTTCTCTACTCTCTCTCTCTCCTAGATAAACCTTAGATCTCCCCGGTACTCAGCAACGATGGCAGACGCCGAGACCTTTGCATTCCAGGCGGAGATCAACCAGTTGCTCTCCCTCATCATCAACACCTTCTACAGCAACAAGGAGATCTTCCTTCGTGAGCTCATCAGTAACTCTTCCGATGTAAGTCTCTTTTGCTTTCTCCTGGCTCGATCTGTAGATTAGGTTTGATTACTGTTGTTGTTGTATCCGATTGAAATAGGGAACTCTTACCTATAGTGTTGCTAGCGATTTGAGCTGAATTGATTTTGGATTGATTGTTACGAGATCGGTTGAATTTCGTTCGATGCGTTTGTTACTTATTGGTTCTGATCTGATTGTGGTTAAACAGGCTTTGGACAAGATCAGATTCGAGTCATTGACCGATAAGAGCAAGCTCGATGGCCAGCCTGAGCTTTTCATCCACATCATTCCTGACAAGGCTAACAACACCTTGACCATTATCGATAGTGGTATCGGTATGACCAAGGCTGATTTGGTTAACAACCTTGGAACCATTGCGAGGTCTGGTACCAAGGAGTTCATGGAGGCGTTGGCTGCTGGTGCTGATGTTAGCATGATTGGGCAGTTTGGTGTTGGTTTCTACTCTGCCTACCTGGTCGCTGACAAGGTTATTGTGACTACTAAACACAATGACGACGAGCAGTACGTGTGGGAGTCTCAGGCTGGTGGGTCTTTCACCGTGACCAGAGACACCTCTGGAGAGAGTCTTGGTAGGGGTACGAAGATGGTCCTTCACCTCAAGGAGGACCAGTTGGAGTACCTTGAGGAGAGGAGGCTTAAGGATTTGGTCAAGAAGCACTCTGAGTTCATCAGTTACCCAATCTCTCTGTGGATTGAGAAGACTATTGAGAAGGAGATTTCTGATGACGAAGATGAGGAAGAGAAGAAGGACGAGGAAGGCAAGGTTGAGGAAGTAGATGAGGAGAAAGAAAAGGAGGAGAAGAAAAAGAAGAAGATTAAGGAGGTTTCTCACGAGTGGGACTTGGTTAACAAGCAGAAGCCAATTTGGATGAGGAAGCCTGAGGAGATCACCAAGGAGGAGTACGCTGCCTTCTACAAGAGTCTCAGCAACGACTGGGAAGAGCACTTGGCCGTGAAGCATTTCTCTGTTGAAGGACAGCTCGAGTTCAAGGCTGTTCTCTTTGTTCCCAAGAGAGCTCCTTTTGATCTCTTTGACACCAAGAAGAAGCCCAACAACATCAAGCTTTACGTCCGTCGTGTCTTCATCATGGACAACTGTGAGGACATCATCCCCGAGTGGCTAGGCTTTGTCAAGGGTATTGTCGACTCTGAAGATCTTCCTCTCAACATCTCAAGAGAGACCTTGCAGCAAAACAAGATCCTTAAGGTTATCCGCAAGAACCTGGTGAAGAAGTGCCTTGAGCTCTTCTTTGAGATTGCTGAGAACAAGGAGGACTACAACAAGTTCTACGAAGCATTCTCTAAGAATCTGAAGCTCGGTATCCACGAGGACTCTCAAAACAGGACCAAGATCGCTGAACTGCTCCGTTACCACTCGACCAAGAGCGGAGATGATTTGACCAGCCTTAAGGACTACGTGACAAGGATGAAGGAAGGTCAGGAGGATATCTTCTACATCACTGGTGAGAGCAAGAAGGCTGTGGAGAACTCTCCATTCCTCGAGAAGCTCAAGAAGAAAGGGTTTGAGGTTCTCTACATGGTTGATGCCATCGATGAGTATGCCATTGGCCAGCTCAAGGAATTTGAGGGAAAGAAGCTCGTCTCTGCAACCAAAGAAGGTTTGAAACTGGGAGAGTCAGAGGACGAGAAGAAGAAAAAGGAAGAGCTCAAGGAGAAGTTCGAAGGACTTTGCAAAGTGATCAAGGATGTTCTTGGAGACAAGGTCGAGAAGGTCATTGTCTCTGACCGTGTTGTGGACTCGCCTTGCTGTCTCGTTACCGGTGAATACGGCTGGACTGCGAACATGGAAAGGATCATGAAAGCGCAGGCCTTGAGAGACAGCAGCATGGCTGGTTACATGTCTTCCAAGAAGACAATGGAGATCAACCCAGAGAATGCCATCATGGACGAGCTGAGGAAAAGAGCTGAGGCCGACAAGAATGACAAATCTGTGAAAGATCTTGTTCTCCTCCTCTTTGAGACTGCTCTTCTGACTTCCGGTTTCAGCCTAGACGAGCCAAACACTTTTGGGAGCAGAATCCACAGGATGTTGAAGCTGGGACTGAGCATTGACGAGGATGATGCAGTCGAAGCTGATGCAGAGATGCCCCCGCTTGAGGATGATGCCGATGCTGAAGGCAGCAAGATGGAGGAGGTCGACTAAAAACTTCTGTCTGCAGCTAATGATTTTTCTTAGCTTTTCTGTTGTCGCTTTCTGTCCTTAAAACTATTTCTTCTGGTTTTTGCCCTTTTTATCTTCTAGAGTATTATAACCTGTGTTGGTTTTTCCCCGAACTTATTTTCTGTTTGCTTATAAGAAACTTTGCAGTGTTTCAAGCAATATCCAGACCGCCTTGTGCAGGGTTAATAGTACCCAGATCTTGATTATATTTTGCGAATTAGATATTGTACAAGCGGAAGAAACTTCGCTTGGACAACACATAAGTAACCCAAGTCTTGGTTTCATGAGACACAAGTAAAGTAGGAGGTTATGAGTTGTGATCAAAAAGAGGACGAGAGAGCTAGAAGAATTATTCAATTTGTCAAAAAGTAAGCATACCAAACAGGGGATGATCAGCTATGTTCGGGTCCATAAGCAGAACGTCCTCTGAACACTGTGGGAATTGCCTTGACAGTATCTACTCCGTGTTAGATAATGGCAAGAACACCTAAAAGCTTGCAGCAAGTCGAGTATAAACTCAACATTATCTACCCTTGGTAGAAATGAATATGATGTTGGATATTGTTGTGGCTGCTTATGAATATGATGATAAGATAAGAGCACCATTAACGCAGTAGCTTAGGGAGGTGCTTAGTGATTTTTGGATTTAAAAAAAAAAAAAATGTATTAAGGGAAGCCACGGCGCTTAATTAAGCTGCACAAGCAACGTAGCTTATGAGACACGTGCCTTTCATGGAGGGAGTTTTGCTTTCTTCTCTCCACATCTCTCTCGAGACGGACAACATCATTCAAACAAGGTGGCTTTGCAGCTTGTTGCCGTCGCATGTCCAGGTTCGTTGAACTTATTCAATTCCATAAACCTCGATTCCTTCTCCTTCTACTACCCAACCAAACCCTCTCATCGTTCGTCTTCAGATCAGCCATAGAAGATGAGGTAATCGTTCTTATTTTCTTTTATACAGCTCTGTTTTCCGCCGGAGATTGTAAATGAGAAATTGAAAAAAAAAAATCAAAACGTTGGTTCTGAATATTCGACTTCGGTTCAAGATCTGATGCTTAATATGTTAATCGATTCTCATGAAAATTAGCTTATTGGTTTTGCTGCTTGCGTGTGGTGTGTTCAATATGGTAGAGTTAGATTAGGAATCAAAAGGCAAAACAGAGATGGAATCTTTGAATCGTAGAGACGTTTTTGTATAGACATTAGAATCGCAAGGGAATAAAAGATGATGCTTTGAATTCGAAGTGTATCTCTGTTTCGAAATGGTAGAGTATGATGCTTTGATGTGTGATTACCTCGTACTACATCGAGAAGTATGGTTGTTTAATCTTTTGCTTAAGATTCATAAGAATGTATCTAAATGTTGGGATGATCTTTTTCTCTTTCTCTGTGAAAAAAAAAAGAAAACTTGAAGACACCTCCTCCGTCGTCATGAATCTATAATGGTAACGACTAAGCTTGACGACTGCATTATCAAGAATCTGAAGGTGAAATCAAGTTATCAACGAGAGGGAGGCGACATTGTTGCTAAATAAAGTAAGGGAAGGTGTATGAATCACTTGTTTCCTGTCTCTGAAGAAGCTTATGTTTGTGTTTCCTGTCTTCGTTTATGATGAATCTAAATGCTTATATTTGTGTTTCAGGTCAGAGTGGAGCATTGTGAGTGGAGGAATCACGGACTAGTGTTTGATCTCTCTGGTCTTCTCGATGTGGGACTGAACCGTTTGATGTAGTGTTGTGTCCTATTGTATTGTCATGTGTAGTCTTCTGTTGTTGTGGTACTGAGTCTTGTGTAGTTGTAACATGTCTTGTGTCGTTGATGTTCTGAGTCTTGTGTCACGGACTAGTAACAAGAGTAGTAAAGAATGTTTAAGTCATCTTCTCTCCTTCTTTGTGTCATGTCCCAAGCATCATTTATACGAAACTGAGATAGTTTGCCTCCCAAGACAAGGTATCAATACAATCGTGTCATGTCCCAAGCATCATTTATACAAAACTGAGATAGTTTGCCTCCCAAGACAAGGTATCAATACAATCGTGTCATGTCCCAAGCATCATTTATGCTCCTTGCTCCACTAACAGCCCAATTTATATTAATGAATTTCAATCAATCCAATTATTTTCACACAATCTTGTAGACATTTAACACGTTAATTTCATTACATTGTTGTTTGGTTATTGATTTAAAAAGAAACCCCAAAATAAGCAACTTGCATTGGAAGTCAAAATATTAGAAGTTGCTTAAAAAAGTGCTTTAACACCTATTTAATACTAAACAATTGTTTAAGCACCCCAATAGAGTTGTTATGGATAATGCTGCTCTAAGGAATCAGTAGATGTTGAAAAAGAGTAGACAAAAAACAATTTCTTTCCATCTTTTAAGAGTGTAAGAGCAATAAAATAGATATAACAACATATAACAGCTTTCCAACACTATCTAACTTTCATACCAATTACTTCTAGGTTCACGTTCAGACAGAAGCTGACATAGCTTTGAAGCCCTATGGAAAGAACGCCACTCAGTGAATATATGAGGTTCATCTTCACAATCCAAATCCCACAGAGATATTTTCGCACTCTTCAACCGTTTTGCATGTCTTAGGATGTAAGCCACCATTTTCTTCTCTTCCCGGCACCCATTGTAAAAGTTCCATTCAAAAGTATTGAGATGGAACAACAAACACTCAGGAACCGAACTCGGTTTTCCCCAAGGATATTCAATGTGCTTTGCATAAACAAATCTATGTGGTTTACACTAACATCACAAAAATAATGTTTTAGATCATTAATTAAAGCTTGAAAACTGAATGGGTTGAGTTTAAATGTATTACCTTGTTGAGCTTGAGAACTTTTAGCTTAGGAGAACTTTCAAGCATCCAATTAAGTAGTTCACACCACTTCTCCACACTTGAGCATAGCTCTAGATGAACAAGCAGGTTAAACTCAACACGATGTTGAATCTGCACAGAGAAACCAACTAAAAAATAATGAGCACAGGAGCAAATATAATACGAATTTAAATCACAATAATAATACACTAGTTCTTTTATAGTTTTGCTTACCACTGAGGTGGTTAAACATAAAGAGAGACGTTTAACCGATGTAAAAGATCTCATTAGCATCTCAGGATTTTTGTAAACAACACTAACATTTGCCACAACCATATCCGGCATGTTCTCGCTCAGAAACAAGAGACCAGAATCGCATTTATCCACAACGTTCAAGTACCTCAGAGAGGGAGTCTTGATCACAACTTTGACGTCGGAATCGTTTCCCTCTCGGTACGTATCAAGAATAGACAATCTCTGCAAGGAAGGCACTTCCAGATAGAAACAAGGCGGAGAGACGTTCTCACTTTTGTCCAAAACAAACTCTTCAAGTAGAGGACAGCCAGATAAAAGCCTACGTGCAGATTCTTCGTTTCGAAACTCTACACACAGCAAGTGCAGAGTTTTCAAGGAGGGGAGACGAACATCTTCAGGAACATCGAGAACAATGGAGTTGCCAAGTTTCAAGACCTCGAGGTTGTTATACGTATAAAGACAACTCGGCAAAAATATATCATCATCATCTGAATAACAGTGAATCTTGAGTTTACGAACACGGCGAGCCACTGCGATTTTGATCCATGTCGTGATATCATCGTTGGTGGAATGCCAACCAAGTCTGAGCTTTAAAGTTTCCAGAAGAGGAGACTTGTGCAGAACCATGAACAAGTAAACATGTTGTCGAAACCTGGCGTAATCATCCTTAGAGCTTTCGAAATCGTTTTGAAAGTCAAGAGTTGGAACCATCGTCCAAATGAACTTCCACCGTTTGGACAGTAGCATAGTGGAAACGATGGCTTTGGTAGGAAGTGATGACAGGATCTTCAACAGGAGATCATCGGACAGTGTACTAATCATGTCCATCTGTAACCCTAGGATGAAAGTGTATGAAGCACGATCTCAAGCGTTGAATGGAAGGTTGAAAGTTTTAGGTCAGTGACAAAATCAGATGGGGAGAGAGGGAAACTGACTGCAGATGGATAATAAGGGATTTGGGCTCATTCTATATTGCCCAACACGTTACTATTTAGTATTATGGCCCATATTAAATTATAAAACACTAATTTAACCGAAATCATATTAAAACCAGTGGCACAGACAAGTTTTTTTTTCTAAGAAAGGCCCACAACAGCACTGTTCAAGCAACAGCAAAACGACAACGTATTAGTGTTTCGCACGTGTCGAAAATGATTTAAACAGTTGACAAGAAGCTCACTCGTATAATAAGAGTGGAGTTGGTGGGTTTTTTAGGGTTTAAGTTCTAGACACTTCTAAATTTAACCGATCCGACGGCTCAGATTAAACCACTTTTGACGGAGTTTTGTTACTACTCTCGTATCGAATAATTAAAATAAAAAACCATTACTTTACAGACGCATAGATCAATTTCTTCAAGACATAACCCCTCATTTGCTAAAACCCTTGATCCAGCCTCCCTCTCTCTCTCGATCAATTCTCAGTAAGTAAGTATATAAAGTTGCAATCGTCTTTAGATCTTCAGTACCTATTTGTTCGAGTGTTATTAGGTAGAAAGTTGTTTGCTTTTAGTTTTGCTCTTCGATGATTACAAAGTTTGGATCTTTTAACGCTTTCTTAGATCACTGAATCGTAAAGTTATGATTTTTTTTATGTTTATTCGTTATTGTTTTATGCAGAGAGTGGAATCATGGCTTCAACTTTCAGCGCAACGTCTTCAATGGGCTTATCCTTGGCTCCTCCTTCGAGCAGATTATCATCTCTCGTCTCATCAAACTCTTTTGGAAAGAGTCAAGCTTTTGCTCAGAGGAAAGCGAGGTTCCCCAAGATCTACGCGGCTAAGCAGTTGCATTTCAATAAAGACGGCACTGCCATTAGGAAGCTTCAAGTGAGAGTCTCTCTAATGATAATAAATACTTTTCGATTTTCACCAGCTGTTTTGCTTTTTTTCTTTCTAATGAGTCTCGTTTTCATTGTGTTAAGGCTGGTGTGAACAAGCTTGCGGATCTGGTTGGAGTCACTCTAGGTCCTAAAGGCAGAAACGTTGTTCTTGAGAGCAAATACGGTTCACCAAGAATCGTTAACGATGGTGTAACTGTCGCTAGAGAGGTATAATGGTTGTTCCATTACTGTACTAGCCTTTCCTCTTTGTGGGTTTTAAGATTCTTTTTGGTGTTTCTGTTAAGGTTGAGCTTGAGGATCCAGTTGAGAACATTGGTGCTAAGCTGGTGAGACAAGCTGCTTCCAAGACCAATGACTTAGCTGGTGACGGAACAACCACTTCCGTTGTTCTTGCCCAAGGCCTCATCACTGAAGGTGTAAAGGTGGTCGCTGCTGGTGCAAACCCGGTGTTGATCACCAGAGGTATCGAGAAAACCACCAAAGCTCTTGTTGCCGAGTTGAAGAAAATGTCAAAGGAGGTACTTTATTATTACATTAATCAGATTCTTGTGGACATGGCTCTGTTTCATTGTGCTTATAATGATTGTTTTGCAGGTGGAAGATAGTGAGCTTGCGGATGTTGCAGCGGTCAGTGCAGGAAACAACTACGAAGTAGGCAACATGATTGCGGAAGCAATGGCGAAAGTTGGACGCAAAGGTGTTGTCACTCTCGAGGAAGGCAAAAGCGCTGAGAACAGTCTCTACGTTGTTGAAGGGATGCAGTTCGATCGTGGCTACATTTCTCCTTACTTTGTCACCGACAGTGAGAAGATGTGTGCAGAATACGAGAACTGCAAGGTATAATCACTGTCTATTACTTAAGCTGATGAGGAAAAACTTGTTTTGAAACTATCTCTCTTTGTTCTTGATTGGTGCAGATGTTTCTTGTTGACAAGAAAATAACGAACGCTAGAGACATTATCAGTATCCTGGAAGATGCGATTAAAGGTGGTTACCCGCTTCTGATCATCGCTGAAGATATCGAGCAAGAGGCGTTGGCGACGCTTGTTGTTAATAAGCTTCGTGGTACTATCAAAGTTGCTGCTTTGAAGGCTCCTGGATTTGGAGAGAGGAAGAGTCAGTACCTTGATGACATTGCTGCTCTTACAGGAGGTGAGACCAAAAAATTACTAATCCTTTCACTAATGTTTAGTTCTAAAGTTGCGGTGTTTGTTTTTGTCGTTGTAGCTACTGTGATTAGGGAAGAAGTTGGACTACAGCTGGAGAAAGTTGGAGCAGAAGTATTGGGTAATGCTGGTAAAGTGGTTCTCACAAAAGACACTACGACCATAGTTGGTGATGGAAGTACTGAAGAGGTTGTGAAGAAGAGAGTTGAACAGATCAAGAATCTTATCGAGGTATATATCTCAAAAAGCAATGAAGTTTTGTCGCTTGTTCGTTTCTTTTGTTAATTCAAGTCTCTGGGTTTGTTTGTGCAGGCTGCTGAGCAAGACTATGAGAAGGAAAAGCTTAATGAGAGAATCGCTAAATTATCAGGCGGTGTTGCTGTAATTCAGGTGAAGATTACTAAGTAAAAAAAAGCGTAGCTACATGTGGTAAGTTCTAATGGTTAACGTATCTTTAGGTTGGAGCACAAACTGAGACAGAGCTGAAGGAGAAGAAACTGAGAGTTGAAGATGCTCTTAATGCTACAAAGGTAACGTTATAATCTATAAGCAAAGAAACTTGAAATGCTTCATTTTGTGAGATTAATTTATTGAACCTTTTAATAAATTAGGCGGCTGTGGAAGAAGGTATTGTTGTTGGAGGTGGATGCACTCTGCTAAGGCTTGCATCGAAAGTGGATGCTATTAAAGAGACTCTAGCAAATGATGAAGAAAAGGTTAGTGTATACGAGTTACACAGTATGAGTGATACCTTGGGTCTTAACACTGTTTTTTGTGATCAATGTAAACCTTCAGGTTGGAGCTGACATTGTTAAGAAAGCATTGAGCTACCCATTGAAGTTAATCGCCAAGAACGCTGGTGTTAATGGCAGTGTTGTCAGCGAGAAGGTAAATAACAATATGAAGATTTGCAAGTTTTGAGTCTTTGGTATAGAGAGACTTAAGTGAATGGCTTTTTTTTTGGTTGACAGGTACTCTCTAGCGACGACCCAAAGCACGGTTACAACGCTGCAACAGGCAAATACGAAGATCTGATGGCTGCAGGAATCATTGATCCAACCAAGGTGAGAAAAAGATCTTTACATTCTCGCAGATTGAAAACTTCTGTTTCGCAATGCTAACCATGTGTGTTTTTTTTGTTAAAGGTCGTGAGATGCTGCTTGGAGCATGCTTCATCAGTGGCTAAGACATTCTTGATGTCTGATTGTGTGGTTGTGGAGATCAATGAACCTGAATCAGCAGCTCCCGCTGGCAACCCTATGGGCAACTCAGGTTTGTCTTTTAAGTTTTTTTTTTTCTTGAATCCTCTTAAATATCACTGTATCAGCGAATAATATGCAACTTTTTTTTTCTGATTCTCTGTTGATATTCAGGTTATGGCTTCTAAGTTATCAATGAGAGAATAGAGGAAGCAAAAGCTACGGCCAAGTTCTTTTGTTATTAAATCTGAAACGTCTTTTATCTGATGTAAACAACTTTCAAAATCGACAGTCGCAAGAGTAGTTACATTGTGATTCATATCTTTTAGTAGCCTTTTTGGGTTTGTTCACAATCAGTTTTACAAACCTAAGGAGAAGAGTATTATTGATGGGAACACAACTTTTAGAGTAATTTCAAAGTTAATCATATCCTTCCTTGAAAAGTGACTCATATATCTTTCATGACCTACAGCTTTGGGGTTTCTTCGTAATAATTTATGACATCACAATTTAGAATTTGGAAGTTGATAGCAAGCTCAAACAAAAGAGAGCTAATTTAGTTGTCTTCCTTCCATGAAGCTTCTTTTTGCTATTTTGGTTTATTATTTAATCCAGCAACACGAATTTACAGATGAGAAAAAAAAATCTTACACCTTTATGAGTATTTTCAAAGTCAATCTGACTTCAAAAGTTGCAAGTGGGTTCCACTGTGATTAATATCCTTCCTAACCTTTTTTGGTTCTTGTTCTTGCATAATTTTATTGTTATTATGATCTAATCATGAATAAAAATGTGTTTTTTTTTTCTATAGAACAGAGTATGCGTGTGGGAAAAACCTACATTCTGTATAGCAAAACTCAAAAATGAAGAATAAGAAGAGAATTCACAGATGAAACTATTTGATTTGATTTTTTTTTCTTGCTTTTTATGTTTCATTTGTCTAATGCATTATGATTTGAAGTACTATAAAAAGGGTTTACTCGGAATTGGATTGATGTTTTTCTTCACTATGAAAACACAAATGTGACGGTTGTTAAATAAAGTCTATAATGGTCGGTCTAAAACTAAACACGTACCTCTCAATGTAAACGCATATATGTTTCTTTGGTGACTTGGGGAGAGTTAGAATCTGATTGGCTCGACTAACATGTAGTTTGATCGTGTTCTCCAGATCGAAACAAGTGATCTTTGATCTTAAGAATTGAATAGCACATTTTTAGTTGTACATATCACGTGATAATGAAGAAGATGTTTGATTGCACTAAATTGATAGACTGTGAGCTATGCAGATTAGGGTTCCAAACTTCCAGCGGTGCTTGTCACCGTTCGCTATCATTTGATTTTCAAGAAGGGAATATTTTTACGGCTAAACTATTTGATTATTGTTTAACTGATATTATTTGAAGGAAGCTATATATTTAATTACTTGCTTTAAAGAATATGTACCCATGATCATATTGTTAATTGTAAGAGTATTTTCTCGTAGGGTAGTAGATTCCTGAGTTATTACCTCAACTAATTTACAAGACAAATGGTTTCTGAAGGCTTCAATGTATATATATTATTGGAATGGTTATTATTATTTTGTTTCTGCAAACTTACGAAGTCATCAAAATTATATTGTTACTAGAAAAAGAAAATTGTATTGTTACTCGAAAAAAGAAAATTGTATTGTTACTCAAAAGAGTGAAACACTGCAAGTAAACACGCTCCATGTTGACAATGAATTTTAAGGTAAAAACAACAGTTTCGTGTCTTCCTAGAAACTTCTGGTTCTGTATTGCTCAACAATCTACGTTATGAAACCGAGACATTCGTCAGAAACTGAAATGACTAGAATAATTGAATTGTGGCAAGCAATACCAAGCGGAGCGGCAAATAATTTACGAATGCTAACTAAATATTTTATATTATAAAAATTAAAAGTATTGATCCTTAGAAAATCAAATAATTTCTTTTAGCATTTGGACTGTTTAATCGAAAACCAAGAGTTGTACTAAAAGAAATGACCATTCCAACAACTATAGATCACACAGTTCATCATAGGAAAAATGGATGAAACTTTGCTTAGCCTCATATTTAAATATTTTGTGTGCAAAGAAAAAGAAAACAACAGAGATTCATTTTTATATGCTAGAAACACACAATAGAAACATAATTGAATATGTATATATGCACAAGAGTCTTTGTTAAGCGTTTGTAGAAATATATGTTATAAAACGTTTATTGATGTACACATATGTCTACGTGTATGTGATATATATAGAGAAAAGAAGGAACAGAGCCATAAAGAAACAGAAAGAAAAAAGGAGCAGAAACGTACCAAAAGAAGTAAGAGAAAGACTCGGTATCAGTTGTGACCCAAATATCATAAAAGCCCTTTCCATTTTCATGCACTCCTCTTTTTCTAATTACTTATTACACTTCTCACCATCTTCCCTTCCTATTTGTTTTTCTATTTTCTTCCCATTTAATTTAATTCATTTCTCATCTTCACTTTGAAAATCAAATCAGTAGATCTGATTTACAAAAAAAAAAAAATTATGTATCTTTTTTATTGAGAAATTTGGCCCAATAACCATAAAAAATTAAAATTAAGAAACTAACCAAACTTCCTCCTCTCTCTATTCCTTATCATTCCTATACTTCTCTATAGCTTATGGTTAATTTCTTAGTTTTAGTTTGTTTTTTTGGTCATTTCACCAATTCATCCTTTAATTTAATTCTTTTTGTCTATTTCCTTCCCATTTATTTCATTTTTGAAGCTGTAAAAAATAATTTATTCTTACAAAATCAATCATAAGATCTGGTTTTCCAACAGTTTATTTGTTTTTTCTGTACTTTTAATTTTGAACACAAAAAGTACTTTTAATTTTAATTTTGTTAATACTCTCTATATTTCTCCTTCTTCTTCACGCCGCCTACCAAATATAAACACACTCTCTCTATCTGTAGCTTGCATTCTCTTTGCATTTTCCTCTCAGTTGTTTTTATCTTTTCACTGTTCTCTCTTCTTCTTCTTGTTTTTTTGTTTCCTCTTTCAGAAACAAAATTGTTTTCTTTTTATATTTTGGTTTTTAATCTTTTGTTTCCCTTCCTCTCTTTGCGTGTGTGAGATTTTTTTCCTCCCTTCATCACCTTTTGCCGATTGGTGATTTTATATGTTAATCTTGCTTCTTCATCCTCACTGGTAAACACCAATCTCTCTCACATTGTCTTCACTGAGATTTTTATCATCCAGTGAGTTTTTATTTGTCTAAACATGGAGATTTGATCAGAAAAAAAAAAGATCAGATCTCTTTTATTTTTTTCATTTTCTTTTCAACCCTTTATTTGGTCTTTGATCATCGTACATTAACTCAGCTCCTTTTCTCAAAGCTGATCTTTTTTTATAAGATATAAGTATGTTATGTTGTTGTGTCTGATAATTACAGATTCTTCTCCTCTGGTTTTGGTTCCGTACAGTTTCTGGACTTTGATCATCTTTGATTTTGTTAAAGGACTCATGATTCATGTTACTTCTGTTTGATCTCAAATGAAAAGTTTTATACGTACAGAGTTGATTCAGCTTCTAGTGACACAAATTATCTTTTAAGATGAAAAAAAATAATTAAAAATGAATGCTTTGTTGCTGATTATTAGTGGTGGAGTTTTTTTTTTATCTCAAATGTTTATTGCTTTTTGTTTTTTTTGATGTACTTGAAGATCCTACCAGTGCTCTATTTTATAATAGTTTTATAAAGTCTTCTTGATCTTTTTTGTCTGGGCCTCTTTTGTCTGTATCTTCCCATCAAACTTTTACATAGTTAGTTTTGGTGTTTATTTATAATAACATAAGTATTATTGTTTTGTTGCAGCTGTCTCAGGAGTATTGTTCACTGATCGTCACAACTTGGACTTGAAAGTTTGGAACTTCTCGGTGTGTTGAGTGTACTAATCATCGATCTTGAGGATGGGTCATAGAAGAAGAAATGAGCCAGAGTTTGATGAGTTTGAGAAGCTTCTTGGAGAGATTCCAAAAGTTACTTCAGGAAACGACTTTAGCCCTTTCCCTATGTGTTTTAGCTCAAGAAGATCATCACCATCCATAATCCAAGATCTTCCTGGTGGCCTCTCTGCATTTGCTGAAGGAAACTTAAACTTTGGAACCCCAAATCAAACTCTGGAGTACCCCCATGATACGTTCACTCCTTCTTACAACTCTCCAAGTAGCTCACCTTTTGTGTATGACAAGTTTGATTCAAGAAAACTCGATCCACAAATGTTTAGGAAGCTGCAACATGTTGGTTACTTTCAGAATGCTCAGCCGCAGCCTCACAATCACGCTTTGGATCATCAGTCTCATATCAACTGGAGGAGTAACGAAGAAGGGAGGATGAATCTGCAAGAAGAACACTACATGTCTCTGAACCCTCATTGCCTCTACCTTTACAACAACAACCCTTTGATGGAAACTCCTCCAAGACGGGACCATTTCGATTATCACCGAGCTCAAGATGGTGATGAAAGCCTGAGGAGTTTGGATGGGGTGGTAAGGAAGAGAATGTACTATCCAGAGAAGATCCTTATGAGATCAAACACCGCTAAAGTCATAAACTACGGTGCTGGAGATGATGATACACAAAGCGGAAGAAGACTTTGGTTCAACGAAGATCTTGCAGTGAGCCTCAACAACTTGACATTGCAACAACCTCCAAAGTATAACTCTCCTGCAGAGACAAAAGCGAAGATATATCACATGGCCAAAGATCAGTACGGTTGTCGCTTCCTTCAGAGAAAATTTGCTGAGGGAGATGGTAAAGATATCGAAATGATCTTCAACGAGATCATTGTCTATATAAGTGAGCTTATGGTAGACCCTTTTGGCAACTATCTAGTTCAGAAGCTGCTTGAAGTATGCAGCCAAGATCAGAGGATGCAGATTGTTCATTCCATTACTAGAAAACAAGGAGTGCTTATCAAAATCTCTTGTGACATGCATGGGTAAAATAAAAAAACAGTAGATTTGAATATGTAATGTGTTTTTATTTTTCTTTACCTGACGTGGTCTTTATAACAGGACTAGAGTTGTTCAAAAGATGGTTGAAACGGTTAAGAGACAAGAGGAGGTTTCAATGATCATGTCTGCTTTGAAGCATGGCGTTGTGAGTTTGATAAAGAGTGTAAACGGTAATCACGTTGTTCAACGATGCTTGCAGTATCTGTTACCTCACTGCGAGAAGGTAACACAACTTTTCTTCACTGTTTTTTTTAAAATAAAATTTGAACTGTTAAGAGAATGTGATTTAAGCTTCTTCTTTTATTTCTTCAGTTTCTTTTTGAAGTAGTGATTGCTCACTGTGTTGATCTTGCAACTGATCAACATGGATGTTGTGTTCTTCAAAAATGTATTGGCTATTCCAAGGGAGAACAAAAGTACCACTTAGTCACTGAGATTGCCTCCAATGCTCTACTCCTCTCTCAACACCCTTTTGGGTATTATTACATGTTTTATAGATCTTTTCTCTCTTTTGAATCCAATGCTTGAGAAAAAGAGCAAACTTGTTTTTTTTTTAATTGCAGGAACTACGTTGTTCAGTATGTTCTTGAGCTACAACTTCAATGGGCTATCAACGGGATCCTAGAGCAGCTAGAAGGGAACTACACCGAGCTATCCATGCAGAAATGTAGCAGCAATGTAGTTGAGAAGTGTCTGAGACTAGCTGATGACAAACACCTAACTCGTATCATCAGAGAACTCGTAAACTATGGTCTTCTTGACCAAGTTATGTTGGATCCTTATGGAAACTATGTCATTCAAGCAGCTCTAAAAAGGTCCAAGGTAAAACACACAAATCACAAAACTGTTGACTGATTTTACATTCAGTCCCTAGGGAATGCAGATTTTGTTTCAAGTTCAGTCTCTAAAGATGGGATTGTTGCAGGGGACTACTGCTTATGGTCTTTTGGTTGATGCTATTAAGCTTCATGTACCATCTCTACGTACCAATCCTTACGGTAGAAAAGTCCTATCTGCACTTTGCTCGAAGAAGTAAAATCAGCAGGTAAAAAAATATCCTGGAGAAGAAATTTTTTGTTTTTCTCTTTTTGTCACTTGATTTTACTGTTAATGTGTTTCCTTTTTTTTCTTGACAGTTGCAGATTTGTAGCAAAAGTTGATGTGTTGTTGTTGTTGCTTGTTGGTCAAGTTACCTTGTAAAATGTAATGTGTAATAAGGAAGCGTAGTTCGCAGGTTTATGGTTTAAAGATCCAAAGAGACAAAAGATTCAGAATGGCTTGTTTTGTAATCTGATCTTACAATCAATCTTTGTTTTGTAATCTGATCTTACAGTCATCTTTGTTCTGTAGTATCGAATTAAATATTTCTTATTATACATGAAAAGGGTAATCAATTATGAATAATAATAATAACGCCCTAAAGAAGCTGATCTGTATCCTAAAAGTGGCCACAAATACAAAACAACTAGGCTAACGTCTGCGCTATTGGGAGTAGGGATGTTCAATCCGGATATCGGTTCGGTTTTTTTCGGTTTTCGGTATTTCGGTTAGTAAAATATAACTACCATTCTAAATCCATATTTACTTCGGTTCGGTTCGGTTTATATACCGTCGGTTTTCGGTTTATTCGGTTTTATACCAAAAAACATAATTATTTTGTTTGAGATCATATTATATGAATTTTAGAGTCATATTGTCAACACAGTCATTTATTAAAAATATATTAAATGTTCAAATAGATGAACAAAAAAGTAAAAATATTTCTACCATCAAATAAAATAATCAATTCTATAACTAAAATCAAAGCTTGAAATTTTGAAAATAAAAATATGAAACAAAACAGAAACATAAAAGAAAAGTTTTTCCACTCTTCCATATTTAGTGTTCATTAAAGTCATGCTTTTTCAATTGAAAATTTTCCATTAATTATTGTCCATCAAATTTATAATCTTCATATTAATTAAGTGAAGACTAAAATAAATCAAAAAGATCAAAAAAGACTTAGAAAATAAGATGTATGAATTGCGATGTATTGTTATTTAGTTATAGTTCAAGTGTTTTACAAATTAAGGTTTTTTATTACTATAAAATTATGGTAATAGTTATTAACACAAATTTAACAAATAGATTTTCATGTATTGTTTTAAAATAGATACATATTTACATGTTTCTACTTTTAATCGGTTTTGTTCGGTTTATTCGGTTTAATCGGTTATATACCAAGCCATATCCAAATCCTACGGTTTTTATAAAATTATATCCATTCGGTTTATATGGTATATACCAAAACCAAACCATATTGTCTATTTCGGTTCGGTTCGGTTCGGTTTTACCATATTGAACAGCCCTAATTGGGAGGGATAAAAATAATTTTTATATATATATAGATTTATTTTTGTGTATTTATTTGTTATGTATATAATTAAATTAGAGTAAACACGTAAATCAAAACAATATCTCTTGTTTATTTATGATATTTTTTTGGTAAATAAAAAAAAACATTTTATTTAACTAAATTTTAGCGACATGGACATAGATATATAGTATATTTTAACTCATCTATCAAAAAATTCTTGTAATTCTAGTTTCTAAATAAAAATCTCAAGTTTACGTTATTTTCTCTAAAAATAAAAACTTTCCAAAAATAGTAAAAGTTTATTTAAAAAATACAATATATTGATCAAAAATTCTAAAAGAATACTCATCTATCAACAAATATTTTTATTATCCTAATTTCTAAATCACAATCCTAAATATACAATGTTTTATTAAAAAAAAGTGAGAATTTTCCAAAAATAGAAATTTTTAAGAAAATTATTTAAAAATACAATATATTCATGAAAAATTCTTATAAAATACTCATCTATCCAAAAATATTCTTTTTATCCTAATTTCTAAATCACAAACCCTAATCTACAATATTTCTCAAGAAAATGAAAACTTTCCAAAAATAGCAGTTTTTAAGAAAATTATTTAAAAATACAACATATTCAAAATTCTTAAAGAATACTCATGTATCCAAAAATATTTTGTTATCCTAATTTATAAATCACAAACCCTAATCTACAATATTTCTCAACAAAATGAAAACTTTCTAAAAATAGCAGTTTTTTTAAAAAATATTTATAAATACAACCTATTAATGAAAAATTCTTAAAGAATACTCATCTATCCAAAAATATTCTTGTTATCATAATCTCTAAATCACAAACCCTAATCTTCAATATTTCTCAAGAAAATGAAAACTTTCCATAAATAGCAGTTTTTAAGAAAATTATTTATAAATACAACATATTCATGAAAAATTCTTAAAGAATACTCATCTATCCAAAAATATTCTTGTTATCCTAATTTCTAAATCACAAACCCTAATCTACAATATTTCTCAAGAAAATAAAAACTTTCCAAAAATAGCAGTTTTTAAGAAAATTAATTATAAATACAATATATTAATGAAAAAATCTTAAATAATACTCATCTACCCAAAAATATTCTTGTTATCCTAATTTCTAAATCACAAACCCTAATCTACAATATTTCTCAAGAAAATGAAAACTTTCCAAAAATAGCAGTTTTTAAGAAAATTATTTATAAATACAACATATTCATGAAAAAATCTTAAAGAATACTCATCTATCCAAAAATATTCCTGTTATCATAATTTCTAAATCACAAACCCTAATCTACAATATTTCTCAAGAAAATGAAAACTTTCCAAAAATAGCAGTTTTTAAGAAAATTATTTATAAATACAACATATTCATGAAAAATTCTTAAAGAATACTCATCTATCCAAAAATATTCTTGTTATCCTAATTTCTAAATCACAAACCCTAATCTACAATATTTCTCAAGAAAATGAAAACTTTCCAAAAATAGCAGTTTTTAAGAAAATTATTTATAAATACAACATATTCATGAAAAATTCTTAAAGAATACTCATCTATCCAAAAATATTCTTGTTATCCTAATTTCTAAATCACAAACCCTAATCTACAATATTTCTCAAGAAAATGAAAACTTTCCAAAAATAGCAGTTTTTAAGAAAATTATTTATAAATACAACATATTCATGAAAAAATCTTAAAGAATACTCATCTATCCAAAATATTCTTGTTATCCTATTTTCTAAATCACAAACCCTAATCTACAATATTTCTCAAGAAAATAAAAACTTTCCAAAAATAGCAGTTTTTAAGAAAATTATTTATAAATACAACATATTCATGAAAAATCTTAAAGAATACTCATCTATCCAAAAATATTCTTGTTATCCTAATTTCTAAATCACAAACCCTAATCTACAATATTTCTCAAGAAAATGAAAACTTTCCAAAAATAACAGTTTTTAAGAAAATTATTTATAAATACAACCTATTAATGAAAAATTCTTAAAGAATACTCATCTATCCAAAAATATTTCTGTTATCATAATTTCTAAATCACAAACCCTAATCTACAATATTTCTCAAGAAAATGAAAACTTTCCAAAAATAGCAGTTTTTAAGAAAATTATTTATAAATACAACATATTCATGAAAAATTCTTAAAGAATACTCATCTATCCAAAAATATTCTTGTTATCCTAATTTCTAAATCACAAACCCTAATCTACAATATTTCTCAAGAAAATGAAAACTTTCCAAAAATAGCAGTTTTTAAGAAAATTATTTATAAATACAACATATTCATGAAAAAATCTTAAAGAATACTCATCTATCCAAAAATATTCTTGTTATCCTAATTTCTAAATCACAAACCCTAATCTACAATATTTCTCAAGAAAATAAAACTTTCCAAAAATAGCAGTTTTTAAGAAAATTATTTATAAATACAACATATTCATGAAAAAATCTTAAAGAATACTCATCTATCCAAAAATATTCTTGTTATCCTAATTTCTAAATCACAAACCCTAATCTACAATATTTCTCAAGAAAATGAAAACTTTCCAAAAATAGCAGTTTTTAAGAAAATTATTTATAAATACAACCTATTATGAAAAATTCTTAAAGAATACTCATCTATCCAAAATATTCTTGTTATCCTAATTTCTAAATCACAAACCCTAATCTACAATATTTCTCAAGAAAATGAAAACTTTCCAAAAATAGCAGTTTTTAAGAAAATTATTTATAAATACAACATATTCATGAAAAATTCTTAAAGAATACTCATCTATCCAAAATATTCTTGTTATCCTAATTTCTAAATCACAAACCCTAATCTACAATATTTCTCAAGAAAATGAAAACTTTCCAAAAATAGCAGTTTTTAAGAAAATTATTTAAAAATACAACATATTCATGAAAAAATCTTAAAGAATACTCATCTATCCAAAAATATTCTTGTTATCCTAATTTCTAAATCACAAACCCTAATCTACAATATTTCTCAAGAAAATAAAAACTTTCCAAAAATAGCAGTTTTTAAGAAAATTATTTATAAATACAACATATTCATGAAAAAATCTTAAAGAATACTCATCTATCCAAAAATATTCTTGTTATCCTAATTTCTAAATCACAAACCCTAATCTACAATATTTCTCAAGAAAATGAAAACTTTCCAAAAATAGCAGTTTTTAAGAAAATTATTTATAAATACAACCTATTAATGAAAAATTCTTAAAGAATACTCATCTATCCAAAAATATTCTGTTATCCTAATTTCTAAATCACAAACCCTAATCTACAATATTTCTCAAGAAAATGAAAACTTTCCAAAAATAGCAGTTTTTAAGAAAATTATTTATAAATACAACATATTCATGAAAAATTCTTAAAGAATACTCATCTATCCAAAAATATTCTTGTTATCCTAATTTCTAAATCACAAACCCTAATCTACAATATTTCTCAAGAAAATGAAAACTTTCCAAAAATAGCAGTTTTTAAGAAAATTATTTATAAATACAACATATTCATGAAAAATTCTTAAAGAATACTCATCTATCCAAAAATATTCTTGTTATCCTAATTTCTAAATCACAAACCCTAATCTACAATATTTCTCAAGAAAATGAAAACTTTCCAAAAATAGCAGTTTTTAAGAAAATTATTTATAAATACAACATATTCATGAAAAAATCTTAAAGAATACTCATCTATCCAAAAATATTCTTGTTATCCTAATTTCTAAATCACAAACCCTAATCTACAATATTTCTCAAGAAAATGAAAACTTTCCAAAAATAACAGTTTTTAAGAAAATTATTTATAAATACAACCTATTAATGAAAAATTCTTAAAGAATACTCATCTATCCAAAAATATTCTGTTATCCTAATTTCTAAATCACAAACCCTAATCTACAATATTTCTCAAGAAAATGAAAACTTTCCAAAAATAGCAGTTTTTAAGAAAATTATTTATAAATACAACATATTCATGAAAAATTCTTAAAGAATACTCATCTATCCAAAAATATTCTTGTTATCCTAATTTCTAAATCACAAACCCTAATCTACAATATTTCTCAAGAAAATGAAAACTTTCCAAAAATAGCAGTTTTTAAGAAAATTATTTATAAATACAACATATTCATGAAAAATTCTTAAAAAATACTCATCTATCCAAAAATATTCTTGTTATCCTAATTTCTAAATCACAAACCCTAATCTACAATATTTCTCAAGAAAATGAAAACTTTCCAAAATAGCAGTTTTTAAGAAAATTATTTATAAATACACACATATTCATGAAAAATTCTTAAAGAATACTCATCTATCCAAAATATTCTTGTTATCCTAATTTCTAAATCACAAACCCTAATCTACAATATTTCTCAAGAAAATGAAAACATTCCAAAAATAGCAGTTTTTAAAAAAATTATTTATAAATACAACCTATTGATGAAAAATTCTTAGAGAATACTCATCTATCCAAAATATTCTTGTTATCCTAATTTCTAAATCACAAACCCTAATCTACAATATTTCTCAAGAAAATGAAAACTTTCAAAAATAGCAGTTTTTAAGAAAATTATTTATAAATACAACATATTCATGAAAAATCTTAAAGAATACTCATCTATCCAAAAATATTTTGTTATCCTAATTTCTAAATCACAAACCCAAATCTACAATATTTCTCAAGAAAATGAAAACTTTCCAAAAATAGCAGTTTTTAAGAAAATTATTTATAAATACAACATATTCATGAAAAATTCTTAAAGAATACTCATCTATCCCAAAATATTCTTGTTATCCTAATTTCTAAATCACAAACCCTAATCTACAGTATTTCTCAAGAAAATGAAAACTTTCCTAAAATAGCAGTTTTTAAGAAAATTATTTATAAATACAACATATTCATGAAAAATCTTAAAGAATACTCATCTATCCAAAAATATTCTTGTTATCCTAATTTCTAAATCACAAACCCTAATCTACAATATTTCTCAAGAAAATGAAAACTTTCCAAAAATAGCAGTTTTTAAGAAAATTATTTATAAATACAACATATTCATGAAAAATCTTAAAGAATACTCATCTATCCAAAAATATTCTTGTTATCCTAATTTCTAAATCACAAACCCTAATCTACAATATTTCTCAAGAAAATGAAAACTTTCCAAAAATAGCAGTTTTTAAGAAAATTATTTATAAATACAACATATTCATGAAAAATTCTTAAAGAATACTCATCTATCCAAAAATATTCTTGTTATCCTAATTTCTAAATCACAAACCCTAATCTACAATATTTCTCAAGAAAATAAAACTTTCCAAAAATAGCAGTTTTTAAGAAAATTATTTATAAATACAACATATTCATGAAAAAATCTTAAAGAATACTCATCTATCCAAAAATATTCTTGTTATCCTAATTTCTAAATCACAAACCCTAATCTACAATATTTCTCAAGAAAATGAAAACTTTCCAAAAATAGCAGTTTTTAAGAAAATTATTTATAAATACAACCTATTAATGAAAAATTCTTAAAGAATACTCATCTATCCAAAAATATTCTGTTATCCTAATTTCTAAATCACAAACCCTAATCTACAATATTTCTCAAGAAAATGAAAACTTTCCAAAAATAGCAGTTTTTAAGAAAATTATTTATAAATACAACATATTCATGAAAAATTCTTAAAGAATACTCATCTATCCAAAAATATTCTTGTTATCCTAATTTCTAAATCACAAACCTAATCTACAATATTTCTCAAGAAAATGAAAACTTTCCAAAAATAGCAGTTTTTAAGAAAATTATTTATAAATACAACATATTCATGAAAAAATCTTAAAGAATACTCATCTATCCAAAAATATTCTTGTTATCCTAATTTCTAAATCACAAACCCTAATCTACAATATTTCTCAAGAAAATGAAAACTTTCCAAAAATAACAGTTTTTAAGAAAATTATTTATAAATACAACCTATTAATGAAAAATTCTTAAAGAATACTCATCTATCCAAAAATATTTTGTTATCATAATCTCTAAATCACAAACCCTAATCTTCAATATTTCTCAAGAAAATGAAAACTTTCCAAAAATAGCAGTTTTTAAGAAAATTATTTATAAATACAACATATTCATGAAAAATTCTTAAAGAATACTCATCTATCCAAAAATATTCTTGTTATCCTAATTTCTAAATCACAAACCCTAATCTACAATATTTCTCAAGAAAATGAAAACTTTCCAAAAATAGCAGTTTTAAGAAAATTATTTATAAATACAACATATTCATGAAAAAATCTTAAAGAATACTCATCTATCCAAAAATATTCTTGTTATCCTAATTTCTAAATCACAAACCCTAATCTACAATATTTCTCAAGAAAATGAAAACTTTCCAAAAATAGCAGTTTTTAAGAAAATTATTTATAAATACAACATATTCATGAAAAATTCTTAAAAAATACTCATCTATCCAAAAATATTCTTGTTATCCTAATTTCTAAATCACAAACCCTAATCTACAATATTTCTCAAGAAAATGAAAACTTTCAAAAATAGCAGTTTTTAAGAAAATTATTTATAAATACAACATATTCATGAAAAATTCTTAAAGAATACTCATCTATCCAAAAATATTCTTGTTATCCTAATTTCTAAATCACAAACCCTAATCTACAATATTTCTCAAGAAAAAAAAACTTTCCAAAAATAGCAGTTTTTAAGAAAATTATTTATAAATACAACCTATTGATGAAAAATTCTTAAAGAATACTCATCTATCCAAAAATATTCTTGTTATCCTAATTTCTAAATCACAAACCCTAATCTACAATATTTCTCAAGAAAATGAAAACTTTCCAAAAATAGCAGTTTTTAAGAAAATTATTTATAAATACAACATATTCATGAAAAAATCATAAAGAATACTCATCTATCCAAAAATATTTTCGTTATCCTAATTTCTAAATCACAAACCCTAATCTACAATATTTCTCAAGAAAATGAAAACTTTCCAAAAATAACAGTTTTTAAGAAAATTATTTATAAATACAACCTATTATGAAAAATTCTTAAAGAATACTCATCTATCCAAAATATTCTGTTATCCTAATTTCTAAATCACAAACCCTAATCTACAATATTTCTCAAGAAAATGAAAACTTTCCAAAAATAGCAGTTTTTAAGAAAATTATTTATAAATACAACATATTCATGAAAAATTCTTAAAGAATACTCATCTATCCAAAATATTCTTGTTATCCTAATTTCTAAATCACAAACCCTAATCTACAATATTTCTCAAGAAAATGAAAACTTTCCAAAAATAGCAGTTTTTAAGAAAATTATTTATAAATACAACATATTCATGAAAAATCTTAAAGAATACTCATCTATCCAAAAATATTCTTGTTATCCTAATTTCTAAATCACAAACCCTAATCTACAATATTTCTCAAGAAAATGAAAACTTTCCAAAAATAGCAGTTTTTAAGAAAATTATTTATAAATACAACCTATTAATGAAAAATTCTTAAAGAATACTCATCTATCCAAAAATATTCTGTTATCATAATTTCTAAATCACAAACCCTAATCTACAATATTTCTCAAGAAAATGAAAACTTTCCAAAAATAGCAGTTTTTAAGAAAATTATTTATAAATACAACATATTCATGAAAAATTCTTAAATAATACTCATCTATCCAAAATATTCTTGTTATCCTAATTTCTAAATCACAAACCCTAATCTACAATATTTCTCAAGAAAATGAAAACTTTCCAAAAATAGCAGTTTTTAAGAAAATTATTTATAAATACAACATATTCATGAAAAAATCTTAAAGAATACTCATCTATCCAAAATATTCTTGTTATCCTAATTTCTAAATCACAAACCCTAATCTACAATATTTCTCAAGAAAATGAAAACTTTCCAAAATAGCAGTTTTTAAGAAAATTATTTATAAATACAACATATTCATGAAAAATTCTTAAAGAATACTCATCTATCCAAAAATATTCTTGTTATCCTAATTTCTAAATCACAAACCCTAATCTACAATATTTCTCAAGAAAATGAAAACTTTCCAAAAATAGCAGTTTTTAAGAAAATTATTTATAAATACAACATATTCATGAAAAATTCTTAAAGAATACTCATCTATCCAAAAATATTCTTGTTATCCTAATTTCTAAATCACAAACCCTAATCTACAATATTTCTCAAGAAAAAAAAACTTTCCAAAAATAGCAGTTTTTAAGAAAATTATTTATAAATACAACCTATTGATGAAAAATTCTTAAAGAATACTCATCTATCCAAAAATATTCTTGTTATCCTAATTTCTAAATCACAAACCCTAATCTACAATATTTCTCAAGAAAATGAAAACTTTCCAAAAATAGCAGTTTTTAAGAAAATTATTTATAAATACAACATATTCATGAAAAATCTTAAAGAATACTCATCTATCCAAAATATTCTTGTTATCCTAATTTCTAAATCACAAACCCTAATCTACAATATTTCTCAAGAAAATGAAAACTTTCCAAAAATAACAGTTTTTAAGAAAATTATTTATAAATACAACCTATTAATGAAAAATTCTTAAAGAATACTCATCTATCCAAAAATATTCTGTTATCATAATTTCTAAATCACAAACCCTAATCTACAATATTTCTCAAGAAAATGAAAACTTTCCAAAAATAGCAGTTTTTAAGAAAATTATTTATAAATACAACATATTCATGAAAAATTCTTAAAGAATACTCATCTATCCAAAAATATTCTTGTTATCCTAATTTCTAAATCACAAACCATAATCTACAATATTTCGCAAGAAAATGAAAACTTTCCAAAAATAGCAGTTTTTAAGAAAATTAATTATAAATACAATATATTCATGAAAAATTCTTAAAGAATACTCATCTATCCAAAAATATTCTTGTTATCCTAATTTCTAAATCACAAACCCTAATCTACAATATTTCTCAAGAAAATGAAAACTTTCCAAAAATAGCAGTTTTTAAGAAAATTATTTAAAAATACAACTATTGATGAAAAATTCTAAAAGAATACTCATCTATCCAAAAATATTCTTGTTATCCTAATTTCTAAATCACAAACCCTAATCTACAATATTTCTCAAGAAAATGAAAACTTTCCAAAAATAGCAGTTTTTAAGAAAATTATTTATAAATACAACATATTCATGAAAAAATCTTAAAGAATACTCATCTATCCAAAAATATTCTTGTTATCCTAATTTCTAAATCACAAACCCTAATCTACAATATTTCTCAAGAAAATGAAAACTTTCCAAAAATAGCAGTTTTTAAGAAAATTATTTATAAATACAACATATTCATGAAAAATCTTAAAGAATACTCATCTATCCAAAAATATTCTTGTTATCCTAATTTCTAAATCACAAACCCTAATCTACAATATTTCTCAAGAAAATGAAAACTTTCCAAAAATAGCAGTTTTTAAGAAAATTATTTATAAATACAACCTATTCATGAAAAATTCTTAAAGAATACTCATCTATCCAAAAATATTCTGTTATCCTAATTTCTAAATCACAAACCCTAATCTACAATATTTCTCAAGAAAATGAAAACTTTCCAAAAATAGCAGTTTTTAAGAAAATTATTTATAAATACAACATATTCATGAAAAATTCTTAAAGAATACTCATCTATCCAAAAATATTCTTGTTATCCTAATTTCTAAATCACAAACCCTAATCTACAATATTTCTCAAGAAAATGAAAACTTTCCAAAAATAGCAGTTTTTAAGAAAATTATTTATAAATACAACATATTCATGAAAAAATCTTAAAGAATACTCATCTATCCAAAAATATTCTTGTTATCCTAATTTCTAAATCACAAACCCTAATCTACAATATTTCTCAAGAAAATGAAAACTTTCCAAAATAGCAGTTTTTAAGAAAATTATTTATAAATACAACTATTCATGAAAAATTCTTAAAGAATACTCATCTATCCAAAAATATTCTGTTATCCTAATTTCTAAATCACAAACCCTAATCTACAATATTTCTCAAGAAAATGAAAACTTTCCAAAAATAGCAGTTTTTAAGAAAATTATTTATAAATACAACATATTCATGAAAAATTCTTAAAGAATACTCATCTATCCAAAAATATTCTTGTTATCCTAATTTCTAAATCACAAACCCTAATCTACAATATTTCTCAAGAAAATGAAAACTTTCCAAAAATAGCAGTTTTTAAGAAAATTATTTATAAATACAACATATTCATGAAAAAATCTTAAAGAATACTCATCTATCAAAAATATTCTTGTTATCCTAATTTCTAAATCACAAACCCTAATCTACAATATTTCTCAAGAAAATGAAAACTTTCCAAAAATAGCAGTTTTTAAGAAAATTATTTATAAATACAACATATTCATGAAAAATTCTTAAAGAATACTCATCTATCCAAAAATATTCTTGTTATCCTAATTTCTAAATCACAAACCCTAATCTACAATATTTCTCAAGAAAAAAAAACTTTCCAAAAATAGCAGTTTTTAAGAAAATTATTTATAAATACAACCTATTGATGAAAAATTCTTAAAGAATACTCATCTATCCAAAAATATTCTTGTTATCCTAATTTCTAAATCACAAACCCTAATCTACAATATTTCTCAAGAAAATGAAAACTTTCCAAAAATAGCAGTTTTTAAGAAAATTATTTATAAATACAACATATTCATGAAAAATCTTAAAGAATACTCATCTATCCAAAAATATCTTGTTATCCTAATTTCTAAATCACAAACCCTAATCTACAATATTTCTCAAGAAAATGAAAACTTTCCAAAAATAGCAGTTTTTAAGAAAATTATTTATAAATACAACCTATTCATGAAAAATTCTTAAAGAATACTCATCTATCCAAAAATATTCTTGTTATCCTAATTTCTAAATCACAAACCCTAATCTACAATATTTCTCAAGAAAATGAAAACTTTCCAAAAATAGCAGTTTTTAAGAAAATTATTTATAAATACAACATATTCATGAAAAATTCTTAAAGAATACTCATCTATCCAAAAATATTCTTGTTATCCTAATTTCTAAATCACAAACCCTAATCTACAATATTTCTCAAGAAAATGAAAACTTTCCAAAAATAGCAGTTTTTAAGAAAATTATTTATAAATACAATATATTCATGAAAAATTCTTAAAGAATACTCATCTATCCAAAAATATTCTTGTTATCCTAATTTCTAAATCACAAACCCTAATCTACAATATTTCTCAAGAAAATGAAAACTTTCCAAAAATAGCAGTTTTTAAGAAAATTATTTAAAAATACAAACTATTGATGAAAAATTCTAAAAGAATACTCATCTATCCAAAATATTCCTGTTATCTTAATTTCTAAATCACAAACCCTAATCTACAATATTTCTCAAGAAAATGAAAACTTTCCAAAAATAGCAGTTTTTAAGAAAATTATTTATAAATACAACATATTCATGAAAAAATCTTAAAGAATACTCATCTATCCAAAAATATTCTTGTTATCCTAATTTCTAAATCACAAACCCTAATCTACAATATTTCTCAAGAAAATGAAAACTTTCCAAAAATAGCAGTTTTTAAGAAAATTATTTATAAATACAACATATTCATGAAAAATTCTTAAAGAATACTCATCTATCCAAAAATATTCTTGTTATCCTAATTTCTAAATCACAAACCCTAATCTACAATATTTCTCAAGAAAATGAAAACTTTCCAAAAATAGCAGTTTTTAAGAAAATTATTTATAAATACAACATATTCATGAAAAATTCTTAAAGAATACTCATCTATCCAAAAATATTCTTGTTATCCTAATTTCTAAATCACAAACCCTAATCTACAATATTTCTCAAGAAAATGAAAACTTTCCAAAAATAGCAGTTTTTAAGAAAATTATTTATAAATACATCATATTCATGAAAAATCTTAAAGAATACTCATCTATCCAAAATATTCTTGTTATCCTAATTTCTAAATCACAAACCCTAATCTACAATATTTCTCAAGAAAATGAAAACTTTCCAAAAATAGCAGTTTTTAAGAAAATTATTTATAAATACAACATATTCATGAAAAATCTTAAAGAATACTCATCTATCCAAAAATATTCTTGTTATCCTAATTTCTAAATCACAAACCCTAATCTACAATATTTCTCAAGAAAATGAAAACTTTCCAAAAATAGCAGTTTTTAAGAAAATTATTTATAAATACAACATATTCATGAAAAATTCTTAAAGAATACTCATCTATCCAAAAATATTCTTGTTATCCTAATTTCTAAATCACAAACCCTAATCTACAATATTTCTCAAGAAAATGAAAACTTTCCAAAAATAGCAGTTTTTAAGAAAATTATTTATAAATACAACATATTCATGAAAAAATCTTAAAGAATACTCATCTATCCAAAAATATTCTTGTTATCCTAATTTCTAAATCACAAACCCTAATCTACAATATTTCTCAAGAAAATGAAAACTTTCCAAAAATAGCAGTTTTTAAGAAAATTATTTAAAATACAACCTATTGATGAAAAATTCTTAAAGAATACTCATCTATCCAAAAATATTCTTGTTATCCTAATTTCTAAATCACAAACCCTAATCTACAATATTTCTCAAGAAAATGAAAACTTTCCAAAAATAGCAGTTTTTAAGAAAATTATTTATAAATACAACATATTCATGAAAAATTCTTAAAGAATACTCATCTATCCAAAAATATTCTTGTTATCCTAATTTCTAAATCACAAACCCTAATCTACAATATTTCTCAAGAAAATGAAAACTTTCCAAAAATAGCAGTTTTTAAGAAAATTATTTATAAATACAACTATTCATGAAAAATTCTTAAAGAATACTCATCTATCCAAAAATATTCTTGTTATCCTAATTTCTAAATCACAAACCCTAATCTACAATATTTCTCAAGAAAATGAAAACTTTCCAAAAATAGCAGTTTTTAAGAAAATTATTTATAAATACAACATATTCATGAAAAATTCTTAAAGAATACTCATCTATCCCAAAATATTCTTTTTATCCTAATTTCTAAATCACAAACCCTAATCTACAGTATTTCTCAAGAAAATGAAAACTTTCCAAAAATAGCAGTTTTTAAGAAAATTATTTATAAATACAACATATTCATGAAAAATTCTTAAAGAATACTCATCTATCCAAAAATATTCTTGTTATCCTAATTTCTAAATCACAAACCCTAATCTACAATATTTCTCAAGAAAATGAAAACTTTCCAAAAATAGCAGTTTTTAAGAAAATTATTTATAAATACAACATATTCATGAAAAATTCTTAAAGAATACTCATCTATCCAAAAATATTCTTGTTATCCTAATTTCTAAATCACAAACCCTAATCTACAATATTTCTCAAGAAAATGAAAACTTTCCAAAAATAGCAGTTTTTAAGAAAATTATTTATAAATACAACATATTCATGAAAAATTCTTAAAGAATACTCATCTATCCAAAAATATTCTTGTTATCCTAATTTCTAAATCACAAACCCTAATCTACAATATTTCTCAAGAAAATGAAAACTTTCCAAAAATAGCAGTTTTTAAGAAAATTATTTATAAATACAACATATTCATGAAAAATCTTAAAGAATACTCATCTATCCAAAAATATTCTTGTTATCCTAATTTCTAAATCACAAACCCTAATCTACAATATTTCTCAAGAAAATGAAAACTTTCCAAAAATAGCAGTTTTTAAGAAAATTATTTATAAATACAACATATTCATGAAAAATTCTTAAAGAATACTCATCTATCCAAAAATATTCTTGTTATCCTAATTTCTAAATCACAAACCCTAATCTACAATATTTCTCAAGAAAATGAAAACTTTCAAAAATAGCAGTTTTTAAGAAAATTATTTATAAATACAACATATTCATGAAAAATTCTTAAAGAATACTCATCTATCCAAAAATATTCTTGTTATCCTAATTTCTAAATCACAAACCCTAATCTACAATATTTCTCAAGAAAATGAAAACTTTCCAAAAATAGCAGTTTTTAAGAAAATTATTTATAAATACAACATATTCATGAAAAATTCTTAAAGAATACTCATCTATCCAAAAATATTCTTGTTATCCTAATTTCTAAATCACAAACCCTAATCTACAATATTTCTCAAGAAAATGAAAACTTTCCAAAAATAGCAGTTTTTAAGAAAATTATTTATAAATACAACTATTCATGAAAAATTCTTAAAGAATACTCATCTATCCAAAAATATTCTTGTTATCCTAATTTCTAAATCACAAAACCTAATCTACAATATTTCTCAAGAAAATGAAAACTTTCCAAAAATAGCAGTTTTTAAGAAAATTATTTATAAATACAACATATTCATGAAAAATTCTTAAAGAATACTCATCTATCCAAAAATATTCTTGTTATCCTAATTTCTAAATCACAAACCCTAATCTACAATATTTCTCAAGAAAATGAAAACTTTCCAAAAATAGCAGTTTTTAAGAAAATTATTTAAAATACAACATATTCATGAAAAATTCTTAAAGAATACTCATCTATCCAAAAATATTCTTGTTATCCTAATTTCTAAATCACAAACCCTAATCTACAATATTTCTCAAGAAAATGAAAACTTTCCAAAAATAGCAGTTTTTAAGAAAATTATTTATAAATACAACATATTCATGAAAAATTCTTAAAGAATACTCATCTATCCAAAAATATTCTTGTTATCCTAATTTCTAAATCACAAACCCTAATCTACAATATTTCTCAAGAAAATGAAAACTTTCCAAAAATAGCAGTTTTTAAGAAAATTATTTATAAATACAACATATTCATGAAAAATTCTTAAAGAATACTCATCTATCCAAAAATATTCTTGTTATCCTAATTTCTAAATCACAAACCCTAATCTACAATATTTCTCAAGAAAATGAAAACTTTCCAAAAATAGCAGTTTTTAAGAAAATTATTTATAAATACAACATATTCATGAAAAATTCTTAAAGAATACTCATCTATCCAAAATATTCTTGTTATCCTAATTTCTAAATCACAAACCCTAATCTACAATATTTCTCAAGAAAATGAAAACTTTCCAAAAATAGCAGTTTTTAAGAAAATTATTTATAAATACAACATATTCATGAAAAATTCTTAAAGAATACTCATCTATCCAAAAATATTCTTGTTATCCTAATTTCTAAATCACAAACCCTAATCTACAATATTTCTCAAGAAAATGAAAACTTTCCAAAAATAGCAGTTTTTAAGAAAATTATTTATAAATACAACATATTCATGAAAAATTCTTAAAGAATACTCATCTATCCAAAAATATTCTTGTTATCCTAATTTCTAAATCACAAACCCTAATCTACAATATTTCTCAAGAAAATGAAAACTTTCCAAAAATAGCAGTTTTTAAGAAAATTATTTATAAATACAACATATTCATGAAAAATTCTTAAAGAATACTCATCTATCCAAAAATATTCTTGTTATCCTAATTTCTAAATCACAAACCCTAATCTACAATATTTCTCAAGAAAATGAAAACTTTCCAAAAATAGCAGTTTTTAAGAAAATTATTTATAAATACAACATATTCATGAAAAATTCTTAAAGAATACTCATCTATCCAAAAATATTCTTGTTATCCTAATTTCTAAATCACAAACCCTAATCTACAATATTTCTCAAGAAAATGAAAACTTTCCAAAAATAGCAGTTTTTAAGAAAATTATTATAAATACAACATATTCATGAAAAATTCTTAAAGAATACTCATCTATCCAAAAATATTCTTGTTATCCTAATTTCTAAATCACAAACCCTAATCTACAATATTTCTCAAGAAAATGAAAACTTTCCAAAAATAGCAGTTTTTAAGAAAATTATTTATAAATACAACATATTCATGAAAAATTCTTAAAGAATACTCATCTATCCAAAAATATTCTTGTTATCCTAATTTCTAAATCACAAACCCTAATCTACAATATTTCTCAAGAAAATGAAAACTTTCCAAAAATAGCAGTTTTTAAGAAAATTATTTATAAATACAACATATTCATGAAAAATCTTAAAGAATACTCATCTATCCAAAAATATTCTTGTTATCCTAATTTCTAAATCACAAACCCTAATCTACAATATTTCTCAAGAAAATGAAAACTTTCCAAAAATAGCAGTTTTTAAGAAAATTATTTATAAATACAACATATTCATGAAAAATTCTTAAAGAATACTCATCTATCCAAAAATATTCTTGTTATCCTAATTTCTAAATCACAAACCCTAATCTACAATATTTCTCAAGAAAATGAAAACTTTCCAAAAATAGCAGTTTTTAAGAAAATTATTTATAAATACAACATATTCATGAAAAATTCTTAAAGAATACTCATCTATCCAAAAATATTCTTGTTATCCTAATTTCTAAATCACAAACCCTAATCTACAATATTTCTCAAGAAAATGAAAACTTTCCAAAAATAGCAGTTTTTAAGAAAATTATTTATAAATACAACATATTCATGAAAAATTCTTAAAGAATACTCATCTATCCAAAAATATTCTTGTTATCCTAATTTCTAAATCACAAACCCTAATCTACAATATTTCTCAAGAAAATGAAAACTTTCCAAAAATAGCAGTTTTTAAGAAAATTATTTATAAATACAACATATTCATGAAAAATTCTTAAAGAATACTCATCTATCCAAAAATATTCTTGTTATCCTAATTTCTAAATCACAAACCCTAATCTACAATATTTCTCAAGAAAATGAAAACTTTCCAAAAATAGCAGTTTTTAAGAAAATTATTTATAAATACAACATATTCATGAAAAATTCTTAAAGAATACTCATCTATCCAAAAATATTCTGTTATCCTAATTTCTAAATCACAAACCCTAATCTACAATATTTCTCAAGAAAATGAAAACTTTCCAAAAATAGCAGTTTTTAAGAAAATTATTTATAAATACAACATATTCATGAAAAATTTAAAGAATACTCATCTATCCAAAAATATTCCTGTTATCCTAATTTCTAAATCACAAACCCTAATCTACAATATTTCTCAAGAAAATGAAAACTTTCCAAAAATAGCAGTTTTTAAGAAAATTATTTATAAATACAACATATTCATGAAAAATTCTTAAAGAATACTCATCTATCCAAAAATATTCTTGTTATCCTAATTTCTAAATCACAAACCCTAATCTACAATATTTCTCAAGAAAATGAAAACTTTCCAAAAATAGCAGTTTTTAAGAAAATTATTTATAAATACAACATATTCATGAAAAATTCTTAAAGAATACTCATCTATCCAAAAATATTCTTGTTATCCTAATTTCTAAATCACAAACCCTAATCTACAATATTTCTCAAGAAAATGAAAACTTTCCAAAAATAGCAGTTTTTAAGAAAATTATTTATAAATACAACCTATTCATGAAAAATTCTTAAAGAATACTCATCTATCCAAAAATATTCTTGTTATCCTAATTTCTAAATCACAAACCCTAATCTACAATATTTCTCAAGAAAATGAAAACTTTCCAAAAATAGCAGTTTTTAAGAAAATTATTTATAAATACAACATATTCATGAAAATTCTTAAAGAATACTCATCTATCAAAAATATTCTTGTTATCCTAATTTCTAAATCACAAACCCTAATCTACAATATTTCTCAAGAAAATGAAAACTTTCCAAAAATAGCAGTTTTAAGAAAATTATTTATAAATACAACATATTCATGAAAAATTCTTAAAGAATACTCATCTATCCAAAAATATTCTTGTTATCCTAATTTCTAAATCACAAACCCTAATCTACAATATTTCTCAAGAAAATGAAAACTTTCCAAAAATAGCAGTTTTTAAGAAAATTATTTATAAATACAACATATTCATGAAAAATTCTTAAAGAATACTCATCTATCCAAAAATATTCTTGTTATCCTAATTTCTAAATCACAAACCCTAATCTACAATATTTCTCAAGAAAATGAAAACTTTCCAAAAATAGCAGTTTTTAAGAAAATTATTTATAAATACAACATATTCATGAAAAATCTTAAAGAATACTCATCTATCCAAAAATATTCTTGTTATCCTAATTTCTAAATCACAAACCCTAATCTACAATATTTCTCAAGAAAATGAAAACTTTCCAAAAATAGCAGTTTTTAAGAAAATTATTTATAAATACAACATATTCATGAAAAATTCTTAAAGAATACTCATCTATCCAAAAATATTCTTGTTATCCTAATTTCTAAATCACAAACCCTAATCTACAATATTTCTCAAGAAAATGAAAACTTTCCAAAATAGCAGTTTTTAAGAAAATTATTTATAAATACAATATATTCATGAAAAATTCTTAAATAATACTCATCTACCCAAAAATATTCTTGTTATCCTAATTTCTAAATCACAAACCCTAATCTACAATATTTCTCAAGAAAATGAAAACTTTCCAAAAATAGCAGTTTTTAAGAAAATTATTTATAAATACAACATATTCATGAAAAAATCTTAAAGAATACTCATCTATCCAAAAATATTCTTGTTATCCTAATTTCTAAATCACAAACCCTAATCTACAATATTTCTCAAGAAAATGAAAACTTTCCAAAAATAGCAGTTTTTAAGAAAATTATTTATAAATACAACATATTCATGAAAAATTCTTAAAGAATACTCATCTATCCAAAAATATTCTGTTATCCTAATTTCTAAATCACAAACCCTAATCTACAATATTTCTCAAGAAAATGAAAACTTTCCAAAAATAGCAGTTTTTAAGAAAATTATTTATAAATACAACATATTCATGAAAAATTCTTAAAGAATACTCATCTATCCAAAAAATTCTTGTTATCCTAATTTCTAAATCACAAACCCTAATCTACAATATTTCTCAAGAAAATGAAAACTTTCCAAAAATAGCAGTTTTTAAGAAAATTGATTATAAATACAATATATTCATGAAAAATTCTTAAATAATACTCATCTACCCAAAAATATTCTTGTTATCCTAATTTCTAAATCACAAACCCTAATCTACAATATTTCTCAAGAAAATGAAAACTTTCCAAAAATAGCAGTTTTTAAGAAAATTATTTATAATACAACATATTCATGAAAAATCTTAAAGAATACTCATCTATCCAAAAATATTCTTGTTATCCTAATTTCTAAATCACAAACCCTAATCTACAATATTCTCAAGAAAATGAAAACTTTCCAAAAATAGCAGTTTTTAAGAAAATTATTTATAAATACAACATATTCATGAAAAATCTTAAAGAATACTCATCTATCCAAAAATATTCTTGTTATCCTAATTTCTAAATCACAAACCCTAATCTACAATATTTCTCAAGAAAATGAAAACTTTCCAAAAATAGCAGTTTAAGAAATTATTATAAATACAACATATCATGAAAAATCTAAAGAATATCATCTATCCAAAATAAAGTTTTTAAAGAAAATTTTATAAATACAACCATTAATGAAAAATTCTTAAAGAATACTCATCTATCCAAAAATATTCTTGTTATCCTAATTTCTAAATCACAAACCCTAATCTACAATATTTCTCAAGAAAATGAAAACTTTCCAAAAATAGCAGTTTTAAGAAAATTATTTATAAATACAACATATTCATGAAAAATTCTTAAAGAATACTCATCTATCCAAAAATATTCTTGTTATCCTAATTTCTAAATCACAAACCCTAATCTACAATATTTCTCAAGAAAATGAAAACTTTCAAAAATAGCAGTTAGTTTTTAAGAAAATTATTTATAAATACAACATATTCATGAAAAACTTAAAGAATACTCATCTATCCAAAATATTCTTGTTATCCTAATTTCTAAATCACAAACCCTAATCTACAATATTTCTCAAGAAAATGAAAACTTTCCAAAAATAGCAGTTTTAAGAAAATTATTTATAAATACAACTATTCATGAAAAATTTTAAGAATACTCATCTATCCAAAATATTCTGTTATCATAATTTCTAAATCACAAACCTAATCTACAATATTTCTCAAGAAAATGAAAACTTTCAAAAATAGCAGTTTTTAAAAAAATTATTTATAAAATACAAATATTCATGAAAAAATCTTAAAGAATACTCATCTATCCAAAAATATTCTTGTTATCCTAATTTCTAAATCACAAACCCTAATCTACAATATTTCTCAAGAAAATGAAAACTTTCCAAAAATAGCAGTTTTTAAGAAAATTATTATAAATACAACATATTCATGAAAAATTCTTAAAGAATACTCATCTATCCAAAAATATTCTTGTTATCCTAATTTCTAAATCACAAACCCTAATCTACAATATTCTCAAGAAAATGAAAACTTTCCAAAAATAGCAGTTTTTAAGAAAATTATTTATAAATACAACATATTCATGAAAAATTCTTAAAGAATACTCATCTATCCAAAAATATTCTTGTTATCTAATTTCTAAATCACAAACCCTAATCTACAATATTTCTCAAGAAAATGAAAACTTTCCAAAAATAGCAGTTTTTAAGAAAATTATTTATAAATACAACATATTCATGAAAAATTCTTAAAGAATACTCATCTATCCAAAATATTCTTGTTATCCTAATTTCTAAATCACAAACCCTAATCTACAATATTTCTCAAGAAAATGAAAACTTTCCAAAAATAGCAGTTTTTAAGAAAATATTTATAAATACAACCTATTCATGAAAATTCTTAAAGAATACTCATCTATCCAAAAAATATTCTGTTATTCTAATTCAAATCACAAACCCTAATCTACAATATTTCTCAAGAAAATGAAAACTTTCCAAAAATAGCAGTTTTAAGAAGAAAATTATTATAAATACAACTATTCATGAAAAAATCTTAAAGAATACTCATCTATCCAAAAATATTCTTGTTATCCTAATTTCTAAATCACAAACCCTAATCTACAATATTTCTCAAGAAAATGAAAACTTTCCAAAAATACAGGTTTTTAAGAAAATTATTTATAAATACAACATTCATGAAAATTCTTAAAGAATACTCATCTATCCAAAAATATTCTGTTATCCTAATTTCTAAATCACAAACCCTAATCTACAATATTTCTCAAGAAAATGAAAACTTTCCAAAAATAGCAGTTTTTAAGAAAATTATTTATAAATACAACATATTCATGAAAAATCTTAAAGAATACTCATCTATCCAAAATATTCTTGTTATCCTGATTTCTAAATCACAAAACCTAATCTACAATATTTCTCAAGAAAATGAAAACTTTCCAAAATAGCAGTTTTTAAGAAAATTATTTATAAATACAACATATTCATGAAAAATTCTTAAAGAATACTCATCTATCCAAAAATATTCTTGTTATCCTAATTTCTAAATCACAAACCCTAATCTACAATATTTCTCAAGAAAATGAAAACTTTCCAAAAATAGCAGTTTTTAAGAAAATATTTATAAATACAACTATTGATGAAAAATTCTAAAGAATACTCATCTATCCAAAATATTCTTGTTATCCTAATTTCTAAATCACAAACCCTAATCTACAATATTTCTCAAGAAAATGAAAACTTTCCAAAAATAGCAGTTTTTAAGAAAATTATTTATAAATACAACATATTCATGAAAAATTCTTAAAGAATACTCATCTATCCAAAATATTCTTGTTATCCTAATTTCTAAATCACAAACCCTAATCTACAATATTTCTCAAGAAAATGAAAACTTTCCAAAAATAACAGTTTTTAAGAAAATTGTTTATAAATACAACCTATTAATGAAAAATTCTAAGAATACTCATCTATCCAAAAATATTCTTGTTATCCTAATTTCTAAATCACAAACCCTAATCTACAATATTTCTCAAGAAAATGAAAACTTTCCAAAAATAGCAGTTTTTAAGAAAATTATTTATAAATACAACATATTCATGAAAAAATCTTAAAGAATACTCATCTATCCAAAAATATTCTTGTTATCCTAATTTCTAAATCACAAACCCTAATCTACAATTTTCTCAAGAAAATGAAAACTTTCCAAAAATAGCAGTTTTTAAGAAAATTATTTATAAATACAACCTATTGATGAAAAATTCTTAAAGAATACTCATCTATCCAAAAATATTCTTGTTATCCTAATTTCTAAATCACAAACCCTAATCTACAATATTTCTCAAGAAAATGAAAACTTTCCAAAAATAGCAGTTTTTAAGAAAATTATTTAAAATACAACATATTCATGAAAAAATCTTAAAGAATACTCATCTATCCAAAAATATTCTTGTTATCCTAATTTCTAAATCACAAACCCTAATCTACAATATTTCTCAAGAAAATGAAAACTTTCCAAAAATAGCAGTTTTTAAGAAAATTATTTATAAATACAACATATTCATGAAAAATTCTTAAAGAATACTCATCTATCAAAAATATTCTTGTTATCCTAATTTCTAAATCACAAACCCTAATCTACAATATTTCTCAAGAAAATGAAAACTTTCCAAAAATAGCAGTTTTTAAGAAAATTAATTATAAATACAATATATTCATGAAAAATTCTTAAATAATACTCATCTACCCAAAAATATTCTTGTTATCCTAATTTCTAAATCACAAACCCTAATCTACAATATTTCTCAAGAAAATGAAAACTTTCCAAAAATAGCAGTTTTTAAGAAAATTATTTATAAATACAACCTATTGATGAAAAATTCTTAAAGAATACTCATCTATCCAAAAATATCTTGTTATCCTAATTTCTAAATCACAAACCCTAATCTACAATATTTCTCAAGAAAATGAAAACTTTCCAAAAATAGCAGTTTTTAAGAAAATTATTTATAAATACAACTATTCATGAAAAAATCTTAAAGAATACTCATCTATCCAAAATATTCTTGTTATCCTAATTTCTAAATCACAAACCCTAATCTACAATATTTCTCAAGAAAATGAAAATTTTCAAAAATAACAGTTTTTTAGAAAATTATTTATAAATACAACCTATTATGAAAATTCTTAAAGAATACTCATCTATCCAAAATATTCTTGTTATCCTAATTTCTAAATCACAAACCCTAATCTACAATATTTCTCAAGAAAATGAAAACTTTCCAAAAATAGCAGTTTTTAAGAAAATTATTTATAAATACAACATATTCATGAAAAAATCTTAAAAATACTCATCTATCCAAAAATATTCTTGTTATCCTAATTTCTAAATCACAAAACCTAATCTACAATATTTCTCAAGAAAATAAAACTTTCCAAAAATAGCAGTTTTTAAGAAAATTATTTATAAATACAACATATTCATGAAAAATCTTAAAGAATACTCATCTATCCAAAAATATTCTTGTTATCCTAATTTCTAAATCACAAACCCTAATCTACAATATTTCTCAAGAAAATGAAAACTTTCCAAAAATAGCAGTTTTTAAGAAAATTATTATAATACAATATATCATGAAAAATTCTTAAAGAATACTCATCTATCCAAAAAATATTCTTTTATCCTAATTTCTAAATCACAAACCCTAATCTACAATATTTCTCAAGAAAATGAAAACTTTCCAAAATAGCAGTTTTAAGAAAATTATTTATAAATACAACATATTCATGAAAAATTCTTAAAGAATACTCATCTATCCAAAAAATTTCTGTTATCCTAATTTCTAAATCACAAACCCTAATCTTAATATTTCTCAAGAAAATGAAAACTTTCCAAAATAGCAGTTTTTAAGAAAATTATTTATAAATACAACATATTCATGAAAAAATCTTAAAGAATACTCATCTATCCAAAAATATTCTTGTTATCCTAATTTCTAAATCACAAACCCTAATCTACAATATTTCTCAAGAAAATGAAAACTTTCCAAAAATAGCAGTTTTTAAGAAAATTATTATAAATACAACATATTCATGAAAAATTCTTAAAGAATACTCATCTATCCAAAAATATTCTTGTTATCCTAATTTCTAAATCACAAACCCTAATCTACAATATTTCTCAAGAAAATGAAAACTTTCCAAAAATAGCAGTTTTTAAGAAAATTATTTATAAATACAACCTATTGATGAAAAATTCTAAAAGAATACTCATCTATCCAAAAATATTCCTGTTATCATAATTTCTAAATCACAAACCCTAATCTACAATATTTCTCAAGAAAATGAAACTTTCCAAAAATAGCAGTTTTTAAGAAAATTATTTTAAATACAACATATTCATGAAAAATTCTTAAAGAATACTCATCTATCCAAAAATATTCTTGTTATCCTAATTTCTAAATCACAAACCCTAATCTACAATATTTCTCAAGAAAATGAAAACTTTCCAAAAATAGCAGTTTTTAAGAAAATTATTTATAAATACAACATATTCATGAAAAAATCTTAAAGAATACTCATCTATCCAAAAATATTCTTGTTATCCTAATTTCTAAATCACAAACCCTAATCTACAATATTTCTCAAGAAAATGAAAACTTTCCAAAAATAGCAGTTTTTAAGAAAATTATTTATAAATACAACATATTCATGAAAAATTCTTAAATAATACTCATCTACCCAAAATATTCTTGTTATCTAATTCTAAATCACAAACCCTAATCTACAATATTTCTCAAGAAAATGAAAACTTTCCAAAATAGCAGTTTTAAGAAAATTATTTATAAATACAACCTATTGATGAAAATTCTAAAAGAATACTCATCTATCCAAAAATATTCCTGTTATCATAATTTCTAAATCACAAACCCTAATCTACAATATTTCTCAAGAAAATGAAACTTTCCAAAAATAACAGTTTTTAAGAAAATTATTTATAAATACAACATATTCATGAAAAATTCTTAAAGAATACTCATCTATCCAAAATATTCTTGTTATCCTAATTTCTAAATCACAAACCCTAATCTACAATATTTCTCAAGAAATGAAAACTTTCCAAAAATAGCAGTTTTTAAGAAAATTATTATAAATACAACATATTCATGAAAAATTCTTAAAGAATACTCATCTATCCAAAAATATTCTGTTATCCTAATTTCTAAATCACAAACCCTAATCTACAATATTTCTCAAGAAAATGAAACTTTCCAAAAATAGCAGTTTTTAAGAAAATTATTAAAAATACAATATTCATGAAAAATTCTTAAAGAATACTCATCTATCCAAAAATATTCTTGTTATCCTAATTTCTAAATCACAAACCCTAATCTACAATATTTCTCAAGAAAATGAAAACTTTCCAAAAATAGCAGTTTTTAAGAAAATTATTATTATAAATACATATTCATGAAAAAATTTTAAAGAATACTCATCTATCCAAAAATATTCTTGTTATCCTAATTTCAAAATCACAAAACCTAATCTACAATATTTCTCAAGAAAATGAAAACTTTCCAAAAATAGCAGTTTTTAAGAAAATTATTTAAATACAACCTATTCATGAAAAATCTTAAAGAATACTCATCTATCCAAAAATATTCTTGTTATCCTAATTTCTAAATCACAAACCTAATCTACAATATTTCTCAAGAAAATGAAAATTCCAAAAATAGCAGTTTTTAAAAATTATTTATAAATACAACATATCATGAAAAATTCTTAAGAATACTCATCTATCCAAAAATATTCTTGTTATCCTAATTTCTAAATCACAAACCATAATCTACAATATTTCTCAAGAAAATAAAAACTTTCCAAAAATAGCAGTTTTTAAGAAAATTAATTATAAATACAATATATTCATGAAAAATTCTTAAATAATACTCATCTATCCAAAAATATTCTTGTTATCCTAATTTCTAAATCACAAACCCTAATCTACAATATTTCTCAAGAAAATGAAAACTTTCCAAAAATAGCAGTTTTTAAGAAAATTATTTATAAATACAACCTATTGATGAAAATTCTTAAAGAATACTCATCTATCCAAAAATATTCTTGTTATCCTAATTTCTAAATCACAAACCCTAATCTACAATATTTCTCAAGAAAATGAAACTTTCCAAAAATAACAGTTTTTAAGAAAATTATTTATAAATACAACATATTCATGAAAAATCTTAAAGAATACTCATCTATCCAAAAATATTCTTGTTATCCTAATTCTAAATCACAACCCTAATCTACAATATTTCTCAAGAAAATGAAAACTTTCCAAAAATAGCAGTTTTTAAGAAAATTATTTATAAATACAACATATTCATGAAAAATTCTTAAAGAATACTCATCTATCCAAAAATATTCTTGTTATCCTAATTTCTAAATCACAAACCCTAATCTACAATATTTCTCAAGAAAATAAAAACTTTCCAAAAATAGCAGTTTTAAGAAAATTATTTATAAATACAACATATTATGAAAAATTCTTAAAGAATACTCATCTATCCAAAAATATTCTTGTTATCCTAATTTCTAAATCACAAACCCAATCTACAATATTTCTCAAGAAAATGAAAACTTTCCAAAAATAGCAGTTTTTAAGAAAATTATTTATAAATACAACCTATTGATGAAAAAATTCTAAAGAATACTCATCTATCAAAAATATTCTGTTATCCTAATTTCTAAATCACAAACCTAATCTACAATATTTCTCAAGAAAATGAAAACTTTCCAAAAAAGCAGTTTTTAAGAAAATTATTTATAAATACAACATATTCATGAAAAATCTTAAAGAATACTCATCTATCCAAAATATTCTTGTTATCCTAATTTCTAAATCACAAACCCTAATCTACAATATTTCTCAAGAAAATGAAAACTTTCCAAAAATAGCAGTTTTAAGAAAATTATATAAATACAACATATTCATGAAAAATCTTAAATAATCTCATCTACCAAAAATATTCTTATCCTAATTTCTAAATCACAAACCCTAATCTACAATATTTCTCAAGAAAATGAAAACTTTCCAAAAATAGCAGTTTTTAAGAAAATTATTTATAAATACAACCTATTGATGAAAAATTCTAAAAGAATACTCATCTATCCAAAAATATTCCTGTTATCATAATTTCTAAATCACAAACCCTAATCTACAATATTTCTCAAGAAAATGAAAACTTTCCAAAATAGCAGTTTTTAAGAAAATTATTTAAAATACAACATATTCATGAAAAAATCTTAAAGAATACTCATCTATCCAAAATATTCTTGTTATCCTAATTTCTAAATCACAAACCTAATCTACAATATTTCTCAAGAAATGAAAACTTTCCAAAAATAGCAGTTTTTAAGAAAATTTTTATAAATACAACCTATTGATGAAAAATTCTTAAAGAATACTCATCTATCAAAAATATTCTTGTTATCCTAATTTCTAAATCACAAACCCTAATCTACAATATTTCTCAAGAAAATGAAAACTTTCCAAAATATAGCAGTTTTTAAGAAAATTATTTATAAATACAACATATTCATGAAAAATTCTTAAAGAATACTCATCTATCCAATATTCTGTTATCCTAATTTCTAAATCACAAA